>NC_134481.1:6882026-7048358 GCF_964194025.1 Convolutriloba macropyga | reverse complement strand
ATATAAAAAATCTCTCCTATCTGTCTCTCTTTGTGTGTCATTCCAATTTATACTCAACCATCACGCTCTTATCCTAATCAAACGAACATTAATCTCCTTTGCAAAATTGCTACCAAAATTAAAAATGTGTCACAATATTTAGGAGTGCTCTACTGCGCAAACAAATCCTTGCAAATTTCTGTGATTCAAATACTGCCCACCAGTGTTCAATTTTCACCTTATTGTAAGTAAATGAATTTTGCACTCTTATTTAATCAAACATCCTCCGCCTTATCGCACATATGCACATGTCATTGCCATTACTAAATGCTTAATAGACATTAAATATTGCTTTGGAAAGCTCATATCGCTCCAGTTCCGCTATCACAATCAACTAACTGCAATCAATCCCTGTCAAAAACAACCTGGTAAATAAACAGGAAATACTTAAATAACTACCAAAAGCCTTTGGAATGCGCAGAAATCAGCATACAAAGAAAGACTAGCTACAAAGTCTGAGAAAAAATTGGTATAGCTGGGGGCTGATCTGATAGAGGGGATGCCGAACAACATCTACAGCCCAGTACTCGCTGTCAAGAAGCCCTAATCTGTGCTGTTCACATCGGACCTAGTTGCTAATACCGATGAGCGTGGTCCCGGATGCTTGCTGCCACGGACCCCACTGCTCCATATAGCAGGAGGTACTGAGTCTAAGTGATACTAATACTAATACTCCTACTACTACACCTACTACTACTACTACTACTACTACTACTACTACTACTACTACTACTACTACTACTACTACTACTACTACTACTACTACTACTACTACTACTACTACTACTACTACTACTACTACTACTACTACTACTACTGTAGCAGAGAGCAATTTGGGTAAGGGCGGCCGCGGTTTCTGTAAAACGTCCGAGCCGCCTCAATTTTGATGTTTAAACTCAAATCAACCGTTGAGATTGATTATTATGAGCTATAGTTGACGATTACCGAAACGGCCTTAAAAACAAACCAGTAGTGCTTGTGCTATAGCCTTCCAAAAATTTAATTGTTTTTTCTTTTCTAGCGTTTTTCTCCTTTTTTAACAGTAAAAGACCATTAAAATTGAACGTTTTTTGGTAGATTTTTATCTCTATTTTCTGAAACATGTTTTTTTTTAAAATTTCTGTTAAGTATTCTTTGAGATATTGAGCTATAGGAGTAGGGTGCTTTTTTTGGCCGAACAGTAAGGAAAATTGAACAGGCAGTTTCTCTGCGATAAACTACTTTTTTTCAAAAATTTTTTTTGTTTCTGTTTTGTATGACTACTTTCTGTCATTTTTGTTCTTATGAATGTTTGACGTAGCTTTTTCAGATACGGTGAAAATTTGGGCCTATGAAATCGGTTTGACTAAGTCGAGTGCGTTTGGACATCCTCAGATCCGAAATGAGGTGATTTTTGATAAATGACCACAGAGTTCTGAAATTTGGCAAGCAAGTTCGGAATAGTACAATAACTCACCTCCCAAAAAACTGGAGTTTTTTACGTAGTGAAAAAGTAGAAAAAACACTTTGAAAAAAACGGCCTTCAAGTATGGGTAACAGTTTTTGAATAATTTTTGGCCCAATTCTGATATTTTTTAATTGAATGCAGATTTTTGCCTCAAATTTAATTTTTTGGAAGCGCAAAGATGAAAAGTAGGAGGTGACATGCTGGCCATGTGTAAAAAAAGTTAAAAAATATGGTTTACTGGTGGAAAAATATTAAATGAAAATTTAAAAAAAAAAGGTTTTTCATAAAAAACTGTGGCCATTTCGATCTGGATTGTGCTAGTGTTGGAAAACTAACTTTTCCATAAACTAAAAATGCTGCGTTTCAAATCTCATATTAAAAAAGACAAATTCAGGCATAAAAAGTTGTTCAAGAACAACCCCACTTTCTAAAAAAACACAAGATATTTTTTTTTATGGGTTGTCTGGAAATCCTCAATTTCGACCGTTTCCTTATCCAAAGAATGATTTTTTGAAAAGCAAATCTAGTGATCTCTAAATGATCAGTATGAAAACTGGTTCAGAAATCAATATATCAATAATTTTTCTACTCAAACTTTTTTTTTTCACGAAAGTGCAAAATGGGTAACGGTGAGAATTTTGAAGTCAAATGAGCAAGGGTTACAGAAATGTCTACGAAAAAAACAATATAATGATCCAGAAACGCCAATTCTAAAACGCTGAGGTCTTTCAATTGTTATCTGAGAGAAATTTAAGTTATGGCATGCATCAAAACAACGCTTCTGAAGCATAAAAAACAGCTATCACCAAAATTTGAGGTCAGTTGGACGAAAATGAGAAAAAAATATTTGAAAAATTTGATAGCAGAAAGAAGTTTTTCCAATTGTCTAAATGAAATAAACAAAATGATATTTTAGTGTCTCTGTGTGCAGGTTGCAAAACTTAGGGAAAAACCTTTTAAAGCACGTTTCTCTGATAATCAATTTTTTTTTAAATGGGTACCTTGTTCGAGATGTTCATTTGGCCTTTTCAAAAAAGTTTTTCCCTAAAGAAGAATGAATTACAATCGTACTATGCTTTGGAACTAGTTTATTTTTGAACAGACCTCTCCATATTGGCCAAAACTAAACTCGATAAAAAGTTTAAAAAACAGAAAAAACCTAATGCGTCAGAAAACAATTCTACGACAGCAAAAGTAAAAAACGAAAAAAGTTATAGTGTTTTCATTTTTCTGATCAACGAAATCTTTTAAGTTTTACTCAAACTCTTTCGGGGCATTGAGAAACCAATTTTCGAATAAAAACAAACCAAAATCGGCAAGAAAATTGCCAAAATCTGCACAGTTGTTAAAACAACATATACAAAATTGAACCACACTTGAGGCTGTTTAACTTTGTTTTTGTTAAAACTCAACGCACTATTTTTTTTCTCAAGATTTTTTAAAAACAATTATGGATCAATTCCTCCCTCTAATTATTTTTGAGACAAAAAAGTACTTTTTTCAATTTTGGTCAAAAAGTGGAATATGGGTAATGGTGAGGTTTTTGAACTCAAATGCGCCAGGGTTACAAAAATGTCTACAAAAAAGACCAATTATTGATCCAATAACGCCAATTCTAAAACGCTGAGGTCTTTCAATTGTTATCTGAGAGGAAGTTAAGTTATGGAATGCATCAAAACAACGCTTCTGAAGCAAAAAAAACGGCTATTACCAAAATTTGAGGTCAGTTGGACGAAAATGAGAAAAACTATTTGAAAAATTTGATAGCAGAAAGAAGTTTTTCCAATTGTCTAAATGAAATAAACAAAATAATATTTTAGTGTCCCTGTGTGCAGCTGGCAAAATCTATTGAAAAAACCTGTTAAAGCACGTTTCTCTGATAATCAATTGTTTTTTAAAATGGGTAACTTGTTCGAGATGTTCATTTGGCCATTTCAAAAAAGTTTTTCCCTAAAGAAGAATGAACTACAATCGTACTATTCTTTGGAACTAGTTTATTTTTGAAAAGACCTCTCCATATTGGCCAAAACTAAACTCGATAAAAAGTTTAAAAAAACAGAAAAAACCTAATGCGTCAGAAAACAATTCTACGACAGCAAAATTAAAAAACGAAATAAGTTATAGTGTTTTCATTTTTCTGATCAACGGAATCTTTTAAGTTTTACTCAAACTCTTTCGGGGCATCGAGAAACCAATTTTCGAATAAAAACAAACCAAAATCGGCAAGAAAAATGCCAAAATCTGCGCAGTTGTTAAAACAACATATACAAAATTGAACCACACTTGAGGCTGTTTAACTTTGTTTCTGTTAAAACTCAACGCACTATTTTTTTTCTCAGGATTTTTTAAAAACAATTATGGATCAATTCCTCCCTCTAATTATTTTTGAGACAAAAAAGTACTTTTTTCAATTTTGGTCAAAAAGTGGAATATGGGTAATGGTGAGGTTTTTGAACTCAAATGCGCCAGGGTTACAAACATGTCTACAAAAAAGACCAATTAATGATCCAATAACGCCAATTCTAAAACGCTGAGGTCTTTCAATTGTTATCTGAGAGGAAGTTAAATTATGGAATGCATCAAAACAACGCTTCTGAAGCAAAAAAAAACCGGCTATTACCAAATTTTGAGGTCAGTTGGACGAAAATGAGAAAAAACTATTTGAAAAATTTGATAGCAGAAAGAAGTTTTTCCAATTGTCTAAATGAAATAAACAAAATAAAATTTTAGTGTCTCTGTGAGCAGCTGGCAAAATCTATTGAAAAAACCTGTTAAAGCACGTTTCTCTGATATTCAATTGTTTTTTAAAATGGGTAACTTGTTCGAGATGTTCGTTTGGCCATTTCAAAAAAGTTTTTCCCTAAAGAAGAATGAACTACAATCGTACTATTCCTTGGAACTAGTTTATTTTTGAAGAATCCTCTCCATATTGGTCAAAACTAAACTCGATAAAAAATAAAAAAAAAACAGAAAAACCTAATGCGTCAGAAAACAATTCTACGACAGCAAAAGTAAAAAACGAAAAAGTTATAATGTTTTCATTTTTCTGATCAACAAAATCTTTTAAGTTTTACTCAAACTCTTTCGGGGCCTCGAGAAACCATTTTTTGAATAAAAACAAACCAAAATCGGCAAGAAAATTGCCAAAATCTGCACAGTTGTTAAAACAATATATACAAAATTGAACCACACTTGAATCTGTTTAACTTTGTTTTTGTTAAAACTCAACGCCCTATTCTGTTTCTCAGGATTTTAAAAAAAACAATTATGGATCAAATACTTCCTCTAATTACTTTTGAGACAAAAAAAGTACATTTTTCAATTTTGGTCGGAAAGTGGAATATGGGTAATGGTGAGGTTTTGAACTCAAATGCGCCAGGATTACAGATATGTCTACGAAAAAGACAAGTTAACGACCCACAAAATGCCAAGTTTAAAACGCTGAGGTTCTCCAATTGTAATTTTAGAGGTAGTGAAGTTGTGGAACGGATCAAAACAACGTTTCTGAAGCGAAAAATACAGCTATTACCAAAATTTGAGGTCAATTGGACGAAAATGAGAAGAAACTATTTGTAAAATTTGACAGCAAAAAGCAACCTTTCTTGTTGTCTCAATAAAATAAATCGATAGCTTCACTATAAATATGGAGCATAGACGCTTACAAAAGATTAAAGCATGCAAAATAAGCTTTGCCTAAATCAACCTTAACGTTTAGAGTTGAGCAAAGTTTTATCAGGACAAAAGCTAAAACAAGTCACAATTTATACTGGAGGAGTCTCTGGATACTGGAAATAGGCTTAAAATGACGAACACAAATAGCAGATTTTATGGCGGCCAGAAAAAGGGGGGACCATCCAAATTGGAGGCCAAGCCTCCAATTCGGGCGGTCCCCCATTTTTTTTGAAATTTTTTTCTTTTTTTTTTCAAATTTTTAAAGTAAAACCCAACTTTTTTTTGCCAATAACAAGCACACTGTTGCCTACACATAAATTTGAAATTATTTTTAGCAACCCAAGAAATGATTTTTACACTTTGCTGCAAAACTTAAATAAAAATGGGCAAAAGAGAACAAGAAAAATAAATTTTGGATACAAAAGATGGACCCTATCGCAAGAGACCTAGGCCAACAGTTCTAAAATGGATCAAAAACACACACAGTGATAACTTCACTATAAATACGGAGCCATTGACGCTTTCAAAAGATTAAAGCTTGCAACATAAGCTTTGCCTTAACCAACCTTAACGTTTACAGTTGAGCAAAGTTTTATCAGGACAAAAGATAAAACAGGTCACAATTTATACTGGAGGAGTCTCTGGATTCTGGAAACAGGCATAAAATGACAAAAACAAATAGCAGTTTTTATGGCGGCCAAAGAAAATGGGGGACCATCCCAAATTGGAGGCCAAGCCTCCAATTCCGGAGGTCCCCCATTTTTTGTTTGAATTTTTTTTCTTTTTTTTTCAAGTTTTTCAAGTAAACCCAACTTTTTTTGCCAATAACAAGCACACTGTTGCCTAAACACAAATTTGAAATTATTATTACTAACCCAAGAAACGATTTTTACACTTTGCTGCAAAACTTAAATAAAAATGGGCAAAAGAGAACAAGAAAAATAATTTTCGGATACAAAAGATGGAACTTATCGCAAGAGACCTAGGCCAACAATTCTAAAATGGATCAAAAACACACACAGTGATAACTTCACTATAAATACGGAGCCATTGACGCTTACAAAAGATTAAAGCTTGCAACATAAGCTTTGCCTTAACCAATCTTAACGTTTACAGTTGAGCAAAGTTTTATCAGGACAAAAGCTAAAACAAGTCACAATTTATGCTGGAGGAGTCTCTGGATTCTGAAATAGGCTCAAATTGACGAACACAAATAGGATTTTTTGAAAGTTTATCAAATTCCTACAGAGGCATTAGCCTGTTATGTTGCATGAACCAATTGTTCACGGGTATCATTTACCAGCCTTTGCGAACATAGGTCGAGAAAAATCAAATTTTACCACCAAGCCAATATGATTTCAGACACAAACTGTCAACAATCGACGCAGTTTCGCACTTGACAAGAGCAATCAAGCATAACATCAGCTGTAGTGGCAAATACTATGCCTGCTTCATTGACTACGAAAAAGCGAACAGGAACATGCTGCTTACAAAACTGATAAAAGTGGGGATGAATGGGACCATTATACACAGAAAACAATCAGTGCTATAATGCAACTTCCAGCAGATCCTTGATGAAGATTTCTTGTCAAACGAGATTGAACAGAAAACAGGAGTAGCACAAGGAGACAAATTCTCACCACTCTTGTTTAGGTTATTCATAGCTCATTTGTATTTTGAGCTGAAATGCAAGGGTCTAGATGTTATATTTTACTCTGATGACTTATTACTTGGGAACTATAGACAAGGCCAACTACAACAAAGTTTGAATAATCTGAACACGTATTGTAGCAGGAACTAGTTGAAAATTAACGTAAAGAAGACAAAATGCAGGAAATTCAGAAGAGGTGGCCGTTTAGCTGTTGATGAACAATTCTATATATCGAAAAGAGAAGTTGAATTTACTAACACCATACTGACATACTGATAAAACTATGGTAAAGCAGGCAACAATTTCTGCAGCATAGATTGCAGTTTTACTGAGAGAACGGAAAAACGTGTGGAAAGAAACACAACAAACTGCATTAATCAAGATGATTTTTAAAGTTTTTCTCCAATTTCCTTTTTTGAATTCCATAAAATTGAGTCGTAGTCCGAAATGCCAGCAAGTTTTGCGATGAAAGAGCAAACCACAAGGTTAATTACGCTGTAAATGAGCCTGATTATAAAATGTAAAACCTGCCTTTTGTTGTAAAAATGTGACATCACATTTCAAACAGACAGATGGAATTTGACTGAAATTGTCTACGCTTCTTCTGTAAAAAGCACTCAATTATCTGTGAGTTCGGAATCAATTAAATTTTGTCTTCTGAAGTTAGCTTTTGCAAATTTTCTCTTATTTTCAGCAAAAAATAAGAAGCTGAGCGCTGTTCTTACGCGAATGAAACGAAACGACAACTCACCAAAAAAACTTTTTTTTTCGAAGCAAAAAAACACAATTCAGGAGTAACGACACATTTTCAGCTTTTTCTTCAAAAAATTGCTTTATCTAGACCTATTATCGGCCATTTTTTTGTGATGGGCCACAAAGTTACAAAATACTACCCAAATTTTACTCTAGTCAAATAAGTCATATGAGTGTGAGTGAAAATGGGTATCGGGCGAAAACTTAAAATGGTCGAAAAAATAAAAGTGTAATATGGGCACCCTCGGATCTTAATATGGGTACCTATTTCAAAGCTTAATTTGGTCATCTTAATATGGGTAAGGGTACATTCTCTGGCCAAAGTGTAATATGGGTGAAAAATGGTCCATATTACACTCCTGCTACAGCTACTACTACTACTACTACTACTACTACTACTGTTTCAACACTTTAATTCCAAATATGAAATAAAGGCACGGTTGGCAACAAATACAAACAAAACAAGAAGAGTTATTTGTTTGGTTATTCTGTGAAGTGCTGTACGACGAAATTGTTGAAGGCATTCTTTGACCCGGTTGCTGCTTTCTCCTGCAATCTGGTTAACGATACTTTGTTTCGTACACAGTCTCCTTCAATTTGACTCATCCACGTTTTCCGTTGCCCCCCAGGAGCGCGTCTAGCATGGACGTATTGATCGGGCGGGTCCCAATCGAAAGCACTGCGGGCTAATCTTCCTGGTTCCATTCTCTGGATGTGTCCGTACCATTTTATCCGTTTGAGCATGATCATCGTGGATAGTTGGGGCATTCGTGATCTTGACATAATTTCTTCGTTCGTTGCTTTCTCCAGATATGACACACGTGGAATTCTCCGAAGACAACCACAGTGGAAACTCTCAAGTTTTCTCTCCATTAATTTCGAAAGAGTCCAAGTCTCTGAGCTGTACAGCACGGCTGATAAAACGAGTGCTTTCTACAAATTGCACTTGAGGTGCACGCTGAGCTGCTTGCTCTTCCAGAGATTTTGGAAGTTAGCAAACCGTTGTCTACCTTCTGCAAGTTTGCAATTGACTTCCTGCAGGTCTCCATGCTTGAGGCTGACATATGATCCGAGATACTTGAACGCTTCTATGTTTTCAAACTCGTTTCCGAGAACATCTTGTACTTTGCAGGAAAACACGCGTGTGGCAACTGCTTTAGGTTTGCCACAGTATCTCGATTGGTGAACTTTTCGGCCATTGACTGTTTTGAACTTTCTTTCACACTTGTCACAGGTAAGGCTCGCCTCTAGTTGCTCGAACTTTGACTTGTCTACGACATTCTTTGACAAACCGGCTTTGCAGAATCTTGTTTGGTGCACTTTGCGTCCGGTAACTGTACTGAATTGCCGCTGACAATTCTGACATCTTAAAGACTCTTGGTCAGCCACCACTGACCGACTCTCATTTTCTAGCGACTCTGAATCTGCTACCGCAGATTGTTGTTGTGAAGCTACCAACGCTGGCTTAGCCACCGCTAAGTTTTTCAATCTTAGCTTCCGGCCATCTTGTGTTTCGAACCAGCCCGCTTTCTTTTTCGTTCCCAGCAGCACCTCCGTGCTGATGGTTAGTCGTGACTGGCTAGATGTCTCTGCCAGGAGTCCTAGTTTGCCTTTATATGTTCCAGTGAGTATCTCCACTTTCTGTTGGATACTAGGCACTGCAACAACATTTGGGCTGTCGCATTTTACGCCCATATTCTTTGTTTTGGCCACATTAATCTTCAGACCAGCGGCTTCCGCAAGGGCCTTGATTCGATGTAGGTTTTCTTGCACCTCACTGTCTGAGACCCCCACGAGAGCAACATCATCAGCAAAATCTAAGTCAGCCACCAATCTCCCAATGTCTAATCCTCCATGCACCGAGTTAGCCAAAATGTAGTTGATGACAAGGCCGAATAGGATTGGGGACCACACATCACCCTGCCTAACGCCCGTTCTGACATCAAATAAGCGTCCTTTCTCACCTTCGGCTTTGACTCGACATTTGAATCCATCATAGCTGTTTCTTATGATGTTTATCACTTTTTGCGGAAGACCATAGTGTTTCATTATCTGGTATATCTGCTCACGATCGACAGAATCGAATGCCGCTCGAAAGTCTATGAAACAAAAGCTAATATCCAATTGAAACGCCATTGATTTCTCTATTATTTGACGCAGGGCAAAGAGTTGATCGGCGCATCCTCTGCTTTTTCTGAAGCCGCACTGCTCTTCCCTTAAGACGCGATCCACTGAATCTTTGCATCGATTGAGAATAACGGAAGCGAACACTTTGCCTGGTACTGACAATAGAGAGATCCCTCGGTGGTTCGAACACTCTGACCTCTTTCCTTTATTCTTGTATAATGGGACAATTTCTGCTACCTTCCAATCATCGGGCAGAACTTCCGTCGACCAACACTTATCTATGATGTCCCAGAGCCACTCGACAATACCCTTGTGTGCTTTCAACATCTCACAGGAAATGTTATCGGGTCCACTTGCCTTGCCATTCTTCAACCTGCGGACAACTTCAAGCACTTCTTCAAATCGAATTGGGCTCAGGTCAATCGACAAGCTTTCAGCTGCTTCTTCGGGATCCAATCTCGTACTGCAACTGGATGTTGAGGGATTCAGGGGTTGACTAAAATGTTCCGTCCAGCGTTCAAGTCGTTCCTCTTTCGTCCGTAAGTTGACGCCAGTGCTTGAAACTAATTTGGTCAACTGGGGACTCCAGTTTCGGCAAATCTGCTGTGATGCCCCAAAAACCTCCTTCAAGTTGCCTCTGTCCGCAAAGCTCTGCAATTCTTGGCCTTTGCGTTCAAGCCATGCCCGTTTGTCTGCACGTAGAGCTTTTCTGACTTCCTTACAGCAGTTTGTGAACTCTAACAACGCCACCGCGCTGCTGTGTTTCTTCAACTGTAGATCAGCTCGTTTCCGGATAAGTTCCAGAGAATCTGGAGACTACTACTACTACTACTACTACTACTACTACTACTACTACTACTACTACTACTACTACTACTACTACTACTACTACTACTACTACTACTACTACTACTACTACTACTACTACTACTACTACTATTACTACTACTACTACTACTACTACTACTACTACTACTACTACTACTACTACTACTACTACTGTAGCAGAGAGCAATTTGGGTAAGGGCGGCCGCGGTTTCTGGAAAACGTCCGAGCCGCCTCAATTTTGATGTTTAAACTCAAATCAACCCCTGAGATTGATGAATATGAGCTATAGTTGACGATCAACGAAACGGCCTTAAAAACAAACCAGTAGTGCTCGTGCTATAGCCTTCCAAAAAATTTAATTGTTTTTTCTTTTCTAGCGTTTTCCTCCTTTTTTAACAGTAAAAGACCATTAAAAATTAACGTTATTTGATAGATTTTTATCTCTACTTTCTGAAACATGTATTTTTTTAAATTTCTGTTAACTATTCTTTGAGATATTGAGCTATAGGACTAGGGTGCCTTTTTTGGCCGAACAGTAAGGAAAATTGAACAGGCAGTTTCTCTACGAAAAACTACTTTTTTTCAAAATTTTTTTTTCCTGTCTTGTATGACTACTTTCTGTCATTTTTGTTCTTATGAATGTTTGACGTAGCTTTTTCAGATACGGTGAAAATTTTGGCCTATGAAATCGGTTTGACTAAGTCGAGTGCGTTTGGACATCCTCAGATCCGAAATGAGGTGATTTTTGATAAATGCCCACAGAGTTCTGAAATTTGGCATGCAAGTTCGGAATAGTGCGACAACCCACCTCCCAAAAAAACTGGAGCTTTTTATTTAGTGAAAAAGTAGAAAAAAACACTTTGAAAAAAACGGCCTTCAAATATGGGTAACAGTTTTTGGATAATTTTTGGCCCAATTCTGATATTTTTTAATTGATTGCAGATTTTTGCGTCAAATTTAATTTTTTGGAAGCGCAAAGATGAAAAAAAGGAGGTGACATGCTGGCCATATGTAAAAAGAAGTTGAAAAATATGTTTTACTGGTGTAAAAATATTAAATGAAAATTAAAAAAAAGGTTTTTCATAAAAAACTGTGGCCATTTCGATCTGGATTGTGCTAGTGTTGGAAAACTAACTTTTCCATAAACTAAAAATGCTGCGTTTCAAATCTCATATTAAAAAAGACAAATTCAGGCAAAAAAAGTTGTTCAAAAACAACCCCAAATTGTAATAAAACACAGGATATTTTTTTTTATGTGTTGTCGGGAAATCCTTGATTTCGACCGTTTCCTTATCCAAAGAATGATTTTTTGAAAAGCAAATCTAGTGATCTCTAAATGATCAGTATGAAAATTGGTTCAGAAATCAATATATCAATAATTTTTCTACTCAAACTTTTTTTTGCACGAAAGTGCAAAATGGGTAACGGTGAGAATTTTGAAGTCAAATGAGCAAGGGTTACAGAAATGTCTACGAAAAAAACAATATAATGATCCAAAAACGCCAATTCTAAAACGCTGAGGTCTTTCAATTGCTATCTGAGAGAAATTTAAGTTATGGCATGCATCAAAACAACGCTTCTGAAGCATAAAAAACAGCTATCACCAAAATTTGAGGTCAGTTGGACGAAAATGAGAAAAAAATATTTGAAAAACTTGATAGCAGAAAGAAGTTTTTCCAATTGTCTAAACGAAATAAACAAAATAATATTTTAGTGTCTCTGTGTGCAGCTGGCAAAATCTATTGAAAAAACCTTTTAAAGCACGTTTCTCTGATAATCAATTTTTTTTTAAAATGGGTACGTTGTTCGAGACGTTCATTTGGCCATTTCAAAAAAGTTTTTCCCTAAAGAAGAATGAACTACAATCGTACTATTTCTTGGAACTAATTTATTTTTGAAGAACCCTCTCCATATTGGCAAAAACTAAACTCGATAAAAAATTTAAAAAAAAACAGAAAAAATCTAATGCGTCAGAAAACAATTCTACGACAGCAAAAAAAGGAAAAAAGTTATAGTGTTTTCATTTTTCTGATCAGCGAAATCTTTTAAGTTTTACTCAAACTCTTTCGGGGCATCGAGAAACCATTTTTCGAATAAAAACAAACCAAAATGAGCAAGAAAATTGCCAAAATCTGCACAGTTGTTAAAACAACATATACAAAATTGAACCACACTTGAGGCTGTTTAACTTTGTTTTTGTAAAAACTCAATGCACTACTCTGTTTCTCAGGATTTTTAAAAATCAATTTTGGATCAATTCCTTCCTCTAATTATTGTTGAGACAAAAAAAAGTACTTTTTTCAATTTTGGTCAAAAAGTGGAATATGTGTAATGGTGAGGTTTTTGAACTCAAATGCGCCAGGGTTACAAAAATGTCTACAAAACAGACCAATTAATGATCCAAAAACGCCAATTCTAAAACGCTGAGGTCTTTCAATTGTTATCTGAGAGTAATTTAAGTTATGGAATGCATCAAAACAACGCTTCTGAAGCAAAAAAACGGCTATTACCAAAATTTGAGGTCAGTTGGACGAAAATGAGAAAAAACTATTTGAAAAATTTGATAGCAGAAAGAAGTTTTTCCAATTGTCTAAATGAAAAAAACAAAATAATATTTTAGTGTCTCTGTGTGCAGCTGGCAAAATCTATTGAAAAAACCTTTCAGAGCACGTTTTTCTGATAATCATTTTTTTTTTTAAAATGGGTACCTTGTTCGAGATGTTCATTTGGCCATTTCAAAAAAGTTTTTCCCTAAAGAAGAATGAACTACAATCGTACTATTTCTTGGAACTAGTTTATTTTTGAAGAACCCTCTCCATATTGGCCAAAACTAAACTCGATAAAAAATTTAAAAAAAACAGAAAAAACCTAATGCGTCAGAAATCAATTATACGACAGCAAAAGTAAAAAACGAAAAAAGTTATAGTGTTTTCATTTTTCTGATCAACGAAATCTTTTAAGTTTTACTCAAACTCTTTCGGGGCATCGAGAAACCATTTTTTGAATAAAAACAAACCAAAATGGGCAAGAAAATTGTCAAAATCTGCACAGTTGTTAAAACAACATATACAAAAATGAACCACACTTGAGGCTGTTTAACTTTGTTTTTGTTAAAACTCAACGCACTACTCTGTTTCTCAGGATTTTTAAAAATCAATTATGGATCAATTCCTTCCTCTAATTATTGTTGAGACAAAAAAAGTACTTTTTTCAATTTTGGTCAAAAAGTGGAATATGGGTAATGGTGAGGTTTTTGAACTCAAATGCGCCAGGGTTACAAAAATGTCTACAAAACAGACCAATTAATGATCCAAAAACGCCAATTCTAAAACGCTGAGGTCTTTCAATTGTTATCTGAGAGTGATTTAAGTTATGGAATGCATCAAAACAACGCTTCCGAAGCAAAAAAACGGCTATTACCAAAATTTGAGGTCAGTTGGACGAAAATGAGAAAAAACTATTTGAAAAATTTGATATTAGAAAGAAGTTTTTCCAACTGTCTAAATGAAAAAAACAAAATAATATTTTAGTGTCTCTGTGTGCAGCTGGCAAAATCTATTGAAAAAACCTTTCAAAGCACGTTTCTCTGATAATCAATTTTTTTTTAAAATGGGTACCTTGTTCGAGATGTTCATTTGGCCATTTCAAAAAAGTTTTTCCCTAAAGAAGAATGAACTACAATCGTACTATTTCTTGGAACTAGTTTATTTTTGAAGAACCCTCTCCATATTGGCCAAAACTAAACTCGATAAAAAATTTAAAAAAACAGAAAAAATCTAATGCGTCAGAAAACAATTCTACGACAGCAAAAAAAAAAAGGAAAAAAGTTATAGTGTTTTCATTTTTCTGATCAGCGAAATCTTTTAAGTTTTACTCAAACTCTTTCGGGGCATCGAGAAACCATTTTTCGAATAAAAACAAACCAAAATGAGCAAGAAAATTGCCAAAATCTGCACAGTTGTTAAAACAACATATACAAAATTGAACCACACTTGAGGCTGTTTAACTTTGTTTTTGTAAAAACTCAATGCACTACTCTGTTTCTCAGGATTTTTAAAAAACAATTATGGATCAATTATTTCCTCTAATTATTTTTGAGACAAAAAAAGTAATTTTTTTCAATTTTGGTCAAAAAGTGGAATATGGGTAATGGTGAGGTTTTTGAACTCAAATGCGCTAGGTTTACAAAAATGTCTACAAAAAAGACCAATTAATGATCCAAAAACGCCAATTCTAAAACGCTGAGGTCTTTCAACTGTTATCTGAGAGGAAGTTAAGTTATGGAATGCATCAAAACAACGCTTCTGAAGCAAAGAAAAACGGCTATTACCAAAATTTGAGGTCAGTTGGACGAAAATGAGAAAAAACTATTTGAAAAACTTGATAGCAGAAAGAAGTTTTTCCAATTGTCTAAATGAAATAAACAAAATAATATTTTAGTGTCTCTGTGTGCAGCTGGCAAAATCTATTGAAAAAACCTTTTAAAGCACGTTTCTCTGATAATCAATTTTTTTTAAAATGGGTACCTTGTTCGAGATGTTCATTTGGCCATTTCAAAAAAGTTTTTCCCTCAAGAAGAATGAACTACAATCGTACTATTCTTTGGAACTAGTATATTTTTGAGAAGACCTCTCCATATTGGCCGAAACTAAACTCGATAAAAAGTTTAAAAAAACAGAAAAAACCTAATGCGTCAGAAAACAATTCTACGACAGCAAAAGTAAAAAACGAAAAAAGTTATAGTGTTTTCAATTTTCTGATCAACGAAATCTTTTAAGTTTTACTCAAACTCTTTCGGGGCATCGCGAAACCATTTTTCGAATAAAAACAAACCAAAATCGGAAAGAAAATTGCCAAAATCTGCACAATTGTTAAAACAACATATACAAAATTGAACCACACTTGAGGCTGTTTAACTTTGTTTTTGTTAAAACTCAACGCACTATCCTGTTTCTCAGGATTTTTAAGAAAGAATTATGGATCAATTCCTTCCTCTAATTATTTTTGAGACAAAAAAAGTAATTTTTTCAATTTGGGTCAAATAGTGGAATATGGGTAATGGTGAGGTTTTTGAACTCAAATGAGCCAGGTTTACAAAAATGTCTACAAAAAAGACCAATTAATTATCCAAAAACGCCAATTCTAAAACGCTGAGGTCTTTCAATTGTTATCTGAGAGGAAGTTAAGTTATGGAATTCATCAAAACAACGCTTCTGAAGCAAAGAAAAACGGCTATTACCAAAATTTGAGGTCAGTTGGACGAAAATGAGAAAAAACTATTTGAAAAACTTGATAGCAGAAAGAAGTTTTTCCAATTGTCTAAATGAAATAAACAAAATAATATTTTAGTGTCTCTGTGTGCAGCTGGCAAAATCTATTGAAAAAACCTTTTAAAGCACGTTTCTCTGATAATCAATTTTTTTTTAAAATGGGTACCTTGTTCGAGATGTTCATTTGGCCATTTCAAAAAAGATTTTCCCTCAAGAAGAATGAACTACAATCGTACTATTCTTTGGAACTAGTATATTTTTGAAAAGACCTCTCCATATTGGCCGAAACTAAACTCGATAAAAAGTTTAAAAAAACAGAAAAAACCTAATGCGTCAGAAAACAATTCTACGACAGCAAAAGTAAAAAACGAAAAAAAGTATAGTGTTTTCAATTTTCTGATCAACGAAATCTTTTAAGTTTTACTCAAACTCTTTCGGGGCATCGAGAAACCATTTTTCGAATAAAAAGAAACCAAAATCGGCAAGAAAAGTGCCAAAATCTGCACAGTTGTTAAAACAACATATACAAAATTGAACCACACTTGAGGCTGTTTAACTTTGTTTTTGTTAAAACTCAAAGCACTATTTTGTTTCTCAGGATTTTTAAAAAACAATTATGGATCAATTCCTTCCTCTAATTATTTTTGAGACAAAAAAAGTAATTTTTTCAATTTGGGTCAAAAAGTGGAATATGGGTAATGGTGAGGTTTTTGAACTCAAATGCGCCAGGTTTACAAAAATGTCTACAAAAAAGACCAATTAATTATCCAAAAACGCCAATTCTAAAACGCTGAGGTCTTTCAATTGTTATCTGAGAGGAAGTTAAGTTATGGAATGCATCAAAACAACGCTTCTTAAGCAAAGAAAAACGGCTATTACCAAAATTTGAGGTCAGTTGGACGAAAATGAGAAAAAACTATTTGAAAAACTTGATAGCAGAAAGAAGTTTTTCCAATTGTCTAAATGAAATAAACAAAATAAAATTTTAGTGTCTCTGTGTGCAGCTGGCAAAATCTATTGAAAAAACCTTTTAAAGCACGTTTCTCTGATAATCAATTTTTTTTTAAAATGGGTACCTTGTTCGAGATGTTCATTTGGCCATTTCAAAAAAGCTTTCCCTCAAGAAGAATGAACTACAATCGTACTATTCTTTGGAACTAGTATATTTTTGAAAAGACCTCTCCATATTGGCCGAAACTAAACTCGATAAAAAGTTTAAAAAAACAGAAAAAACCTAATGCGTCAGAAAACATTTCTACGACAGCAAAAGTAAAAAACGAAAAAAAGTATAGTGTTTTCAATTTTCTGATCAACGAAATCTTTTAAGTTTTACTCAAACTCTTTCGGGGCATCGAGAAACCATTTTTCGAATAAAAACAAACCAAAATCGGCAAGAAAATTGCCAAAATCTGCACAGTTGTTAAAACAACATATACAAAATTGAACCACACTTGAGGCTGTTTAACTTTGTTTTTGTTAAAACTCAACGCACTATTCTGTTTCTCAGGATTTTTAAAAAACAATTATGGATCAATTCCTTCCTCTAATTATTTTTGAGACAAAAAAAGTAATTTTTTCAATTTGGGTCAAAAAGTGGAATATGGGTAATGGTGAGGTTTTTGAACTCAAATGCGCCAGGTTTACAAAAATGTCTACAAAAAAGACCAATTAATTATCCAAAAACGCCAATTCTAAAACGCTGAGGTCTTTCAATTGTTATCTGAGAGGAAGTTAAGTTATGGAATTCATCAAAACAACGCTTCTGAAGCAAAGAAAAACGGCTATTACCAAAATTTGAGGTCAGTTGGACGAAAATGAGAAAAAACTATTTGAAAAACTTGATAGCAGAAAGAAGTTTTTCCAATTGTCTAAATGAAATAAACAAAATAATATTTTAGTGTCTCTGTGTGCAGCTGGCAAAATCTATTGAAAAAACCTTTTAAAGCACGTTTCTCTGATAATCAATTTTTTTTTAAAATGGGTACCTTGTTCGAGATGTTCATTTGGCCATTTCAAAAAAGATTTTCCCTCAAGAAGAATGAACTACAATCGTACTATTCTTTGGAACTAGTATATTTTTGAAAAGACCTCTCCATATTGGCCGAAACTAAACTCGATAAAAAGTTTAAAAAAACAGAAAAAACCTAATGCGTCAGAAAACAATTCTACGACAGCAAAAGTAAAAAACGAAAAAAAGTATAGTGTTTTCAATTTTCTGATCAACGAAATCTTTTAAGTTTTACTCAAACTCTTTCGGGGCATCGAGAAACCATTTTTCGAATAAAAAGAAACCAAAATCGGCAAGAAAAGTGCCAAAATCTGCACAGTTGTTAAAACAACATATACAAAATTGAACCACACTTGAGGCTGTTTAACTTTGTTTTTGTTAAAACTCAACGCACTATTCTGTTTCTCAGGATTTTTAAAAAACAATTATGGATCAATTCCTTCCTCTAATTATTTTTGAGACAAAAAAAGTAATTTTTTCAATTTGGGTCAAAAAGTGGAATATGGGTAATGGTGAGGTTTTTGAACTCAAATGAGCCAGGTTTACAAAAATGTCTACAAAAAAGACCAATTAATTATCCAAAAACGCCAATTCTAAAACGCTGAGGTCTTTCAATTTTTATCTGAGAGGAAGTTAAGTTATGGAATGCATCAAAACAACGCTTCTGAAGCAGAGAAAAACGGCTATTACCAAAATTTGAGGTCAGTTGGACGAAAATGAGAAAAAACTATTTGAAAAACTTGATAGCAGAAAGAAGTTTTTCCAATTGTCTAAATGAAATAAACAAAATAATATTTTAGTGTCTCTGTGTGCAGCTGGCAAAATCTATTGAAAAACCTTTTAAAGCACGTTTCTCTGATAATCAATTTTTTTTTAAAATGGGTACCTTGTTCGAGATGTTCATTTGGCCATTTCAAAAAAGATTTTCCCTCAAGAAGAATGAACTACAATCGTACTATTCTTTGGAACTAGTATATTTTTGAAAAGACCTCTCCATATTGGCCGAAACTAAACTCGATAAAAAGTTTAAAAAAACAGAAAAAACCTAATGCGTCAGAAAACAATTCTACGACAGCAAAAGTAAAAAAGGAAAAAAAGTATAGTGTTTTCAATTTTCTGATCAACGAAATCTTTTAAGTTTTACTCAAACTCTTTCGGGGCATCGAGAAACCATTTTTCGAATAAAAAGAAACCAAAATCGGCAAGAAAAGTGCCAAAATCTGCACAGTTGTTAAAACAACATATACAAAATTGAACCACACTTGAGGCTGTTTAACTTTGTTTTTGTTAAAACTCAAAGCACTATTTTGTTTCTCAGGATTTTTAAAAAACAATTATGGATCAATTCCTTCCTCTAATTATTTTTGAGACAAAAAAAGTAATTTTTTCAATTTGGGTCAAAAAGTGGAATATGGGTAATGGTGAGGTTTTTGAACTCAAATGCGCCAGGTTTACAAAAATGTCTACAAAAAAGACCAATTAATTATCCAAAAACGCCAATTCTAAAACGCTGAGGTCTTTCAATTGTTATCTGAGAGGAAGTTAAGTTATGGAATGCATCAAAACAACGCTTCTGAAGCAAAGAAAAACGGCTATTACCAAAATTTGAGGTCAGTTGGACGCAAATGAGAAAAAGTTATTTGAAAAACTTGATAGCAGAAAGAAGTTTTTCCAATTGTCTAAATGAAATAAACAAAATAAAATTTTAGTGTCTCTGTGTGCAGCTGGCAAAATCTATTGAAAAAACCTTTTAAAGCACGTTTCTCTGATAATCAATTTTTTTTTTAAAATGGGTACCTTGTTCGAGATGTTCATTTGGCAATTTCAAAAAAGTTTTTCCCTCAAGAAGAATGAACTACAATCGTACTATTCTTTGGAACTAGTATATTTTTGAAAAGACCTCTCCATATTGGCCGAAACTAAACTCGATAAAAAGTTTAAAAAAACAGAAAAAACCTAATGCGTCAGAAAACATTTCTACGACAGCAAAAGTAAAAAACGAAAAAAAAGTATAGTGTTTTCAATTTTCTGATCAACGAAATCTTTTAAGTTTTACTCAAACTCTTTCGGGGCATCGAGAAACCATTTTTCGAATAAAAACAAACCAAAATGAGCAAGAAAATTGCCAAAATCTGCACAGTTGTTAAAACAACATATACAAAATTGAACCACACTTGAGGCTGTTTAACTTTGTTTTTGTAAAAACTCAATGCACTACTCTGTTTCTCAGGATTTTTAAAAAACAATTATGGATCAATTCCTTCCTCTAATTATTTTTGAGACAAAAAAAGTAATTTTTTCAATTTGGGTCAAAAAGTGGAATATGGGTAATGGTGAGGTTTTTGAACTCAAATGCGCCAGGTTTACAAAAATGTCTACAAAAAGACCAATTAATTATCCAAAAACGCCAATTCTAAAACGCTGAGGTCTTTCAATTGTTATCTGAGAGGAAGTTAAGTTATGGAATGCATCAAAACAACGCTTCTGAAGCAAAGAAAAACGGCTATTACCAAAATTTGAGGTCAGTTGGACGAAAATGAGAAAAAACTATTTGAAAAACTTGATAGCAGAAAGAAGTTTTTCCAATTGTCTAAATGAAATAAACAAAATAAAATTTTAGTGTCTCTGTGTGCAGCTGGCAAAATCTATTGAAAAAACCTTTTAAAGCACGTTTCTCTGATAATCAATTTTTTTTTTAAAATGGGTACCTTGTTCGAGATGTTCATTTGGCCATTTCAAAAAAGTTTTTCCCTCAAGAAGAATGAACTACAATCGTACTATTCTTTGGAACTAGTATATTTTTGAAAAGACCTCTCCATATTGGCCGAAACTAAACTCGATAAAAAGTTTAAAAAAACAGAAAAAACCTAATGCGTCAGAAAACATTTCTACGACAGCAAAAGTAAAAAACGAAAAAAAGTATAGTGTTTTCAATTTTCTGATCAACGAAATCTTTTAAGTTTTACTCAAACTCTTTCGGGGCATCGAGAAACCATTTTTCGAATAAAAACAAACCAAAATCGGCAAGAAAATTGCCAAAATCTGCACAGTTGTTAAAACAACATATACAAAATTGAACCACACTTGAGGCTGTTTAACTTTGTTTTTGTTAAAACTCAACGCACTATTCTGTTTCTCAGGATTTTTAAAAAACAATTATGGATCAATTCCTTCCTCTAATTATTTTTGAGACAAAAAAAGTAATTTTTTCAATTTGGGTCAAAAAGTGGAATATGGGTAATGGTGAGGTTTTTGAACTCAAATGCGCCAGGTTTACAAAAATGTCTAAAAAAAGACCAATTAATTATCCAAAAACGCCAATTCTAAAACGCTGAGGTCTTTCAATTGTTATCTGAGAGGAAGTTAAGTTATGGAATGCATCAAAACAACGCTTCTGAAGCAAAGAAAAACGGCTATTACCAAAATTTGAGGTCAGTTGGACGAAAATGAGAAAAACTATTTGAAAAACTTGATAGCAGAAAGAAGTTTTTCCAATTGTCTAAATGAAATAAACAAAATAATATTTTAGTGTCTCTGTCTGCAGCTGGCAAAATCTATTGAAAAAACCTTTTAAAGCACGTTTCTCTGATAATCAATTTTTTTTAAAATGGGTACCTTGTTCGAGATGTTCATTTGGCCATTTCAAAAAAGTTTTTCCCTAGAGAAGATTGAACTACAATCGTACTATTTCTTGGAACTAGTTTATTGTTGAAGAACTCTCTCCATATTGGCCAAAACTAAACTCGATAAAAAATTTAAAAAAACAGAAAAAATCTAATGCGTCAGAAAACAATTCTACGACAGCAAAAAAAAGGAAAAAGTTATAGTGTTTTCATTTTTCTGATCAACAAAATCTTTTAAGTTTTACTCAAACTCTTTCGGGGCATCGAGAAACCAATTTTCAAATAAAAACAAACCAAAATCAGCAAGAAAAATGCCAAAATCTGCTCAGTTGTTAAAACAATATATACAAAATTGAACCACACTTGAAGCTGTTTAACTTTGTTTTTGTTAAAACTCAACGCCCTATTCTGTTTCTCAGGATTTTGAAAAAACAATTATGGATCAAATAATTCCTCTAATTACTTTTGAGACAAAAAAACTACATTTTTCAATTTTGGTCGGAAAGTGGAATATGGGTAATGGTGAGGTTTTTGAGCTCAAATGCGCCAGGGTTACAGATATGTCTACGAAAAAGACAAGTTAATGACCCACAAAATGCCAAGTTTAAAACGCTGAGGTTCTCCAATTGTTATTTGAGAGGTAGTGAGGTTGTGGAACGGATCAAAACAACGTTTCTGAAGCGAAAAATACAGCTATTACCAAAATTTGAGGTCAATTGGACGAAAATGAGAAATTATATGTAAAATTTGACAGCAAAAAGCAGCCTTTCTTGTGGTCTCGATAAAGTAAATCGATAACTTCACTATAAATATGGAGCATTGACGCTTACAAAAGATTAAAGCATGCAACATAAGCTTTGCCTAAATCAACCTTAACGTTTACAGTTGAGCAAAGCTTTATCAGGACAAAAGCTAAAACAAGTCACAATTTATACTGGAGGAGTCTCTGGATTCTGGAAATAGGCTTAAAATGACAAACACAAATAGCAGATTTTATGGCGGCCAGAAAAAATGGGGGACCATCCAAATTGGAGGCCAAGCCTCCAATTCGGGCGGTCCCCAATTTTTTTGAATTTTTTTCTTTTTTTTCAAGTTTTTCATGTAAAACCCAACTTTTTATCCCAATAACAAGCACACTGTTGCCTACACTCAAATTTGAAATTATTATTAGTAACCCAAGAAATGATTTTTACACTTTGCTGCAAAACTTAAATAAAAATGGGCAAAAGAGAACAAGAAAAATAAATTTTGGATACAAAATATGGACCTTATCGCAAGAGACCTAGGCCAACAATTCTAAAATGGATCAAAAACACACACAGTGATAACTTCACTATACATACGGAGCCATTGACGCTTTCAAAAGATTAAAGCTTGCAACAAAAGCTTTGCCTTAACCAGCCTTAACGTTTACAGTTGAGCAAAGTTTTATCAGGACAAAAGATAAAACAGGTCACAATTTATACTGGAGGAGTCTCTGAATTCTGGAAATAGACATAAAATGACAAACACAAATAGAAGTTTTTATGGCGGCCAAAGAAAATGGAGGACCATCCCAAATCGGAGGCCAAGCCTCCAATTCCGGCGGTCCCCCATTATTTTTTGAAATTTTTTTCTTCTTTTTTCAAGTTTTTCAATTAAACCCAACTTTTTTGCCAATAACAAGCACACTGTTGTCTAAAGACAAATTTGAAATTATTATTACTAACCCAAGAAATGATTTTTACCCTTTGCTGCAAAACTTAAATAAAAATGGGCAAAAGAGAACAAGAAAATTATTTTTTGGATACAAAAGATGGACCTTATCGCAAGAGACCTAGGCCAACAATTCTAAAATGGATCAAAAACACACACAGTGATAACTTCACTATAAATACTGAGCCATTGACGCTTACAAAAGATTAAAGCTTGCAACATAAGCTTTGCCTTAACCAACCTTAACGTTTACAGTTGAGCAAAGTTTTATCAGGACAAAAGCTAAAACAAGTCACAATTTATGCTTGAGGAGTCTCTGGATTCTGAAAAAGGCTCAAATTGACGAACACAAATAGGATTTTTTGAAAGTTTATCAAATTCCTACAGAGGCATTAGCCTGTTATGTTGCATGAACCAATTGTTCACGGGTATCATTTACCAGCCTTTGCGAACATAGGTCGAGAAAAATCAAATTTTACCACCAAGCCAATATGATTTCAGACACAAACTGTCAACAATCGACGCAGTTTCGCACTTGACAAGAGCAATCAAGCATAACATCAGCTGTAGTGGCAAATACTATGCCTGCTTCATTGACCACGAAAAAGCGAACAGGAACATGCTGCTTACAAAACTGCTAAAAGTGGGGATTCATGGGACCATTATACACAGAACACAATCAGTGCTAAAATGCAACTTCCAGTAGATCCTTGATGAAGATTTCTTGTCAACCGAGATTGAACAGTAAACAGTAGTAGCACAAGGAGACAAATTCTCACCACTCTTGTTTAGTTTATTCATAGTTCATTTGTGTTTTGAGCTGAAATGCAAGGGTCTATTACGCTGATGACTTATTACTTGGGAGCTATAGCCAAGGCCAACTACAACAAAGTTTGAATAATCTGAACACGTATTGTAGCAGGAACTAGTTGAAAATTAACGTAAAGAAGACAAAATGCAGGAAATTCAGAAGAGGTGGCCGTTTAGCTGTTGATGAACAATTCTATATATCGAAAAGAGAAGTTGAATTTACTTACACCTTA
This sequence comes from Convolutriloba macropyga, assembly GCF_964194025.1. Classification (NCBI taxonomy): domain Eukaryota; kingdom Metazoa; phylum Xenacoelomorpha; order Acoela; family Convolutidae; genus Convolutriloba; species Convolutriloba macropyga. The sequence goes on along the minus strand of NC_134481.1, from coordinate 7,024,202 downwards.
CTGACATACTGATAAAACTATGGTAAAGCGGGCAACAATTTTTGCAGCATAGACTACAGTGTTACTGAGAGAACGGAAAAACAAGTGGTAAGAAACACAACAAACTGCAACAATCAAGATGATTTTTAACGTTTTTCTCCAATTTCCTTTTTTGAATTCCATAAAATTGATTCGTTGTCCGAAATGCCAGCAAGTTTTGCGATGAAGGAGCAACCCACAAGGTTAATTACGCTGTAAATGAGCCTGATTATAAAATGTAAAACCTGCCTTTTGTTGTAAAAATGTGACATCACATTTCAAACAGAGAGATGGAATTTGACTGAAATTGTCTACGCTTCTTCTGTAAAAAGCACTCAATTATCTGTGAGTTCGGAATCAATTAAATTTTGTCTTCTGAAGTTAGCTTTTGTAAATTTTCTCTAATTTTCAGCAAAAAAAGAAGCTGAGCACTGTTCTTACGCGAATGAAACGAAAAGACAACTCACCAAAAAAACTTTTTTTTTTTCGAAGCAAAAAAACACAATTCAGGAGTAACGACACATTTTCAGCTTTTTCTTCAAAAAATTGCTTTATCTAGACCTATTATCGGCCATTTTTTTGTGATGGGCCACAAAGTTACAAAATACTACCCAAATTTTACTCTAGTCAAATAAGTCATATGAGTGTGAGTGAAAATGGGTATCGGGCGAAAACTTAAAATGGTCGAAAAAATAAAAGTGTAATATGGGCACCCTCGGATCTTAATATGGGTACCTATTTCAAAGCTTAATTTGGTCATCTTAATATGGGTAAGGGTACATTCTGTGGCCAAAGTGTAATATGGGTGAAAAATGGTCCATATTACACTCCTGCTACAGCTACTACTACTACTACTACTACTACTACTACTACTACTACTACTACTACTACTACTACTACTACTACTTCTACTACTACTTTTACTTCTACTGCTACTGCTACTAATACTACTTCTACTATTACTACCGCTGCTGCTGCCACTGCAAGGTGAATCACTAGATTAAAAACAAACAAGGGAAATAGATAGTTTTGGCGTTTTTTAGAAGCCTGAGAACTTGTGATTTTGTACAAAAACTGCATTTACAACAGCTATATTTTTCTCTAAATTTCTAATTTCATTAGTTTTTAGTTGCTAACTTGGTAATACAGTTTGAAAACTAAGTGCTTAACTCAATATGCTCTCAATTAAAATTTGAAATAAAACCAGAAGATAGATTGTGATTGATTCTAGATTTTATCAGGGTACTTTTTCGATCGTTTTTTAAAATAATCCTGATTGTTTAATTATTTAATTGGTGAATAAATTAATCTGATTGGTGCCTTTCAGCATCAACATACTCAGAACTGATTTTGATTTTCAGATCTGCTGAAAAATATTATTCAGATAAGAATAAACTATGTTACCAAAAAGCTAAGTACAGCACGATTTCTGCTTTTAAAGCATGACTCGTGCTTCATAAGCATAATTTGCGATAAGGCGTGAAAAAATGTATGAAATTGATAAGCTTTAAGAGATATTTCATTCTCATTTTTTCCTATTAAACAGAAAAGATGGTAAAACAACTTTCTTCTTTCACCGTTTGCCAAGTTGTTACGCTGCTAGATGTCGGATTTTTAAGGACGAAAATACAAAAGAAACTCAACTTGAAGTCAAGAACCAGTGCACAGTACGCATACAAACGTTACTTTAAAAATAATAGTTATTTTGAAATTTTGAAGAACTACGGGGAAAAATGCATTTCCTGGACAATAATTTTCAGCATGTAATGCTCCAAACAATAATTCCAAACAAAACGAGGGGAAAGTACTGGAATGGTCAGCATACAGTGCAGATCTGAATCCTATTGAAAATCTATAGGCAATTGTGAAGCACCGGTTACAAAAACAGACAGTTTTTTGGGAAAATTTAGAAGAAGAAGTGTATGAAATTTGAATGAAATTGATGCAGACGTCGTGAAAAACTTTTATGAAAACTTTACGAACCGCCTACTGTACGTTAAAAAGCTATAGGTGTAATGACACATTATTAGCAAGCACATTGGAACTCAAATTGTTATAATATTCGATGTTTGCATTGCTTTTTAAGAAATCATCAGGTTTACGTAGATTTTGGTACCACCGTGTGCCTCAGGGAGTACACTTTTGAGTTTTTATGGCTGTGATGTTTAGAAAATCGGATAGCATTATTTCTCGCATAAAACAAGTGTTTAAAAATTAGTTTCGGGTGATCTGAAATAATTTTGTACACCAATAACACTTCCAATTTTTATTTTTTACTTTCTTTTTTCCTTCAAAATACAAAATTTGCGCTTTCATCAGCATTAGTTTTAGTTTTATCACACACGTTGATTGATTTCATGACATTCAACCCACATACTTTATGTTGTATGACAATCAACATCACGAAACAAATAGAAGGAAAGTTGCCTGTCGCATAGCAAGTTCCTTTTGAAGATCTAAAAGAAGAGGAAATCAGAAATAATTTGCCTCTTTCATTTGAATTTATAATTAACGCCTCTTCAAAAATTTCTTTCGAAAGTAATCATATCTGTATACAACTGATGTAGAGTCAATATAACAATAACAAAATGAGTGAAATTTTTAGCAAAAATTTGACTTTTTCAATTATCAATATGAAAACAGAAAAACATATTGATTGATTCCCTTTGAAGACATTAAAGAAGCCTTCCTCTGAACAATCGAGGAACTCAGCTTGCTCATTTTTTTAATGCGCCAAATATTTCTCAAATTTTCTACTTTTATACATTCATTGAAAAAATGAGAAAAGGACCAATGATAGGAGAACAATAGGAAAACAACAGACGTAATAAACAAAAAGTAACCCAGTAAACGTAGACAATTCTTCTCTGAATTTACAAGAATATTATGCTTAAAAATTTGTTTCGCAGCAGACAATCTAATAAAGCTGGAGCAAAATTGGTAAAGTTTTTTAGTACTGTTAAAGATAAACAATAGAAATTAATTGGATAAAAATGTGATTGACTGGATTTCTTGTATATCTTCTATCCTTTTTTAATTGTTTGTGTAGAGAGGGACATTTTATTGTTTTGGTTCGACTTGGTAACCAAAAAATTATTTTCGGCCTGAAAAAGACATTTTCGACAATAGATGAAGAGCATTAAAAAGTTCACAAAAGATAGAATGACCTTAGGTTTCACTATAGACAGTACAGACATCAAATATGCTTTTGTAGAAAACAAAACCTCTACGTGGGTAATGGTAAAAATAGCCTTTTGTAAACGAAAGGATTTAAAATATGTCTCCACACTCATTAAATTAGAACGACCAATAAGTTAAGCTAAACGCTTAGCTTTAAAACAATTAAAACAGAGGAACAGTGACATCCTGTGATGCGTGTTCCAGATGAACTAGAGTCCAAAGAACGTGATTAAACAAAACAAGTAGGCTCTTGAAATTACCCGTGCTTAAAATCTTCCAATTCCACTCGTCCACATTTTTGTTTTACTTGTCTTTCCAAATGAGGAAGAGAAAGAAACTTTCAAAAACACGCATACTGAAAAATTGATTAGAGTTTTCAAACTTGCTTTAAACCTAAACCACTGAAAAGCTTTAAAAAAAACTGCATGTTATTGCCGATGAAACTTCACAATTTTAGGACAAGAAAAACAAGAAACCAACGAACACATTACCATGAAACTATGTATCTCGTTTTTCTTACATAAAAAATACTAATGATTTTAAAATGGCATCACGTATAACCTGCCATTACTTCAACAAAAAGCACATATGAAATGTCATTTATGGAACCAGGTAAAATTATCTCAAAAAGTTGAAGAAAAGGGTGGCGATTTCGAAACAGTACCCAGGTTGAGGTGCCATCCGGAACTCACCTCTGATCAGACCAAGTCCAACGCACACGGTGTGTTCCCAGACCAAAATTACAGAGTCTGGGATTTGGTTCCAGCGCACAATAGTATGATCAGAGGTCACTTCGGTCTGGGGATGGTATGATCAGAGGTCACTTCGGTCTGGGGATGGTATGATCAGAGGTCACTTCGGTCTGGGGATGGTATGATCAGAGATCACTTTGGTCTGGGGATGGTATGATTAGAAGTCACTTCAGGATGGGAATGGTATGATCAGAGGCGGATTCAGGCGCACATTAGTCTGATCAGAGACCATTTCGAGCGGAATTTGTTTAATGATTTTTTGTTTTTTTTACAGAGAGATATCGGCTCTGTCAAGAGGCAACAAAAAGCCGCATTCTACTCACAGACAGATCTAGAGTTTGATGTCTTTGATCAGAACCAAAGGGGTCCAACTGATTGAACATGTCAGTCCCCTTACAAGGCAATTTTGTTTTTACTGTAGAATACGATGTTTTATATGTAAAGCTGTCTAAATTTATCCATTGAGTTAGAAATATGCACTAATGTATACTAAAAAAATTTTTACTCAGCAATTGGGTTATCTTTTCTTTAGCAATAATACTTTTAGAATGGTCTTTCCTTTAGATGAATATAATAATGCAAACATCACTTTGTATGAAATGAATATATTATAACAAAATTCGTGCGGTGAGGTGATTTCGAGCGCACAATAGTCTGATCAGGAGTAACTTTTGAGCGCACAATAGTCTGATCAGAAGAGATTTTGAGCGCACAATCGTCTGGACAATGGTCTGGGCTTGGAGTGGGCCATGGTCGCACAATCGTCTGGACAATGGACTGATTATGGTCTGATCAAAGGTCCTTTCCGTCTGGGAAGGTCTGATCAGAGACAATTTCGAGCGCACTTAGAGCGCACACGGTGTTTCGAGCGCACTTTAGTCTTATCAGAGGGTACTTTGGTCTGGGAGGGTCTGATCAGAGGTAACTTTCGTCTGGCACGGTCTGATCAGGGGTCACTTCCGGATGGCACCTCAACCTGGGTAACGTTAGCTAAAAAATAAGTAAACGAAAATTAGCTATATGAACTCTAATGAACTATTAAATACGTCCGTACTATTAAATATCTCAAAAGGAAGCCTCTGATTTTTATCTTGATCTAGAATAAGTGATACGACTTTAAAAAGAACAACCATAACTGAAAAAGGAAACAAATTTTGTTTCGGAAAACTACAGCTATCGAAGGAAGCCTTTAATTCTAAGATATAACCGCAAGAAAGATTAAGATTCAATCATTCAAGCGAAAGCAACGTTTACTGGATCTTGAAATCAAGTGGCCAGAATTTAGGAACAATTGGCCAAGTTCTAAAGAGAACTGAGTTTCTCTAACAAAAAAAATAATTCAAAGATTGATTAGCCATATGATATCACAAAAGATTATATAGGTTCAGTAAAACTTTTTAGGAAAGCCAACTGAATCTTTAATTATCGATATTTAGTCACAAGTAAAACTCAAAATTACAACAATTGTGAGCAAAACGCATTATTTCAGTTCAAGAAAACAAAAAACACTTCGTGGAAGCCATAGAAACCTATGAAACTTATGAAATCTTTAAACTTATTTTCTATGATTAGGAGTCCTCACTCTTACTTAGATACTATTTGTCAATATTTGACCTGTGGTCTATATTGACTAATGAAAAAAGTTTTCAAGACTTCTAAAATTTTTTTTCAAAAAGGAATCGTTCCACAAGATTCAAAACAAAATTTGTTTATCAAGAACTACGATGAGAACGAAACTAGCCCTGATAATGTAGCGCAACAAGTGGAAATAGGTAATGGTTCAAATTGTAACTGAAATAGATTTTTCTGCAACATAAATCAGTATTTCAGAATTAAATGGGGATTGTTTGACATTGACTGTTTTAAATTAGCACAAAACTGACAAAAGTTTAAAGTCGGAAACACTCCTAGAGGATAGGGTAGAAAAAAAATTCATTTTTTGAGTTTTTCAAAAAAAAACGTCTGCGATTTTTAAGTCTGGGTCTCCGTCAATTTTGATAAAAATGGGCTATACAAGAAAAATGTTTTTTTGCCATTTTTATTGAAGAAGGCTGAATTTTACAAATTAACCAAAATTGACAAAAATAGACAAAAAATCACAAAAACCTGAAAAACCGATTTTTTGGAATGATTGCAAAAAGGTGAAAATCGATTACTACCATGAAAAAAAAAACAGAAGAATCCTTTTAAAACCACATTCTATGCCGTAAAAATTTTTATTGGTAGCACTCACAACCCGATGAATATAACGATGCGGCAAAATTGATTGAATCATTTAACAGTTGATTGACTTCCTAGCTCCTCCACGACTAAAGTGGGTCGAAACAACAAAGTAAAATGGAATTTCAAAAAATAAAAGTGAAAATTTTGTCCCATAAATCATGTAAAAAAATAACATTAATCAGAAGACCGCATAGACCTTGGGGTTACAATTTTAACTTTAACAAGAACAGCCTTGGCAGAAGTTGAAGGCACATCATATTAAAGCTTCTATGTTTTGAGAGGGAGAGCAGTGAAAACGTTTGTGAAGTCGACATTTAGCAGGATGTATACAAATGCAACGTATTACCCAGGTTTAGGTCCAGACCCAAATTGAGCTATGATCAGTCTATCCAGACTGAAAGGACCGCTGACTTTCAATATCCAAATTTCCTCTGATCAGAGCTTCCAGACCACAATGATCTCTGATCAGACTTTCCATACCTAAATGTTTTCTGATGAAACCGAACCCAGACCTTGGTCCAGACTATAGTGCGCTTATGGTCAGACTATATAATTGTCTAGACTAAAAAGACAATGATGAGACCTCTCGAGGCCATAGCGACCGCTTAGCAACTCAATCTAGACCACATATGGAAATGCACCTTTTCTCTGCATCGATCGTTGGCGATGAGAAGTTTATGATCAAGTATTTAATAGTAAATAAGATCAACGCGCTGTTTGGTACAAAATTAACTCAAAGATGTGTTGTAAAATACAATGAGCAAAAACAGTTCCCAAGGCACTTTTAAAATTTTGAAAAAAACAAATCTCAATCATTCAGTAAAATTGCAGACTTGTTAAGTTTAATTAAAGTCCTCTAATTTTTTTCTCAAAAAATTTTTTGATCCCATATATCCTGTGCTCTCTTTAGTTGCAATTAAATGACATACAACCATCTAAAAGTTTTAATTTGATTTAATTGGGAAGAAAAAGTAATTAACAGGAAGTAATGATTGCTCATCATATTTTAAAATCCCTTCTTCAAGACTTAGTGCAAATAAGCATAATTTTTGCCCTCGGGATCTCGAACTAATTTTCGTCGGTCAAGCATTAACAAAATTTTCTCTCTTGCTTCTATTATGTACAATTTAGCACCAAAAAGCCACGCACAGAACGATTTCTGGTTTTAAACATGATTAGTGCTTCACAAAATCGTGAAAAAAGGCGTGAAAAAAGGTGTGAAGTTTAGAGATTTTATGAGAAATTCCCCTGCGTTCTTTCACCGTTTGCTAAGTTGTAACAATACGAGAAGTAAAATGAAAACAGTAAAACAGAGATGACAAAATTAAAAAACAAACTCAGCTCAAAATTAAGAAAAAATACTTGAAAAATAACAGTCTAGAGGCCCAAAAGTTGAGCGTATGACCCCCAAATTTGTCAAAAGAAACCAGAAAAGAGATTCGTTACCTATGTTTTGAAAGGTCCCGAAACTTCACTGGAGCCTGTAGAGTGGCTCCAAATGCTTTCTCTTTCTACCATTCTAATTCCAGAGGTACAGTTAGACCAATTTTCAAAAAAATATGGTGCTTTTTCAAAGAAATGCTGCAAAAAATCAGTAAGAAAGAAAAGTGTTTTTTTTTCAAAATAGCGTATCACTATGCTCAAGAAGTCTTTTTTTGGCATTATGTTGTTTTTACTTTTGAAACAATGATGCGCATCTCCAGGGACGGAATTGTTAGTTTTTCGAGGGAAATGGAACAAGGATTTCTAAAAAAAAACACAAAAGAATCTGAGTTGGGACAAACGCTCACTTATGACGATCAAATGGGCCTAGTATGCTTGTTAAGTGTCCCAAGAAGCTAAATGCTGGCAGTTAATTGAAAATTTTGAAAAAATGCGAAGAATAAGTGCATTTCCCGGACATTATTTGGCAACAAGATAATGTTCCAGCGCATAAATCAAAAATTATGACAATTTTTTGCAAGAGAACGTTTTTAGTTTGACGTTCCAACAAAGTTCTTAGTTTGGTGTTGGTAGAAAATTTGTCAACTGCATCCAAATAGATTTGAATATTTCTTTTTATGAGATGCAGTCCGAATTTTCTGAATTTCTTGAATCTTTTTTGAAGTGAAGATAACGTCATTGAGAAAATTCAGGTCAGGGTAAATTGAAAAGAAAAAACTGGCCCAATGAATTTCTGTAGGTTCCAAAATGTCTTCCACTGACTTGTATTAGTTATTAGGTTCACAACATCCGGAGAGTGCTTTGTCGCACATTAGTCGGGCCATTTTCTTTTTCAAGAGATTTCATTTCAAATCCTAATTGTGCGTATTGCTTCTTCACCAGCGTTCCTTCTGATGTACATCAACTCAACTTCTATGAGCTAAATCTTTTTATATGAATTATATACCAAAAAAACTACGTGCACCTGAACATTTTTCAAAAAGCAATACAAACATCCAACCATATAACATTTTGAGTTCAAATTTGTTCTCTAATAACGCGTCATAACACCTTTAGCCATATTAACGTCTATAAGACTGTTTGTATAGTTTTCAAACAGGTTTCTCCCGACGTCTGCGACAATTCAATTCTAAAATTTGTAGACTTTTTCTTCTAAAATTTCCCAAAAACGCTCTGTTTTCGTAATTTCTGCAACAAAATCTACTATAAATTTTCAATAGGATTTTGATCTGGACTGTAAGCAGGCCATTCCAGTACTTTTCAGTCGTTCTATTGGAAAAACCTGCCGATAATCTTCGATTTATCCACAGGAGCGTTATATTGTTGCAAAATATTATCCAGGAAATGCATTTTTTCGTTTTTTTTTCCAAATTTGCAAATAACCGGCAGCGTCTAATTTTTCTCTTGCTACCATTCAATTTCCAGAGGTACAGTTAGACGAATTCTCAAAAATATGGCGTTTTATCAAGAAATGCTGCAAAAAACCGGTTTTAAGAAGAAAAGCGGGCTCTCTCGTTCAAAATGGTGTATAAATATGTTCAAGAAGTCATTCTCCTTTTGGCAGTATGTTGTTTTTGCTGATGAAACAATGATGCGCATCTCCAGCGACGGAATTGTTGGAGTTTTTTGGAGAAATGGAGCAAGGATTTCTAAAAAAGTACGGACAAACGATGACTTTTTTGTAAAACGAGGTCTGTTGACAATTTTCCAAGAACTTCAGCACCTCTTAAAACGTTTCAGAGCATTTTCAATTTTTAAATATACCCTATTGAATCTTAAATTGGACTACGCTGACACTCCAGCAAGATATAAGTGCAGAATACTAATAGTAAAGCATAAGTAATATTTTTGTAAACATTTCTGTTTTTTTAATAGATCAGCACAAAATTACGAAAATTTACGAAAGTTTTCAAAATAATGAAATTTTGAATCAGAAAAGAAATTTTTGTTGTTTTTGATGATGTAAGTATTGTGAATATAAAGGCTTGCATTTTTTTGTATTGTAACCATAGCACGTCAATTTTTTCATATTAACAATAGTGTTCAAATAGTTAACGTTTTACCTTATGATTTATCTGTTGTGCTATTTTTCTTTTTTTTTTGATTTGATGCCTAGAAAAATTTAAAACAAGGTTTCTGGCAGAAATCTTTCAATATTATGCAAAATCTTGTAAGATTCTGGCTGAATCTGCGAAAATCTTGCAAGATAACCATTCTTAATTGACTGGGGTGCTTACAAATTAGCTCAGCACTATATTTGATTCATAAACTTTACAGCTAGTGCTCAAATACCTGAATAGCGCAAGTGCTCAGAAGAAAGTTAATTAAAAAAAGGATCCATAGGAATCTGTTACGATATTCTAAGCTTAAGAACAAGGAACATGGTTCTTCATTAAAAAATGGTTATCTTGAAAAATTCTGGCAGAAAAATGGTTATCTTGCAAGTTTCTAGCAGAATCTTTCAAGATAACCATTCATTCTGCCAGAAACTTGCAAGATAACCATTTTTCTGCCAGAAACTTGCAAGATAACCATTTTTCTGCCAGAAACTTGCAAGATAACCATTTTTCTGCCAGAATTTTTCAAGATAACCATTTTTAATGCAAAACCATGTTCCTTGTTCTTAAGCTTAGAATATCGTAACAGATTCCTATGGATCCTTTTTTTAAATTAATTTTCTTCTGAGCACTTGCGCTATTCAGGTATTTGAGCACTAGCTGTAAGGTTTATGAATCATACCTTTTTCATCATTTGTAAGCATACCTTTCTCTGAGGTCTATTGAAACTTTCATCGTGTATTTAGGGCTTGTTGCAATGTACACCAATTATATCGAATAAAGGAATATTTCCGTTTTCTTCAAATATAATGTTCTCACAGTCTTCAGCCTTATCCCAATGACGGTGTTGATAGACATAGAATTGAATTGTTTTTTTTCATGAGCTTTATTATTGCGTGAGAAGCTGTCCTTTTTTGAAATTCTAACTATAAAGGAACCCCAAAATAACCAGCTAAATTGATTGCTTCAATTAAATTTACCATTATTGATAGCTGTTAAATGAGTAATGCAAAATTCGCTCATTTTCACCACTGATGTGAAGTCTGACAAATTCAAAACAAAATTAGTAAAATTCAATTGAATTTTGCGCGATAAGCGCCCTCGAAAATTGCATTCAGCTGTTTTTTCAGTTTTAAATAGCAAGCTGCGCTTCCTTATTCTTTTTCAATTTTTCTTTTTATTTAAATGAAAAGTATGAAAGCGAAACAGTGATAAAAACAACTTTTTATGAATTTGAACCAATGACAGGAGAACATTTGTAATACAGTTTACAATAATTTTGGGTCTCAAACAATCGGAAAACAGTTTTAAAAAATCGGGACAGTTTATTCGCAAGACGCAAACAACAGATTAAAAAAACAGAGATGTCATCGTTGGTAAGTTCTTTTTATATTGTTTTTTTTTTGTAATTCGATTGGTTTTCATAGGCCACCAAAAATGCCAGGTTTAGGTATAATTGAAGTTCTGATCATTCGGAGCCATCTTCAAAGTTTTCGATTCAGTTTGTTTTTCTAGCTGTCAACAAAATATCATTTTTTTCCAGAAAAATCTTCTCCTTATTGGGGAGAAATTGACATTGTTCAAAGAATGAATAGATTATTATCCCTGAAATATTTCAAAACATTTTCGACATCAGGAGCTGTTGCCTTAGCAGCTAACAAGAATTAAAGTTTTTAAAATTCTTTGAAACAAATATTTGCATCTTGTTGTGCTTTCCTTGGTGATACCACATACATTTTTTTCAAACTGTTATGATAACAGTCACTAAAAATTCCATTTTGGCTTTGCAAAAATTCCCCATTTTTTGTGTCTTGTTGCGCTATTTTAAATCCCGTACACATCTTCATGTCTGAAGCACAATTATTCATACCGGAACTGGTTTTTTTTACTTTCCGTACTTTACCTGAAATTGGGAACATTTTTTCATAGTTCGTTTTCATATGAAAAAATTATCGACCCCAATGAAAAAAAAATGAGTTAAACGGTTTTTTATATTACCGAAAAATTATAAGAATCAGTATGATAACTAGCTGATTAAAAATAACTTAGAGTCGTTGAAATATATAAAATATCTCAAACAAGATGAGAAGTTTAACTTAGCCACCTACAGGAAATAAAAAATTTTTTTAATCTGCAAACATGTAAATTAAACTAACCACTTGGTTAATGTTACATCTTAGAAATTTATTAATCAAACATTATTTTTTCCTAATTTATAACAAACTAAGGTTCGGTTTTCGTAAAATAATTTAATAAAAAATATGTTTAAATCCTGCAACCCTTCTGTCTATTGGAACTCTTTCGTGTCGTTTAAGCATTTCCGCTGTAACTTTTTGTTTAAATTTGGTCTTCGACGTTTCTTTTCTAATTGTAATTGGAAGTGTGTTCCATTTTCGAATAAAGTTACGAACAATTGAACCATTACTCCATTTTGATTTACATTTTTGTTCTAAGAAAAGGTTATGGGTGCGTTTGTTTACAATAATAGGCACGTTTTCTAAAAATCTGAAATGTTTATTAGAGCGATTTCTTGTTGGTTGGAGAATATTGAAAAACCTATTTAAAGACACCCGTGTTATTTGGAGCTCTGCTGGAAGAATTTTAGTCTCCAGAAGTAGATCTCTGGCAGTATCGTATTTGGTTTTCATAAAGCAAACTTTTATTCCCCAGTTTATCTGTTTGTTAATTCTGTCAATAGAGTAAGATGGTAAATTTTGAAAAAAAATTGCGCTAAAATCTAAATGAGACAAAACTAGTGATTTAAAAAGATTTATTCTTGTTTTTAGCGGTACCTGATAACGAACCAAATATAATGATCTGATTGCTGAAGCCATTTTACTGATAACCTCATTTATAACCTTTTATAACGAAAAAAAGAATAACATTTTTTGTTCTTGATGATATACCATATATTTTTCCCAAAGTTTGAGTAAACACGTCATCAAAATTTTCTAATTTTGGTTTGAAAAAACTTCTATTTTTCCATTTTTTCTTTTTGGTCGCGCTCTTTTGTCTCTTGCACTCACTTTAATATGTTTGATGCATTTTCAGTTTGACCTGATTTTTTTTCTCTCCATACTTCACCCAAAAATGGGGAACTCTTTTGGCCAAGTTAGGTTTTACCTGATTAAATCCTCAAACAGAATGAAAAGCAGTATTGCTTGATTAATCCATTTGATTTTATGCAACCTAAAAGTTCCGAAAATTCAACTTTTTTACTCGGCTAGCCGTACCACTAACTTTCGGATTTACAATAGGAAATTGTTTTTTTTACTGGGTATGATTTCGTTTGAATAGCTCCTCCACAGCCCCATTGAAAACGATCCTTGATTTAAGGGGACTTTTTTGGGTTATACTGGAGAGATTACAAACCTCTCACTACAAATTTTCTGGCCCGATTAAAAACCAATTACACATTAGAAGATTCTTCGTTTAAACGCAACCATAACTTTTAACATTTACTATGTTTTTAGACAGGCAAGTTTTAAACTTCTTGTCACGTGCAATTTCTTATGCAATTTAAAATTCAGTGAAACCCTGTCTTTTCGATAAGCAAGCTATACCAATTAATTGGGGGAGGGGGGGGGGGCACATCAGACTTTACCTACTTTCAAGATTTTTCTGACCAAAATTCCTTCCTTTGAAAAACTCATTGAAATGATACTTTCGTCTTAAAACACTCTTCGCTTCTACGCATCTAACAATTTAGTAAACTTAATCTGTGTTCCAGAGCAAGCTATACCCAAAAAAATCTCGGAATAACAGTCTTCACCTACATTGAGTACCTTTATCTCACATTTGGTTTGGTTCAAATAGTTAATTGAGCCAGTTGTATAATATTTTGTTTCAAAATTTGTGCATTTGTATGCAATTAGCAATCTATGGGAGCCTTATTCTTTTCTAGGCAAGCTATGGAAAAAATCTTAACTATCCAAATTTCACTTACAAGCAATAACAGTCAAACATAGATTGACTTTTTGTATAACTAAATGAACCTATTTGAAACCAATTTCGTTTCGAAACTTGAACTCAACTTCGCTTACACTCAATTTTGCTTACAAGCAACTTAGAAATTATGAAAGACCAATTTTTGTCCGAGGCAATGTATTTTGGTAAATTGTAGCTTCTTAGACTTCATCAACTTTTGTAATCATTTATGCCAAGTTTGGTTTCCTTCGAAAAGTTTGTAGACACGATTCAATCATAAATTGTGCTTGAAATCGTTCTTCCCATATATGTAACTGAAAACACATGTTAATTTTTTCTAAGCAATCAATATCAAAAAATGTTACTATACCAATCTTCAACTATATTGGAGAAAAGTCTCTGCCAATTTTGACTGCGTTCCAACAACTCTTTGACTCGATTGAATGATGCCTTGTTTTGAAAATTTTTCAGCCCTTATGCAAAAAGAACCTGACACAAATTAAAATTTTTAACTAAAGAACCAATATATTCTCCCGACAATGTATGTCAGAAGTTTGTGGCACTTCCAAATTTATTTATTTTTGTGTTCTTTCTGACCAAGTTTTGTTTGTTTTTTTTAATTAACTCATTGACAAATTGAGGTACATGTGCTTGAAATTGTTTTCCGACTAATTGCGACGGAAAATTGAGAAAGCTCAAAATTGTATTTCCTAGGCAAGCCATACTGAAAACTTTTTGCGTATCACATTTTTACTACAATTAGGGAATCCTACAACAAAATTGTATGGTTCGAAAAATTCAGTGACCCAATTAACAAATATACTGTTTTAAACACTCCTTCGTTTATACTCAACTGAGAACTTTTGAAAACTCAACTTGTTTTCCAGCAAGTTATGCAATTTTTTTTACGCTTCTAAATGCATTGTCAATTCGAAATCAACACTCGGGCTTGAATAGAAAACGCTTTTTGTTTTAAAATGGGATCCCCTTTTGCGCACTTACAAATTTTTGATAACCAAATTTTTCCCCAATGATATTGCAACAGAAGTTTGGGGCATACCAGGTTTCTACATTAGGAATTTCTATTCCATGTTTTGTTTAGATAACCTATAGAGCCGACTGAACAAAACATTGTTTTGAAACGTTGCTTAGCTCTGAGCATCAAAAAAATTATGAAAGCCCATTTTTTCTAGGGCTATCTATGCTAAAAAGATTCTATTTTCGGATTTTTTTTACAGTGGAGAGCTTTATAAGCCTGTTTGACTGCATTTGAATATATTCTGGACTCAATTAAAGAACATTTTGTTGATAAAACTTTACACTTTTTTGCACCTGGAAACCTATGCAAGCCCAAAATTCTGGCCAGGCTATACCAAAAGTATTTTTATCTCGAACTTCACTTACAACGTCAAAGTGCACAAAAATGTATGGTTTTCTCTGAATAAGTTTTTGACTCAGAAGAGAAATAGTTTTTATTTTGGAAAGATTGTCTTGGCATTTAAATGACTAATAATGACACCCAAATATTTTCGATTTGCAATCTAAACAGGAATTTGATACATATAAATTTTCTCCATTTCGAGAACCTGCATAGGAAGGTTTCGTTTCGTCTGACCAACTGATTGCTTCAAAACATTCTTCAATTGTGTACAACTGAAATCTTTTGAAAACCCAACTTTGTTCCTTGGAGAAAATTGACAAAATATCGTGGCATATAAGGCATTATCTGAATGGTGGAAGTTTCCCACATTGTTTGGTTTCAATCGGTTGAGACAATGACACGAGTGAAAAAATCTACTATTCGTTTCAACAATTATGAAACTTTGAATTTATAAATATCTCGAATGAAAAACAATTTTACGTTCTGTCCTCATATGCACGACAAGAGTGGTAAAACAGAACTCTTTTTTAGACAAATTATACCACAAAAATTTGACATACCGGACTCCATCTACATCGGGGATTCACGAATTTCAAATTTTCTTAGTTCAACTGCAACGAGGAACTCTCATGATAAAATTCATTTCATTTGAACAGTTCCTTGAGCTGATTGAAAAAACAAATATTAAAAAAAAGAATTTCACCCAATTTATGCAACTAAAACGTTTTTAAAATAACTGTTTATACTGAGCAGACTATACGAGAAATTTTGAATACTTGACTCAATTGCAAAAAGTTCTTGGTTTCTAAAAACCTTCCTCGCTTTTATGGAAGAGATAATATGAATATCAGAAAAGGCTATACCAGAAGTTGCTGGCCAGTAAAATTCCAAATACATTGAGTAGTTGTGATCTGGAGTTTGGTTTCACTTGAAAATTGGATTGTCATGAGTGAAGAAATTTTTTTTGAAATTATTCTGTCCTGATACGCAGCTAAAAATTGTGGGAACCCAAGTATTTTTCACGAACAAACTTTTGACGCATGAAACTTTACTAAGATTGTTGAACGCTCAAATTCATTTCATCATTGAGCATATCATTGACAAAGATTATTTTAAACGCGCCTTCCTTCTATGACATTTAAAAGTTTTGAAAAGAAATGTAACTTTCATTAGAAGCCTTAAATTCCTGTCATGTCAAACTTTGCGTACAATGAAGACTTTCGCAAACAGCTTGCTTAAAATTGAACTTTTTGCGAATTGACTAAAACATTTTTGTTTCGAGACTTTGCTAGCTCATTTGCAATATAAAGCTTATGAAAGCCGTAGTTCAATTCCGGCTAGCTATATAGTAAATGAAAATTTTTTCATTTCAATTGCTAATTACAACAGGGATGTCAAATATGAAGTTTGGCTTCATTTGATCAATTCCTCTGCTCAATTGAGGAATAATTCTCCACTTAAGAAATGATTCTCGGCAGGTGCTTAGTTAAGTTTATTCAAAATCAAACATTTTAACTGAGCAATCTACCCATCTATTTTGTGGCGTATCAGATTTCGCTCCCGTGAAGAAAAAATGAAACCCAGTGGGGTTTCTTTCAATTGCCTTTATGACCCGATTGAATGTTATTTTCGCTTCAAAATTTTTGCAAATATCGACCTAAAAATTTATGAAAGTCGAAATTATTTCCTATGCAATTTAAAACAACCTCAAAAAAATTTTATTTGTTATATGTAATTTACAACTTATGTAAGCCCATCTTCTATTCTGGGCAAGCCATCGCAAAAAAACATTCGCCATTTGAAACATAATTTACATCGGAGAACTACAAAACAACTTTCCTTTCATTTGATTAGTTGCTTGAACCGATCGTAGATTAATCTGATTTTTAAAAATTCTTTGATTTTGCGCAACAAAAAGAATTTGATAGAAGAGATAGATCACTAGGCAAACTCTACCATAGTTTTTTGACATATCAGTCTTCACTTCAATTGAAAAATTTTCGTGTAGAATTTTTTTCATCACACTTGACTTACAAGAAAGAAATCTAGCTCAATTTTTTTGTGAAGAAAGTTTTTACCCGATTGAGAAATACTTTTGTCTTAGAACTCCTTCAGTGTCTTTGTACTTCAAGATTATGAAAGCCAAAACTTTTTTCTAGGCGAGTTTTAAAAAAAGATTTGTGCAATATAAAATTTCAGTGTCGCAGTTGATTTTTCGTAACTCTGTTGTTTGAGCAGTTGATAGAATCAATGCATTATTTTTTAAAAGGCGCTGTTCAGTTGAATTGCAGCTGAAATGTTATGAAAATAAAAATTTGATTCCCCAGCAAGCTGCATTTTTTGTTTTTGTGGCATGTCAAACTTGATCAACAAGATGAAATGTTGATATCGCAAAAAGATCAGAAATTAATTTTCCTGAAATGCTAAAAGAGTGAAGTGCTTGGAGCTGGCGCTTTAGCTGGGCTTGAAATCACAGCAGGTGTTTTTGAAAAAATAACTAAATCCATTGGTGTTTCTGGCTGATTGTCTAGTGAGAAAGGGGATGGTTTTATTCCCCACAAATCTTCCAAAATTTCACAGGTTTGATAACCGCCTTTTTTATTCTCAAATATTGGCACACAATTGCAGTCGAACTGTACAAGTTACATCTATTTTCTCAGTGCAAAGTGTTCTCAGTTGGCAGAATTTTTTGCATTTTTATTGGCGTGAGAGGTGACGACACTGTCCAGCTTTCTATGGGCATGGCAGCAATTGATAAGTTGTGATAAGTTTTTAAAAGGGCTTTTTTCCAAGTAAAATTTTGAATAATGATTTGATTTATCGCCCAAAAAGATTTTTTTTATTTTTTGTTTTTCCTATTTAATCTCTTGCAAAGTTATCTTCTTGACACCAGAGGTGATGACATTGCATTAAGTCAGCTTTTTCGGCGAGGCAGCAATTGTCGATAAACAGCTTCTGTAATTCACAAATCGAGTTGCCTACTTTGCTGTAACAGAACAACAAAAAATTCACACTATTTTGATAACAATATTTTTTTCAATAAAATATTGGTCTCTGAAAAAATTTTGATATATAGAATGTGTCGCTAAGACTAAAGGAAAGAAACGGACATAAATATCAATTACTTCTAAAAACTCTATATGTCACAATTTTTTTCCACTTAGTGGTGTCTCTAGTAGGTTTCCTGCACTATCTGATAATTGGTCACAGTTTTATATGGCCCCATATGTTTTTATTAAATTTATTGATTTTTGCAAAAATGGATCTAACAAGTATTAGCGACCTTATCTATAGTTCTTTGTCTCCCCAATAAGAATGTGGGTTTGCGTCAAACGCATTGGTTTTTTTCCCCAAAAACTTATTGCATACACTATTATTTGTGTTCTCCTACAAGGAAAAGTGGAATCCAGTGCCTAATATTATATTTGCAAATTTTATGTGGCCCCAATAAACTATGATCTAAGTTCCATCAGGGGTTTAACCAGAAAAAGGAATGGTATTCAGCAGATCGTGCGGCTTACTCGATACTGTATTTACCAATCATTCGTATTTAAAAAATGACTAAACTGGCTCGACACCAACTCGCCGGGCCCCATAAACTTACAATTTTTTAGTTTAATTTGGTTAAAAAAAGACGAAGCAAGTCGGCTCTCATAATGATACTTCGTCAAAGGACACACAAGACGTCGTCTGGGTGCTTCAATTATTTAGAACTGGCTTTTTTACACTCGTTCAGTGGTATCAAAAACAAACTGCACCCGTTTTTCAGCTACTTTAAAATTGTCAATATTGGTTGTTAATGCCAGTGGAAACTACTGCTCGATGGATATGAAATCTTTTGTCAGTTATGCATGTAAAAAGCCATGAGAAGCTTGTTGAACGCTAGTCAAATTGAATACCATGAAAAAATTTTTGAGATAATCTGACAAACTTATTCCATACCCATTATAAGTGTAAGCTTATTCTGGTATTGTATTGAAGAAAATTCGTTTGTTTTCATTTGATGATATCGGTTAAACAGCCACTGCTAGTAGAATGCGGGAAGAGGGTATTTGCTCCAAGTAAAAATTTTGATTTTTGAATGGACTATGAATGTCGCCCAAAAAGATTTTTTTGTTCTTCCGATTCATTCTCCTGCAAAAACATCTTTTGACACAACTGATGAAATTGTTTTGAGCAAGCTTTCTTTGCATGGCAGCAATTGCGTTGAGAAGCAATGTGTAGCATGAATGGATTTGCCTGCTTTGCTGCATAAGAGCAACAAAAAACACACACTATTTGGTAAACAAGATTTCTCTTGAAAAATAGTGCTCTCTGGCAAAATTTTGATATATCGAAGTTTTTGTTAAGACTGAAGGAGAAAAATGGACTTAAATGTTAAATTTCTTTAAGCAAAAATTTAATTCCAAAAAACTGTGTCGCAAATTTTTGAATTCGCTTACTGGGTTTTCTTCCGGATTTCCTGCACTATATTATTCTTGGTCACGGGTTCTGGTTTATATGGCCGCGTCTGTTTTCATTCAGATTATTGATTTGTGTAAAAAATGGATCCAGCACCTATTAGCGACATTATTTATAGTTTTTCTCTCCCCTATAAGAATGTAGGGTTGCGTCAAATTCATTGTGGTGTTTTTTTGCACAGAACAAATGGCATACTCTATTATTTACATGGTAAAGTGGAATCCAGTGCCTAATACTATGTTTGCAAATTGTATATGGCACCAATAAACTATTATCTAAGTTCCATCAGGGGTTTAACCAGAAAGAAGAATGGTATCAAGCAGACCCTGCGGCATATTCGATACTGTATTTACCAATGTTTCGTATTTGAAAAAGATGACACAACTGGCTCGACGCCAATTCGCCGGACCACATAAACTTACAATTTTCAGTTCAATTTGATTTAAAAAAAGACGAAGCAAGTTGCCTCTCATAATGATACTTCCTCAAAGGACACACAAGACGTCGTCTGGGTCCTTCAATTATTTATATCGGGGTTGTTTACACTCGTCCAGTTGTATAGAAACAAACTGCAGCCATTTTAAGCAACAAAAAATTTCAATTTTTGTCGTCAATGCCAGTAAAAACTACAGCTCGATGGATATGAATCATTTTGTCTGTTATGCATGTACAAAAACTTGAGAAGCTAAGTGCTAGTCAAATTGGAAACCATGAAAAGGTTCTTGAGCTCATCTGACAAACTTATTCCATGGTCATTATAAGTGTAAATTTATTCTGCTACTGTATTGTAGCAAAATTGTTTGTTTTCAATTGATGATATTGGTTAAACAGTCATTGCTAGTAAATTGCGGGAAGAAGGTACTTGTTCAAGTAAAAGTTTTGATGTATGAAAGGAATATGAATGTCGCCCAGAAAGCTTCTGTTTTTTTTTGTTTTTCCGATTCTTTCTCCTGCAAAAACATCTTCTTGACACCAGAAGTGATGACCTTGTATTGAGCAAGTATTCTTGGCTTGGAAATAATTCCGTTGAGAAACAGCCTCTGTATGGGAAGCATGAACCGATTTGACTGCTTTGCTGTTTAAGAGCAACAATAAACACACACTATTTGGTAAACAAGATTTCTCTTAAAAAATAGTGGTCTCTGACAAAATTTTGATCTATCGAAGTTTTTGCTGAGAATGAAGGGGAAAAACGGACATAAATATCAAATTTCTTTAAGGAAAAAATTTAATTCCAAAAACTCGATATGTCGCAAATTTTTTAAATTCGCTCACTGGATTTTCTTCTGGGTTTCCTGCAATATATTTTTCTTGGTCACAGGTTTTGGTTTATAAGGCCGCGTCTGTTTTCATTAAGATTATTAATTTGTGTAAAAAATGGATCCAGCACCTATTAGCGACACTATTTATAGTTTTTTCTCTCCCCTATAAGAATGTAGGGTTGCGTCAAACTCATTGATGTGTTTTGCACAGAACAAATGGCATAATCTATTATTTACAGGGGAAGTGGAATTCAGCGCCTAATGCTATGTGTGCAAATTGTGTGCGGTCCCATTTAGATATGATTTGAGTTCCATCAAGGGCTTAGCTAGAAAAATGAATGGTATCAAGTGGATCGTGCGGCGTAATCAATACTGTATTTACCAATCAATCGTATTCATAAAAAAATGACAGAAATGGCTATATAACAACCCGCCGGGCCAATAAACTTAAATTTTTTTAGTTTAATTCGATTGAAAAAGAAGACGAAGCGAAGCAAGTTGTCTCTCATTATGATACTTCCTCAAAGGACACACAAGACGTCGTCTGGGTGCTTCAATTATTTAGAACTGGGTTTGTTACACTCGTTCAGTGGTATCACAAACAAACTGCACCCGTTTTTCAATCACATTTAAATTGTCAATTTTGGTTGTTAATGCCAGTGAAAACTACTGCTCGATGGATATGAAACCTTTTGTCAGTTATGCATCTAAAAAGCCATGAGAAGCTTGTTGGACGCTAGTCAAATTGAATACCATGAAAAAGTTTTTGAGATAATCTGACAAACTTATTCAATGCCCATTATCAGTGTAACCTTGTTCTGGTATTGTATTAAAGCAAGTTCGTTTGTTTTCAATTAAAGATATTGTTTTTCCGATTGTTTTTTGTTTTCCCGATTCGTTCTCCTGCAAAAATTACTTTTTGACACCCGAGGTAATGACAATCTATTAAGCCAGCTTTTTGGCATGGCAGCAATTGCGTTGATTAACCGCTTCTTCTGTTGTAGCACAAATCGGTTGGCCTGCTTTTCTGTATCAGAACAAAAAAAGTAAACAGTTCACACTATTCGGAACACAAGATTTCTTTCAATTGAATAGTGGTCTCTGACATAATTTCCACATATAGAAGTTTTTGCTTAGACTAAAAGAGAGAAATGGACATAAATAACAAACACTTTTAAGAAAATTTTTCAATTCCAAAAACTCTATATGTCACAAGTTTTTTTATTTTGCTTACAGGGGTCTCTAGCTGGTTTCCCGCTTTATGATATAATTGGTCACAAGTTCTGGTTTATATGGCCTCATATGTTTTATTAAATTTACTGATTTTTGCGAAAAATGGACTTAGCACCTGTTAGCGACATTATCTATAGTTTTTTCTCTCCCCGATAAGAATGTGGGGTTTGGTCAAACTGATTTTTTTTGCACAGAACATAAGGCATGCGCTGTTATTTACGTTCTCCTACATGTAAAAGTGGAATCCAGTGCTGTATGGTATGTACGCAAATTGTATGTAGTCTCAATTAATGATTTTCTAAATTCTGTCATGGGTTTAACTAGAAAAATTAATGGTCTCAGGCGGTTCGAGCGGCGTACTTGATACTGTATTTAACAATCAGTCGGAATAATATAACGAATGGACAAAACTAACTTGATACCAACTCGCCGCGCATCGAAATCGTACGTTTTTTACGAAATTTTACGTTTCCAGAACTGAAAAAGTATCGTCTGGGCGTCATCGAAATTTTATTGAAGCATGAATCATAGGATCAGTTTTGGTAAATTTTTTCAAAAAAGCGACAGAAGATTACGAGTTTGAACACAGATTTTCCTCAACCCTTGAACTTCTGGAGACTTTTTAGCGTGGGGTAACAAATCGCGCAGAACCATATCCGTCGCTAGATATTCCAGCAAAGACAAAACGATCAGTGTAGTAACGAGCGTGGATGCAAAGATTGAGCGCTCTTCTAATTTTTTCAAACAGATTCAAAAACAGGTCAATTTTTTATTATTGACAACGAGCAAACATACATTTGATAGCTTATGCTGTTTGTCCTCACTTTGGGTCGGTCTTGTTTTTGTAGGTTATCTAAATTGGGATCAGAAACCTTCAGTCTTTTCGCAACCTTCAGACATCGTCTACTTTCATCTTTAACAAATTTGGACATTAAAGGAGCCTTGTCAACCGAAGCCCTGTCAACCGCTGCAGCAAAACTTATAAACGCTACATTGTAATCATTTTTTAATACTGAAATTGTTCAGCTTAGTAGAAAATTTGAGAGACTCGTATCAATTTTTTCCTCATTCTGGTGTTTTTTTTTTCAGAATATGGATATATTTACAAAAATTAGTAATTTTAAATTTTCGCTTCTAATTTTTTGTTTGTCTTGTTGATAGGGACAAAAATTGAAAAAGGTTTCATTAATTAACAATGTTTTTTCTAACTTAAATTATTCACTGACCAAAAAATAAATAAATAATAAAATGCGAAAAAATGAATGATTGTCAAAGGCAATCAGCAAACCAAAGCTGATCTTTTTTATATGAGAAGCCAGTGCGTATCAGGTTTTTTTATAAGTGGGGCGTTAACTGTCGAAATTCATTTGATTCCTGTTTGTTGGAAAATTACTTCGCTCCTAATTCACCTCGCAACTTTTGTTTTAAATTTTCACATATCTAAAACAAATTATTGAAGTCGTCTGGGTCCTTCAATTAGTTACAACGGGATTTTCTACACTTGTCCAGCTGTATTAAAAACAAACTGCACCCTTTCTAAGTTCTGCTGCTTTACTTGTTTATCTGCGAAGAAAAGTCTTGACAGTGTTCTTTTGGCATCTTTTTTAGGTTTGGACTTAGTTTCGTGTGCAAGGTATTACACTTGCTTCGGAGACTTCAAACTGTCGGCTGTTGAGTCAGAAAAAAGTGAATACAACACTCTTTTGTAAACATAAGAAATCGTTGGTTTTGCGTTTAACTGAAGTGTTAAAATGTCTTAACCAGTTCCAGAAAAGTGAACCAATTGTTCCGCTTTGATGCCAAACTCAGTCGATATTGGTTATAAAGTCTGTGATAAAAAATTGTACTTACTCTTTTCACTGTATACGGACAAACTGAATCTCTGGTTGATAACATTACCTTTGATTGTTTCATCATTTGAATCAGTCTTGGGAATTTTGTTAGAATCAAGTTTGGTTTTTATTCTACTTCAAAAACTTCTTCAGTAAAAGACTGTTTATATCCTTTTACGGGAGTTTTTTAACAACTCTATAAAATATCCACTGTTTAACTTTGGTTGCTGAGAAGTTTTTGTTTGAGAAACCAAAGAGACAAATAATGGGACATATTTAATTATTAATTTTATTTGACGCAAGTTTGGTTTTTCTGTTGAACAGTGAGCCTATAGTTTTTTTTATCAAAGTAACCTAGTTCATCAATACAGGAGTATGATCACGACAGTCAAATATAGTTGTCAACTGCTCATCATTTGACTTTGAGTAGTGTAGTTGCTGCTTTCCCCGGTCACTGCTTCTTTTCTCAGGCACATTGAAACAAAAAAGGAACAGACCAGAAATATTTCTGACTTATTGCCTATTTCTTTGTCGACTATGGCAGTTTGAAGCATGTGAAATGCAAACTTGCCAACTTCTGGTGATATTTACAGTTTTCTGGCATTGTAAAGTATCTAACTTGATAAGATTTCTCTGAAGGAGTTTCTAAATATATTTTGTTTTTATACTGTTTCCTTTGCTTAAATTTACAAAAAAAATCTTAGATTAAATAGATTTTTGATGCATCCAACAAAATTAGTAATTTCTTTTCTTCCAATCAGAATCGTGATGAAATTTTGACAGCCAAGTGTACAATCTTCTTTCACTCGAAGAGAATGTGTTGATTGTAGTCGGAGGTAGAGCAAGCATAATCTCGCAATAAGTATTTTTTGCTGGTCCTTTGTTTTTAAAACCAGACATCGAAGGATTTCGACTTCGGAGACTTCGAAGTCGAGAACCATCAGTTTTGGTTTCAAAGATCGAATAAAACTGAATAGATTGCTTTCAAACTTTTTTTACAGACAGACAAAAGACCTGTCATTTGATCAAGATACCCGCTTGTCACTGGACAAGGTATAAGATATGAAGAGCCTGGTCCTTTTTCACTATATTCAAAGGTAAAACGTGAAAAATCACAATATCATAAAGTATGGCATGAATCCTCATTCTACGTTAAGATTTGAAATACTTGTCCACAGAAGCAATTTCTATAGCAATCAGTCCACCGTAAGGACTCAATGTTAGAGCAATATCAGAACAAGGATCCAAGTACAGAAATTTTCCTTAGAAAAAACCTTTCAACTTGTTGAGATTATGTTTCTTTCACTTCCTTGTAAATTCACTGAAATTAGGTCAAGTTGTCGTGATGCTGGAATGATTTTAATGGCGAAAAAATAAAACTTTTTTTTTACAAAAAATGTCCCAATCCCCTTCCCAATCCTTTTTTCCCATGTTTAGGTGTCGCAGTTAGACTAGTCTTCCTTGACCCCCCCCCGAGTCACTTTCTGTCTAGGATATCGCTTAATATCCTAAACGGAAAGGATTTTAAGGGTTCCGTTCCTTGACACCCGTTCATCCTTCGGTGATTAATGCCATTTATCATCCCATTTTTTCCCGTCTGCAATAACACCTATTCTCCCATGTTTACGATTCGTGGGATAAACCGTTCCGCTCTCTCTTGAGACATTATTCTATTACTACAAGGAAAAACAGTCAAAAAGTCAAAAAACAGTTCCATACGTAGACATTTGGCGACTCATGACTGGGATCAAAGTAAATTAGAGGATCAAATTTCCTTCGAGATATGAGCAAAAAACCTGTGGTGTCAAACTACAGTCCAGCAGAAAAAATGTGCGTCGAGGTTAAATGTAGCAGCAAAAAATGGGTTGAAAGCAAAGTTGAGATGACAAAAAATCAGAGAGTAAAGCCTTTTCACGGTCAGTTCGGGTCGAAGATGGTCTTTCGATAAATCCAAGCCTTGACCTGGGGACATTCATACAAAGTCTAGTTTCTTTTGATATCTCCTTGACCCACTTTAGGAACAAACCTATCAGCCTTTCAACCTGACACCAACCATGTCACTCTATTCACTCAACCCCACTCCACTTCAACCCCTACACACCCAAACCCCTCGTATCACCTGTGATACTGGAATTTTTATCGTGTAAGATCTGAAAAGATGCTGATGAAAAATCTTTATCGTGTAAGATCTTATGTGGTCGTACACGATAAAAATTCTTCCCTACGTGAACTTTAATCTTGTAAGATCTGACAAGTTACTTATAAGATCTCATAAGATAATAATTCAATTTTGCAGAATTGTTATCTTATAAGATCTGATAAGTATTTTATCAGATCCTACACGATAAAAGTTCACGTAGGGTAGAATTTTTATCGTGTAAGTTCTGATCAGACATGTTTTAATGATTACAAATGAACCGTATAACGTAGTAAAGTTCCTGTGAAAGTATAAAAAACAATCGGTCAACTGTTTGCTGATTCTATTTTGGCGGCAGTTTTATTCTGAGTTTTAACTAGGTACTAGGGCTAAACTTAGCAGTCCAATATAGTTTTCGTCATTGAAGAAAATTTTTCAGCCTAGTTTGATAATTACCGTTTCAGAAAAAGCCGCTAACACTCGAATAAATTTTTTCACAATATCTTGTAAGTCTAAAGAGACAATATAAGTTGATCTTCTCTTCGTTTCTCTTACATTTTGTTGCTCTGACACCTAAGTGTTGCAAGTTGTAGCTTTTTGGCTACTGCTTGAAAGCAACTCTGAATTGTCTTCAATAGGAAGAACATGCCATAATTAATGAATTTTTATCGTATACGATCTTATCAGACCTGATTAAAAATTTTTATCGTGTAAAACCTGATAAATTGTCTTACAAAATTTTAGTCAGGCAACGCATAATCTTATAAGTACTTATAAGACAATTTCGTAAGAAATTTGTAAGATCTTACACGATAAAAATTCTCAGATGTCTGGGGAAGTCTCCCCGGTCGAGGTGTCACCGCTAAGAATTGCTAAAAGATGTAAGATTTGCACTGAAGTTGATTAAACGTTTGTAAGATTTGCACTCAATGCGATTAATGCGGTGTTAAAAAACCTTTAAGTAGTTGAAAAAGTTTTCAATACTTATGCAGTGGAAAAAAATTCACCGCTAAAAATTGCAGTCAATTTTTTTTCACCGCATCCCATTGGTAGCGGTGAGTTATGTTTTTTTTCACCGCTTACGTGGTGAAAAAAAAATCACCTCCAAAAACAGCAAATCTTACAAAGTTTCAACTCATTTGTTTTTCATGACGTTTAAATCTGATTTAAACTCACTAGAAATATCATTGCAGAAAGTGACAGATGGCGCAGTAGAATAAAAAGTTGTTGATATACAGGAGCTGAGGGGTTGAAATTCGTGTCCGGGGATTTTCTTTCTCGTAAAGCGGTGCAACTAAAAATTTCACCGCTAAAAACCGCAAATCATACAAAAATTCACTGCTAAAAACCGCAAATCTTTCAAACATTCACTGCTAAAACCGCAAATCTTTCAAACATTCACTGCTAAAAACCGCAAATCTTACAAAAATTCACCGCTTTCACCACATTCATCGCAAAAAGATGCGGGCACTTTGCGGTGAAATTTTTTTTCACCGCTATTCACCGCTAATGTTACATTTTTTTACCAAACCTCGACCCGGGCGAGGACTTTGTGTGCAATTTGGACAAGCGAACCTGCGGATTGCTTTTCAGGCCGAAGTCAGCGATAAAGAGCTTTTGCGGGTTTTGGGAGGCGAAGAGTCCGTGGGCCCACTAGACGAAACACGAATGAGGAGTGCTTTTTATGAATAAGGTGATATTTTATTTGCGCTTTTAGTTGGACATTGGGACAGTATCAGTGAGGGACGTTTGGAAACGGCGTCTGACTTAATCATTAATTCAATAATGCAGTCGCGTGAGATGGCAGTTGATGTCATCATTCTCCTTCTCTGCGTAAGTATCCCGTAGTTGAGAAGACCGAACAAAACGAAGCAAGAACTGTTTGGTATGTTCGATTTTCTTCTTAAGAAATAGTCGGCATAATCAATTGGTTCGGTATGTTCGGTTTTAAGTGTAAGAAATTGTCGGTATACTTTCTTACGTTTAAAAACGACAATACAGATGCTTTTTTTACATTTAATAAACGACGATACCGAATCTCCATTGCGATGAGAAAAAGACGATACCGAGTCAGTCCGTCTTATGTTTAATACCGAACAAAACAGACGATACCTACGATAAAATCGCAAGGGCTTTCGTCGTTTTTGGCTAGAAAAAAAACGACGATACCGACAGTTTCTTACGTTTTCTAACCGAAGATATCTCAACCAGGGTAGTTTTTGATATTCAAGATGCCACAACTCACCAAACATCTTTTCCGTCTATGATCCCCCAATCCCCCACCCGCTCGTGTATTATGCACTTGGAGAGCTCGTGTCACAAAAAAGAGAATCATTATGTCAAAAAATAGCAGGTGCGCTTGGTTGGTTGCAAGCATTATGCGATCTTTTCCGTTTCTGCCCCCCCCCCCCCCCCCCCAGTACGTTATACGTTATGGATCCCCCCAGTTACATAGCACGTACCATTACATAGTAAATCGTTATGTAAAAACATGGGCATCTTGAAAGCACAAATAATACGCACCCACTAACCTGGAGGGGCACAAGCGGAAAAGACCCTTTGTATGCGCCCCTTAATTTGCGTAGGGCGGGCGTGGTGTGCACGAGTAAAAAATGCAACATTGGAAGTGAATAGCGGTGAAATTAAGTGTTTTTCAACACAACGAGCCACATCTCTTGATCGCTGACGAGGTTTAGTTTTTTATGGTAAAAATTGTACCCGGGTCGAGGTGTCACCGCTAAAAATCGCTAAAAGATGTAAGATTTGCGGTGAATTTGATTAAAAGTGTAAGATATGCGTTCAATGCGATGAATGCGGTGAAAAAAACTTTTAAGCGGTGAAATTTTTTTTCAGCGCTTAAGCGGTGAAAGAAAATTTTTCACCGCTACAAGCAGGATGCGGTGAAAAAAAATTTTCACCGCTACCAGCAGAATGTGGTGAAAAAAAATTTTCACCGCTACCAGCAGAATGCGGTGAAAAATAATTTTTCACCGCTAAAATCACAAATCTTACAAATATTCACCGCGCTAATTTCAACGCTTATCTTATATTCACAGGAAATATCATTGAGGTAAGTGACAGATGGCCCAGTGGATTACGAAGTTGGTGACACGTATGAGGTGGAGGTTCGAACCCTTGTACGGCAGTTGTTTTTTGTAAGATTTCCGGTCAAGGCGGTGAAAAAAAATTTTTCACCGCAAAATTCAACGCAATTCTTACAAAAATTCACCGCTTTCAGCGCATTCAACGCTAAAAGATGCGGGCGCTTTGCGGTGAAAAAAATTTTTTTTTCAGCGCTATTCACCGCTAATCTTACATTATTTTTTGACAAAACCTCGATCCGGGTCGCCTTATTCACCTCTAAACAACTAAAATCAACAGTTCTTGCATCTAAGTCCCCCCATCTTTGTGGGAATATAAATTTTTTGCGTGATATTTTAACTGATGCGGATTTAAAGAACTTGGAAAAACGCTGCGCGAATTTCCAAGTCCTTGCACTTTCTCCACAGCAGACAGAATCGCAAAAAGAATCCCAGTGAAAGGAAACTTGATAGCCTTGATAAGAGACATAAATAATCAAGGAAAATCTTTCCAAGATCTTGCCATGCTGCATGGCAAGAAAATATCAATATCAACAAACAAGATCTTGGCAAGATTTCCAAAACAACTAACAATGACATAGCAAGACGTACCAAGTATTCAAAATTTAATATCACCCAAAAACATTAATTAGCAAGAAACCATGAGATTAAGCAAGAATTATCAAGATTTATCAAGAATTAGAAAGAATTATCAAAAAGGTTGGAAAGTGCAGCTCCTGTGAGTTCATTAACCAACAATTGAGCCACATTTTACAGTATTGGGAAGTTTTTGAGTGGATCCTAGCCCGGTATGTACATAGTAGACACCTTATGCAGGACCATCAACGACAAAGCCCCCACTAAGGTCCCATGTAACCGAAAAAATTTGCTAACTTGACATTTAGCAATATTAAATGAAATGAAGGAAAATCAGTAAATTCAGTAAAATGATCAATAAATAAGCAACTACAGTACTTAAAACTATCTAATTTCAACAGAAGACTACAAACATTGTATAAAAAAATCATTTTATTCCCAAAAAAGCAATTCTTGGAGCTCAGGCGCATCAGTGCATTCTTTGCAGCTGATATCATTGAATCATGGACCGAAAGGCAGAAAAAACGGAAAAAAAATTAAATTTTAAACTGAGAAGCAATTTGAGAGAGCAGAATTTTTGCTCACAAAAGACAACTCTTGTTTTACAGAGCACAATTATGTACAAACTGTCGTTCTTCTTAGCATCGGACTCATTTAAAACTGATGATTAACAGGTCCTGAACGACAAGGAAACAAAAAAAATCAAGTTAGAGGGAAATCAAGTTAGAAAAAAGCTCCAATTTTGAATACGAAATAAACCTAATGCTTCTACTATATAACTTAAATAATCAGTACTAAGTCCCCTTTAAAACAAAACTGATCACTGCCATGGGTTTATCAAACCACTATGACACCACAAAACTAACAAAAGCTAACTTATTTTTGGCTCTCGGCAGACAAACGTAGTTGAAAAAAAAGTCCAGAAAAAATATTGCTTCATATGAAAAATCAAAATATCAATATATCTGGCTTCCCATACACATCAGCACAAACTGTGCAACTGGTTTTAACAAATCAAGCACCAAAAAGTGGGAAAAGGAGAAAGAACGTTTTTTCAAATTTAAATTTGAGAAGCATTTCGAGAGTGACGAACTTTCACCCAGAAGAGACAACTCTTGTTTTCAATTTAGGTTTAAATTGTAGTTTTTGAAGCATTGGACATTTATACAACCGATAATTAACAGGGTACTTGCATTTTGCTGACAGCAGACAGAATCGCATAAAGAATCCCAGTTAAATTAAACTTGATAGCCTTGATAAGAAACATAATTAGTAATGGAAATTCTTGACAAGATCTTGCCATGCTACATGGCAATGAGAAATCAAGATATGTACGAACTTGCAAGATCTTTGCATGGGTGTCGAGAAACAAGATCTTTGCTAGGTTTGCATGAAGGATTAAACATTATATGGCAAGATGTACCAAGTATTCAAAATTCAATAGCACCAAAAAACATGAATTAGCAAAAATCATAAGGTTAAGCAAGAATTATCAAGAATTATCAAGTTTTTTTACCAGCAAATGAGCCACATTTTACAGTATTCGGAAGTTTTTGAGTGGATCCTAGCCCGGTATGTACATAGTAGACACCTTATGCAGGACCATCAACGAGAAAGCCCCCACTAAGCTCCCATGTAACCTAAAAACAAAAAAATTGCTAACTTGACATATAGCAATATTAAATAAAATGAAGGAAACTCAGTAAATTTAGTAAAATGATCAATAAATAAGCAACTACAGTACTTAAAGTTATCTAATTTCAACAGAAGACTACAAACATTGTTTTAAAAATTATTTTATTCCCGAAAAAGCAATTCTTGGAGCTTAGGCGCATCAGTGCAATCTTTGCAGCTGATATCATTGAATCATGGACCCAAAAGCAGAAGAAACGGAAAAGAAAAAAAACTAATTTTTAAATTGAGAAGCATTTTGAGAGAGCAGAATTTTTGCTCACAAAAGGCAACTCTTGTTTCAATGAGCACAATAGGGTACAAACTGCAGTTCTTCTTAGCATCGGACACAATTAAAATTGATGATTAACAGGTCCCGAATGACAGGGAACCAAAAAAATCAAGTTAGAGAGAAATCAAGTTAGAAAAAAGCTCCAATTTTGAACACGAAATAAACCTAATGGTTCTACTATAAAACTCAAATAATGAGTACTAAGTCCCCTTTAAAACAAAATTGATCACTGCCATGGGTGTATCAAACCTCTATGACACCACAAAAACAACAAAAGCTAAATTCTTTTGTCTCTCGGCAGACAAACGTAGTTGAAAAAAAAGTCCAGAAAAAATATTGCTTCATATGAAAAATCAAAATATCAATATATCTGGCTTCCCATACACATCAGCACAAACTGTGCAACTAGTTTTAACAAATCAAGCCCCAAAAAGTGGGAAAAGGAGAAAGAACGTATTTTTCAACTTTAAATTTGAGAAGCATTTTGAGAGTGACGAATTTTCACCCAGAAGAGACAACTCTTGTTTTCAATTTAGGTTTAAATTGTAGTTTTTGAAGCATTGGACACTTATACAACCGATAATTAACTGGGTACTTGCATTTTGTTGACAGCAGACAGAATCGCAAAAAGAATCCCAGTTAAATGAAACTTGATAGCCTTGATAAGAAACATAATTAGTAATGGAAATTCTTGACAAGATCTTGCCATGCTACATGGCAAGGAGAAATCAAGATATGTACAAACTTGCAAGATCTTTGCATGGGTGTCGAGAAACAAGATCTTTGCTAGGTTTGCATGAAGGATTAACCATTATATGGCAAGACGTACCAAGTATTCAAAATTCAATAGCACCAAAAAACATGAATTAGCAAAAATCATAAGATTAAGCAAGAATTATCAAGATTTATCAAGTTTATTTACCAGCAAATGAGCCACATTTTACAGTATTGCGAAGTTTTTGAGTGGATACTAGCCCGGTATGTACATAGTAGACACCTTATGCAGGACCATCAACGAGAAAGCCCCCACTAAGGTCCCATGTAACCTAAAAACAAAAAATTTGCTAACTTGACATATAGCAATATTAAATAAAATGAAGGAAACTCAGTAAATTTAGTAAAATGATCAATAAATAAGCAACTACAGTACTTAAAGTTATCTAATTTCAACAGAAGACTACAAACCTTGTTTAAAAAAATTATTTTATTCCCGAAAAAGCAATTCTTGGAGCTTAGGCGCATCAGTGCAATCTTTGCAGCTGATATCATTGAATCATGGACCCAAAAGCAGAAGAAACGGAAAAGGAAAAAAAATTAATTTTTAAATTGAGAAGCATTTTGAGAGAGCAGAATTTTTGCTCACAAAAGGCAACTCTTGTTTTACTGAGCACAATTAGGTACAAACTGTAGTTCTTCTTAGCATCGGACACAATTAAAATTGATGATTAACAGGTCCCGAATGACAGGGAACCAAAAAAAATCAAGTTAGAGAGAAATCAAGTTAGAAAAAAGCTCCAATTTTGAACACGAAATAAACCTAATGCTTCTAATATATAACTCAAATAATGAGTACTAAGTCCCCTTTAAAACAAAATTGATCACTGCCATGGGTGTATCAAACCTCTATGACACCACAAAAATAACAAAAGCTAACTTCTTTTGGCTCTCGGCAGACAAACGTAGTTGAAAAAAAAGTCCCAAAAAAAAATTCTTCAAATGAAAAATCAAAATTTTTTGAAAGTCATTATATCTGGCTTCCCATACACATCAGCACACACCATGCAACTGGTTTTAACAAAGCAAGCCCCAAAAAGTGGGAAAAGGAGAAAGAACGTTTTTTTCAACTTTTATTTTGAGAAGCATTTTGAGAGTGACAAATTTTGGACCAGAAAAGTCAACTCTTGTTTTCAATTTAGGTTTAAATTGTAGTTTTTGAAGCATCGGACACTTATGAAACCGATAATTAACAGGGTGCTTGCATTTTGTTGACAGCAGACAGAATCGCAAAAAGAATCCCAGTTAAATGAAACTTGATAGCCTTGATAAGAAACATAATTAGTAATGAAAATTCTGGACAAGATCTTGCCATGCTACATGGCAAGGAGAAATCAAGATATGTACTAACTTGCAAGATCTTTGCATGGGAGTCGAGAAACAAGATCTTCGCTAGATTTGCAAGAAAAATTAAGCATGACATGGCAAGACGTACCAAGTATTCAAAATTCAATAGCACCAAAAAACATGAATTAACAAGAAATCATAAGATTAAGCAAGAATTATCAAGATTTATCAAGAATTAGCAAGAATTATCAAGAACGTTGGAAAGTGCAGCTCCTGTTAGTTTATTAACCAACAAATGAGCCACCTTTTACAGTATTGGGAAGTTTTTGAGTGGCTCCTAGCCCGGTATGTACGTAGTAAACACATTTTGCAGGACCATCAACGAAAAAGCCCCCACTAAGTTCCCAAGTAACCTAAAAACAAAAAAATTGCTAACTTGACATGTAGCAATATTAAATAAATTGAAGAAAACTCAGTAAGTTCATTAAATTGGTCAATAAATAAGCAACTACAGTACTTAAAACTATCTAATTTAAACAGAAGACTCCAAACATTGTTTAAAAAAATCATTTTATTCCCGAAAAAGCAATTCTTGGAGCTTAGGCGCATCATTGCAATCTTTGCAGCTAATATCATTGAATCATGGACCGAAAAGCAGAAAAAAAACGGAAAAGAAAAAAATTAATTTTTAAATTGAGAAGCAATTTGAGAGAGCAGATTTTTTGCTCACACAAGACATCTCTTGTTTTACAGAAAACAATTAGGTACAAACTGTAGTTCTTCTTAGCATCGGACACATTTAAAATTGATGATTAACAGGTCCTGAATGACAAGGAACCAAAAAAAACAAGTTGGAGAGAAATCAATATAGAGAAAAGCTCCAATTTTGAACACGAAATAAACCTAATGCTTCTACTATATAACTCAAATAATGAGTACTAAGTCCCCTTTAAAACAAAATTGATCGCTTCCATGGGTTTATCAAACCACTATGACACCACAAAAAACTAACAAAAACTAACTTATCTTTGGCTCTCAGCAGACAAACGTAGTTGAAAGAAAAGTCCCGAAAAAATATTTCTTCAAATGAAAAATCAAAATTTTTTGAGAGTCATATTATCTGGCTTCCCATGCACATCAGCACACACCGTGCAATTGGTTTTGATAAATCAAGGCCCAAAAAGTGAGAAAAGGAGAAAGAACGTATTTTTCAACTTTAAATTTGAGAAGCATTCTAAGAGTGACGAATTTTCGCCCAGAAGTGACAACTCTTGTTTTCAATTTAGGTTTAAATTGTAGTTTTTGAAGCATTGGACACATATACAACCGGTAATTCACAGGTAACTTGCATTTTGTTTACAGCAGACAAAACCGCAAGAAGAATCCCAGTTAATTGAAACTCGATAGCCTTGATAAGAAACATAATTAGTAATGGAAATTCTTGACAAGATCTTGCCATGCTACATGGCAAGGAGAAATCAAGATATGTACGAACTTCCAAGATCTTTGCATGGGAGTCGAGAAACAAGATCTTTGCTAGGTTTGCATGAAAGATTAACCATGACATGGCAAGACGTACCAAGTATTCAAAATTCAATAGCACTAAAAACATGAATTAGCACGAAATCATAACATTTAGAAATAATTATCAAGGTTTATAAAAAAATTGCAAAAAATTATCAAGAATGTCGGAAGATGCAGCTCCCGTTATTTTATTAACAAAAAACGAGCCACTGTTCCCAAGATTTTGAATTTTTCGTTCGGATGCTAGCTCTGTATGTACATAGTAGACACCTCATGCAGGACCGCAACCGAGAAGACCCAAGGACGAAAGCTCTTGTTTTACAGAATGCAATTAGGTTTAAATTGCATACAAATCAGGTATACAAATTAGGTACAAATCTTTTTAGCATTGGACACATACAGTAACAATAATTAACATGTCCTGAACGACGAAACCAAAAAATCAAGTTAGAGAGATATCAACAAAAAAGCTCCATTTTGAAAACAAAATATGCCAAATGCTTCCATTATATAACTCAAATAAGAAGAAAAGAAAGTCCTTTTTGAAGCAAGATTGATCACTCCATTGGGTTTACAGACCACCATGACACCACAAAACCAACAAAAGCTAACAAATTGTGTTCTGGGCAGCAAACGCAGTTGAAATCAAAATTTCAAAAGAAATTTTTTTTCATATAAAAACTCAAAAAAAATTCAAATTCATCAAATCTGGCCTCTCATTCATATCAGGACACACCGTGCAACTGGTTTTATTAAATCAAGCCCCAGAAAGGGGGAAATTGGAGAAAAGCGAACATTTCAACTTTAAAATTCAGATCCATTTTGAGAGCGAAGAATTTTCGCTCACGAAAGACAACTCTTGTTTTACAGAACACAATTAGATTTAAATTATAGTTCATTTTAGCATCGAACAATCACGCAACCGATAATTAACAGGTCTTGATCGACAGGGAACCAAAAAAAAAATTAAATTGGAGATAACTCAACAAAAATTCTCGATTTTTGAA
Source organism: Convolutriloba macropyga (assembly GCF_964194025.1). NCBI lineage: Eukaryota > Metazoa > Xenacoelomorpha > Acoela > Convolutidae > Convolutriloba > Convolutriloba macropyga. The sequence continues at coordinate 6,988,064 of NC_134481.1, read as the reverse complement.
TACGAAATATACCTATTGTTTCTTTATATTGCTCTATAGAAAAAACACCAACGCCCTTTTAAAACAAAATTGACTACTTCAATGGGTCTATCAAACACCTATGACATCACAAAACTAACAAAAGCTATCTAAGTTTGCTCTCGGCAGACAAACGTATTTGAAAAAAAGTCCTCAAAAAATTTCTTCTCATGAAAACATGATTTTTTTGTTTTCATCATATCTGGCTTCTCGATCACATCAGGACACACCGTGCAACTGGTTTTAGCAATTCAAGCCCCAGAAAGGGTGAAAAGGAGAAAGAACGTGTTTTCCAATATTAAAATTGAGAAGCACTTTGAGAGCAAAAAATTTTCGCCCACGAAATACAACTCTTGCTTTAAAATTAGGTTCAAAATGTAGTTCTTTTTATCATCGGACAGATATACAATCGATAATGATCAGATCCTTGCATTTATTTGACGGCATCGCTAAAGGAATCCCAGTAATTTGAAACTTGATAGCCTTGATAAGAAACATAATTATTTATAGAAAATCTTGAAAAAATCTTGGCATGTTACATGGCAAGAAAAAATCAAGATATGTACGAACTTGCAAGATCTTTGCATGGGAGTCGAGAAACAAGATCTTTGCTAGGTTTCCAAGAAATGTTACCAAGTATTCAGAATTCAATTGCAACCAAAAACATGAATTAGTGAGAAATCAAAAAATTAAGCAAGAATTATCAATGTTCATTAAGAATTAGCAAGAATTAACACGAATGTTGGAAGTTGCAGCTCCTGTTAGTTTATTAACCTACAAATGAGCCATTTTGTCCAGTATTTTGAAAGTTTTGATTGGATGCTAGCTCGGTATGTTGCCATTAGACACCTTATGCTGGACGGCCACCATAATGTCCCATGTAAAAAACCTAAACACATAAAATTTTCTAACTTGACATAAAGCAACATTAAATAAAATGAAGGAAACTCAGTAAGTTCAGTAAACTGAACTCCAAAAAGTCCTCAAAAATCATTTAAAAAATCAATTCTTTCAAAAATAAGAATTTATTTTTAAGAATAAGAATAAGAAGGGGTTTTAGGCGCATCAGTGCAATCCATGCAGTTGATATCAATGAATCATGGACCAAAAAACAGAAAAATCGGAAAAAGAAGAAAAAATTAACTTTTAAAATGAGAAGCATTTTGAGGGAGCTGAAATTTGCCTACGTAGGATAACTCTTGTTTTACAGACCGCAATCAGGTACCAAATGTAGTTCTTTTAGCATCGGACACGTATACAATCGATTAATAAAAGGTCTTGAAAGACAGGGAACCAAAAAAATCAACAAAAGAACTGTTCTTTTGAAATAGAACACAATTACGTTTAAAATGTAGGTAAAAGAGAAATTAAAAACAGAAGCTCTTTGAACAGAAGCATTTTTGAATACGAAAACAGAAGCGTTTCTGAATACAAAATATACCTAATGCTTCTACTATAAAACTCTATATAATAAATACTAACCCCCTTTTTAACCAAAAATGATCACTGCAAATGGTTTATCAAACCCCTATGATAGCACAAAACTAAAAAAAAAGCTAAATTATTTTGTTCTCGGCAGACAAAATATTTGAAAAGAAGTCCCAAAAAAAATTTCTTCAAATGAAAATTCAAAAATTTTTGAAAATCATCAAATCTGGCTTCCTATTCACCTCAGCACACACCGTGCAACTGGTTTTAACAAATCAAGCCCCGAAAAATGGGAAAAGGAGAAAGAACGTATTTTTCGACTTTAAATAAGAGAAGCAATTTGAGAGAGCAGAATTTTGCCTACATAAGACAACATATTACATGGCAACAAATATCAAGATATGTACGAACTGGCAACTATTTTCATGGGTGTCCAGCAAGAAGTTCTCTGCAAGATTTCCTAGAAAGATTAACCATGACATGGAAAGACGTACCAAGTATTCAAAATTCACTATCACCCAAAAATATGAATTAGCACTAAACTATAAGATCAGGCAAGAACTATCACGGTTTCTAACGAATTAGCGAAAATTATTGAGAACGTCGGAATATGCAGCTCCCGTTAGTTTATTAACCAAAAAATGAGCCACTTTTTCCAGTTCTTTGAAATTTTTGATTGGATGCTAGCTCGGTATGTACATACTATATACCTTATGCAGAACCGCCACCGAGAAGGGCCTCACTAAAGTTCCATTTAAAACACCTAAAAACAAAAATTTTTCTAGCTTGATATATAGCAACACTAAATAAAATTAAGGAAACTCAGAAGGTTCAGTAAACTGATCAATAACTAAGCAACTACAAGACTTAAAGCATCTAAACTCAAAAAAGACCACAAAAATCATTTAAATTCTATTTTTTTTCAAAAATAAGCAAATTTTGGGGTGAAGGCACATGAGTGCAATCCTTGCAGTTGATGTCAATGAATCATGGACCGAAATGCAGAAAAAACAGAAAAGAAGAAAAATTTAATCTTTAAAAAGAGAAGCAGTTTGAGAGAGCAGAATTTTGGCCCATGAGAGACAACTCTTATTTAACAGACCAAATTTAGGTAAAAATGGGGTTCTATTTGCATCAGACACGTATGAAATCAATTTTCGACAGGTCTTGAACAACAGGGAACCAAAAAATCAAGTTTGAGAGAAATCAACAAAAAGCTCCATTTTGAACACAAAATTTACCTTATGCTTCATCTAATTAATTCAAGGCAAAAACACTAAGCCCTTTTTAAATCAAGATTGATCACTCCACTGGGTTTACAGACCACTATGACATCGCAAAATTAACAAAAGCTAACATATTTTGTTCTGGGCAGACAAACGTAGTTGAATACAAAATTTTCAAAAAATATTACTTTTTTTTCAAATAAAAACTCAAAATATTTTCAAATTCATCAAATCTGGCCTCTCAATTATATCAGGACACAAAGTGCAAACTGTTTTAACGAATCGAGCCCCAAAAAGGGGGAAATTGGAGAAAAAAGAATTTTTCAACTTCAAAATTTAGAAGCATTTTGAGAGCGCAGAGTTTTCGCCCACGAAAGACGCCTCTTGTTTTAGAGAACACAATTAGGTTGAAATTGTAGTTCTTTAAAACTTTTGAAATTGATCATAAACGGCTTCCCAATCACATCAGCACAATCCGTGCAACTGGATTTAAGATATCGGCCCCCAAAAGCTTGAAAAAAGGGAGAGAACGGATTTTTCAAGTTTAAAAATGAGAAGCATTTTGTGATAAAAGAATTTTTGCCAACGAAAGAAAACTCTTGTAGTTGAGATCAAAACAAGATATAAACTGTAGTTCTTTTTAGTATCGAGCACATCTAATACTTCTAAATAACAAGTCTTGAGCGACGGGGAACCAAAAAAATTAATTTAGAAAGAAATTAAAACAAGCTCAATTTTTGACTACGAAATTTACCTAATGCTTCTAATATATAACTCTATATAAAATAAAAATACTACCCTTTTTTAAAACAAAATTGATCACTGCATTGTGTTCTCCAACACCTCTGACAAAAGTTAACAGGTTTTGTGCTGGTCTCACAAACGTATTTGAAAAAAATGTCCCAACTAAAAAAAATTCCAAACCAAAGCTCAACAATTTTTTAAATTTTTAAATCTGGCTTCCCAATCGCAACAGCTCATACTGTGCTACTGGTTATAAAAATCAATACCCGTAAGGGGGAAAAAGGAGAACGAACGAATTTTTCAACTTCTAATTACAACTCCTATTTTAAAACTCCTATTCAACAACTCCTATTTTAAAGAACACATTTAGGTTTATATTGTAGTTCTTTGCATCGGAATCTTATACAGTCAACAAATAACAGGTACCAAAGGACAAGCAACCAAAAAAATTAAGAATTGTATTAAAGAACACAATTAGGTTTAAATTAAAAATCTTTTTAGCAACGGACTCTTGTACAGCCAATAATTAACAGGTACCCAACGACAAGCAACCAAAAAAATCAAGTTAAACAGAAATTAAAAACAGAAGCTCCATTTTTGAATACGAAATATTCCTAATGCTTCTACTATATAACTCAACATAATAAGTGCTAACCCCCTTCTAAGACCAATTTGTGCACTGAGCTGGGCTTATGCTTCTACTATGTAACTCTTTATAAGAAGTACTAAACCAGTTTTGAAACAAAAATTATTACTGAACTGGGTTTATCAAAAAACTATGAAAACCAAAATCTAAAAACTAACAAAAACTAGAAAAACGTAGTGGAGAAATAATCCCTCAAAAAAATTGTTTTTCAAGAAAAAGTTCTTTCAAAGTCATCAAAACTGGCTTTCCAAGCTTATGGGCATACTACAAGCAATTGATTTTAACAAAAAACCCCCAAATTGCACCCAAATTGGGAAAGAACAGTTTATTCAATTTTATAAATGAGAATAAAATTCAATTTAAGAAGTTTTCGCCAACAAAATACGGCTACTGTTTTACAAAACACAATAAGCTATAAACTATAGTTGTTTTCAGTATCAAACACATTCAATACTGATATATAACAGGTCCTGAACGATCGAAAACCAAACAAAATCACGTTAGGGAACAAAACAAAAAAAAACTCAATCAAGAAAAACAGCTCAATTTCTGAATATGAAGTATGCCTAATGCGTCTACTTTATAACTGTACATAATAAGTACGAATCCCCTTCTAAAACCAATTTGCGCACGTATCAAATCAGTACGACAAAATAAAATTAACAAAAGCTAACATAATTTTTTCAGTTAGAAAAACACAATCATTTTATAGGCACACAAAAACAAACCCAAGACCAAAAAAATTTGTAAATATTTCTCAAATAGTTTACTGTAAAGAGCCCAAAAAGGGGGAAATTGGAGAAAAAAGGAACTTTTCGACTTCAAAATTTAGAAGCATTTTGAGAGCGAAGAGTTTTCGCCCAAGAAAGACTACTCTTGTTTCACAGACCACAAATAGGTTTAAAATGTATTTTTTTACATCAGAATAATATGCAATTGATAATTAACAGGTCTTGAACGACAGAGAAACAAAAAAAAAACAAGATAGAGATAAATCAATCAAAATATTTTTGAATAGGAAAATTACCTAATGCTTTATTATATTACTTTAAAAAAACACAAACCCCCTTTTAAAACAAAACCGATCGCTGCAATGGGTTTATAAAACCTCTATGACACCACAAAACTAACGAAAGCTATCTTAGTTTGCTCTCGGCAGACAAACGTATTCGAAAAAAAGTCCCCAAAAAATTTCTTCTCAAGAAAACATGAAAATTTTTGATTTCATCATATCTGGCTTCTCGATCACATCAGCACACACCAGGCAACTGGTTTTAACAACTCAAGCCACAGGAAGGGTGAAAAGGAGAAAGAACTTACTTTCCAATATTAAAATTGAGAAGCACTTTGAGAGCAAAAATTTTTTCGCCCACGAAATACAACTCTTGTTTTAAAATTAGGTTCAAATTGTAGTTCTTTTTATCATCGGACAGATATACAACCGATAATGATCAGATCATTGCCTTTATTTGACAACATCGCAACTTATTTCGTTCTCGGCAGGAAAACGTCGTTGAAAAAAAGTCCCCAAAAAAATTTCTGCAAATAAAAGCTCGAAAAATTTTAAAATTGATTATATACGGCTTCCCAATCCCATCAGCACAATCCGTGCAACTGGATTTATGAAATCAAGCCCCCAAAGTTTGTAAAAGGAGAAAAAACGGATTTTTCAAGTTTAAAAAGGAGAAGCGTTTTGAGATAAAAATTTTTTTTGCCAACGAAAGAAAACTTTTGTAGTTGAGATCAAAACTAGACATAAACTATAGTTCTTTTTAGTATTGAGCATATCTAATACTTCTAATTAAAAAGTATTGGGCAATGGGGAACCAAAAAAATCAATTTAGAAAGAAAGTAAAACAAGCTCAATTTTTGACTACGAAATATACCTAATGCTTCTATTATATATTTCTATATAATAATAAGAACACTACCCCTTTTAAAACAAAAGTGATCACTGCAATGTGTTTATCAAACACCTCTGACAAAAGTTAACAGGTTTTGTTTGGGTCAGACAAACTTATTTGAAAAAAATTCCCACCAAAAAAAATTCCAAATCAAAGCTCGAAATTTTTTTAATAATTAAATTTGGCTACATACTGTGCTACTGGTTATAAATTTAAGACCGATAAGGGGAAGAAAAGGAGAACAAACGAATTTTTCAAATTCTAAAATGAGAAGCATTTTGAGAGCGAATAATTTTCGCTCACGAAAGACAACTCTTGTTTTAAAAAACAATTAGGTTTATATTGTAATTCTTTTTAGCATCGGACTATTTTACCGCCAATAAATAACAAGTCGCAAACCACAAGCAACCAAAGGATCAAGAATTGTTTTAAAGAACACAATTGGGTTTAAGTTGTAAGATAAAGAGAAATTAAAAACAGAAGCTCCTTTTTTGAATACGAAATATATCTAATGCTTCTACTATATAACTCTATATAATAAGTGCTAACTCCCTTTGAAAACAAAACTGATCTCTGCATTGGGTTTATCGGAACCACATGGCACAACAAAACTAACAAAAAAATTTCTCCGAATAATAACTCGAAAGTTTTTGAAACTGATCATATACGGCTTCCCAATCACATCAGCACAATTCTTGCAACTGGATTTATGAAATCAAGCCCCCAAAGTTTGTAAAAGGAGAAAAAACGGATTTTTCAAGTTTAAAAATGAGAAGCAATTCGAGATAAAAAAAATTTGCCAACGAAAGAAAACTCTTGTAGATGAGATCAAAACTAGATATAAACTGTAGTTCTTTTTAGTATCGAGCATATCCAATACTTCTAAATAGCAAGTCTTGAGCGACGGGGATAGCAAGTCTTAAGAAATTAAAATGAGCTCAATTTTTGACTACGAAATATACCTAATGCTTCTACTATATAACTCTATATAAAATAAAAATACTACCCCTTTTAAAATAAAATTGATCACTGCAATGTGTTTATCAAACACCTCTGACAAAATTTAACAGGTTTTGTTCTGGGCAGACCAAACCTGATCTCAAACCAAATCTCAAAAAGTTTTTAAATCATTAAATATGGCTACATACTGTGCTACTGGTTATAAGAGTCAAGACCGATAAGTGGAAGAAAAGGAGAACGAACGAATTTTTCAACCTCTAAAATGAGAAGCATTTTGAGAGCGAACATTTTTCGCTCAAGAAAGACAAGTCTTGTTTTAAAAAACACAATTAGGTTTAAATTGTAAGTTAAAGAGAAATTAAAAACAGAAGCTTCTTTTTTGAATACGAAATATAATGCTAATGCTTGTACTTTATAACTCTATATAATACTAATGCTTGTACTATATAACTCTATATAATAAATGCTAACTCCCTTTTAAAACAAAATTGATCTCTGCATTGGGTTTATTGGACCCCTATGGCACAACAAAACTAACAAAAGCTAATAATTTTTTTCTGGACATTCAAACGTTGTTGAAAAAGAATCCCAAACAATTAGATTTTTCAATAAAAACTCAAAATTTTTTCAAAATGATCAATTCAGTTTTCCCAATCACATCAGCCCACTCTGAGCTACTGGTTTTTTTAAAAATCAAGACCCAAAACGGGTGAAAAGGAGAAAGAAAGAATTTCTCAACTTTAAAATTGAGAAGCATTTTGAGAGCAAAAAAATTTTGCCCACGAAATATAGCTCTTGTTTTACAGAATGCAATTAGGTGCAAACTCATGTTCTTTTTTGCATTTGGCACATATACTACCGACAGCTAACAGGTACTGAACCACTGATAAAATCAAATAAGAGAGAAATAAATAAAAAGCTCCATTTTTGAATACATAATATGCCGAATGCTTCTTCTCTATAACTCTATATTAGAAGCACTAAAACTAGATTTGAAACAAAAATTTTTACTGTACTGGGTTTATCAAACCACTATGACACCAAAAAACTAAAAAAGCTAGAGAAACGTAGTGGAAAATCAATCCCTCAAAAAATTGAAATTCAGGAAAAAGTTTTTTCAAATTCATCAAATTGGACTTTCCAAGCTTATGGGCATACTACATGCAATCGATTCTAACAAAAAAGCCCACAAAATGCAAAACAAAATTTGGGAAAGAACGTTTTTTCAATTTCATAAATGAGAAGAAAATTCAATTTAAGGAGTTTTCGACAACAGAAGACGGCTCCTGTTTTACAGACAAAGTTAGCTATAAATTGTATTTCTTTTCATTATCAAACAAATTCAATACTGATAATTAACAGGTCCTGAACAATAGACAACCAAACAAAATCTAGTTAGAGAACCAAACAAAATAAAACTAAATCCAGAAAAAGAGCTCAATTTTTGAATATGAATTATACCTAATGCGTCTACTATATAACTGATATAACAAATTTTGCACCAAAAAAACGAATAAAGGAGAAACAACAAAGTTGTTAATTTTAAAAATGAGAAGCGTTTTGAGATAAGAGATATTTCGCCCAGGAAGGACAACTCTTGTAATTGTGATTGAAAACAGCTTTAAAGTTCTTAATTTTAAAAATGAGAAGCGTTTTGAGGTAAGAGATATTTCGCCCAGGAAGGACAACTCTTGTAATTGTGATTGAAAACAGCTTTAAACTATTGTTCTTTTTAGTATTAGTATCGAGCACATCTACTACTGATAAATAACAGGCCCTGAACGATAGAGAACCAAACCAGTTCAAATTAGAGAGAAATTAACAAAAAGAGGTCAATTTTTGAATATTAAGTATACCTAATGCTTCTACTACCTAAATCTATATAATACCTACGAAGCCGCTTCAAGAACCAATTTGCGCACTGAGCTGGGTTTATCAAATCACTACAACAAAACAATATTAACAAAAGCTAACATATTTTATTCTGGGCAGACCAACACAATTGAAATGAAACCCAATGATTTTTTGTAAAAAAACTCAAAAGTTTTTCTATATTAAAAAAAAACTGATTGTGCAAGCACATGAACACACCCCACACAATTGCCTATAACAAAACATGCATGGAAAAAACAAGAAAGAACGAAATTTTCAACTATAAAATTTAAGCACTTTTAGAGCGAGAAATTTTGCCCACGAAAGATAAATCCTGTTTTGTTGAATACAAGTAGGCCAAAAGTGCTGTTTTTTTAGTAGCACATACATCTACGGTGGATAATATTAAGGTTTAAAAGGAGAGATAACCCAAAAAACAACTTAAAAAGAAATCAACACACAAGTCTCCATTTTTGAAAACAAAGTCCCCAGTCCCCAACAAGCAACAATGGAGAAAAGAGGAAAATTGAGAAGCAATCTGAGAGTGGCGAAATTTTGCCCACGAAGGACAACTCTTGTCTAGAGAACACAATTAGGTTGAAACTGTAATTCTTTTTGGTATCGAACACATCTACTTCTGATAATTAACAGTTTCTGGAGGACATTTCTCCTAAAAAAAAACTCAGCCCGGAAATCATCCCTAAATAGCGGGACAAAGAGACAGAATCAATTTTTCAAGTTAAAAATGAGAAGCATTTTGAGATAAAAAGAATTTTTTCCCATTTTTTCCCACAAAAGAGACCTCTTGTAGTTGAGACCAAATTTAGATATGAACTGTAGTTCTTTTTAGAATCGAGCGCATCTACTACTTCTAATTAACAGTTCCTGAACGACAGGGAACCACAAAAATCAAGTTAGGGAAAAACTCCAATTTTGAAACTAATAATACTTACTATTTATACTATATAACAATATATTATAAGCACTAACCACCTGTTAAAACAAAATTGACCACTGCAATGGTTTTATCAAATCCCTATGACACTAAAAAAACTGACAAAAGCTAACTTATTCTGTTCTCAGCAGACAAACGCAGTTGAAAACAATTCCCCAAATAAACAATTTCTTCAAAAACAAAACTCGAAAATTTTTGAAATTCAACAAATCATGCCCCAAAACGGGGAAAAAAGAAAGAACATTTTTTTCAACTCTAAATTTGAGACGTATTTTGAGAGCAACAAATTTTGCCCACGAATGACAAATCTTGTTTCACAAAACACAATTTTGTTTAAAAGGCAGTTTTTTTTAGCATCGGACATATATGCAATTGCTAAATAACAGGTCATGAAGGAAAGGGAACCCAAAGAATTCAAGTTAGAGAGAAAATAAAACAAGCTCCATATTTGACCACTAAAATACCTAATGCTTCCACTGTATAACTCTATAAAATAAATAGTAAACCCCTTTAAAGCGAAATTGATCTCGAAAATTTAAAAATTCATCTTATCTGGCTTCCCAATCCTATCAGCACACACCGTGCAACTGGTTTTAGCAAATCAAGCCCCAAAACGTAGGAAAAGGGAGAAAGAACGTATTTTTCAAGTTTAAAATTGAGAAGTATTTTGAGAGTGACTAATTTTCGCTCACGAAAGACAACTCTTGTTTCACAGAACACAAATTTGCTTAAACTGTAGTTCTTTTTTTAACATCGGACATATATGCACTCGATAATTAACAGGTCCTGAACGAAAAGGAACCCAAAAAAATAAAGTAAGAGAGGAATTAAAATAAGCTCCATTTTTGACTACGAAATATACCTAAGGCTTCTTAAAAATAACTCTTTATACTCTAATACTAAACAAACCCTTTCAAAACAAAATTGATCACTGCAATGGGATTATCAAAAAACTTTGACACTACAGTGTAACAAAAATTAACAGATTTTGTTCTGTGCACACAAACGAAAACACAAAAATTTTTTAGATAATCAAATCTGGCTTCCCATTTGCAACAGCTCATACTGCGCTACTGGTTTTAAAAAACCAAGACCCATAAAGGGAGGAAAAGGAGGAAGAACGAATTTTTCACCTTCTGAACTGAAAAGCATTTTGAGACCGAAAAAGTTTCGCTCACGAAGGACAGCTCTTGTTTTAAACGACACAAATTGTTTTAAATTGTATTTTTCTAGCATCGCACTCTTATACAGCCGATAATTAACAGGCCCTGAACGACAGGGAAACAACAAAAACAATTTAGAGAGAAATCAACAACAAAAGTTCCATTTTTGAATACGAAATATACCTAATGCTTCTATTATATAACTCTATATAATAAGTACTCACCGCCTTTTATAACAAAACTGATCACTTCACTGGGTTTTTCAGACCCTGTTGACACAACAAAACTCACAAAATCCAACAATTTCTGTTCTGGGCATTCAGAGGTAGCTGAAAAAAACTCTAAAAGAAAATTTTGTTTTTTCAATTGAAATTCTTCAAAATCATCGAATCACTTCCCAATCACATCAGTACACTCCGAGCAAATAGTTTTTAAAAATCAAGCCCCAAAGCGGTGAAAGGAAAAAGGACAAATTTTTCAAGTTTAAAATTGAGAAGTATTTTGAGAGTGACTAATTTTCGCTCACGAAAGACAACTCTTGTTTCACAGAACACAAATTTGCTTAAACTGTAATTCTTTTTTTAACATCGGACATATATGCACTCGATAATTAACAGGTCCTGAACGAAAAGGAACCCAAAAAAATAAAGTAAGAGAGGAATTAAAATAAGCTCCATTTTTGACTACGAAATATACCTAAGGCTTCTTACAAATAACTCTTTATACTCTAATACTAAACAAACCCCTTTCAAAACAAAATTGATCACTGCAATGGGATTATCAAAAAACTTTGACACTACAGTGTAACAACAATTAACAGGTTTTGTTCTGTGCACACAAACGAAAACACCAAAATTTTTTAGATAATCAAATCTGGCTTCCCATTTGCAACAGCTCATACTGTGCTACTGGTTTTAAAAAATCAAGACCCATCAAGGGGGGAAAAGGAGGAAGAACGAATTTTTCACCTTCTAAACTGAAAAGCATTTTGAGACCGAAAAAAATTCGCTCACGAAGGACAACTCTTGTTTTACACAACACAAATTGTTTTAAATTGTAGTTTTTCTAGCATCGCACTCTTATACAGCCGATAATTAACAGGCCCTGAACGACAGGGAAACAACAAAAACAATTTAGAGAGAAATCAACAACAAAAGTTCCATTTTTGAATACGAAATATACCTAATGCTTCTATTATATAACTCTATATAATAAGTACTCACCGCCTTTTATAACAAAACTGATCACTTCACTGGGTTTTTCAGACCCTGTTGACACAACAAAACTCACAAAAGCCAACAATTTCTGTTCTGGGCATTCAGAGGTAGCTGAAAAAAACTCTAAAAGAAAATTTTGTTTTTTCAATTGAAATTCTTCAAAATCATCGAATCACTTCCCAATCACATCAGTACACTCCGAGCAAATAGTTTTTAAAAATCAAGCCCCAAAGCGGTGAAAGGAAAAAGGACAAATTTTTCAAGTTTAAAATTGAGAAGTATTTTGAGAGTGACTAATTTTCGCTCACGAAAGACAACTCTTGTTTCACAGAACACAAATTTGCTTAAACTGTAATTCTTTTTTTAACATCGGACATATATGCACTCGATAATTAACAGGTCCTGAACGAAAAGGAACCCAAAAAAAAAGTAAGAGAGGAATTAAAATAAGCTCCATTTTTGACTACGAAATATACCTAAGGCTTCTTACAAATAACTCTTTATACTCTAATACTAAACAAACCCCTTTCAAAACAAAATTGATCACTGCAATGGGATTATCAAAAAACTTTGACACTACAGTGTAACAACAATTAACAGGTTTTGTTCTGTGCACACAAACGAAAACACCAAAATTTTTTAGATAATCAAATCTGGCTTCCCATTTGCAACAGCTCATACTTTGCTACTGGTTTTAAAAAATCAAGACCCATCAAGGGGGGAAAAGGAGGAAGAACGAATTTTTCACCTTCTAAACTGAAAAGCATTTTGAGACCGAAAAAGTTTCGCTCACGAAGGACAACTCTTGTTTTACACAACACAAATTGTTTTAAATTGTATTTTTTCTAGCATCGCACTCTTATACAGCCGATAATTAACAGGCCCTGAACGACAGGGAAACAACAAAAACAATTTAGAGAGAAATCAACAACAAAAGTTCCATTTTTGAATACGAAATATACCTAATGCTTCTATTATATAACTCTATATAATAAGTACTCACCGCCTTTTATAACAAAACTGATCACTTCACTGGGTTTTTCAGACCCTGTTGACACAACAAAACTCACAAAAGCCAACAATTTCTGTTCTGGGCATTCAGAGGTAGCTGAAAAAAACTCTAAAAGAAAATTTTGTTTTTTCAATTGAAATTCTTCAAAATCATCGAATCACTTCCCAATCACATCAGTACACTCCGAGCAAATAGTTTTTAAAAATCAAGCCCCAAAGCGGTGAAAGGAAAAAGGACAAATTTTTCAAGTTTAAAATTGAGAAGTATTTTGAGAGTGACTAATTTTCGCTCACGAAAGACAACTCTTGTTTCACAGAACACAAATTTGCTTAAACTGTAATTCTTTTTTTAACATCGGACATATATGCACTCGATAATTAACAGGTCCTGAACGAAAAGGAACCCAAAAAAATAAAGTAAGAGAGGAATTAAAATAAGCTTCATTTTTGACTACGAAATATACCTAAGGCTTCTTACAAATAACTCTTTATACTCTAATACTAAACAAACCCCTTTCAAAACAAAATTGATCACTGCAATGGGATTATCAAAAAACTTTGACACTACAGTGTAACAACAATTAACAGGTTTTGTTCTGTGCACACAAACGAAAACACCAAAATTTTTTAGATAATCAAATCTGGCTTCCCATTTGCAACAGCTCATACTGTGCTACTGGTTTTAAAAAATCAAGACCCATCAAGGGGGGAAAGGAGGAAGAACGAATTTTTCACCTTCTAAACTGAAAAGCATTTTGAGACCGAAAAAGTTTCGCTCACGAAGGACAACTCTTGTTTTACACAACACAAATTGTTTTAAATTGTAGTTTTTCTAGCATCGCACTCTTATACAGCCGATAATTAACAGGCCCTGAACGACAGGGAAACAACAAAAACAATTTAGAGAGAAATCAACAACAAAAGTTCCATTTTTGAATACGAAATATACCTAATGCTTCTATTATATAACTCTATATAATAAGTACTCACCGCCTTTTATAACAAAACTGATCAATTCACTGGGTTTTAAAGACCCTGTTGACACAACAAAACTCACAAAAGCCAACAATTGCTGTTCTGGGCTTTCAGACGTAGCTGAAAAAGCTCTAAAAGAAAATTTAGTTTTTTCAATTGAAATTCTTCAAAACCATCGAATCACTTCCCAATCACATCAGTACACTGCGAGCAAATAGTTTTTAAAAATCAAGCCCCAAAGCGGTGAAAGGAAAAAGGACAAATTTTTCAACTTTAAAATTGAGAAGCATTTTGAGAGCAAAGAATTTTCGCCAAAGAAATACAGCTCTGGTTTTACAGAATGCAACTAAGTAAGAACTCTAGCTCTTCTTAGCATTCGGCACATATACTGCCGATAGTTAACAGGTCCTGAACGACAGGGAACCAGAAAAAATCAAGTAAGAAAGAAATCAATAAAAAGCTCCCCTTTTGAATACCAAGTATAACAAACATTTCTACTATATAACTCTATATAAGAAGTACCAAACCGGTTTTGAAACAAAATTGATAAGTGTACTGGGATTATCAAACCACTAGGGTGCCAAAAAAATAACAAAAGCGAAACTATTTTGTGTTGGTCAGAGAAAAGTAGTTGAAGAACAATCTCTCAAAAAAATTGATTTTTTAAAAAAAAAACTTTTTTGCAAAATCATCAAATCTGGCTGTCCAAGCCTATTAGCATACTACAAGCAATTGATTTTTAAAGAATTCCCAAAGACGCTAAGTAATAATTGGGGAAAGAAAAGTTTTTTCAACTTTAAAAATGAGAAGAAGTTTATTTTTAAGGAGTGTTGGCAAACGAAAGACAGCTCCTGTATTACAGAACAAATTTAGCTAAAAACAGTAGTTTCCTAACATCGAACACATCTACTACTGATAAATAACATGTCCTCAACGATAGCGGACCAAAAAAAATCGGGTTAGAGAAAAATCAACAAAAAGAGCTCAATTTTGGAATACGAAGTATACCTAATGCTTCTACTATCTAACTGTATATAATGAGTTCAGATCCACTTCTAAAACCAAATTGCTCAATGCACTGTGCTTTTAAAAGTTCTACGACAGAACAAATTTAACAAAAGCTAAGATTTTTAGTTCTGGGCAGACGAACACAATTGAAAGTAACCAAAAAAATTGATTTTTTTTTTCAAAAAAAAAAAACACAGAATTAATTCCAAACCGCAAAAAATCTGGTTTTCAAAGCACATCAACACAGTCTGTATAGCTGATTTTAACAAAAGATGCACCAAAAAGCAAAAAAAGTAGATGAAACAAAATTTTCAACCTTAAAAATGAGAAGCATTTTCAAATAAAAGAATATTCCTCCACGAAAGACAACTCTTGTGTAAAAGATCAAAATTAGATATTGACTGTTGTTTTTTTTAGTATTGGGCATATCTACTACTGATAAATAACAGGTCCTGAACGAAACAGAACCAAGCAAAATCATGTCAGAGACAAATCAACAAAAAGCTCCATTTTTGAATGTAAAGTATAGCTAAAGCTTTTACTACCTAAATCTGTATAAAGAATACGATGCCCCTTCTAAAACCAATTTGCGCACTGAATTTGGTTTATCAGATCAATACAACAACACAAAGTAAACAAAAGCTAGCATAATTTGTTCTGGGTAGATGAACACTATTGAAAAAGAAACCAAACAAAAAATGATTTTTTGAAAAAAACTCAAAATTTTTCAAAATTGTAAAATCTCATTTTCCAAATTCATCAAAACAGTCCGTGCAATTGAGTTTAAAAAAAATTACACCCCAAAATGGGAAAAAAAGGAGAAAGAACAAAGTTTTGAACTTTAAAATGGGAAGCATTTTGAGATAAAAGAATTTTCACCCAAGAAAGACAACTCTTGTACTTGAGGTTAAAAATAGATATAAACTGTTGTTCTTTTTAGTATTGAGCACTTCGAATACTCATAAATAACAGGTACTGAACGATAGAGAACTAAGAAAAACATATTAGAGAGAAATCAACAAAAGAGCCCAATTTTTGAATGTGAAGTTTACCTAATGCTTTTACTACATAATTCTTCATAATAAGTACAAATCCCCTTCTAAAACCAATTTGCGCACTGAGCTGGGTTTATCAAATCAGTACGACAATACAAAATTAACAAAAGCTTACATAATTTGTTCTGGGCAGACGAACACAAAACCAAAAAAATTGATTTTTTTTTTCAAAAATAAAAACTCAAAATAATTTCAAAATCTGATTTTCAAAAGAACTTCAACACATTCCGAGCAATTCATTTTAACAAAACATGCACCAAGAAGCAAAAAAGGAGAAAGAACAAAATTTTCGAATTTAAAAGTGAGAAGCATTTTGAGATAAGAGACTTTTCGACCACGAAAGACAACTCTTGTATTTGTGATTAAAAAAAGATATAAACTGTTTTTCATTTTAGTATCGAGCACATATACTACCAATAAATAACAGGTCCTGAACGATAGAAAACCAAACAAAATCAAATTAGCGAGAAATTAACAAAAAGAGCTCAATTTTTGAAGATGAAGTATACTTAATGCTTCTACTACCTTAATCTATATAATAAGTACTAAGCGCCCTCGAAAACGAATTTCCCCACTGACTTTGGCTTATCAAATCAATACTACAACATAAAATTAACAAAAGCTAACATATTTTGTTCTGGGCAGATGAGAACAGTTGAAAAAAACCAAGAAAAAGTAATATTTGGAAAAGAACTCATAAGTTTTCCAAAATCATAAAAACTGATTTTGCAAGCACATCAACACACTCAACGCAATTTCCTATAACAAAATTGGCATCAATAAAACGGAAAAAACAAATAAAAACAAAATTTACAACTTCAAAATTTAAAGCAATTTTAAAGCGAGAAATTTTGCGCACGAAAGATAACACCTGTTTTATTTAACACAAATAGGTCGAAAGTGCGGTTTTATTAGTATCAGATACATCTAGAGTGGATAATTATAAAATTGTAAAAGGATAGGTGTTCCAAAAAACAAGTTAAAGAGAAACCCAGAACAGTCTTCATTTTTGGAAACGAAGAAAGAGGTATACATAATGCTTCTTAAATCTTGGTCTCTGTAGTAAATCCAAATACCCTTTTAAAACAAAACTGATTACTGCTCTGGTTTCGTCAAAACACTATGACGCAACAAAACTTACAAAATCTAACATCTTTTGTACTGGACAGACAGAAACAGTTGAAAAAGAGTTTGCTCCTAAGAACTTAGTTTGTTAAAAAAAAACTTCAGAAATATTTCCAAATGAACAAAGATCGTTTTCAAAGGGAAACAATACATTATAAAATTATTTTAAAATAAAAATCTATTTTTGAGTACGAAATATACTTACGGCTTCTACTACATAAATCTATATAATATGTACTAGCCGCCTTTTAAAACAAAATTGATCACTGCACTAGGTATTTTAGACCCTTATGACTCATAAAAACTAACAGAAGCTAATAATTTCTGTTCTGGGCGTTCGGACATAGCAGAAAAAAAATTTCCAAAAACTTAGTCTTTTAATTACAAATTTGAAAGCTTTTCAAAATCATCAAATCACCTCCGAATCACATCAGTATACTCCGAGCAAAAAGTTTTCACAAATCAAGCCCCAAAACGGGAGAAGAGGAAAAAGAACGAATTTCTCAACTCTAAAGTTGTGAAGCTTTTTGATGGCAAAGAAATTTTGCCCAAGAAATACAGGTCTTGTTTTACAAAAATCAATTAGGTTCAAATTTGTGTTCTTTTTTACATTCGGCACATATACTACCGATAGTTAACAGGTTCTGAACGACAGCGAACCAGAAAAAAATCAAGTTAGAAAATAAAAAAGCTCTATTTTAGAGTACCAAGTATACCAAATGCTTCTACTTTATAACTCGTTATAAGAAGTACTAAACCAGTTTTGAAACAAAATTTATTACTTTTATGGTTTGTCAAACCACTAGGACGCCGAAAAACTAAAAACAGCTAAACTATTTTGTCTTGGGCAGAGAAACGTAGTTGATCAAAAATCTCTCAAAAAATTTGATTTTTTAAATATTTTTTTTTCAAAATCATCAACTCTTTCCATGGCTATCAGCATACTACAAGCAATTGATTTTAACAAAAAGCCCCCTAAGACGCTTAGTAAAATTTGAGGAAAGAACAGCTTTTTCAACTTTACAATTGAGAAGCGAGTTCAATTTAAGGAGTGTTCGCCAACGAAAGACAGCTCATCTACTACTGATCTACTACTGATAGATAAGAGGTCCTCAACAATGGCGAGCCAAACAAAATCAAGTTAGAGAAAAATCAACAAAAAGAGCTCAATTTTGGAATACGAAGTATACATAATGCTTTTACTATCTAACTGTATATAATCAGTCCAAACTGCTCACTGCACTGGGTTTTTAAAGTGACTACGACAGAACAAAATTAACAAGAGCAAACAGTGTTTGTTCTGGGCAGACGAACACAATTGAAAAAAAACCAAAAAAGTTGATTTTTTCTACAAAAAAAAGAAATGCAAAATTAATTCAAAATCTGATTTTCAAAAAACATTCTGTACGATTCATTTTAACAAAACATGCACCAAGAAGCAAACTAGGAGAAAAAACAAAATTTTCATCTTTAAAAATGAGAAGCATTTTGAGATAAGAGATTTTTTGCCCACGAATAACAATTCTTGTATTTGAGATAAAAAAGATATCTAAACTGTTTTTCATTTCAGTATCGAGCACATCTTCTACCGATAAATAACAGGTCCTGAACAATAGAAAACCAAACAAAATCAAATTAGAGAGAAATCAACAAAAAGAGCTCTTTTTTGAATATGAAATATACTTAATGCTTCTACTACCTTAATCTATATAATAAGTACGAAGCACCTTCTAAAACCGTTTTGCGCACCGACTTGGTTTTATCAAATCACTACGACAACACAAAATTATCAAAAGCTTTGTTCTGGGCAGACGAACACAATTGAAAAAAAACAAGAAAAAGTAATTTTTGTAGAAAAACTCATATTTCAAAATCATGAAAACTGATCTTGCAAGCACATCAACACACTCCAAACCATTGCCTAGAACAAAATACGCATGAATAAAACGGAAAAAAACAAGAAAGAACGAAACTTTCAACTTTAAAACTTAAAGCATTTTAACAGCAAGAAACTTTGCGCACCAAAGATAACTCCTGTTATATTGAACACAAATAGGTCAAAAGTGCAGTTTTATTAGCATCAGATACATCTACGTTGGTTAATTACAAAACTGTAAAAGATAGGGGTCCCAAAAATCAAGTTAGAGAGAAACCCAGAATAGTCTCCATTTTTAAAAACGAAGTATACACAATGCTTCTAATATCTTGGTCTATGTAGTAATTCCAAATACCCTTTTAAAAAAAACTGATTACTGCTTTGGTTCCTTCAAAGCACTATGACACAACAAAAATAACAAAAGCTAACGTTTTTGTACTGGACAGACGAAAACAGTTGAAAAAAAGTTCGCTGCGAAAAACTTATTTTCTTAAAATAAAACTTTAGAAATATTTCCAAATCAACAAAGATCGTTTTCAAAGGCAATCAATACATTGTGAAAGTGTTTTGAAACAAAGATGCACCAAAAAAGAGAAATATTAGAATCAGGAACAAAATTTTCTACTTCAAAATTGAGAAGCAATCAAAGAGCAAAGATTTTTTGACAACGGAAGAAAATCATTGTTTTAGAGAACCCAATTAAGCACAATTTGTAGTTCATTCTTGTACCAAACACACCTAATTTTGATACTTAGCGGGTTTTGAATGACACAGATTACAAAAAAAATAGTTACAGAGAAATCACATAAATGAAATCAATTTTGAATACGAAATACACCTAATGCTTCTAACATCTAAATCAAAATAGAAAACACAAAACAACTTTTAAAGGAAAACCAGCTCCCGCAATGGTTATAACAAATCATTAACACAACACAAAATTTAGAGAAGCTAACATATTATTCAATGGTCAGATGAAACCAATTTGAGCACTGACCTGGTTTTATCAAACCACTACGACAACACAAAATTAACAAAAGCTAGCATATATTGTTCTGGGCAGACCAACGCAATTGAAAAACCAAAGAAATAAATTTTTGGAAAAAAACTCAGTTTTTCAAAATCATAAAAACCGATTTTGCAAGCACATCAATACACTCCACACAATTGCCTATAACAAAACATGCATCGAAAAAGCGGAAAAAAAGAAAGAAGAAAACTTTCGACATTAAAGTTTAAAGCATTTTTAGAGCGAGAAATTTCGCGCACGAAAGATAACTCCAGTTATATTGAACACAAATAGGTCAAATGTGCTGCTTTATTAGTATCAGATACAACTACGGTAGATAAATACAAAATTGTAAAGGATAGTGGTCCCAAAAATCAAGTTTGAGAGAAACCGAGAACAGTCTTCATTTTTGATAACGAAGTATACACAATGCTTCTAATATCTTGGTCTATGTAGTAATTCCAAATACCCTTTTAAAACAAAACTGATTACTGCTCTGGTTTCTTCAAAGCACTAAAACACAACAAAAATAACGAAAGCTAACATCTTTTGTACTGGACAGACGAAAACAGTTGGAAAAAAAATTTGCTGCAAAAAACTTAATTTCTTAAAATAAAACTTTAGAAATATTTCCAAATCAACAAAGATCTGTTTCAAAGGGAATCAATACATTGTGAAAGTATTTTAAAACAAAGATGCACCAAAAATGAGTAAAATTAGAATCAAGAACAAAATCTTCTACTTCAAAATTGAGAAGCAATCAAAGAGCAATAGTTTTTTGACAACGGAAGAAAATCATTGTTTTAGAGAACCCAATTAGGCACAAATTGTAGTTCATTCTTGTACCAAACACACCTACTTTTGATAATTAGCGCGTTTTGAATGACAGAGATAACAAAAAAATTACTTACAGAGAAATCACATAAATGAAATCAATTTTGAACACGAAATACACCTAATGCTTCTAACATCTAAATCAAAATAGAAAACACAAAACAACTTTTAAAAGAAAACTAGCTGCCGCAATGGTTATAACAAATCATTAGAGAAGCTAACATATTATGCAATGGGCAGATGAAACCAATTTGAGCAATGACCTGGTTTTATCAAATCACTACGACAACACAAAATTAAAAAAAGCTAGCATATATTGTTCTGGGCAGATGAACACAATTGAAAAACCCAGGAAAAAAGTTTTTGGAAAAAAACTCAGGTTTTCAAAATCAAAAAAACCAATTTTGCAAGCACATAAATACACTCCACACAATTGCCTATAACAAAACATGCATCAGAAAGCGGAAAAAAAGAAAGAAGAAAACTGTCGACTTTAAAAATTAAAGCATTCTTAGAGCGAGAAATTTTGCGCACGAAAGATGACTCCAGTTATATTGAACACAAATAAGTCAAATGTGCAGTTTTATCAGTGTCAGATACATCAACGGTAGATAATTACAAAATTGTAAAAGATAGGGGTCCCAAAAATCAAGTTAGAGAGAAAACCAGAACAGTCTTCATTTTTGAAAACGAAGTATACACAATGCTTCTAATATCTTGGTCTATGTAGTAATTCCATATACCCTTTTAAAACAAAATTGATTTACTGCTCTGGTTTCGTCAAAGCACTATGACAAAAAAATCAAAAGCTAGCATTTTTTGTTTTGGGCAGACAAAAACAGTTGAAAAAAAGTTTGCTGGGAAAAACTTAGTTGCTTAAAATAAAACTTTAGAAATTTTTCCAAATCAAAAAAGATTGCTTGCAAAGGGAATCAATACATTATGAAAATATTTTAAAACAAAGATGCACCAAAAAAGAGAAAAATTAGAATCAAGGACAAAATTTTCTACTTCAAAATTGAGAAGCAATTAAAGAGCACAAATATTTTGACAACGGAAGAAAATCATTGTTTTAGAGAACCCAATTAGGCGCAAATTGTAGTTCATTCTTGTATCAAAAACACCTACTTTTGATAATTAGCGGGTTTTAAAGGACAGAGATTACACGAAAATTTAGTTACAGAGAAATCACTTAAATGAAATCAATTTTTGAATACGAAATACTCCTAATGCTTCTAATATCAACATCTAAATCAAAAAAGAAAACACAAAACCATTTTTAGAAGAAAACCGGCTCCTGCAATGGTCATAACAAATTATTAACACAACACAAAATTTAGAGAAGCTAACATATTATGCAATGGGCAGATAAAACCAATTTGCGCACTGACCTGGAGTTATCAAATCACTACGACAACACAAAATTAACAAACCTATCATATTTTGTTGTGGGCAGAAGAACGCAATTGAAAAAACCCAAGAAAAATTATTTTTTGGAAAAAAATTCTGATGTTCTTCAAAATCATAAAAACTGATTTTGCAAGCACATTAACGCATTCCACACAATTGCCTATAACAAAACATGCATCAAAAATTGGAAAAAACAAGAAAGAACAAAATTTTCAACTTTAAAATTTAAACCTTTTTAAGGCGAGAACTTTTGCGCTCGAAGGATAACTCCTGTTTTATTGAACACAAATAGGTCAAAAGTGCAGTTTTATTAGTATCAGATTCATCTACGGTGGACAATTACAAAACTGTAAAAGATAGGGGTCCCAAAAATCAAGTTAGAGAAAACCAGAACAGTGTCACTTTTTGAAAATGAAGTATACACAATGCTTTTAATATGTTGGTCTATGTAGTAATTCCGAATACCCTTTTAAAACAAAACTGATTACTGCTCTGGTTTCGTCAAAGCACTATGACACAATAAAACTAACAAAAGCTAACATC
This sequence comes from Convolutriloba macropyga, assembly GCF_964194025.1. Taxonomy (NCBI): domain Eukaryota; kingdom Metazoa; phylum Xenacoelomorpha; order Acoela; family Convolutidae; genus Convolutriloba; species Convolutriloba macropyga. The sequence goes on along the minus strand of NC_134481.1, from coordinate 6,965,085 downwards.
CTTTGTACTGGACAAACAAAAACAGTTGAAAAAAAAGTTCGCTCCGAAAAACTTAATTTCTTAAAATAAAACTTCAGAAATAATTCATAGACAACAAAGATCGTTTTCAAAGGGAATCAATGAAATATGAAAATATTTCAAAACAAAGATGCACCAAAAAAGAGAATATTTAGAATAAAGAACAAAATTTTCTACTTCAAAATTGAGAAGCAATTTAAGAGCAAAAATTTTTTTACCGCGGAAGAAATTAATTTAGTGTAGAGAACCCAATTAGGCATATATTGTAGTTCATTTTTGTAACAAACACACCTACTATTGATTTTTAACCGGTCTTGAAGGAGAGAGATCGCAAAAAAATTTAGTTACAGAGAAATCACCTATATAAAATTGCTTTTTGAATACGAAATATACCGAATGTTTTTAACATCTAAATCAAAATAATAAACGCAAACCCCCTTTTAAAAGAAAACCGGCCCCTGCAATGATTATGCCAAACATATAACAGAACAAAAAAATTAGAGAAGCTAATATTTTATGCCATGGGCAGATAAACGTAATTAAGAAGAAACTTCCAAAAGAAAATGATCTTCTCAAAAAAAACACGCAACAGTTTTCAAATATCGTCAATTCTGGCCACTCAAGCACATCAGCACACTCCATGCAAATGCTTTTTAACAAATCAAGCTCCAAAATTCGAAAAAAGATGGCGAAAGTACTAAGTTTTTCTTTTGAAAACTGAGAAGCAATTTGAGAGCGAAGAGTTTTTGTACTGCTCATGTTTTACAGAACACAACTAGTTACAATATATATTTAGCATTGGACACATGTAAAATTGATAATTAACAGATTTCGAAGGAAACATGCGAAACTTAGAGAAATTAACAAAACAGACCAATTGTTTAATACGAAGAATACCTAACGATTCTACAATCAAGTCCATAAAAAAATTAACAACCAGCTTTCAAAATAAAAATTTGTCCTGCAATGGTTCTTTTAAACCACTAGCTCTCAACAGAAGTTACCAAAGCCAACAATTCTTGTTCTGAGCAGACAAACGTAGGGAAAAATACCCCCAAAGAACATTTTTTTAGATAAAAACTTGTCACAAAATATACACCAAGAAGCGAAAAAATGGAGAAAAAACGAGAGTTTCAAATTTGAAACTATGAATCATTTGAGTACAGATGTTCTAAAAAAGATTAAGAGAAAAAAAGTTAGTTTTTGAATACGTTGTATACCTAAGGCTTCTACTATCTCAAAAAATTCCTAGAAAAACTTCTTTAAAAACCCAAAAAGATTTCAAATTTATCAAATCTGGCTGTCCAAGCGCAATCCAGTTGATTGCTTTTAACGAATGCAGCCTTCAAAAGCGGAAATAGCGAAAAAAACAAAAATTGAAAAGCAATTTCAGAGTATTGCTTTTAACGAATGCAGCCTTCAAAAGCGGAAATAGCGAAAAAAACAAAAATTGAAAAGCAATTTCAGAGTAAAAGTTTTTTGCCCACGAAGGACAGCTCTTGTCTAGAGAACACAATAATGTAGAATCTGTATTTCGTTTTAGTATTGAACACATCTACTATTGATAATTAACAGGTTATGAAGGACATAGGTCCTAAAAAATCAGGTTAGAGGGAAATCAGCAAAAAAGTTTAACTTTTGAAAACGAAGTATATCTAACAAGTTGAGCTATATAAGAAGCCCAACATCACTTTAAAAACAAATCGGTCACTTTAATTGTATTTTTAAACGACTAAAACACTATGAAACTGAAGTAAGCTATTTTTTGCTCTAGGCAGAAACCTTGTAATAATTTAGATAATAATTTTTTTTTCTCTGAAATACCACTTTTCGAATTCCCTCAAAGCGACGTTTTGGGTAACGTATAATCAGTATATATATCTGTATATATATATATATATATATATATATATATATATATATATGTATATATATATATATATATATATATATATATATATGTTATATATATATATATATATATATATATATATGTATATATATATATATATATATATACATATATATACATATATATGTATATATATATATGTATTTATTTATTTATATATATATATATATATATATATATATATATATATATATGTATATATATACATATATACATATATTATATACATATATATATATATATATATATATATATATATATATATATATATATATATATATATGTGTGTGTGTATAAATATATATATTTATATATAAATATATATATATATATATATATATATATATATACATAAATAATAAATGCAAAGAAACATTCCAAAAAAATGGAAATAACCAATTATCGCCCCAAAGAAAACTGAAAAAGAGCTTTAAGATTTTTAAACTGAGAAGAAATTGAGCCGGAAAAACTTTCGATCAAGAAGGACAACTTTCGTTTTGCCGGACCAAACTGAGAAAATTGTGGCAATTTTTAGATTTAATTATGTCTACTTGTAAGCACCAACGGTTTTCGAATGCCATGAAGCCAAACAAAGAGATGTCGGACAAATAAGCACGGACAAAAAACAAGAAAAATATTGCATACGAAGTATACCTATTGGTTCTAACATTTAAATCCGTATAAAAACAAATCGACATCTAAAACAAAGTCATCTTTTTCTCGACAGATAACTGGAAAAAAACTAATATAATTTGTTCTGGGCAGTCAAACATTGTTGAACAAAGTGTTCCTCATTTTATCATATTATGCAGTATGATTTTAAGAAATTCTCACAATTTTTTCAAAAGCAACATATTGGGTACTTTAAACGGATAATTGAACTGCATACAGCTGGTATTCACAATTCACCCCCCAAAAATCTTTAAAACTTTAGCAATTAAAATCAAAGCTGAGGCACTCAACATCTTAGAAACAGAGAAGGCATTCCTTTCTACAAGTTATCTAATATGAATATTAGAAAATCAAAGAAGCATTATTATTATGCTCAATTTTTTGACAAGGACTGAAGGAGAAGGTTTCAATGAGTTGTTTGTAGGTAACACAAGGAAAGAACTTGGAATTTTTTTTGCACGGCGTAGAACTTTATTGGTTAATCCGCTCGCAAAATCACAATGCTCGAATGCAAATTCCTGTAGAGAAAGAACTGCACTAGATTCTGATATGTCAAAATGAAAATCAGTAAGCACTCCCAATTGTTCTTGTCCCTTAACACAGTTCTTTATGAAATGTGGGCAACTCCATATGTCTTTGAATGAGCAACGCTCGTTTGGCAAGTATCATCAGATTTTCTGAACAAAAGTTCTTTGAGGTTTATATTAGAGATCTCTAAGCACAGAAAAAAGGATGATCTGGTGCCAGATTGTAGACTGTCTTGAAGCATATTAGAACCAAGTAGCCAAACTTCAAATCATTGGTAGCTATCTTAGCAACTCGTGATCGCTAAAAAATCACGTAGAAATTAATTGGAAACCACCTCTGATATCAAAAGTGGCGATAAAGACTTTGGCGTCTTTCTGATTAGGTTGTAATGAGCAGACATGAACGGGAAGAATAAGAACACGGTCAGTCATCAAAATTTTTCCGCTCAAGGCGATGTGACAATAAAGAAACGTTTTTTTTTATTTTGGCAATCTGAACTTCAAGAAAAACAAAGGATAAACCTGGTGATATCAGGTTCACGATGGAAACGATATGAAGATTCCGCAATTGGCACCGTACATGAAAAAAGTATGTACAGAAAAGCAATGTTCATTTATGATTTTTGAACATACTTTGAAAGTTTAAAAAAATTGAAGACTTTAGCTAACAGGAATAATGAGAATTTGAGGAGGTATAACTTACATTTTAGGAAAAGTGCGCAGGAGAGTTCATTTTAAGGGTGTCAGGGTTTTCACCGCAAAACAAATTGAGATTCTTCCAAAAAATGTCCGAACAGAAGCTCTGTCTTACAAATTTTTCTCTCTTCTTTGACTACTCTAGCAAAATTCTGAAAGCATAAGACAAACAAAAAATTGCACTAGCAGATTTGAATGGACACAAACAGTGAAAGTTCAAAATCACAAAGTAAAAAAGATTTAAACTCAGATGCTATTCACAATTCCAGACGATCTAAGTTCCCAAACCGTCCTGAGAACTCTCGATAAGGTAAGCGGAACCCCGCCAACCGATTAAATACAACGGACTTCAAGGACAACGGACGTGGTGACTGTTAAAATTTTGTATAAAGTGGAAAGAAGGCATCTTGTTAGAATGAGGGAGGGAGTCTTGGAAGAATTGCAGAAAACTACGCGCACTACAATCAGCTAAACTATTAGATATCAGCTGAACATACTTTGAAAGTTTAAAAAAATTGAAGATTTTAGCTAACAGGAATAATGAGAATTTGAGAAGGTATAACTTACATTTTAGGAAAAGTGCGCAGGAGAGTTCATTTTAAGGGTGTCAGGGTTTTCACCGCAAAACAAACTGAGATTCTTCCAAAAAATGTCCGAACAGAAGCTCTGTCTTTCAAATTTTTCTCTCTTCTTTGACTACTCTAGCTAAAATTCTGAAAGCATAAGACAAACAAAAAATTGCACTAGCAGATTTGAATGGACACAAACAGTGAAAGTACAAAATCACAAAGTAAAAAAGATTTAAACTCAGATTCTATTCACAATTCCAGACGATCTAAGTTCTCAAACCGTCCTGAGAACTCTCGATAAGGTAAGCGGAATCCCGCCAACCGATTAAATACAACGGACTTCAATGACAACGGACGTGGTGACTGTTAAAATTTTGTATAAAGTGGAAAGAAGGCATCTTGTTAGAATGAGGGAGGGAGTCTTGGAAGAATTGCAGAAAACTACGCGCATTACAATCAGCTAAACTATTAGATACAACTTAAACGCTCCGGAGATTACACTTTTTTTAAAATGTTGTGAAGCAAAGTTCGTCTAACACCGCGTACCACTTGATACATGTAGTCAAATGGGATGTATACAGACAACTTCAACAACCTTTCCCTGCAAGATGGTCTCAGAGAAAACAAAAATCAGATCGGAACAACAAATAAATCAATGAAATCAATAAATCGCATTCGTTTTGAGAAATTTTATTGTTTTGAAGTTAATTATTCTGAAGAAGCGAAGCCTAACTTAAAACCGAAACCCTCTACACAAACGAAAGCAAACTCCACTAACAGCACTTTTCTGACAGCTTTGATCAAAAAAGTAGAGAAAAACGACCAATCCTTGAACACGTTTAAAAGCTATTATCCAAAACTACTGCTAGATAGTAAAAAATTGAAGCAATCGAATATATTGATACAGTAAGGTTACTGCACTATCGGCAGTCTGCTCTTACCGCTCAAACCAAACTGTTGCCATTGAAAAGTTACCCTATGCTGAATTTAAAACTTTTTAAATTGTTATTCAATCTAATTAAAAAGACGAATCCCAAACTAAGTAACTTAATCGAAACTGAATCGAAATAAATGAAAACAAACTTTGTTTGCAACAAAATTTAGCTTCACAATAAAACCTTTCATTCCCAAAATTGGTTCGCCAATTATTTCCACCAATTTCAGATTTTTTAGAACTCGGGTTCAAAATAGCTTTCCCCCCAAATCTTCAGACCCACACCTTTTTCGTTTGAGCTGTTTCAACCCGGATAGAGCAACGAGGTCAGACAAATTTTCCTTTGAACTGCGTATGGTTAGCGACATCTGCCTTGGCATTCATATCCAGCAAAATATTGCTGCTACCGGAGCAAAAAATTGTACAAAGAAATTCATTTATATCTATGCAGCCGGAACAGCAAAAAACCTCCAAAAAAACCGACTGTATGCTCCTCTCTTCCAATTATAAGCTTGAAAATATTTTGCAGCAGTTTGAAGGGTTTGCAGAAAGGTTCGAAAAATTTCTCGAAAAACGGTTTCTTCGTTCCACCTCATAGCCCACGCAAAACTACATTTTTGAATTTGACGCACCCCGATGCAGAAAAGTTTGCGATATATAACCAGACAGGATACAGCTCAACCTTAATTCACTTAAAAGGCGATACACCGTCAACATTCATAATCAGATATACAATTTGTTAAACAATTTGGGCAACCAAATGTCATTTCATTGAAGAAAGCAGTTTTTCTTGCAATCACATTATAATTTTGAGTTAAACCATTTTCAAATTGACGCTTTATGTCTAACAAAAAGCCACACCTTCGTTCAATTGTGGGTATAATTTTTGTGGTGATTGTTAAAATTTTGTATAAAGTGGAAAGAAGGCACCTTGTTAGAATGAGGGAGGGAGTTTCGGAAGAATTGGAGAAAACTAGGCGCACTACAATCAGCTAAACTATTGGATGTCATGAGTTCAAGAAAACAATTTGAAAAAGTACTAACCGAATTTATACTTCCTTTAGAAAAGTTCATCGGAACTCGATGAGTTTTCAAACGAAGATAAAAATAAGTCAGACAAATTGTCGTTGTCAAGTTCCACGGAAACCTCTTTAAAGTTCTCGCAGAACTGAATGTGTCTGGGCATAAAAAACCATATCTTGCTCTGTGACATCTTAATTCAAGCAATTGAACTCAGTATTGGCAGCAGAGAAGCTGGTTTTCAGAAGACAACTCACGAGCGTTTGCACAATTATATATTTCTGGGATTTGATTGAAAACGTCTGCTTCATCTGACTTCTCGGACGACACATAACTTTCAGAAGAAATACAGAGCCTACTTTTTCTAGAACCTCTGCCTCTGGTAGATCCCCTGGCTTTGATAAAATTTGTGCTGCGTTTTCATCTCTATGATACTTTGGCACCGTTTGCTCCGGGTACGAATCTGCAACGGCAGAAGAGCAAGTGACATCAAGACTGTCTGGAGAGCAACTGCAGAGTAAGGCTTGTTGGGCATCTGATTGTGTTCAAGACTCAATAATCGGCACATTTGATCCATGATACTCAATAAATGGACACTGACAGCCAACTTTTTTCTCACCAAAGTAATCACCGACATAAAAAACTGTTATATCACGTCCAGAACCAATGCTTTTTTAGCCGAGACTGCAGTTTTCATCAAATTAAATTTCAGCCGTGGTAAAACTGACAGTTTGGCAAGCACAAAGATTTGGCAAAAGATAACTTTTCAAGCATCAGTTTCGAAGCCTTCTTGTCCCAAACAAAAAATCGTTGACATTTTGAATGGTTTCTCATCTAGTGAGGATAGACAAATAACTGATCCTTCCAGGAAATTTAAGGCCAAGAAGAGATCGACTTTTGCAAACACGCTAAAGGTTACGGAATCACGTTTTCGGTTTCGATATTTATTTTTGCGTACTGGTCGGAATTTTATAAAAACGAAAAGCCTTGAGATAGTGTGCCATCATTGTGTCTGATAAGGACAAAGCGCGTTTGGTTCTACAACACATGTAATTGGTTCATGTTTTTACTAGGAATGTGTCAGTTACAGCCCCAGTTGACCTAGAGTCTGCACATAAGAGCTCAAGCCAATTATTGAAAATTTTCCTATCTCTACTCATTCAGAAACAACCAATTTTTTCTACAAAAAAAAGTTTTATTCAAAATTTTAAAAATCATAGTTTTTTTAATTCAAAAATATATAAATGAGACTGTGCTATCGTCAGCAAAACTTAAACCAAAAAATGATCAGAACGATAGGCAAAAAATTAACTGAATATTGATTCAGTTTACGAATAACATCCTAAAATTCGTCAATCGAATCTGCAATTTTTTCTAAATAAAAGAGTCTTTTTAAAATTTGTGCAGGAAAAGAAATAGTTTGAACTCCGGAGCAAAGTGACAATTGCGCAGCATGTTTTTTTTAATTGGGAGTAACCAATTTCCTTGATAAAAAACAAAGGTTGTATCCATCACGAAAATTTTTACATTCAATGAAACAAACGATGGCCTGGGTTCATTAACAAAAATTGCTAGAAATTAAGAGAACGACAAAAATCTAGACGACTGGACAAATTGCTAGACATTCATTTTTTTTCACTCTAAATAAAGCAAAATAATCGGTCAGAAAGCGTTAATTTTTAAATCAACGGCACTGTTATCAAGTGCGCCAGTAGAGGAACAAAATATGAAATTTGACAGCAATACTGAGTTATTTCACAAGGTGAACTTATGAAGTTAATAAATATTCTGTTTTGTTGAATAACCATAACACTGAGAACAAAAAAAATATAATGGATCGAAAAGAATTGTACTCAAAACAGACGTTTTCGAACATCTTTTTGTTTAATACTCGCCACTGTCTAAGTCTGAAAAGCCATGCGAAGTTTTGCAACCAATACATATAGGTTTCAAGCAGAATAACACTGAGCATTAGATTTGGCCGTACACAAGCTAGTGCTATAACATTTTCCGCTATATTCAATCAGGGTTGAAAAGCAGTATTTTCAGCAGCAAAAAAAATCCTCATTTAAAGTGTTCATCAAGACGATTCAGAAAAATGCAACAATCAACAGACATTTGTTAGTAACCATCCAAACTGCAGGGTAAATTTTTAGTTATCTTGGGCAACGAATGCCGCGTAGTTATTGCAGTTCAAAACAATATTTTCGAAATATTATAAATTTTAAGGAGATTGGCCTTGAAGGGACTCAACGGACAAAACAGAACAGTTGAAACAAAAAAAGAACAAAAAGCAATATAAAAAGATTTTTCAGCATATATTAAAGCTTATATATATATATATATATATATATATATATATATATATACATATATATATATATATATATACTATTACATATAGTCAACCAATATTGCGAATGTACAGGACAGATAACTAGATTTCAGAAATAGAAGTGCACCTAAGGAATTACATGCAACTCAAACATGTGTAGTCAACGAATATCGTGAAATTAGAGAACAAGTAAATAGGATGAAATTGGAAACAAGACGCGTATTGAAAGATCAACATACAACTCTTCCCATTAAAAAAATACTAAATCAAGAATACTCGCAGTCCCTTTTTCGGCTGTGGTTAGTTTTTTTTTCCAACTGTTCATTTCATTTAATAGCCAATTAACTCAGGACAAATTTGCATACAGCAGGTCAGCCACAAACAGCTGGAAGGTCAATTGACAAAATTTTTCCACTTAAACGAAGAGATCTCTTGCTTCAGACGACTACCGGCGAGCAAACTCTGAATAAGTATCACAAAAAACATCTTATGATCAAAATTTTGTTACCGATACGCTTAAAAAAACAAGAACAGTGACTGTACGGAAAAAACCGGTTTTCCACATTCAAAATAAATCCCAAAACTTTTGGCTGAGATATAGCATCAAAAAATTGAATTTAAGCTTGATATCAAAATCTTGGCTATATTTGTAGATAGAATTAGTGTCGGTTTTTATCCAGTGAGCCCAGATTCTGATCCTGCTCAAAAAGAGGAGATGCCCATAGTTTTCGTATGTTTTTCAAATTTTTACCAAGCTGATTGACAGATTCTCACACAGCGCTCCAGTTTTTGTTTGGGTACCGTTTATTTACACAGGACATGATTTTTGACAATTTGCTTCGATCTAGTCGCAATCGTGATGAATCCGTTTGTGGCTCCAGCATCCCATTTATCATTTCATCTTCTTTGAACAGTTTTCTAGACAAATTGCTGGCCTACTTAATTTAGGAACTTCCTACTGTATCCAGCAAATTCGTTCTAACAAACTAGCAAACTGAAACTGCCAACCCAGATGTAGAGGGCTTATTTGAAAGATATTTTGAAAGCCTTGATCTTTTTCGTTGGTCTTCTCGTCACATTCGCTCTAGGCTGGTTCTTAGTCGCTTCAACACAGAGAGATTCCTGTTGTAGAGTTATTAGTGAGCTCCTCACACCGTTGTTCTCAACTGGAGTATCGATCAGCATTTCAACTACGTCCTCGTCTTGGCTCAAATCCCAGTCACTATCGTCGACAGCTACGTCGCGGTCATTGGTTGGAGTAGCTTTTGCTACAAATTCATCATCGTTACAGTTGCATCCGATGGCGATGCTTGACGATGATCCTGCTGCTTGAGACACATTTGGTGAGCTGTTCAGATCACACAAATAAAAAGCCGACTGGCCAAAGTTACCCCATCCATCTGCTTTAAAATACGATTTTCCTTTTTTATCACCAGGCGGAGCAGATGGCCATCTTTAGCGCACAGCACACCACCGCTTGGTATGCGTTATTCTAAGAACTCACAACCTCGGCCGTTGCAATAGTGATTTACTTCTCGAACAACTATGAGAAAAACCAATCTGCTCCGACGTATTGTCACTTGGAAAGTTGAATAAAAATTAAACAGCGGCCATATCTATTGTCTTTTCGGGGATACGTTTTGACATTTCAGACAGTTTGAGTAAGCATAAATAACTGAAAATTTTCATACTCTTGCCAAGTTGTACCGTTTAATATGATTTGTTAAAAGTTTACTCCACAATTGAAATGAATAGTGCTCACAAAAATTATGATCAAAGATTTTGGCTTCGAATTTCATCGTAAAACGTGCAGCAACAATTTTTTAAATTATTTCAGCACAGAAGCAAACTCAACAATCTATTATCTACGAAGAGGGACTAACGCAGTCTATGATTACCCCAGAAAAATTTTACTCGAACCACAATTTGCTTTTTTTTTAACATAGTTGAAACACAGGTGACCTTTTATACTGATTGGATGAAAGCAATCTCCAAAATCGGCACGTTTAGTGGAAATCTTAAAATCTAATTAGAGCAAAAAAAACCATCTTTGATTAAATTCAAAAGCTTTTACTACTTAGAAAATTTGTTTTGTTGACAAAAAGGAAAAGCATGAGAGTCATGAATCTTTTGAGAAAAGCATGAATCTTTTGAATTGACTGAACTAAGGCAAACTCCTTAAAAACCACCATGCTTTCAACTCTTAACATCTAAATAGAGCCAAGCTACGTAAACTTTATTACAGGTAAAAGCTTTCACTTATATCACAATTTGTTTTTATCGTCAAAAAACAGCAATTAAAATAGTAAAATCACAAACAGTAACTTTCAGTTAATCAGAACTATAAGAACTAATCAGAACTATTAACTATAAGTTATTCAGAAACAACGTTTTTTTGATTGAACGAAAGCACACTCCACAAAAAGCACTCCGCTTCAACCTCACCAGCAATAAAACATTTGTTAGCAGTTGTTAGTGAAGCTAAACGCCAATTTGAAGTTCTATTTGCACGAAAAAATTAACTTATGAATAAAGTTCAAAAGTTAATTGAAAACTGTTATCAGAAAACACATTTCAACTTTAGGCAGCTCACAGTATAATCAAACGAATAAAAAATGAAAGCACAAAAAAGATTTCAAAAACTGAATACTGATCTCGACACTGGAAAAGTTTCAAACTCTTTGCAAAAAAACAACATTATCAACATGAGGCAAATCAAAATGACAACAATAGCATTTCGCTGCGTTCCGAGCAAACTAGTTTTTTATCTGTAATTTGTTGATCTGGTCGCGCTTAAACTGGCAATCCAGAAGTAGAGGGTGCACTTGAAAGGCATTTGAACGATGTTTCGCATTCGTCGTTATCCTCGTCGCCTTCGCTCTATAGTGTTTCAACATAAATTGTTTTTTAAACTAGACAAGGACTCATTTAACTATTTTGAGGGCATAAGGAGGACCTTCAGCATTAAAGAATAGTCTGAAAGCAAATGATTTTTTGACCTAGCTGGTCTACAAAAAAAGGAGCCGTTACGTTGTCAAATTTCGAGCTCCAAAAACTCTACAGATTTTTTCAAAATAAATTGTTTCTCATCCTAGTCAAGGACTCATTCATATAAATTGAGGGTCTAAGGAAGAGTGTCAGCCTTGGAATAGTGTCTGAAAAAATGATTTTTTTAACCTAGCTTGTCTACGAAAAAAGTGTCTACTACGTTGTCATAAAACGTTTCCCAACCTAGTCAAGGACGTTTTTATATAATTTGAGGGCCAAAGGAGGAGTGTCAGCGTTGGACTAGAGTTTGAAGGAGTGTCAGCCTTGTAAGAGAGTCTGAAGGAAAAAGTTTTTTCAAACCTAGCTGGTCTACGACAAAAGTAGTCGCTACGTTGTCAAAGTTTGATCTCAAAAACTGTCTATTTAGTGTTTTAACAAAAAAAAATGTTTCTCAACCTAGCCAACGAGATGCATGATTGATTTGAGGGTCTAAGAAGGAGTATCAGCCTTGGCATAGGGTCTGAAAGCAATTGAATATTGACTTAGCTGGTCTCCGAAAAAGGAAGCCGCTACGTTGTCAAAGTTTGAGCGCAAAAACTCTCTGTTTAATGTTTCAACATAAACTAATTCTCAACCTAGTCACCATCTCATTCATATAACTTGAGGGTCGAAGAAGGAGTGTCAGCCTTGGATTAGAGTCTGAAACAAAATGATTTTCTGACCTAGCTGATCTACGAAAAAAGAAGTCGCTACGTTGTCAAAGTTTGAGCTCAAAACTCTCTGTTTAATGTTTCAACACAAAATGTTTCTCAACTTGGTCAAGGACTTATTCAATTAATTTGAGGGCCTAAGGTGAAGTGTCACTATTGGAATAGAGTCTGGAAGCATTTGACTTTTGACCTAGCTGATCTACGAAAAAAATAGCCGCTCTATTGTCATAGTTTGAGCTCAAAGCTCTTATTTTAATGTTTCAGCATAAATTGTTTCTCAACTTAGTCAAGGACATATATAATTAAATTCAGGGTCTAAGGAGGAGTGTCACTATTGAAAGACAGTCGTGAACAAAAAATCTTTTGAACTAAATGGTCTTTGAAAAAAGTAGTTGATCCTTTGTCAAATTTCGAACTTCAAATCTCTACATAGTGTTTCAACATAAAATGTTTTTTAAACTGGACAAGGACTCATTTAACTACTTTTAGGGTATAGGGAGGACTTTCAGAATTAAAAAATATTCTGAAAGCAGATGATTTTTTGACCTAGCTGGTCTACAAAAAAAGGAGCCGTTACGTTGTCAAATTTCGAGCTCCAAAAACTCTACAGATTGTTTCAACATAATTTGTTTCTCATCCTAGTCAAGGAGTCATTCATATATATTGAGGGTCTAAGGAGGAGTGTCAGCCTTGGAATAGTGTCTGAAAAAATGATTTTTTAACCTAGCTTGTCTACGAAAAAAAAGTTCACTACGTTGTCATAAAATGTTTCTCAACCTAGTCAAGGACGTATTCATATAATTTGAGGGTCAAAGGAGGAGTGTCAGCGTTGGACTAGAGTTTGAAGGAAAATGACATTTTGACCTAGCTGGTCTACGGAGAAAGAAGCCGCTACGTTGTCAAATTGAAGCTCAAAAACCTTCTATTTAATGTTTGAACATAAAATGTTTCTCAACATATTCAAGGACGTATTCATTTATTTGAGGGTCTAAGGAGGAGTGTCAGCCTTGGAATAGTGTCTGAAAAAATGATTTTTAAAACTAGTTTGTCGACGAAAAAAAAGTTCACTACGTTGTCATAAAATGTTCCTCAACATAGTCAAGGACGTATTCATACAATTTGAGGGTCAAAGGAGGAGTGTCAGCGTTGAACTAGAGTTTGAAGGAAAATGACATTATGGCCTAGCTGGTCTACGGAGAAAGAAGCCGCTACGTTGTCAAATTTGAGCTCAAAAACTCTCTATTTTGTGTTTGTACATATATTCTTTCCCAACATAGTCAAGGACATATTCAAATATTCTGAGGGTCCAACGAGCAGTGTCAACACTGGAAGAGACTCTGAAAGTAAATGACTGCTTGAACTAGCTGGTCGACGAAAAAAGAAGTTGCTACTTTGTCAAAGTTTGATCTCAAAAACTCTCTTTAATGTTTCAACACAAAACTTTTTTCTCAACCTAGTTAGGGACTTATTTAATTAACTTGAGGGTCTAAGGAGGAGTGTCACTATTGAAAGACAGTCTGAAACGAATGTTTTTTCGACCTAACTGGTCTTCGAAAAAAGTACTTGATACTTTGTCAAATTTCGAACTTCAAATCTCAACATAGTGTTTCATTATAAATTGTTTTTTAAACTAGACCAGGACTCAATTAACTAATTTGAGGGCATAAGGAGGACCTTCAGCATTAAAGAATAGTCTGAAAGCAAATGATTTTTTGACCTAGCTGGTCTACAAAAAAAGGAGCCGTTACGTTGTCAAATTTCGAGCTCCAAAAACTCTACAGATTTTTTCAAAATAAATTGTTTCTCATCCTAGTCAAGGACTCATTCATATAAATTGAGGGTCTAAGGAGGAGTCTCAGCCTTGGAATAGTGTCTGAAAAAATGATTTTTTAACCTAGCTTGTCAACGAAAAAAGTGTTCGCTACGTTGTCATAAAACGTTTCTCAACATATTCAAGGGCATATTCACATAATTTGAGGGCCAAAGTAGGAGTGTCAGCGTTGGACTAGAGTTTGAAGGAAAATGACATTTCGACCTAGCTGGTCTACGGAGAAAGAAGCCGCTACGTTGTCAAAATTGAGCCCAAAAACTCTCTATTTGAAGTTTGAACAAAAAATGTTTCTCAACATAGTCAGGGACGTATTCATTTAATTTGAGGGTCTAAGAAGGAGTGTCAGCCTTGGATTAGTGTCTGAAAAAATGATTTTTTAACCTAGCTTGTCTCCGAATAAAGTGTTCACTACGTTGTCATAAAATGTTTCTCAACATAGTCAAGGACGTATTCATATAATTTGAGGGTCAAAGGAGGAGTGTCAGCGTTGGACTAGATTTTGAAAGAATATGACATTTTGACCTAGCTGCTCTATGAAGAAAGAAGCAGCTACGTTGTCAAATTTGAGCTCAAAAACTCTCTATTGAGTGTTTGTACTCAAATTGTTTCTCAGCATAGTCAAGGACATATTCAAATATTCTGAGGGTCCAACGAGCATTGTCAACACTGGAAGAGAGTCTGAAATAGAATGACTGTCTGAACTAGCTGGTAGACGAAAAAAGAAGTCGCTACCTTGTCAAAGTTTGAGCTCAAAAACTCTCTTTAATGTTTCAACACAAAATGTTTCTCATCTCAACCTAGTCAAGGACTTATTTAATTAACTTGAGGGTCGAAGGAGGAGTGTCCCAATTGAAAGACAGTCTGAAAGCGAATATTTTTTTAACCTAATTGGTCTTCGGAAAAAGTAGTGGATACTTTGTCAGTTTTTGAACTTCAAATCTCTACATAGTGTTTCAACGTAAATTGTTTTTTAAACTGGACAAGGACTCATTTAACTAAATTGAGGGTATAAGGAGGACTTTAAGCATTAAAAAGTAGTCTGAAAGCAAATGATGTTTTGACCCTGCTGGTCTACAAAAAACGGAGCCGTTACGTTGTCAAATTTCAAGCTCCAAAAACTCTACAGATTGTTTCAACATAAATTGTTTCTCATCCTAGTCAAGGACTTATTCAATTAGTTTGAGGGTCTGATGAGGAGTGTCTGCACTGGAATAGAAGCTGAATAAAATGACTTTTTGACTTTGCCGGTCTACGGAGAAAGAAGCCGCTACGTTGTCAAATTTGGGCTCAAAAACTCTCTATTTAGTGTTTGTACACAAATTGTTTCTCAACATAGTCAAGGACATATACAATTATTCTGAGGGTCCAACGAGCATTGTCAACACTGGAAGAGAGTCTGAAAGAAAATGACTGTCTGAACTAGCTGGTAGACGAAAAAAGATGTTGCTACCTTGTCAAAGTTTGAGCTCAAAAACTCTCTTTAATGTTTCAACACAAAATGTTTCTCATCTCAACCTAGTCAAGGACTTATTTAATTAACTTGAGGGTCTAAGGAGGAGTGTCACTATTGAAAGACAGTCTGAAAGCGAATAATTTTTTGACCTAACCGGTCTTCGAAAAAAGTATTTGATACTTTGTCAAATTTCAAACTTCAAATCTCTACATAGTGTTTCAACATAAATTGTTTTTTAAACTGGACAAGGACTCATTTAACTAATTTGAGGGTATAAGGAGGATTTTCAGCATTAAAAAATAGTCTGAAAGCAAATTATTTTTTGACCTAGCTGGTCTACAAAAAAAGAGCCATTACGCTGTCAAATTTCGAGCTCCAAAAACTCTACAGATTGTTTCAACATAAATTGTTTCTCATCCTAGTCAAGGTCTTATTCAATTAGTTTGAGGAGTGTCAGCAATGGAATAGAGTCTGAATAAAATGACTTTTTGACCTAGCTGGTCTACGAAAAAAGAAGCCGCTACGTTGTCAAAGTTTGAGCTCAAAAACTCTACAGATTGTTTCAACATAAACTGTTTATAAAACCAGTCATAGCCTCATTCATATAAATTGAGGGTCTAAAGAGGAGTGTCAGCCTTGGAATAGTGTCTGAAAAAATTATTTTTTAACCTAGCTAGTCTACGAAAAAAGTTTTTACTACGTTGTCATAAAATGTTTTTCAACAAGATCAGGGACTTATTCATATAACTTGAGGGTCAAAGGATGATTGTCAGCGTTGGACTAGAGTTTGAAGGAAAATGACATTTTGACCTAGCTGGTCTACGGAGAAAGAAGCCGCTACGTTGTCAAAATTGAGCTCAAAAACTCTCTATTTAAAGTTGGAACATAAAATGTTTATCAACATAGAGTCTGATTAAAATGACTTTTTGACCTAGCTGGTCTACGAAAAAAGAAGCCGCTACGTTGTCAAAGTTTGAGCTCAAAAACTCTACAGATTGTTTCAACATAAACTGTTTATCAACCCAGTCATGGCCTCATTCATTTAATTTGAGGGTCTAAGGAGGAGTGTCAGCCTTGGAATAGTGTCTGAAAAAATGTTTTTTTAACCTAGCTTGTCTACGAATAAAGTGTTCACTACGTTGTCATAAAATGTTTCTCAACATAGTCAAGGACGTATTCATATAAATTGAGGGTCAAAGGAGGAGTGTCAGCGTTGGACTAGAGTTTGATGGAAAATGACATTTTGACCTAGCTGGTCTATGGAGAAAGAAGCCGCTACGTTGTCAAATTTGAGCTCAAAAACTCTCTATTGAGTGTTTGTACTCAATTTGTTTCTCAGCATAGTCAAGGACATATTCAAATATTCTGAGGGTCCAACGAGCAGTGTCAATACTGGAAGAGAGTCTGAAAGAAAATGACTGTTTGAACTATTTGGTCGACGAAAAAAGAAGCCGCTACCTTGTCAAGGTTTGAGCTCAAAAACTCTATTTAATGTTTCAACACAAAATTTTTCTCAACCTAGTCAAGGACTTATTCAATAAACTTGAGGGTCTAAGGAGGAGTGTCCCAATTGAAAGACAGTCTGAAAGCGAATATTTTTTTGACCTAAGTGGTCTTCGGAAAAAGTAGTGGATACTTGGTCAAATTTTAAACTTCAAATCTCTACATAGTGTTTCAACGTAAATTGTTTTTTAAACTGGACAAGGACTCATTTAACTAAATTGAGGGTATAAGGAGGACTTTAAGCATTAAAAAATAGTCTGAAAGCAAATGATGTTTTGACCCTGCTGGTCTACAAAAAAAGGAGCCGTTACGTTGTCAAATTTCAAGCTCCAAAAACTCTACAGATTGTTTCAACATAAATTGTTTCTCATCCTAGTCAAGGTCTTATTCAATTAGTTTGAGGAGTGTCAGCTATGGAATAGAGTCTGATTAAAACGACTTTTTGACCTAGCTGGTCTACGAAAAAAGAAGCCGCTACGTTGTCAAAGTTTGAGCTCAAAAACTCTACAGATTGTTTCAACATAAACTGTTAATCAACCCAGTCATGGACTCATTAATATAAATTGAGGGTCTAAAGAGGAGTGTCAGCCTTGGAATAGTGTCTGAAAAAATGATTTTTTAACCTAGCTTGTCTACGAAAAAAGTTTTCACTACGTTGTCATAAAATGTTTTTCAACATGGTCAGGGACCTATTCATATATTTGAGGGTCAAAGGATGATTGTCAGCGTTGGACTAGAGTTTGAAGGAAAATGACATTTCGACCTAGCTTGTCTACGGAGAAAGAGGCCGCTACGTTGTCATATTTGAGCTCGAAAACTCTCTATTTAAAGTTTGAACATAAAATGTTTTTCAATATAGTCAAGGACGTATTCTTTTAATTTGAGGGTCTAAGGAAGAGTGTCAGCCTTGGAATAGTGTCTGAAAAAATGATTTTTTAAACTAGCTTGTCTACGAAAAAATTGTTCACTACGTTGTCATAAAATGTTTCTCAACATAGTCAAGGATTTATTCATATAATTTGAGGGTCAAAGGAGGAGTGTCAGCGTTGGACCAGAGTTTGAAGGAAAATGACATTTCGACCTAGCTGGTCTACGGAGAAAGAAGCCGCTACGTTGTCAAAATTGAGCTCAAAAACTCTCTATTTAAAGTTTGAACATAAAATGTTTTTCAATATAGTCAAGGACGTATTCTTTTAATTTGAGGGTCTAAGGAAGAGTGTCAGCTTTGGAACAGTGTCTGAAAAAATGATTTTTTAACCTAGCTTGTCTACGAAAAAATTGTTCACTACGTTGTCATAAAAAGTTTCTCAACATAGTCAAGGACTTATTCATATAGTTTGAGGGTCAAAGGAGGAGTGTCAGCGTTGGACTAGAGTTTGAAAGAAAATGACTGCTTGAACTAGCTGGTCGACGAAAAAAGAAGTCGCTACCTTGTCAAAGTTTGAGCTCAAAAACTCTCTTAAATGTTTCAACACAAAATGTTTCTCAACCTAGTCAAGGACCTATTCAATTAATTTGAGTGCCTAAGGTGAAGTGTCAGCATTGGAATAGATTCTGGAAGCATTTGACTTTTGACCTAGCTGATCTACGAAAAAAGTAGCCGCTCTGTTATCATAGTTTGAGCTCAAAGCTCTCTTTTTAATGTTTCAACATAGATTGTTTCTCAACTTAGTCAATGAGTTATTTATTTACCTTGAGGGTCTAAGGAGGAGTGTCACTATTGAAGGACAGTCTGAAAACGAACAATTTTTTGACCTAACTGGTCTTTGAAAAAAGTAGTTGACTCTTTGTCAAATTTCGAACTTCAAATCTCTACATAGTATTTCAACATAAATTGTTTTTTAAACTAGACAAGGACTCATTTGGCTAATTTGAGGGTATAAGGAGGACTTTAAGCATTAAAAAATAGTCTGAAAGCAAATGATTTTTTGACCTACCTGTTCTACAAAAAAGGAGCCGTTACGTTGTCAAATTTTGAGCTCGAAAAACTCTACAGATTGTTTCAAAATAAATTGTTTCTCATCCTAGTCAAAGAAATATTCACTTAGATTTAGGGTCTGAGGAGGAGTGTCGGCACTGGCAAAGAATCTGAAGAAAATGACTTTTTGACTTAGCTGGTCTACGAAAAAAGAAGCCGCTACGTTGTCAAAATTTGAGCTCAAAAACTCTATGTTTAATGTTTCAACATAATATGTTTATCAACCTAGTCAAGTACTCATTCATATAAATTGAGGGTCTAAGGAGGAATGTCAGCCCTGGAATACATTCTGAAAAAAGTGATTTCTTAATCTAGCTTGTCTGAGAAAAAAGTATTCACTACGTTGTCAAAGTTTGAACAAAAAAAACTCTCTATTTAATGTTTGAAAATAATATTGTTTCTCAACCTAGTCAAGGACTTATTCATATAATTTGAGGGTCTAAGGAGGAAGGTCAGCGTTAAAATAGAGTCTTAAAGAATATGATTTTTTACCCTAGCTGGTCTACGAAAAAAGTAATCAATACGTTGTCAAAGTTTGAGCTCAAAAACTCTCTATTTAGTGTTTGTACATAAATTGTTTCTCAACCTAGTCAAAGACATATTCATATATTTTGAGGGTCTAACGAGCAGTTTCAACACTGGAAGAGAGTTTGAAAACAATTGACTCCTTGACCTAGGTGTTCTACGGAAAAAAGAAGTCGCTACGTTGTCAAGGTTTGAGCTCAAAGTATTCTATTTAATATTTCAACATAAAATGTTTCTCAACCTAGTCAAAGACTTATTCAATGAATTTGAGGGTCTAAGAAGAAGTGTCAGCATTGGAATAGAGTCTGAAAGCAATTGACTTTTGACCTAGCTGGTCTACGAAAACAGTAGTCGTTACATTGTCAAAATGTGAGCTCACAAAATCTCTATTTAATGTTTCAACATAATTTGTTTCTCAACCTAGTGAAGGACTTATTTAATTAATTTAAGAATCTAAGAAAGTTTGTCGGTCTCGGAATAGAGGCTAAAATAAATTGAATTTTGACCCAGCTGGTCTACGAAAAAAGAAGCTGCTACGTTGTCAATGTTTGAGCTCAAAAACTCTCTATTTATTGTTTCAACATAAATTGTTTCTCAACCTAGCCAAGGACCTATTCATATACTTTGAAGGTCTAAGAAGGAGTGTCATCCTTAGAATAGAGTCTGAAAGAAAATGACTTTTTGAACTAGCTGGTCTACGAAAAAAGAAACCGCTACGTTGTCAAAGTTTGAGTTCAAAAATTCTCTATTTAATGTTTCAACAAATACTCTTTCTCAACCTAGACAAGGACTTATTCATATAATTTGAGGTTCTAAGGAAGAGTGTCAGCCTTGGAAAATTGTCTGAAAGAATAAGATTTTTTAACCTAGCTGGTCCGCGAAAAAAAGTTATCACTATGTTGTCAAAGTTTGAGCTCAAAAACTCTCTATTTATTGTTTCAACATAAATTGTTTCTCAACCTAGCCAAGGACTTATTCATATACTTTGAGGGTCTAAGGAGGAGTGTCACCCTTGGAATAGAGTCTGAAAGAAAATGACTTTTTGAACTAGCTGGTCTACGAAAAAAGAAGCCGCTACGTTGTCAAAGTTTGATCTCCAAAACTCTCTTTTTAGTGTTTCAACATAAATAGTTTCTCATCTTAGTCAAGGACTTATTCAATTATTTGAGGGTCTAAGAAGGAGGGTCAGCCTTGGGATAGAATTTTAGTATGAAAGAAATTTAATTTTGACCTAGCTGGTCTACGAAAAAAGAAGCCGCTACGTTGTCAAAGTTTGAGCTCAAAAATTCTCTGTTTAAAGTTTCAACATATACTGTTTCTCAACCTAGTCAGGGACTTATTCATATACTTTGAGGTTCTAAGGAGGAGTGTCAACCATGGAAAACAGTCTGAAAGAAAAAGATTTTTAAACCTAGCTGATCTACGAAAAAAAAGTTATCACTATGTTGTCAAAGTTTGAGCTCAAAAACTCTCTATTTATTGTTTCAACATAAATTGTTTCTCAACCTAGCCAAGGACTTATTCATATACTTTGAGGGCCTAAGGAGGAGTGTCATCCTTTGAAAATTGTCTGAAAGAAAAAGATTTTTTAACCTAGCTGGTCTGCGAAAAAAAAGTTATCACTATGTTGTCAAAGTTTGAGCTCAAAAACTCTCTATTTATTGTTTCAACATAAATTGTTTCTCAACCTAGCCAAGGACTTATTCATATACTTCGAGGGTCTAAGGAGGAGTGTCATCCTTGGAATAGAGTCTGAAAGAAAATGACTTTTTGAACTAGCTGGTCTACGAAAAAAGAAGCCGCTACGTTGTCAAACTTTGATCTCCAAAACTCTCTTTTTAGTGTTTCAACATAAATAGTTTCTCATCTTAGTCAAGGACTTATTCAATTATTTGAGGGTCTAAGAAGGAGGGTCAGCCTTGGGAAAGAGTTTTAGTATGAAAGAAATTTAATTTTGACCTAGCTGATCTACGAAAAAAGAAGCTGCTACGTTGTCAAAACTTGAGCTCAAAAATTCTATATTTAATGTTTCAACATAAATTGTTTCTCATCTTAGTCAAGGACTTATTCAATGAATTTGAGGGTCTAAGAAGGAGGGGCAGCCTTGGAATAGAGTTTGAGTCTGAAAGAAATTGAATTTTGACCTAGCTGGTCTACGAAAAAAGAAGCCGCTACGTTGTCAGAGCTTGAGCTCAAAAACTCTCTATTTATTGTTTCAACATAAATTGTTTTTCAACCTAGCCAAGGACTTATTCAATTAATTTGAGGGTCTAAGAAGGAGGGTCAGCCTTGGAATAGAGTTTGAGTCTTAAAGAAATTGAATTTTGACCTAGCTGGTCTACGAAGAAAGAAGCCGCTACGTTGTCAAAGTTTGAGCTCAAAAACTTTCTTTTTATTGTTTCAACATAAATTGTTTCTCAACCTAGCCAAGGACTTTTTCGTATACTTTGAGGGTCTAAGGAGGAATATCTTCCTTGGAATAGAGTCTGAAAGAATATGACTTTTTGAGCTAGCAGGTCTACGAGAAAAAGAAGCCGCTACGTTGTCAAATTTCGATCTCAAAAACTCTCTATTTTGTGTTTCAATATAAATTGTTTTTCATCTTAGTCAAGGACTTATTCAATTAATTTGAGGGTCTAAGAAGGAGGGTCAGCCTTGGAATAGAGTTTAGTCTGAAAGAAATTGAATTTTGAAATAGCTGGTCTACGGAAAAAGAAGCCGCTACGTTGCCAAAGTTTGAGCTCAAAAATTTTCTATTTAATGTTTCAACATAAATTGTCTCTCAACCTAGTCAAGGACTTATTCATATACTTTGAGGGTCTAAGGAGGAGTGTCAGCCTTGGAAAATAGTCTTAAAGAAAAATATTTTTTAACCTAGCTGGTCTACGAAAAAAAATTTATCACTATGTTGTCAAAGTTTGAGCTCAAAAACTCTCTATTTAGTGTTTGAACATAATTTTTTTCTCAACATAGTCAAGGACAAATTCAATTAATTTGAGGGTCACAAGAGGAGTGTCAGCATTTGAATAGAGTCTGAAAACAAAACATTTTTAGTTCAGCTGGTCTACGAAACTACATTGCCAAATTTTGATCTGAAAAACTCTCTTTTTAGTGTTTTAACATAAGTTGTATCTCAACCTAGTCAACGACTTATTTAATTATTTTACGGCTCTACGAAGGATTGTCATCTTTTGATTAGAATCTGAAAGAATTTGAATTCTGACCTACCTGGTCTTTGAAACAAGAAGCCGGTTTGTTGTCAAAGTTTGAGCACCAAACTTCTCTATTTAATGTTTCGACATCAATTGTTTCTCAGCCTAGTCAAGGACTTATTCATATATTTTGACGGTCTAAGGGAGAGTGTCAGCCTTGAAACAGAGTCTGAAAGAAATAGATTTTTTATCCTAGCTGATCTACGAAAAAAGTAGTCACTATATTGTCAAAGTTTGGGCTCAAAAACTCTCTTTTTAGTGTTTGAAATAATAAGTTTTTTCTCAACATAGTCAAGGACATATTCAAATAATTTGAGGGTCACAAGAGGAGTGTCTGCATTTGAATAGAGTTTGAAAACAAAGGATATTTTAGTTCAGCTGGTCTACGAAAAACGTGATCGCTACGTTGTCAAAATTTGATCTCAAAAACTCTCTATTCAGTTTTTTAACATGAATTGTTTCTCAACCTAGTCAACGACTTATTAAATTAATTTGAGGAGGTAAGAAGGAGTGTCAGCCTTAAAATAGAGTCTGAAAGCAATTGAATTTTGACCGAGCTGGTATAAGAAAAAAGTAGCCGCTACGTTGTCAAAGTTTGAGCTGAAAATTCTCTATTTTTTGTTTCAACATAAAAAGTTTCTCAACCTAGTCAAGGACTTATTCATATTCTTTGAGGTTCTAAGGAGGAGTGTCAGCCTTGGAATAGAGTTTGAGACTGAAGAAAACTGAATTTTGACCCAGCTGGTCTACGAAAAAAGAAGCCTCTACGTTGTCAACGTTTGAGCTCAAAAACTCTCTATTTAATGTTTCAACATAAAATGTTTCTCAACCTAGTCAAGGACTTATTCAATTAATTTGAGGGTCTAAGAAGGAGGGTAATTCTTGGAATAGAGTTTGAGACTGAAAGAAATTGAATTTTGACCTAGCTGGTCTACGAAAAAAGAAACCGCTACGTTGTCAAAATTCGAGCTCAAAAATTCTCTATTTAATGTTTCAACATAAAGTGTTTCTCAACCTAGTCAAGGACTTATTCATATTCTTTGAGGTTCTAAGGAGGAGTGTCAGCCTTGGAATAGAGTTTGAGACTGAAGAAAACTGAATTTTGACCCAGCTGGTCTACGAAAAAAGAAGCCTCTACGTTGTCAACGTTTGAGCTCAAAAACTCTCTATTTAATGTTTCAACATAAAATGTTTCTCAACCTAGTCAAGGACTTATTCAAATTCTTTGAGGGTCTAAGGAGAAGTGTCAGCCTTAGAAAATAGTCTGAACGAAAATATGTTTTTTAACCTAGCTGGTCTACGAAAAAATGGTTATCACTATGTTGTCAAAGTTTGAGCTCAAAAACTCTCTATTTAGTGTTTCAACATAAATTGTTCCTGAGCCTAGTCAAGGACCTATTCAATTAATTTGAGGGTCTAAGAAGGACGCTCAATATTGGAAAAGAGTCTGAGTCTGCAGGAAACTGAATTTTAACCCAGCTGGTCTACGAAAAAAGAAGCCTCTACGTTGTCAAAATTTGAGCTCAAAAATTCTCTATTTAGTGTTTCAACATAAATTGTTTCTCATCTTAGTCAAGGACTTATTCAAATAATTTGAGGGTCTAAGAAGGACGCTCAACATTGGAATAGAGTTTGAGTCTGCAGGAAACTGAATTTTGACCCAGCTGGTCTACGAAAAAAGAAGCCTCTACGTTGTCAAAATTTGAGCTCAAAAATTCTCTATTTAATGTTTCAACATAAATTGTTTCTCAACCTAGTCAAGGACTTATTCATATTCTTTGAGGTTCTAAGGAGGAGTGTTAGCCTTGGAATAGAGTTTGAGTCTGAAGGAAACTGATTTTTGACCCCGCTGGTCTACGAAAAAAGAAGCCTCTACGTTGTCAATGTTTGAGCTCAAAAAATCTCTATTTAGTGTTTCAACATAAATTGTTTCTCATCTTAGTCAAGGACTTATTCAAATAATTTGAGGGTCTAAGAAGGACGCTCAACATTGGAATAGAGTTTGAGTCTGCAGGAAACTGAATTTTGACCCAGCTGGTCTACGAAAAAAGAAGCCTCTACGTTGTCAAAATTTGAGCTCAAAAATTCTCTATTTAATGTCTCAACATAAATTGTTTCTCAACCTAGTCAAGGACTTATTCATATTCTTTGAGGGTCTAAGGAGAAGTGTCAGCCTTAGAAAATAGTCTGAACGAAAATATATTTTTTAACCTAGCTGGTCTAAGAAAAAATGGTTATCACTATGTTGTCAAAGTTTGAGCTCAAAAACTCTCTATTTAGTGTTTCAACATAAATTGTTCCTCAGCCTAGTCAAGGACCTATTCAATTAATTTGAGGGTCTAAGAAGGACGCTCAATATTGGAATAGAGTTTGAGTCCGAAGGAAACTGAATTTTGACCCCGCTGGTCTACGAAAAAAGAAGCCTCTATGTTGTCAATGTTTGAGCTCAAAAAATCTCTATTTAGTGTTTCAACATAAATTGTTTCTCATCTTAGTCAAGGACTTATTCAATTAATTTGAGGGTCTAAGAAGGACGCTCAACATTGGAATAGAGTTTGAGTCTGCAGGAAACTGAATTTTGACCCAGCTGGTCTACGAAAAAAGAAGCCTCTACGTTGTCAAAATTTGAGCTCAAAAATTCTCTATTTAATGTTTCAACATAAAATGTTTCTCAACCTAGTCAAGGACTTATTCAAATTCTTTGAGGGTCTAAGGAGAAGTGTCAGCCTTAGAAAATAGTCTGAACGAAAATATATTTTTTAACCTAGCTGGTCTACGAAAAAATGGTTATCACTATATTGTCAAAGTTTGAGCTCGAAAACTCTCTACTTAGTGTTTCAACAATTATTGTTTCTCAGCCTAGTCAAGGACTTATTAATATACTTTGAGTGTCTAAGGAAGAGTGTCAGCCTTGAAACAGTGTCTGAAAGAAAAAGATTTTTTATCCTAGCTGATCTACCAAAAAAGTAGTCACTATGTTGTCAAAGATTGAGCTCAAAAACTCTTTTTAGTGTTTGAACATAAATTTTTCTCAACATAGTCAAGGACATATTCAAATAATTTGAGGTTCCCAAGAGGAGTGTCAGCATTTGAATAGAGTTTGAAAACAAACGATTTTTTAGTTCAGCTGGTCTAATAATAACGTGGTCGCTACGTTGTCAAAATTTCATCTCAAAAACTCTCTATTCAGTGTTTTAACATAAATTGTTTCTCAACCTAGTCAACGACTTATTAAATTAATTTGAGGGTCTAAGAAGGAGTGTCAGCACACGAATAGAAGTTGAAAGCAATTAACTTTTGACCTAGTTGATCTGCGAATAAATTAGCCGCTACGTTGTCAAAATTTGAGCTCACAAATACTCTATTTAATATTTCAACATAATTTGTTTCTCAACCTAGTCAAGGACTCATTTAGTTAAGTTGAGGGTCTAAGGAGGAGTGTAAATTTTCAATGAGAGTCCGAAAGCGAATAATTTCTTGACCCAGCTAGTCTATGAAAAAAAAGTTGATACATTGTCAAATTTTGAGCTCAAAAAACTTTTTATAGTTGATCAAATCAAATCGTTTTTCAAACTACTCAAGGACTTATTCAATTATTTCGAGGGTCTAAGGAAGAGTGTTGACATTGGAATAGCGTCTGGAGAAGATTTAACTGTTGATCTAGCTGGTATAGTGTCTACTTTTTTCGTGGACCAGCTAGGTCAAACAGTCTCGAAATTTGACAAAGTATCAACTACTTTCATCGAAGCCCAGCTAGGTCAAAAATTCATTCGCTTTCAGACTCTATTTCAATGCTGACACTCCTCCTTAGACCCTCAAATTAATTGAATTAGTCCTTGACTAGATTGAGAAACAGTTCATTTTGAAACACTAATTAGAGAGTTTTTGAGCTCGAAATTGGACAACGTAGCAAATATTTTTTCATTGACCAGCTAGATCAAAAATTTTTTCTTCTTCTATTTCAATGTTGACAATCCTCCTTAGACCCTCAGACAATTGAAAAGATCCTTGACTGGGGTGAAATGAAATTTATTTTGAAACACTTTTTGCTTACGCTTTTTGAAGGTCACCATTCAAAATTTCAACAAAAGTATCGTATAATTTTTTCCGAACCTTGACAGTGCTTTTCAAAGAACAGCGATTACAAGCGCACACTTAAACATATGGTGAACCATGCAGTGTTTTTAGCAGCTGGGCCGTATATGATAAATAGAAATAGTTCAGAACTTAGTAAGATTTTTCCTCAGAAATTGAGAGGTCGATAACTGAAAAACCTAATTGATCTGGTTTTTCTACGCTCAATGACAAATAACGAGGTCATAGTAACTCCATCGAACAGTTTTTCGTAGTTGGGGTCATCATTGGTTGCGATGAATTAGGAAACATGTTTGTTTCCCGGAAATGTGTTTGCATTTTCTTAACCTAAAACCGGATAAGTGTTCACCAAAAAAGTACTTGACACGAATGGCTGTTATGAAATTCCTCTAACACATTCACGTCTCTCATTGGTAGACGAATGACTTTAAACACAATTATGGTCTTATAAGCATCGTAACCTCAACTGTTACACACAAAACAGCCACATTGTCAAATCTAAGAAGTCATTTTTGCAACGAATGAATTTTCGGAAATATATGCTTTTTTTCAATTTTTGGGTGGCAGTAATGGTCCCAACTAAAACATATTAGTAGTCTACGCTCGAGGAACTCATTGATCATGTTCAGAAAAAGTTTTTGTAAGACTTCGATTTGTCAATTCTTGTTATCAAACTATTAAACAACAGGGTACAAAACCTGCAAGCCGATAACACATAATTCAAAATTACACCAATTGAGCTGGCAATAGTTGTTAGAATAACGTATTATTAGGTTATTGATTATAAACGACACTTTGGGACAATGGGTACACCTAAGCTAAACCGGGTGCCGATTCGTTTAACTTTTCACTATATCGATCCGATTTGAGACCCAAAAACGCATCACCGATATTACTTGATCTGACAAATATTAATCTTAGGGGGTTTAGACTGGTTGACCCGCAAATATATATCCAATAGGCCCAGGATACATCATTTTTAACTACAGTAAAATTCTACGAAAGAATCTCACCTCGTCTGTTCCAAAGTGTTAACTTTTTGAAAACGGGTATAAAACGTGTTTTCGGCCAGGGGTCAAATTCAAAATCTGTCAGAATTTAGAACGATATCTGTTCTGAAAAAATATTCGGCTCCGGCTCTTGATCCTCTTACGATATCTGGGCCATTTTTTGACTGAGACCAGGGGCGCGCTTTTCTTCTGACGCCAAGATATCTTATCCCAAATGAAATGAGAACCCCAGAACTTCAAGCAGTGCACTAGATAACTTACAATTTTTTTTTTAATTTGAAGGCATAAAAATTGGTTTTATGGTTTTCTGCCACCTGTCACCTTAACACCTTTTAACATTCCGATATAACTGTGTTAGGCAAATCAACAAATAACTACCCTTTAATCTACTATTTTAGGGGTTGCATTGGTGTCTGGAGACTTATCACAAAAGTCTCTAACTATCTCTAAGACCATTCGATCGATTAGAAGCCGTTTTGAAAAATCTGTCTCCGAGATATGGCTATTTTCTATATATGCGTATAGCAGGCCCTGAAACTTGACATCAAAAAACAAAGAACATAAGTTTAACACAAAAAATAGTCTACGGCAGGTTATTGAAACAAAGTAGGAATTTTAATAGGAAATTCTGGCTCATTTTCATCAAGTGGTCATTGAGAACGAGTGCTTTGTTCCAACGGTAGCAAGGACTTTAGGCCCAGATGTCGAGTTCGAGATTCTGCAAAGGGGCTATTTTCTGTTTAAAAAAGCATCATATACAAACTCAGTGGATGCAAACCCTCTAACTGAGAGTTGGTTGAGAATTTCGAGTGTATTTTTTCCACCTACTATGAAGTGCTATGTTTTTTTCATCAAAGAATTTTATTTTTCATTCAAGAAAAAAAAAAGCGAGTTGACTTGAAAATCAGTGCCAAATTGTACACATTTTTTGGATCTGACAAACGGTACTTTTTGGTTAGTTTTTTTTTTGTTTTAGCTTCATATACATACTAATATAGGCTATGAGTGCCTCTGCTGTCATAGGAAGGCCACTTTTCAGTTTTTTTACTCATTTTTGTACATTGTGTCAAATTTTGGCCCTTTGACAACGTGATACCTAAAAACAACAATGCCAGTGTTGGTTTCTGCACGCACAAATGGCCAATAATTGTTCTTAGTCATATTTCAAGTCTGCAGCTATATACTTTAATTTTAGGAATTTTAAAAAAAATATTGAGCAATATATTATAGTTTTCTCATATTAAACTTCTTTGGTGTCAATTTCACGGATCACGGACCGAGTTGGCTAAATTTTACTTCTTTCTGCAGATCCACACCAATTCAGTATTCAATTTCCATTAACAAGAGAACATATTATTTTAAGCAGATCTGAATGTACAAGGGCATTGGTTAACGCCTTAAACATGAAAAATAAACGCTATGGTCAATTTTTGAGAACAAACTTTATTTGAGACCTCGAGACCTTGGTATCAATTAAAATTATCTTTAGTGTTTTCCTCCCAAAATTTTGAGCATCAATTCCATTTCTCAAAACACATATACTAATAACTCAAAACGTCACCACAGAAAAAGACGGTAAAACGATAGTTTTTTGTTTATTTTTGTTTCTGATTCTTGCGATGAAATTTTTTTTTCAAAAGATGCATTTTCTGATTGGCTGAAACTAGGTGATACTAAAAGATGATGATTACTCTTCCTATATATTTTCATAACACTCAAAATATAGGAATAACATAAAGAAATCTTTGCAAAAATCATTCCTTGGAAGTTGTTTTTAACATTCCTGCTTTCTTACGCTTCTTCAACATTAAATTTTGCAAGAAGTAAAGTATTTTTAGGAGAGATCGTAGGGTACATTTCAGCAAAAAAAGAAGTAAAAAAACTAAGCTGCTCGTAAATTACTATGTTCTATGCGGGGGAAACATTTAGTGGGATGCCATTTACTTTTTTTCTGTTAGCAGCCCTCTGTTAGAAAGATAAATTAATTACTTTTTTTCGTTTAATCTTTGTTCATTATTTTTTCAAAAAGAAATGCGTACACTATGTATTAACGAAATCAACCTTAACAAAGCTAGTCCTAATTCAGAGTTTGATGTTAATTTGGTTGTATTTTGTCTCTAGAAAACTTGCTCCAAGTTGACCTTCTTTAAGAAATGGGATGGAAACGTTCGGCTTTTCTTATTTTTGAAGTGGATTTTTAAATTGTTAAATTTTGATTGTTTACACCACTTTTTGTCTTCTTGATTGCACTGAACACTATCGTAGGTGTCCAGAAAAATTTTACTCAACGCTGCGAAGTTTTTTAAGCCGTCAAATTCTCACTCAATAAGTTTAGCATTGAATTTATGTAACTTCAACTTTTTCACTGCTGTTCTCACACAATTTTGCCATTTTTTTCTAAGCGCTAAAATTATGTATGTTCACCACAGGGTCAAGCGGTGAGTTTATGTAATTTCATTGCATTCACCGCTTATTTTACATAAATTGGACAATTTTCAAAGCGGTGAATATATGTAATTTCGCCGGTAGCCGGCGATAAAGGTTTTTTTACCGCATTCACCGCCTGATTTATGTTATTTCACCGCATTCACTGCTTACCTTACAAGTTTTTTTGCATTCACCCCTTATTTTACACAATTTTGCGTTGAATGGCTGTGACACCTCAACCCGCGATTTGTTATAGCATGTCCTCAAATTCTTAGGGTAAATACTCCATAGACAATTTGTTTTGCAGTGGCAATTTAATTTCCCTATGCTTCCAAGAAATGATCTAGCATATTCCAGAACAACTGAGAACACGTTTTTTGTCCAGCTAAATTCCAGGACGTAAGTTTTACTTCCAGCCAAACTCTAGGACGGTTGTTTTAGTTCCAGCCAAAGTCCAGGGCATCACATTGGGCCCAGAAAAAAATTCGTTTCATACCAAATATCTATCGAGGACAGTCTTTTCATGCCTTAAATCTGTCGAGGACTGTCTTTTAATATTTCCAAGTCTCAACTAGGGTGACGAGTTTTTTTTCGGCTTTACAGCGTTGAGATTGACGGTTCGACGCTTAGTTAGACAGCTGATTTAGCTAGTGTTATAAACGAGTTTTCATTTAGTTGTTGCTCCGACTTGTGTCAGAGACTCACTTTACATCTTTTTTCGGCTGCGAAGAATTAAATTACTTCAAGGCTATAAGGCTGCAGTGCGCGAACTGTTTGTAGAGTTTTCTCAATGCAGCAGCATTCCTGCAGCTTGCATTCTACCCCTTTTACAACTTTAATATTTTCAACCCAGGCCTAGGTGGTTAGACCGAAGTGATTTCTGATCAGACCATCTTCAAGCGCACACATGTTCTCGATGCGCTCGAATTACATGGTCTGGAAAAACTTTCGAGCGGACTTTTGTCTGGTCAATGGTCTGGAACTTGTCTGATCAGAGATTCCTTCGATCTGAGACGGTCTGATCAGAGGCAGTTTGAATTCTCTTTAGTCTGACCAGAGGCTGATTCGAGTGCACTCTAGTGCAATCAGAGGCCGATTGGAGCGAATCAATTTTTTTCATTGTTGTTTATTGTTTCTTCTAATGACAGATGTTGTCCTTACCAAGAGTCAACAATACAGCAGAATCCTGATCACAGACCCATCGAGAATCTGATGGGTTAATCAGAGACAAGGAGTCTAGCTGATAGCAACAAACATTTGCCTCTTGAAAAGATTTGGAATTAACTTTAGATCAAGATGTCATCATGCAAAGCTACCTAGGTTCATCTATTCAGTCAAAATTTTTGCATTATAGGCATACTCAATAAATTTTTTTGGTTGCGATACTCATAGAATTGGCTTTTAAATGAATAGTTGAAAAATGAAAAACTCAAAAAAAATAAATTAATAACCCTTAGTTAAATGAATAATTCAAAAAAATCAATTTTCATGAAATGAATGTATTTTGGTAATTCTTTGAGATTTGTTCATGCTCAAAAGCTGATCACACTATTTTAACGCACTTTAGTCTGATGAGAGGCATTTTCGAGTGCACTTCAATCTGACCATAGTCGATTTTGAGCGCATCTCATTCTGATCGGAGATTATTGCGAGCGCACATCGGTTTGATCAGCAGGTGACGTTTGAGCGCACAATAGTTTGATCAGAGAAGTTTTATGAGCGCCTTAAGCACGCTAAGAGCTTCGAGGGATTGATAGAACGATCAGAGGACCAATCAGTCTGAGTTGGTCTGATCAACTGTCACTTTTGTAAGGGACGAACTGATCAGAGGCCTTTTTGGTCTGGACATCAACCTGGGAAGGTATTTGATGTGCTGCCTTTTCGTTAAAATTTACCCATTGCAGCAACGCTACTGATTTATTTTTGTCGAATAAATTGGCCCGAGTCTCCAAACATGAAATTAAAACTGCCTTTCTTCAGGTTTTGGCCTTCTCCATTTCTTTTTGCGTAAACCTATATCTGGTGTGTTGCTTCTTATTCAGCGCCGATCTTCGCGAGCTGAAAAATTATCCCATCTTTCTGGTGAACGTAATTGATTTAGTTGTTACTGGCCCGGGTTTCATGTCACTTGTGTTTTCGGATCAATTCATCCGCCTACATTCTTCTCAAATTTCTTACGATGAGAGCTATTTAGTTATTTGGGCTCAACGCTCACGAGACTTGGTTCGACCTTACGCTCGCTCTCTGATTGTGGAAAACTTTAGCTGGTTTTGGTATATCTGCCTACCAGAACTAATAACGCAACGTTTAAATGAATATTCTAACTGCCTGTGTGCTCTTACTATAGCGTACGAGCGATATGTTATGATATGCAAACCATATGACAAAGATGTCATTTTGTCAGACACGAAGCGACGCCGTACCTATGCTGCTCTCACTTCAATTATATGTGGAATGATAATCGTTGATGGAGTTATACGTTATCTGAGCTATGACTTTGAATGCGGCTTTGGATTTCTTTTGTCCAAAAATTACAAATATGAATCTACAAATCGGTCTCTAACATCAGCAGCTTACGCTTTTTTGTTTTCAGGGAACTGCTTTCTTCCTGTGGTACAATTGATTATGACCCTTCACATCATAATTTAATTCCTAATCGGGTATCAACTAATCAAAAAATTCTCCTTGGCCAACGTTAGGTTTAAATCCGCTTGATTGATAATAAAAAATATAGCGTTTTTTAAAAGAAAACTGTACCAATTCAACAAAACTTGAAACCTTTTGAGCAACATGCAAACATTTATTCTTTCGAGGGGTGTTACGATGTGTGAGCAAAAAGATTAAGGTTATAGTTTTGTTCAATTACTCGTAAATCGCTAACATAATTGAGAATAATGAGAGGTCCTAAATTACTACCCTGTAGATCCCCTGTGCTTAATAATTGCTGGACTGAAGATTGTTGTCCAATCAAGTATCAAATTGAGTTCTGTTTTCCGAGCAAAAGCCTAACTTGATTCTAAATGTTCTCCTGAAGCCCTTACCTCTACAGTGGGCAAGCGCATTTGTGTAATCGACTTTATAAAAAAGCTTTTTTTATAGATCACTTGGGTTTTTTTTCCTACGTATAAGCCTCATAAAAGTGTTCTTAGCCTATCATTTACTGCCAACAAAGCACCAAATTTACCTCTTGTGTTCTGCCAGTCGAAGTGATAAGGCTTTAATGTTTCATAGTCATTAGTGTTTAATGATTAAAGCATTCAGTTAAAATTTGATTATTTCTGAAAAAAAAGTTCAAAAATTCTTCAAAAATTTTTTTCTGAGAGATGTAAGCTGCAATGATTGAATTAAAACAATTATTAATCACATCAATTGGTTTCCACTTTTTTGGGTAGTCAAAAGTAGTTATTTTGCATGTTTATAGAATTTGCAAATTTGTTCTGGGAGAAACCACTGGGTTACCAAATATGTAAACCATTCAGATATAACAGCTTTTATGTTTTTCAGATTGAATGTAAAATGTCCAAAACTATCTGCTTTTTTCATTTCTTAGAAGTTGTCAACTAAGATAAATATTGCATTTGCCTTGAAATTCTGTAGATATAAATGAAGCCAATATACGCAGTTTGATCCTGATAAACATATTCCATGTTTTTTCTGACCATTTTTTTCCACTCAAGTTAACGTTATTATTGAGTACTTCTGTAAATTGGAGAATCTACTGCGTTTGTAACATTTTTGCTTCTAGAAATACTGATTACACTGAAAGAAATACAAGAAATCACCATTGATTTATATTGGATTTTTGTTGAAGTTTTTGAATTTTTTTCATCAAAACTGCCTTCTCATTAGATTTAGTTATCCGACCATTTCTTTTTGGGTTGACATCAAATAATACTTAAATTTTTTCAACTAACTTGTTATTTATTTCAGTAAATTGCTGCCATTTTTCCTCATTTTTTAAAGGCCATTTTTTTATGCTTATCGAGGCTTCCAAGAAAAGTTTCGTTTGACAGTGATTAGCATCTGGCAACACTTCTATTTTGTACAGTTTGCTTCCATTTCTAAAGTCCTTTTACCATTACTAAATTTGATCCTGTCAGAAAATTTAGTTGTATCAGAAATGCGGAGTAATTATCTTTTTCAGTTTGACAACTTTTGCTTTCAAATTTGCGAGAGCCTTGTCGATACAGTTAGTCAATAAACAAATGTCATTAGATCGAAGCAAACATTACACTTTTTACTCGTATCATTATTGGTCAATACTTTAGTACTAGATTCCACACATGGTTGAAGTGTGGTTGTGTGCTTTAGCTAAGCTGAGCCAAGAACTGCTCCAAATTTATCAAAAAAAGTTATGAGGGAGCTATTTGGTATACTTAACAGAACAATAGCCAAAATTCATCTAATTCGTTATTGTTAATTTGTTTTGAAATCTACACTGCTCTTCTGTTTCTCAGGAATCATTTTAAAATTAACTTCAGTATTACATTAAGTTGCAACAGCTCCTCTTCTTTTTTGTCGGTATGCGTAACGAATTGGAATAAACATGTTTGTATAACCCAGGTTAGATATCTTTGTTTGTTCAATTCTCGGTGAGGCAAAAAGTATCGATTTATGATATTCTTACCAATGCTGCTGAGAACACAATGAAATTTTGCTATAACGTCTAAGTTTGCTGCAGTAGTAGGTGCATTTGAAATCATAGCGATCTTTGCGACGCAGCATTTGTTCTGCCTTGACATTTTTACTGATTTGAACTATGGGTTTTTTGTCGAAGATTTCTTTTCTCCGTCTCTCATTTTTTGATTGATTGTGAGCCAAAGTTTCACTGGAAACTTTCAGATTTATGATGACTTTTGCTTCACATCTTTTCAAACGAAAGAGAGTAACATAAAACGTCTTCTAAGGAAAAATACAGGATAGCAAGACTTCGAAATGAACACTAATTCATTTTAATGTAAAATAAATAATTGTTCCAATTATTTTAGCATAACCAAAATTCAATTGCTCATAGAAAATACTCTGATGCCATTTCTTACTCCGGTTAGCTTTCTGAAGATTCATTTCATACCACTGTAAAAAGTTTTGTCTTAAATTAACTGTTCAGGCAACAATATAAAGAACCACAGAAAATGCTGAACTAAGCTACCTGTATGCGACCTCTACTTGAAAGAAAACATTTGTACCTCAATCATAACCAGAACTGCTGCGGGAAAGGAAAACGGTAACAATCCCAAGGACAATCCAGCTCGAATAGAAAATTTAGGTCTTGTTATCCCCCCTATAGTGTTCTGTTACATTGATTTTGAACAATTGTCAGTTCAGTTTCTCTTGCATACAATTATTTTTAACCTCTGGTTCTGACAATACGATAACAAATGTCTGCAAACGTTCTTGAACCAAAAGCAAAATTTTCCCAGTCGGCAGTTTTTTTGCTCACTGTTAGTTCAAGACAATAACACCCAAAAATTGAATTAGATATCTTCAGTATTGGCAGATGATACCTTCATCATCTGATACTTCTTGAGATTTCCTTTTCATAGTTTTCTTTGCTTAGCGATGCCTAATGAAATGTTCTGATTTTTCAAAACTGGAATTTCAATAACGACGTTAAACAGCCCCAATCTGGCAAAGGTTGCCTTAGTTAGGATTCCATTTAATGTAACTCCTTTCTTAACCTTTCCATTCCACTGCATTCATTATTTTCTATTGAGAGGCACCAAATCAGCCTTTTTTGTTAAAACATGAACTTAGCAACGGCTGATAAAATTACTCCGAAAAGCAAGCTAAAGAAACCAGTCAGACTATGATTATTTTTTGATCGTGACTCAGCAAAATAGTGTACGCCCCTGAGGTTCAGAATATAAATACAAATCGTTCAAAAATCAACCAATTCTTTTTCATGATGAAGCACGGGAAAAATGACCAAAAAATAGGGAAGTTGGATAGAATATCGAATTCGTCATTTTTTTTCTGTAATTGAAGCATTTTCGAAAGTGTCGACAAAAAAACACTCTATATCAACGAATGAATTCAAGAGTTTGTTTTCTCACAGCAACTAACAACAACTGAAAAAATTTAGACACCTAACCTAATACGCTCCCTTCGAAGCTTAGACCAGACTATTTGAGACTTATCTTTCATCTGCTGGAGACACTCTCTTTCGATATTAATGGTGTACTGGAATTCATTTTAAATAAATTTTGGCAACACTAAATTTTTTAGGGGCTACTTGAGAACAAAAAAAGTTTTCTTTTCATAAATATGGGATTCCTCTCATCCATCAATTTATAGGCCAATGTCACTTCTAACCATTGTTTGAAAATGATTTTCAGTCTCTAAGTTCCTTCTAGGAAAAAAAAGGTTAGCCGAAAAGGGTTTTGTCAAAAAATGATTTCATTTTCTGCGTTGAATACGTTGTGTGAAAAGTCCGGAAAGAATGATAAAAGTCAGAAAGTTTGACAAACTTGTACCTTGTTTGGTTTAAAAAATGACTTTGAAACTGTTGACCGCAATATTTTGCTGAACAAATCTCAAATGTAAAAAATTACAGATTCAAGGTGATTATTTATTACTTATTTTGTCCTAATTTTCTTTTATTGTTTCATTATTCTCATCCTCATTTTATTCTTAGAAAACAAACCAATAAAAACAAACGGGCTCAAAATCATTTGGGTAGCAGACATTCAAATGAGGCGTTGCTGAAGGCTCATTTCGTGTTCCATTTTTTTGATCATCCAAATTAGTCATATGACTAGCTCCAATACTCCAAAAATACTTGCGCACGTATTGCAATGACACAACAAACAATTCACGTAGAAGTTCGAGCACCGTAAATGCAACGGTTGACTCCGAACTAGAAAAAACACATTTTCTCCATAGCACTGAACACAGTGAAAATCTAGCACATGATTTTTTGCCCTTCCAGGAAAGTAAATGGATGACCAAAAGTGTGCAAAATAGTCAAACAAAAGAAACGAACAAAATATAATAGGTAATTGATGATCAGCTCAATTTCAAGGAGCACAATATTTTATCGCTTGAGGATATTTTTCTACAAAACTCAGTTGTTGAAATTAACTGATGTTTACGTTAAGCTGGTTCTTCAGTGTGGATTATTGGTTTCCGATTCTACCGGAGGACGTTCCTTGAAACCTTACCGCTATTTCATCTTAAGAACAATCAAATAGTTTTTTGAGAGCGCAATTTTGATTATTCTGGAAATTGAAAAAAATGATTGCTTGTTGTACAAAGACCGGACAATCTTTTCCCTACCAGTGTTTTTTAGCGCTGATGTTATTATACCCTGTTTTTTTTCTAACTGGTACTGTTTTTTATGTCTACAAACAATTTATCCTTATCATTATAAAAAAACCGTTGTCGAACATTACTTAATATGAAAGAAAATGTCTTTTTTTTACTGCATGTTTCCCACTTTTGTTTACCAATTAAAAAAAATCATCAATTTTTGGCTGTACCTCTTTTAATCCTCTACTAATGATAGCTCTACATTGAGGAATTTTTTAGTCGAGGCGGAAAGATCAGATCGTAAGCTCACAGACCAAGCTTAGTTAGGTTCCGGGATCAAAACATTTGCGCATTTTTTCGCTATGACACTAGAAATAATTCACGTGGATGTTCATACACCATAAAAGCTGTGCACAAGCTGTGAACTTATGAAAACACTTTTTTCCAAAATAATGAACACAATGAAAATCAAGCACCTGGCTCTTTTGCTCAAACTGTTCCGGAAAAAACAGGGTTGATCAAAAGTGTGCTAATTAGTCAAACAAAGGCAATGAATAAATTATGAAAAGTAATTGATGATCAGCTCACTTTCATGGAGCTCAATAATTTATCGTTTGAGGAATTTTTTCTAAAAAAAGTCAGTGATTGATATTAATTAATGTCCACGTCAAACCAGTTCTTCAGTTTGGATTATTGGTTTCCGGATCTACCAGAGGACGTTTCTTAAACTTAACGATTTTTCATATGAAGAAGACTCAAATATTTTTAGGGGCGCAATTTTGATTCTTCTGGACATTGAAAAACTGATTGCTCGTTATGCAATTCAACACAATCTTTCTCCGCCAGAGTCTTTTTAGCGTTTATTTTCTCTGATGAAGTCTTA
The DNA here is from genome assembly GCF_964194025.1 of Convolutriloba macropyga. Lineage (NCBI taxonomy): Eukaryota > Metazoa > Xenacoelomorpha > Acoela > Convolutidae > Convolutriloba > Convolutriloba macropyga. The sequence goes on along the minus strand of NC_134481.1, from coordinate 6,926,539 downwards.
CTCTGTATTTCTTCAAATGGTCGTTTTTTTGTGTTTTTTGTGTTTTTTGCCACAAGCAATTTGTTATTATTATAAAAAAAAACGTTTCCGAACACTATTTGGCATGAAGAAAAAATGACTCCGTTCTACTGCATGTCTTCCACTTTGGCTGAAAATTAGACACTCTCCTCAACTTTCAGTCTGATCATTAAAAGGTTTCAATCAATTTTAGCTAGTGCAACGAAACAAGCCTCAGCTATTGTCTGTTCCTCTGGTAATCATCGTTCAATGATAGTTTTCCAATTCAGTCGAGGCTTAAGATCACAGAGCAAGTTTAGGTAGGTTCCGAGATCGAACATCTTTTTAAAAAAAGGTTAGAACTTTGAACAAGCCTTATCAGAAACCAGTTTTCATAAAATCGAGTCTCAGCCATGGTTTTAAGCTTTTAATTTGACGAGAAAAATCTAATTGATCAGCTTTCTCAACTCCTAACTTATCCAAAACCTTATCCATTTAAAACCAAACAAAAATTTTTTGTGAAAAATTTTTTAAATTTTAAAATTGCAAATTTTTGCGAAAAATTGGTCCCGAGCGTATAGGGAATTGAAAATAGTTCCATTTTCACCTCTTCAGTACTACCCGCTTTCCTCTGTGTGTACTATTATTACCAATCAGTTGTCGTCTTGTTCACGCGACGAAAAAAAGTGGGACGAAACCTAAACCTAATTTTCTGTTTCTTAATGATTTGCTTAATTTGGCTGCTTACCTTCTCTGTTCGGCAGGCGTTTTTTGTTTACCTTTTGATGGTTACCTTGAATACACCAAAACGAAAACTCTACAATTACCCTGTACTGAGAAACTGGCGAACACGATTTATTCTGTTGAATTTTTCAGCTTTCTCATCATTATTCAATCCATTTATGGTTCTAATGGGTCAGACAGATTACCGGAAACCTTTCCTAGATAAGAAGGAAAAAGTTATGAAAAAACTGAAATCTGCGAATACAGCATCACCAAACAATGGAATTCGTTAATGCGCGATTGTGCATCCAATCAAAACGTGCACCTGTTTATACTAAATTATGACCCCCATATCACACAAAGAAGGTTATTATTATACACATTATCTGAGGAATGAGGGGGTTGCAATTTGTAATGGGAATATGTAATGACGATACAGTAATAGGGAACAATTCCAAACAATTTTTTTTACTCTTAATTATATGCTTGCCTTCTTTTGATGTCTTCTTTGCGACATCCGTACGCAAATTGTTTTAAAGAATTCGTAACTCTTTTGAAATCACTGAGAAAATCTGGCGTTAATCGGAAGCCGCGTGGCGTTCCGATATCCAAACTTGAATTTTGAAGTGTCTTTTACAGATTCGCGTAACATTCACTTAAAGACTCGCGTTCACTTTTTAAAACGTCGAAAGTCTGCTTCGGGTTTTAATAATGCAAATTCTGGCCTTGATTTTGTGGCACTGCTGAATTCTTGTATTTTAAAACGTGCACGTTATGTGTTTTAAGCAAGATTGCGTGATTTTGCATTTACTTTGAAATTCTGGCTGAAAACCTTGATCCGCTTTGAAGTTCCCGATAAACGCCACCAGCTATCGGTAACTTCAAGCAGATTCAAGTAACATTTTTCCAAAGCACACAGCTTGCAAGTTTTAGAAAGTTCAAAGATAACTTCTGGCTTTGTATAAAAAAATTGACTTTTTATCTTCTGGCACAGCAGTTTTTTGGCATTTTTAAACGAGACCGTGCGTGTTTCAAATAGCAGTTTCCCGAATTGGTCACCGTAAACCTTTCCTGGCGACCATATCCAAGCCATATATGAAGTTTATGATAACTTTGCAACCACAAAAATCAACATTCTAAGTAGACAAAGACTTATCAAGACACTTGAAGAAAAATTTGAAAATCTTGGTGTCTTGGAAGCCATATCCCAGACCATAGACATTCATGGTTCCCTGTACTTGAGGGCATGAAAAATTGGGCGGGGGTGGCAAAATAGAACAGATCAGGAAAAAAACTCTCCACTTGTTCTGTAGTACCGACAAACTTCATTACCAGGCTGGACGCGTCAATATTTTTGGGAAAAAAATAAAATTGGATATGACGTCTTCTCCCGACACATTATCTCTGTAAACACCCAATGTTTACGTTGTGAACGTTTTTTGGTTCTCGAAAAAAATTGTGTCACTTAAAGAAACAGCGATCCTTTCCGATGATGTCCCCCATTACGCTGTGAAACTTTCAGTCACAGAGCACATACCATCACTATACAGACAGCTATATGGCATTGCAATTTGCGGGGGGGGGGGGTGTATATCTTATGTACACACTAAGATGCGGGCCCTAATTGCGAAGTCTTCGGGTAGAAAGCGTTAGAAACCGTTGATAATGTTGTTTTTTTTTAGCTAAAAACGACAAAAACCCGTACGTTTATTCGTCGCTATCGTCGTTTTTGTTCGGTATTTAATATAAGAAAAACTCGGTATCATTGAAAGACTTGGTATCATGGTCTCGGGCTCATGAGAAAATTAAAGAATTGTTCAGATCATTATTTTATAGTACTTTTAAGTTAAAAAGTACGAAATCAAATATCCTCATATATGGCTAAAAAAGATCATGGTTAAAATGCTTATCTTCTATCCATAAGTCGATAATCTATCCATAAATTGATACTCTATCGACAGCACGTTCGACATACATCATAGTAATAGATCTTTTTCAATACTAAGAGGTTGCTGATCATTCAGAGCTAATTTTGCATGTTCTTGATACAACTTATCCAATGATGATACTTTGTTAGACTAACGGTGATTTTAGCGGTAAATTTATGTATGATTTGCAATTTTTAGCGGTTAATGATTTTTTTTCACCGCATAAGCGGTGAAATAAAATCACCGCTTAAAAGTTTTTTTTTCGCTGCATTGATCGCATTGAGCAAAAATCTTTTTAGTTCACCGCAAAGCTTACATCTTTTTATCAATTTTTAGCGGTGTCACCTCGACCGGGAGACACTTATATAATATTTTTCTCTAAAAGCATACTGAATGTTTCCTGCGTTGGCAACCAACATACCGTCCATTTCTCAGTTATTAAACCAAAAACAGCGAACGTTTTTTTATGTCTATTAAAGAAACATACCCACTCTGGCTAAACCTAACATACCGAATCTTTTTTACGCTCCGAACCGAACATTCCAAATCTTGCAAAACCGAACAAACCGAAGCTTTCTTACGTTCCAGATCGCACAAGTCGACAATTTCTTACGTTTGAAAACAAATATACCGAATATGGCTGAACCGAACATGCTGAATCTTCCTCACTCTCCGAACTGAATATACCGAATCTAGCAAAACCGAACAAACCGAAGCTTTTTTACGTTCCAGATCGCACAAGTCGACAATTTCTTACGTTTGAAAACAAATATACCAAATCTGGCTGAACCGAACATGCTGAATCTTCCTCACTCTCCGAACTGAATATACCGAATCTAGCAAAACCGAACATATCGAAGCTTTTTTACGTCCTAGACTTAACACACCGATAACTTAGTACAATTGAATTCAAACATACCGATCAAACCGAACATGCCGACCATTTCTTACGTATAAAACCTAGCATACCGAACATTTCCTCGGTCGCTTTTGTTCGATTTTCTCAAAAGGGGGGGGGGGGTTCCAACGGAGAAGACAGTTTTCACCGCCACCTTTAGCCTGCTTCATTCACTCTTTGTGCATCAAAGCCTAAAACCTACTGTTTTCACTCAAAATCAAGTAAATACAGCTACCCAAATGTAGTATGATAATATCAGAATAATTAATCTCAACAATATAGATTGGAGTCAGCTATTATGTTTGTAATCTTCAATCAAGACGGCTCCAATGCCACAATTCTTCAATAACATTCCCTAATAAATTAATTCAATTTTTCTCACCATCTTTTGCGTCTGTTTCAGTATGAAGAGGAAACAGTGCCAACCCTTGCCGATAAAAAAGTTAATCTTGTAATATGTTTTGTTATTGTGGCAAGATATTGCCAGAAAATATTAATCTTCCCCCGGACTGAGCTGCAAGTCAATATCAGTACTGGGTACGTTAAATCGCAAGTCTTATATCAGTACTGACTCAGAACTATAATCATGTCACATTTTACACATGTCAGTACAAATGCAAGTCGCGCAAGACGTGCCAGTCCAAATGCAAGTCTTGAGCAAGACGTGCAAGTCTAAAGGCAGTTCTTGGCCACGACTTGGCAAGTCTAAATGCAAGTCTTGGCCGAGACTTTGCACGAATGAATTCAGGTCTTGACCAAGACTTGGCATGTCTACAAAACATTAAAAATAGCCAAAAAAAACGTCCGAAATGGCCAAAAAAACTTCAAAAAAGGTCCGAAAAACAATAAAACAGATGAAAGAGTTAAAAGGGGCCAATCGGGACAGCACATAATGCTTTCAGTTGCCCGTGAAATAAGCTTTATGCTATAAAAAAAGACCAACGAGTTATGGTACCAGACATTTAGACATATGAGGCACCTCATGTTCGTTCGGTTATAACTTTTTGAAATTGGAACCAACTTAGACCGGAACGGCAACGTTTGTTAGAACACAAGAGAAGCTAACTTATATTAACAAATGAACTTCCTGCGTACACGCAATCAAAGGTTATTAGAGAACGAGCATGAGGCACACCCCATTCTTCGGGGGTACCGAACTTGAAATACAAAATTCTAACCGAAATATAAATCTATTCGAGACGAGACAAAGCTCATTAGAATGCTCATGAAACAAGCCTTAAAACTATATTTATGACATCATATTTTGATAAGTATTTCACAAAGTATGGCCCAATGAGCTATGTCCCCCTGACCCCCGACATCATGAATTGTAGATTATAACATATAAACTCGATTATTACTCATAAGAGTTATTGTCAATCGCTACACGAAAAATTGTAACGCACTTAAAAAACTAATGACAATTGTGGTTCACTGACTAGTTATTTTAGAGGCATCAAAATTGGCATAATTGAGGCATTTTGACTAGATACATATCCTGGCTGATTTGGTACTAATTGGCGCTTACTGGCGTATAATAAGGTCTCGCGAAAGCAAGTGGACCTAACTGCGTTACCCCTGTACACAATTGTTCCTTTGATAGGAGTGCTCGACATTTGGCAAACCTGAAAAAACTAGAACTGTCGATATTCGGCTAAAATTTGGCTCCAAACGGATGAAAAACACCTGAAAACAGTCCCATCTGGCCCCATTTGACTTTCTCGAGTAGCCCTGTGTCACCTGATATCAGCTGGTATTAATTGTCAGGCTTCCCGAGAAAGTGCATAAAAGATAATGCAAAAATCATGGCACGTTACAGTTCGAAATTTTCACACGACCTTTTTCGAAAGTTGGTTTGACTTGGGAATCAACTTGCAATTGTAATCCACGACTTGGCAAAGACTTGTCAGACTTGCCGACTTGTTTTGTTTTTTTTTACGTGCATAGTACTGATATGTGCTTGGAGACTTGCGTTTAGACTGGCCCAGTACTTGCAGTTCAGTCTGGGCCGAGAATCAAGAAAAAAACCATGTAAGAGTCTTATTTTGTGAGAGAAAAAATCTTGCAAGAATCTTTTAAAAGAAGTTTAATCGTGTAAGATGTCAGAATCTTGTAAGATTTAGCAACGTCTGGTAAGAACATTGCCGCAAGATCTTACAAGAATAACTTTTAGTTTTCGACGCGGGCATCCTATTGAAGTATGCGTTAATGATCAGACTATTCAAAACGCACAGCGGGAGATGAGGGGGGGGGGGTGGTAAAATGCATTTTAATTGCGCGAACAAGCTTTTGGGTGAACGTATGATCTACGCGTTGACGTGCTGAAATCTGTTCCTTGACTGAGCTCCAATTTTTTCCTATTCAAAAAATGTCCTAAAAAAGTTTTTAGATGACATATTAGGTCACTATCAGCACATGCTCAAATAACAGGCAGCTCATAACATCGCTTAAAAGCCCCGACCGCTGATATTGAAAAACTTTGCTCCCATCACCAGCGAGAGGCCTTTGCTGGTATATATACAAGAATTTCATAAAACGTGTGCATTGAAAAGTTTGTAAAAGTATGAAAACGGGGCAATTGACCAAATCCGACTATGACATGGAAATTTACTGCTATATGATTTCCGTGGAGAAACCAGGAATTGTTGTCACGAATCTGAGCCCGTGCTCGGGTTTGAAATATTTATGCGTTATTACAACCGGTGTCCAAAATGTGCATTCGTTCTTCAGTTCTCCTTCGAATAGAGTGTTGGCTTTAGTTTAGTTGGTGGTCGCTCGCTCTCATGAGCTTTTCTGTTTGTTATGCATGAACTTTTGAAGCAACTTTGTCTTTCGTGTTTTGCATGTTAACAACTTCAGTACAATTCTGAATGCTAAAGTTTGAATTCGATTTGAATTCCATTTGATAATGTGTATTCTGAGTCAAAATTCGGATCTATTCTGTTTCACCCCCCCCCCCCCCCCCGTAACAAAATTATAGGTTGTTATTTAGCACGTTACTAACTAAGAAAACAGCACGTGTGCCTGGGGGTCATAAAAATTTATGCTCATTAAGATGGGGGGGGGGGGGGGGGCAAAACAGAATAGATCCCATAATTCTTCGGCTTAAGTGCTTCGACAGATTCGTCGTTCAATTTTAGTTCGTGTTTTCATTTCAGTCGATACTCAGGACTTCCCGCAGTTTGCTTCTCTTACGTAATTTTACTTTGTGATATGTTTCGATGCAATGCGCAAAGGTTGCATACTTTTGAGACTGTCCACTATGCTCTATCGTTTAGAGAAGCAAAATCGTTAGTCTTGTTCTCTTTGAGAAGAGACAAAATGTCTGTGAAAGAAGACCAGTTGTTTGATTGAAATTACACGTTAATTTCATTTGCTGCTTCAAAGATTATGATCTCTTAAAAAATAGTTGGCAGCACCGACTGAACTGAAAGAAAACGATGTTTTTCTCATTTTTGAGGATTATGTATTTCTCGCTGACCTGTATCTACTGTCACTGAGGATATGTATCTTGACAAGCTTCAGCATATGAAATTATTCAGTCTCGTCAAGCGGACATTTGGTTGCTCTAATCACAAATTCTTGGCGAATCCGTCATCATTTGATAGCCCATATTTCTCTCACAACCTTCTAAATTGCAGAAAACTTAGATTAGGCTTAAAAAATTGATGTGACGGAATGTCTGTCCTACAGTCATTTCGCATAGACACTTTTTTTCTGAAAAAAGACTGAGCATTCTTGGTTTTGATTCCCATGATGTTCATAGCAAAATCATGAAAAATTATGAAAATTACAAAAAAATGAAATTTTGGAAGAAGCACTTTTTGAGCATCACGATGACTTAAAATCTTGAAACTTTGCAAGAAACGTATTAAGATTACCAAAAAACCCGCCAAAATCAGCAAACACGTCGGACACTGGAAACTAACCAATTTGACACGAAATTGCAGATTTTTATGGTTTTTAATTCACAATCGGTAATTGCGTTGTCCAAAGCATTCACAAAATGTTTTTTGACTGTGCATGTAAACGAAGAATTGGATTTTTGACTGTTCAGAGTGTTTTCATAGATCCTTTTTTACGATGATTTTTTGTCTGAACAGGGTTAGAAGTGTAATGATAATAATCTGTTCACAGTAACAAACACAGACTGGGAAATACTATGATTCAGCAGTGATTAACAATAATACTAGGATCCGGGGAAAATTTGCATAATTGAAAATAAATCTGTTTAACTGATTACGTTATGTGCAAACAAATACACTATGGTACCAAAAATCTACGTACACCTGAAAATTTTTTAAAATGAAAATAAAATCATCAATCATTAGAACATTTTGATTTCAAATTTTGTCTCTAAAAACGCGTCAATACACATTTTTCTTTGCTAACGTCTAGCAGACGGTTTGTATTGTTTTTATATAGGTTTCTAATGACATCTGGGTCAATTTCTTCCCAAATTTCTGACAATTTTTCCTATAAATTTTCATAAAAAAACTGTCTGTTTTCTTAATCGGTGCTTCAAATTTGCTCAAAAATGTTCGATCGGATTTAGATCTGGACTATAAGCTGGCCGTCTCAGCGCCTTCCACTCCTTCTTTTGACAAAAATTTGCCGATAATCTTCGATTTATTCATAAGAGCATTATCTTGTTAAAAAATAATGTCACAAAAAATACATTTCTTTTTCGTAGTTTTTCGAAGTTTCCAAATAATCGGCATTATTTAGTTTGCTTGGACACCTAACAACCATTTTTGGTCAGTCTGACTGTATTTCAGCCCGAATCATAAAAGATCGTTTGTCCACAATCAAATTTTTTTGCGTTTTTTTTTAGAAATCTTGTTGCATTTCTTCAAAAAACTCGAACAATTCCGGCACTGGATATGCACACCTTTGTTTCATCAGAAAATACAACCTTTTTCCAGTAAGAGAAACGTTGTTTAAGCATTATTTTGAGAGAAACGTTGACACACTATTTTGAGAAAACCATTTCTCGAAAACTTTTTTTCGTCAAACTGACTTTTTTGCAGTATTTCTTGAAAAAAACTCCGAATTTTTTTTGAGAACTCTTCTAACTGCAGCTTTGGAAGTTGTATCGCAGCAAGACGAAGCGTTATGAGTAACTCTGTGAGTTTTTGGGATCTATTAAAGCATCGTTGACTAACTTTTTTTAAAGATTTTTTTGACATTTTGGGAAATCGTGAAAATCCGACATCTCGTAGCGTAACAACTTGTCAAACAGTCAAAGAAAAAAACCGGTTTAATTATCTTTTCCGCTTGAGCGGAGAAAATAAGAATGAAATTTCTCTTATAACTCCTAAACACGCCTTAGCTCAATTCATGCTTATGAAGCACGAATCAAGCTTTAAAAACACAAATCATGATGTACGTAGCTTTTTGGTACCAATATGTAAATGCAAAATTTTTGCAATACAAGTTCAGAAAATGTTTAAGAGATATGGCTGTTATATAGAAAAAAAACTTGGATTTCAAGAACCAATTAGGTTTTGGTAAAGGATGATGGGATAATATCTATATATGTATAACCGCGTAAGTTTTTTACGCATTTCATGATTCTCCTCGACCTGCTGTTCTAAATGCCAATTTTGTCTCAAAACTCTCGGCAAGTTTGAATCCCTAAGGGTTGGTTGAAGCCGAATACAAATGGCTTAAAAAATGCTTTCCAATTTAAACAACTTCTATTGTTATTTTTTAAACCACTTCATTTCATTAACCCATAACCATTTGGCTCTTGATATGCTGTTAAAATCTTTGGTTGAAATTAGCGCTGATTCTGTTGCTCATTTCTGTTCGCGAATAAGTAATTTCTGTTTCTGTTCGCGAATTTCTTTTTCATAGAATCCAATTTCGGACGATGTTCGTCCCAGTAATTCTCGACGTGTTGATCAAATTCTTCCCGCTCGCTCGCTAACGACTCTCCAAGTAAGTACTTGAGCTCAGGAACATACTGCTTAAGTTGTGTAATTGCAGTTACAGCTTCGCATACCTTGCTAGAATTAATCGGGAAAATTGAATTTTTTTAGCTAATTAGGATAGAAAAACAAAATTTTGTTTCAGAGTATAGTCCATTTTGTTCATCCCCTCCCTGTGTTTGGCAGATTAAAATCCGTTGTGTGCATATTGGCACATTGGTATTGCATACTTTCTCTGAAAATTGCATTCTCTTTTTGTTGTCATACAAGGATTACAAACAAATTATCAGTTTTCGTAGGAGAATAGTTCCTTACAAATCGTATTCCAACCGATAACAATTTTTCTCGCAGTACTACAAAAAGTTGTTCTGGCCAGAACCTACACTCACTGATCAGTTTGCATTTTCTTGTTGCATTTACTGTAAATGTGATTGTGCTAAATTTTGCTAATCATTGGTGATCATGCACAAACCTCCTCTAAAGAAAAAAGTTAATTTGCAGACTAGTTATCCAAAAAATTTATCCTACAAGACTCTTTTGAGGAAGACAACTATCTCTGTAAGATCAAGAAAGACATAGATAGAACTCTATCCAAGACCGCAATTCATCATTTTGGTACGACGCGGCGATTTTAATCTTACAGCTGTAAAAATTCCTCTAAAAGAGCAAAACAGAATTTTTACAATCGAAAAAGTTCTGATTGTATTTGTTCTCGGATTAATTTCATCTGTTGACACTTTTTTTGACTTTCTGTATATCAAATTAGACTTGGGATATCGAAAAACCAGAACAGGAGTTAGAGCAAAAAAATGGTTTTGCTGTGTGAAATTTTGTCGCCATGTTTCTTAAATGCATTAAAAAGTTATTTTTGCAAATATTTGCCTTCAGATAGTGTTTGTACACTTGATTCGACGTTTTTCACTTGAGTTTTTTACACTTAATTTGATACTGATCTATGTTGTTTTTATGAGCTTGTTAACCGGATTGTTTTCTAAATAGTTTATTCCGATTCACTTATTGATCTAAATTTTTTGTTTACTCAATTAAATTTTTCATATTTTTTGTTCGAAACTTGCCTGCTATGAAGTGTTTTAAGATAGCGGATTATCATCAGTTTCTAGCGTTTAAGGACTTTCTATTTTAATTTCTTCTAAAGTTCTTGAAATGTAATAGTAAACAGGTTTTACCGCAGTCACCTTATGAGTTTTTAGTGTCAAGAAATGCAAGTCAAAACAATTTTGAAGTCATTGACATCAAAGGTTTTCTTTAGCAGTTTTCTTTAATTTCTACTATTTTTCCTAAATTTCTAAACAAGTTTGTTATCTTTGCCTCTGTATATCTCTTTTATGTCTAGCTTGCTCTTTAATAGCCATCAGATTGGTCGCTTTCAGGTTTTTCACAAAAACTTTTGTGAAGACAATATTGTTACCAATATAAAAACAGATCAGCAGTGATTGTAGCAGTTTTTACAAGTGAAAATGCTTTCAAACGTTTTTGTTTATTTTCTGAACTCAAGTGGTCGAAAAAGCTACTTTGACCATGAAACCGAGCACTTGGTTATCCCATCAACGTTGGATTCTTGATTTCGAACAACTTAGCAGCAACATTTTACTAAAAATTTTCTTGGGGAACATAAGTGACTGGACAAAATTAAATTTCTTTTGAGGCCTCTTATTTGCTACTTGTCTCAAGTAAGTTACTGTTCTGACATAGGCTTAAAAGTAATTTTCGTACCAGCAAATGAAAACGATAAGCTGTTACGATAATTATTTTCAAGCCTATGAGCTTTCCTATGAGCATTATTTATAATACTTTCCAATTTTGATGGAAACTTTTGCGCAGATTGTAGATTTTCAATTTTTTCTAAACTTTTTTCTAAACATTTTCATTTTTTTCAACTTTTTGGAATCATGATGTCCACTCGGCCTGCCAGTTGGATCCGGTTTCCCATTTGTTCAAAATACTTTTTTTCAATCGCATCTCAGGGCTGGTGTTTTCTCCTGCTGTGTTTTTGAAAGATAAACAAGTGAAACCTAACAGTATTAAAAAGAAACATTGGCACTCAGTTTTTTTTAATTTGGCAGGCATTTACCATACTAAGGGTAACTTTCGTGACATTTTCCATCAAAATGCATCTCACATGATGTTCATTATAGTTAACATCGATCATTGAACTTCAACAGAAATGGATCTTTTCCGCGTGTGCCCCGAGTACATTTTTCATCCAAAAGCTACAGAGCATTGTCATTTGATAGTAAATCCTTATTTAAAAATATGGCACAAGAGCCTGAGGGGTACAAATGAAATAAACTCAATAAGCTGGGATGGCACAAACAAAAAAGATCTGCGTAAAAATAAAGCAATTAAAAGAATCAATTGTTGCTGTCTTAGAAGGCCAACGAAACCCTCAGAATAGGTTACAAGACAAGAAATAATTGATGAAAAACGGGCAAAAACTAAAGGCAATACTTTTTTTGAAACACAGCTTCGAAGTTGTCAGACAAATTTATTGTAATATCAACATATTAAAACGGACTACTTTTGTTTTCTTTTGGACTTGCTATCAACAAGATTAACTGCATTGCCGACAAAAAGTGTAATAAGTCAGAAAGCAAAATTTATTATGTAGTTAAACAAAAAAACATATTATCTTCAATAGAAGTGATAAGTAGTGAAGATACAAAATTGTTTTGCAACCTACTGGTTATATGAAATAGGTTAAATTGCGTCTCAACAGAAAATCAACGGAACATGACATTGAGCAACTTTGTTACTTGGAAACGAAAAGAAAAACGAAATTGCGCAAAATATAAAAAAAGGCCTAAATGTTATTTGGACACAAATAGTTAGAGTAATGAAAAACTTTATTTGCAACTGAGCACCAAGGTACAACTAAGTGCCACCATAACACGTTTAGAAAAGAACAGCAAAACATTGACAGCAGAATTGAATAAATCATCCCTATAAAAAACCGAAAACTTTGTCGAATTACCAAATTCTCACTCCCTTTTAAAGGCAGATTTAAAAATTTTACGCTTTGGAAAGTTCCTTTTTTGTACTCTATTTCACTCCCTTCATTACTTTTTTTACTCTAGCGTGACCAAACTCAGTACTCTAATATTAATTACGTCAGCAGACAAAGTCGGCAGATTGTTGCAAAATACCCGCAAAATAGATCGCCGTGACTCCTCAGTAAACACAACAACCAAATTTGCAGAAAAATACTGCCATTAAAATTGTGGCTTTGATTGAAAATTATGAAAAATTTTAAATTATTATAACTTCAAGTTAAGTTTTAAGCACAGATGTCTTTTAAATGAAATAGCCTCATAGCTATCTATCTATCTATCTATCTATATATATATATATATATATATATACATATATATATATATATATACATATATATATATATATATATATAAATATATAAATATATATATATATATATATATATATATATATATATATATATACATTTATAAATATATATATATATATATATATATATATATATATATATATATATATAAAAGTCCAGAAGTCATTGCACTGAGTGAAATAATTTATATAATATTTAGATGTTGACCAACACCAAAGTGACAGGAAAAATTTTCACATAAACAAGCATCTAATTTAGTTACAGAGTGGTAGAAGTCACCACTATGAGCGAGGCGTGAAAAAGTTGCGAAACATATTTTGGTAAAAAGCGATTTGCAAGATGAGAAAACCTAGTCCTGAATTTTAAAAAAAGAATTCAAAAAACCAAACTTCACAATCAATTACATCAGAAAAACAAATCGAAAAGGCTATCAATTTATATATCCCTGCATGCAGGAAAACGGGTAAAAAATTCTAAAGTGGAAAAAATTCCATGCACGTTTCCTTCAAAAGATAATAGTGTCATCAAATCCGAAACAGCCATATTACAGCTTGCATACACTAGCCTTCAAGTAAACCAAAGAAGAAAAAAGGTCAGTCTTAAAGACAGGAAACAGTAGAAATTCCAATATATATTTAGCAAAGCCGCGATGGAGTCACTAAAACGGGTACCAATTAACCATTAATAAAAAATAGTACCTTAAAAAAGAACATATAGCCAAGGACAGCTCTTTTTTTGAAACTCAGCGTCAAAAAGTAGATATGGGCAAAAATTAAAAGAATTTGTTAATAATTTTGTGTAATTAGGTAATATCAAATTATATCAAAAATGTTAGATTTATGTTGAAAGCAATAAACATATTTTAATACACCTCAGCTTAGTTCCTCATCGGATGAGATCTGACAGTATAATGAGCAAGTCAAAAGTTTAAAAAACCCAAAAGACAAGGGTGCAACTCTTAAAGGTTCCCTTATAATTTATGAAGGCTAACATTGCTATTGAAAAAAAACTTGCAAAATAAACAGAAAAAATCAGATAACAGATTGGTTTTGTCACTACAAAACTGAAGATAGTCATCAACATTGACAACTTGTAACAAAACAAACGAATAAACAGCAAACACGACAAAAACTGAAAAGTTGAAAAACACTTGAAAATTTGGAGTCAAGTTGACAAAAGTCAGTATTTCAGCAGCTATCTACTGAGACACAAGAACAGTTATCTATACGCGTTTTTCAAAAAGCCGAGGAGACCGGTGAGCGATGAGGTTACGTCTCAGCAACATCAAAAGAACGACGAATAAAGGCAGTTCTCAGAATTTCACTAAATGTCATGAAAAAAATAAAGTCGTAGTGTAGTCATAAGTTCCCAGACATATTAACTGAATTTTTCGATGAAATAATTGCACCTGAAAGAAGGCAATAACGTCTGTCATAATTGTTACGCTATGCTACAATAGAGAGAGAAAGAAAGAAAGATTAAATTTCTCCTTTATCATAAAAATTATCAACAATTTAGTTTATTAAATTGTTGATAATTTTCATGATAAAGGAGAAATTTATTGTTTCTTTCTTTCTTCATTGTAGCATAACGTAAAAAAGAAAAACAATTACAATCAAAACTCAAACGTTCATTACTAATTTGTTTCAAAGTGAAAAAAAATATCATCTTGCAACTGAAAACGATGATTATTTTGAGTTACACCCCTTTAAATCTGCAAGTACTTGTCATTATTGACTTTAAGTGACAAGAGAAAAAACATTAAATACGGCCAGAAGCTGAACCATTACGCTTCATTCAACTGAATAATTACGAGAAAAAAAACGAGAAAAACTGGAAAATCCATTAATTGATTTACGAAAAGAGATTAAAAGTCAGCAACCAATAGCTGCCCATTGACGCATGAAATGATTTTGAAAAAAAACATGTAAAAAATTATTTACTTCATAACCCGATTTAATAGTGCAGCGTTACTGAAAAATTTCAGCGACTTCTTCGCTTTGATTTCTCATTGACATAAAAATAGCAGAAAGTTTAACAAAGCGAGCACACCAATAGAATCTAAGTCCAATCTGAGACCAATAACCGCCTCAATTTTTCTTCGCAGCTACTTACACAGAATTGAAAAAATTTGAAGACCTTCCAAAACGTAGTAACAGATGAGAAAGAAAACTGATGAATTCGAACCGAGGAACCGAAAAGATATATTAACTTGATTTTCAATAATTTTTTCCAGCAAAAATGAAAGAGATCATCAGTACAGGAAAAACGTTTTTGAAAGGTACAATTTTTTTTACGTTTGTGCCCGCCTAACTCCTATGTGGCTAAAAGAATTAGCAATCAATTAAAAATGATTTCGGGTCTTTAGAGAGCAAAAGGAATCTTGCAGTCGCTCATTTACAGTTCACTCAAACAGTTGACCTTTAAATAACCTTTTTTTAAAACACTATATCGCTTGAGCTCATTAAATCGAACAAATTCTCACATTTTTTTTTACATAAAGCGTTTCTTGTGAGGGTAAAAGCAATGCATTTAGATATCAGCTGTCAACTTGCCAACCTGCTAACTCTTGATGAATGGAAACAGCTAAACAAAGAGACTTCCTGCAAACTTTACGTTGATTTGTCTAATAAGGTACAACGTGAAGAATTAGTTATTGAAAAAATGTTAACGAGGATTCAAAACGAAAATTGATGCTCATCCCTGCCTTGAAGGAGAATAAGACAACAACTCTGAGAATAAATCAGCATCACCCCCAATGTTTTCGGTTTGTTTCAGGATGAGGTCAGCAAGTATTCAACTGGACGTTGTAATTCACGCCTATCGGGGTTCTTGGACGCTTGAAAAACTAAAAGTTGTTGACAAGTACGATTCAAAATCTAAAAATCATTACTGACTCTAAGTGACAAGAATAAAAAACATTAACTACGGCCAGAAACTGAACAATAACGCTTCATTCAACTGAATAATTACCGGAAAAAAACAGAAATACTCGAAAATTGATTTACGAAAAAAAGAGTAAAAGACAGCAACCAATAGCTGCCTATTTACGTATGAAATGATTTTGAAAAAAAAACATGTTTAAAATTATTTACTTCATAACCCGATTTAATAGTGCAGCCGTACTGAAAAATTGCAGCGTCTTCTTCGCTTTGATTTCTCATTGACATAAAAATAGCACAAATTTTAACCAAGGGAGCGCACCAATACAATCTTAGTCCAATCTGAGACCAAAAACCGTCTCAATTTTGCTTCGCAGCTACTTATACAAATTTAAAAAAATGGAAGATCTTCCAAAACGTAATAGGACAGAATTAAAACTGATGATTTTGAACCGAGTAATCAAAAAGATATATTAACCTGATTTTAAATATTTTTTTCCAGCAAAAATTAAAGAGATCATCAGTACAAAAAAAACTTTTTTGAAGGTACAATTTTTCTATGTTTGTGCCCACCTACATCATATGTGGCTACAAGCTGAAGTTCTTACGCAAAATTGAGCCTTTGGCAATGAAAAACAAATCTTTTCCTCTGTCATTTATACTGAGAGACAAAGTGGCAAAAACAGTTCCAAACGAAGGCATTGCTTGAGAAATAGAAAAAATGGAAAACATGGAATCACAATATCACTCAGCAATAGAAGAAAAAAGGTCTTCTTTATAATTTATTAAAGCTAACAGGACTTGTTTTGAATTAAATTCCGCGACTACCGATAAGATGAAAAGCTGGCATAAAAAATTTTTATTTATACTTGAGAAAAACAAATGATCTAGCTGAAAAGTACCAATAACTATCAGTCTTTAACATTAAATACGCTGATTTGTAACCCTCCTTTTCATCATAAACATCTACAGATCAAACGACACAATCAGGAGGGAAAAAGAGTTAAATTAAAATTTTCCAACAGTACATGAAATAAAGTTGTCGAATTCATTAAAAAATTAGATATGAATTAAAAATAATTTGGGTTCTTTAGAAAGCAAAAGGAAACTTGCAGACGCTCAATTGCAGTTCATTCAAAGTGTTGACCTGTAAATACATTTTTTAATACACTAAATTGTTTCGTGCACTTTAAATAGGACAAATTCTCACATTTTCTTTTAAATAAATCGTTTCTTGTGAAGATAAATGAAATGAATTTAGATAAAAGCTGTCAACTTCCCAACCTGCTAACTCTTGATGTATGGAAACAGCTAAGTAAAGAAACTTCCTGCAATTTTTATGTTGATTTGTCTAATAGGTTACATCATGAAGAAATATTTATTGAAAAAGTGTTAACGAGGATTCAAAACAAAAATTGATGCTCATCCCTGCCTTGGAGGAGAATAACACAACAACTCTGAGAAACAATCAGCAATCACCCCCAATGTTTTCGGTTTGTTTCAGAAACAAGTCAGAGATTCAAAAAAAATGATTTCACGACTTTGCAGGAGAATTGTATTTTGGTTAGTAGCATAATAGCAAATCTGTATGATGATGCAAGTATTCAACTGGACGTTTCAGTTCATGCCTATC
Organism: Convolutriloba macropyga; assembly: GCF_964194025.1. Classification (NCBI taxonomy): domain Eukaryota; kingdom Metazoa; phylum Xenacoelomorpha; order Acoela; family Convolutidae; genus Convolutriloba; species Convolutriloba macropyga. The sequence continues at coordinate 6,909,163 of NC_134481.1, read as the reverse complement.
GGGGTTCTTCGACGCTTGAAAAACTAAAAATTGTTGACAACTACGATTCAAAAAACTTAAAATTCGGATTCTGCAGGATGGGTCGAATGGCATTTCAAAATATTCCAAAAATGATAAAGATTTGCTTGCTGACTATCAAAAACTGGTTGACTCATGCATGGAAAATTTTGCTCCCGGTTCAACGGTGCTGTGTGAACTTCCTCTCTTTAGGGAGATATCTAACCAGTGATAAAATTTTAAAAATTGCAGTTTTTAGTGATTTGCCTTAGAGTACTTATGGAAATTGTGATAATGCAATTGTAGTGCTTAAGCTAAATTATGTGGTAGTGTTCCAACCTACAACCCACGCAACACTCACACTTTATCCAAATGTACCATGACAGTTTGCATTTAATTTACAATTTTGGGATACAAATCTTCAAAAACATACTGCTAGGATACCCATTAAAAAACTCAAATTGGGTTATTGAATTCAGTAAAGTAACATCTACCGCTTAGTGCAGAACAGGTTCCCTATTTATTAGCAACGCGTACTCTGCACACCCTCCAAACAGCAAACAATCTTTTAATCGGTATCATCCATAGTAACTGTTGTCAAACCTTGACATTCAGATGTAATAAACTGAAACCTTTTAATTTTTTGTTTGATTCATTGGGCAAAAACGGTTCAACAAAATCTGACTGTAGTGTTGAAAGCTAATTCTGATAAATTTATTTAAATAATGTTTGACGAGGCAACCAGTTATTTTAAACTTTCCCACGCCACTGAGCCTCACTTACTATTTAAAATTGAAAAAACTTGATTTGTATCTGATAAAAATTGACCTGCTGAAAGTTTTCGGCTTCATATAAGTTTTCTCAGCTGAGCTTTTTTCCTTTTATTTTTTGGTTTAGCTGTGAATGTGTTAATATCTTAAATTTACTATGTTAAATCATGGGAAAGCCCGGTACCTTTGGAAACGTTAAGCAGTAAACACACAAAATGTAACAAATGTTCTATGCAACTAAAAATTAATCATGCAAACTGTCAATGTATCTTAAAAAATATCTACAGTTGAAAAGTTTACTCAAGGATAATGGTCCAAACTTTAATTATGGTGTAACTGAAACCTGATTAACCAGTACTGATAGTAAAATATTTTATAACCACAATCCTCACGAATATGATACAACCTGTGATTGACAGAATAAGAAAGGATGAGGATGATTTTTATTAGTACCAAAATTTTGCAATGCGAAAATCAGGAGTGACCTTGAAAACAAGTCCAATACTTTTGAAAGTTTTTGGGTTGTATGCAAATTATTCTCTCACAAAAGTATTTTGATCAATAATTCCTACAATCCAAATAAGCAATTTTGTTCACATTTCTTGGATGAAATGGCCTTATGCATTGATAAGGCTTCGACTGAAAATAAATCGATATCTTAATAGGATATCACAACATCAATTACTTGAACAACATAGAAAAAGAGAAATTGAAAACAATTATTCTACCTTACGGCATGCACTTGATAATTTCATGAACTGCAACTAGACACAAGAACGGTAGCTGTAGTTTATTAGATTATATAATAATTGATAATGGGCTCATAGGGAAATACTAATAAGCATTCGACTATCCTATCAAAAGCGATTATCTAGCACAAAATCGGCTCACTGATTTCACGCTGACTCAAAAACAAAAACCACTATGGAAATAGGATATTTGATAAGCGTAATTACGATGCCCTTAATTTCAGCAAATCTCTAATTTACAATAACTGGAGCCTCATCTATGCATCTAATAATCATTTTCAAGATTTGAAAGTCTGATTGCAAACGTAATCAAATTACATGCACCTATCAGAAAAAGTTTTATACGGAACAACAAACCTAATTGTTCAATTGCAGATACTTTTGTCTCAAAAACAACAAAATGCCTCAATGAAAAAAGAAATAAATTTTTGATATCAAAGAATATTGATAATTTCTTAAAACTAAAAGTTCTGACAAGTAAACAGTATCGGAAAGATTATGAACGCTTTCAGACACAAATGATAGAGTCTGCTAACGGCTCCAGGTAACAAGGGGATCTGATCAACGAGGTCAGAAATAAATCTAGATATGGAGCAGAATTTTTCATTTCAAAAAATTGCTTTAAGGATGTAATAAGTGACAGCAAATAAACCAACCATTGAACAAAACTTTCAGCAGGTCAACCCTATAATGTTCTCGTTTCGTTTCTCAATCGCATGTGAATGTCGTAAAGTTCTCAACAACCTCAGTAAAAAAAACCATTGGGTCTTTCGACTATTCCGACTTGGGCATCAAAAGAAGGTGCTCATATTTTAGCAGAGCCGATGTGCTTTCTTTTTAACGGAATTCTGATAAATAACCACAAAACCAGTTTCCCTCTCTACTGAAATTGGCAATTATTATGCCTATCCACAAAAAAAGAGACTCTGAAAATCCGCTGAATTATAAGCCTAAGTCTATAACGCCTGCTTCGTCAAAACTTCTCGAGATACTTATCAAAGATCAAAGGGAGGAACACCTATCAAAAAACAACCTTCTATCGAAAGCACAGTTTGGATTCAGATAAAGTTTTTCAACAATTGATACTCTTGTTTATCTGACAGCAACTGTAAGACAGAAGTTTGATGAAAAAAAAAAATAGTCACTGAAGCGTTTTTAGAATCAAAAGCTTTTGATTCAATTGAACAATCACTTTTACTTGAATTTCTTGATTTGAAAAACTACTTAAAAAACTTGAACTCCTTGGTTTTTGCTCTTCGGCTGTCTTTTCCATTAAGATTTTCCTCGGTGATACCAGAAGCTGAACCTGACTGGCTGGAGGTCAGGCAAGGAGTTCCACCAGGCACAGTTTTAGGACCACTCCTTTTCAATCTATATGTAAATGATCTAGCCAATTTTATCAACAGCAGTTTAATCCAATACGCTGACGACGCAGTTGTTTAAACTTTCGGCAAAAAATTTGCATATTGCAAGCTGCATTTAGAGAAATCGTTTTACTCTCTTGTTGACTTTTTTCATTCCATTCTTTAAAACTGAACCTGAAAAACATATTTCATTTTTTTGGCACTTCGTCCGCAGCAAAGTCTAATAAAATTGACAACCAAATAAAAAAGAAGGTGAGAATGTGAAATATCTAGCATTAATTTTGGACAAAAAAATTGTTATACCAACAACAAGTTTAACAAACACTGAGCATCAATGTCGCAAGGAAAAACAATTCTTGATGTCCTTAGAATCGTATTACCATACCATTTGCGCAAAATACTACTAAATTCAGTTGTGATTAGTCATCTCCAGTATCCAACTGTTTTGCTTTTGTCCATATCAAAAAATTTTCTGACAACCTTAGAAAAACAAATCAGTAAAGTTATCTTATTTTCATTGGTTTAACAATTCTTCTCTTAGTATCAGACAAGATAATTACCTACTGCCAATTAAACAATTGCTTGATACAGAACAGCACTATATGTCAATCAACTCTTGACATATAATAAACCTGCCTTCCGGAAAATAACAGGGCTTAGCTTGCCAAAGTAAGTTTGCATAAGTTTGCAGACATTCATTAACGAAAACCATTTTTCCTGAAGACAGGTCAAAAACATCATGGCTTGACAGAAGTGTCATCAGAAGAGGCTGATCATTTTAATTGTCTTGAAAAAAGCTTAAAAGGGAATGAATCAAACATGCGGGCGGCGTCTTAAAAATCTTCATAAACTACTTTTTCAAACAGTTTCAGAAGGTCCCAATGTGAAACATTGTCGGCGATGTTTCTTGGAAAGCTTTTAGGTTTAACTGGCGCTGAGTTTGTTTTTTCACATGGGAGCGTACCATTTGTCAGTTCTACTTAGAGAAGAAAATCTTTTATCGGTTACTTGTAATTTACTTATAATTTATGTTATTTTTTTATGCTGCCATTTGTGTTTTTTTAGCTTCCTTATTTAGTTTCCTTATTGAATTGCCTATGATCATGATAATCAAAACGACAAAATTACGGGAATAACACATAAGTGAAATAATAATTTTAGTACCAATGATCACCAAAAATTTTCAGCCACCAATTGCAAAATGCGGAAAAACACTTTTAAACTCCGTTAGAAGACATGCAATTGTTTTAGGCAGAAAAACTCTAAGAAATGGAAGGCAAAAGCACGCTTAAAAATGCTGCATAGGAAATAAAATGTCTCAACAACCAATAATTTGTTCAATTGGGAATTTCTTACCCCACATTAAAGTGAAATTGATAAATTTCACGCTTTATAGCTCTTATCTTTGCGCTCCTTTTCATACCCCAGCGTGAATAAAATCACAATTTCACTCTAACTTCTCACGAACATTAAAAACTATAGCCCCAATGCAATCCAGAGCTTTTGGAATGTACAAAAATTACGTTGAGACCAAAAATAGCCTTGCTACTGCTTCGCGGCTGTTCATAATAACACAAAATTAGTATCTTTTCTTTTAGATTATTATTGAAGTTGTTCTATTATGGAGAGCAACAAGTGCAAGTCTGTAAAGCTTTGTCAGTGGTCATATAACGTACAAACGGGCCCCCTGTAGATTGCCGCAAATAAACCATAACGGGGGTTGCGTTTTTTTTTCTCGTGTGTGTGTGTGTGTGGGGGGGGGGGGGGGGGGGGGGTAATGAGAAAAAGCCCCAACTTATTACAACCCTTTATTGTATTAGCTATCTCCATTTTCGGCACAAGTTGTAAGAAAATAGAGTTCTGCAGATCATTATCTCCTTAACTGCGGACAGAGGACATTTGAAACGAAATTTGATATCATTGATAAGAAACCTATAGAACATGGTTAGTTGGACATGTTCTATTTCTCCTCCATCGTTATTTAGGACCGCCAATTACAAGTGATATGTTATATTACATGTTACCATGTAAGAAGTACCACATGCACCTAGGAGCGTAAAAGTTATATGCCCGCTAAGCTGGGATTGGAGGGGGGGGGGGGGGGGGAGTTGGGGGTGTTGGACAGAACAGATCCCGTTAATCTTGACAAGATTCTTGTCAAGTTACGAAGATAATATCAAGATCCTGCATGACACGGTAAGGTGTTTCGTTTCAGCAGGTATGGACTTACCCGGGACTAAACCCACCAGATATCACCCCTATTTGCGTATATTCCTTCAATGTGGGGTCATAGTATAACACTGGCCCACCACTGTCTCCAAGCATTGACTGCTGGCGTCCGGTCCCTTCACAAGAATATCCGATGAAGAATCTGTCAAAATGGCATATGTAAGCAAGCTTTCATATACCATTTTTATCAGATTGGTTTTTGTTCTGTTCCGAGTGTTTTCAGAGAGCCTTTGTCTACTATGACTTTGTCTGAACAGCGTAAAAAGCAGAATCTGTTGATACAGACTGAGAATACTCTGATTCAGCGCTTATTTACTATGTCGCTACGGTCCGAGCAGCATGACAACGGGTGTTCCTATCACAGCCCCCTTACCCAAGTTTTTTGTGGCTAGAATGGGGAAGAAAAAACAAAACAACAACTGCAAAATATCTGCAATAGAGAATAAAGCTGTGTAAACAATCAGTATATACACGCTAAATATATTTAAGTTAATTTTACCTTAAAAAAGAGTATACTTTCTGAGATAACGAGCTATTGAAACAGAAAAACTACTCAAATTCATAAAAAAAAAGAAAAACATTGTTAATTCCTTTGAGTATGAACTATAAAAAACAGAACATAATTTAAAGGCAATGTAGTGTTAAGAAGTATAAATGAAACAAACGTCACATATTGTGAAAGTTTAAAATTGTATTAAATTTACAATGTGCTAAAATATCGACAAATTAAGAGAGATGAATTATAATTGAGAAAATTTTTTTTTAAATGCTAATTCTACAATTAACATTTTCGAGAAAAGGGAATATTTTAAAAAATGCTAATCCTCCATTTAACATTTCATAGAAGAATAAAAGACGCACTAAAACTAAATCAAATTAAGATTGAACTTGAAAGATTTGAGATTAGAATTCAATTCAGAAACCGTTGGGTCTTTTAGAAACTCATTCCAGAAATGATTTTTTATTGTAGTTTTGAGAGCCCGCTTTTTAGGGATATTCCGCCTCAAAGTGAGAGGCAAATCGTTATACCAGTCGATTGCTTTTTTTGAAAAACAGTTTTGCATTATATTTGTTTTTTGGTTTGCTCCAAATGACAGCTTGTTTGTACGGTCAATCATTTTAGCACTTAGGGTGGCTAACTTGAGTTCATCGAAAGCTGGTAGATCTGCTTTTAGAAGCTTTATAAAATATATAATAACCCGATTTTTTATGAGGTATTCTACTGGTAAGATTTTGTGTTTGATCTTGAGATCAGTGGTTCTGTCAAATTTGGTTCTATTGAAACATGCCTTTAGTCCCCAGTTCAATTGTTTATTTAGAGTACCTCGAAGTGATTTTTTAAGACCTGAGAACAGAACAATTGGGTAATGCAGATGACTTAAAACAAGAGCGTTCAGTAAACCAGTTCTAGTTTTTTCAGGAAATATATTTTTGATGGAGTAAATGACCTTTATGCCAAAAGCCATTTTTCTTAGTAAATTTTTTATTTCTTCATCAAAAGAAAGATTACAGTCAATATAAACTCCCAAGTATTTCACAACTTTTTTCTGGAGAACAGTACGTCCGTTAACAACTATTTCTTCGGTTTTGTTATTTTTAGGGGCTCCAAAAATAATGAATTCGGTTTGCTTTCATTTACATTTAACTCATTTTTCCTGAAAAAGAGAATGAGTTTAGCAATACTTTTTTCAAGATGTAACTTTGACTCAGAAATTGTTTTTCCACTGCAAAAGATAAAAGTATCATCAGCGTACTGGATTATATTAGAATTAACATCGGTATCTTCTTTCATATCATTTACATATATGTTGAAAAGCAGTGGGCCTAGCACAGTACCTTGTGGTACTCCACGGTTAAGTGGTATCCAATATGATTCATACTTCGAGAATTTGACTTTTCGCACACGGTTCTCTAGATAAGATTTTAGAATTGTATTTGCTTGTGCACTAAAACCTAAAAGTTTAGTTTTGTGCAGAAGAGTAGGATGTGATATCGAATCAAAAGCTTTAGATAGGTCTAAAAAAGCTCCTGTGACGATGTTTTTTTATTGAGATCATATCTGATTTTTTCAGTGCAATATAAAAGAGCATCTGTAGTGGACACTTTTTTTCTGTATCCAAACTGTGTTGTTGCAAGCAACATATTCTTCTCTAAATAAGCTAATATTTGATCTCGCAGAAGGATTTCGAAAACTTTAGCTAGAGCTCCAGTAAGCGAAATTGGTCGATAAATTATTGGATCTTCAGGATCATCTTTCTTGAAAAGAGGCAACACGTGGGCACGCTTAAGGTGGTCAGGAAAGCGTTGTACAGTTAAGAATTGGTTAAACAAAAAACAGAGAGGTTCAACTATGTGTTCTCTGGCATCTCTTAAAGCCCAAGCTGGAATGAGTGATGGACAAAACGGTTTTTTAACATTTAAATTGTTGAGTATATCAAATATCTCCTTGGTTGTCATATACCTGAATATAAATTTGTTACTGTGGCGTGCCGGATTATTACAAAATTGATACTGTTCTTTTTTACTAAAATAGTCAACTAATGCTGAAAATTTATAGTTGAGAAGATTGGCAATATCATTTCCATTGGTCAAAACCGTTCCAAAACTGTTTTTGAGTCTTTGTATTTCTGTCTGTGTTTTTTTTACAGTTTCTGATTTCGTTGATAAAATTCAACCTTTCTCTTGCACTTTTTAAGTTTTGAAACACATCTAGCAGATCTCTTTCATTGTCCTGCTTCAAAACTTTTTTGTTGTTATTATTTGATGTCTTTGCAAACTTTTTTACTGTGTTTTTTGATATCCATTGTTGATGTAGCGTTAGTTTATGCTTGTCATGGCGTATGAAGACGGTCTTTTGTGGAGCATGCTTTTTAATTACCGTTTCCAATGACGAGCAAAAGTTTTTATACTTGATTTCAGGATTTTCTGATAAATAAAGTGATCTCCGATTTATCTTTCCAACATCTAGGGAAAAAGCATTTTTAGAGTAGTTTGTTTTATCAAACACAATTTTTTTGATAGCTTCTTTTTTATTTTTAACGGTTTCTCCAATTAAAGTAAGTGTGGCTAAGTGATCACTTTTTAGAATCAAAAAGTTGTTGTTAAAACAGTCAGGTGCACATTTTATAATGAGAAATGTCTACATGGCCAGAAATAAAAAGATATTAGTCAGAAGTTGACTCGCATGGATCTTTTGTCATATTAAAAGGTGCAAGTTACGTGTTCTAAGCAGGGGTACTGCAGTCTGCAGATTTGCAGTTTTGATTTTATATCTATATTTCACCCCCTACCACCCCCCTCCCAGCTCACTGGGAAAATAATTTTTACACCCCATGCACACGTGTTTTGTTTCAAAGCAAAGTGCGATATAACAGCACTTAAAATGTAATTGGAGGGCAAAAAAAACTGGGCGTTTTGAAAACTAGAAAAGAATAGATGCCTTTGAACCGCAACGTGGAGGTTCTTTCTTGGAAAAAATGTGCTGAATGACAGAAAAGGATAGCAAACACACTTTCTCCTTAAACATCGAGGCATTTTTTGAGTTATTATTTTAATCGACAATCTGATTTTGTGATGCTGTTCGAAAAAATTTCCTTCTGCATTTGAGGTGTCACTTGAATTAAACAGCTGCAGGTTGTTTCCAATATTGGTAGGCTGGCATCAGAAAATAAAATCAAAGGGATCTTTTCCTGGGTCTTTCCCATCCCCCCCACCATCAAGAAATTATAGCCCCCCATCATGGTATAGTTACTATGATTGGGTGGCGGGTGGCTATAGGTTATCTGACCTAAGCTTGGGGGGGGGTATAATGGGAACCCTAGTCGAACTCCGACGCTTATCTTGCAAGATATTGCAAATGACGCTTATCTTGCAAGATGCAAGATCCAGACGCCTAACTTGCAAGAAACTTGCAAGATCTTGCAAGATAGACGTCGAAAAATGTTTAAGAAAAAAGTGAAATTTTGAAGTCCTATTAACCCAAAGATCATTTTCTCTTATGAGTTCACACCATCGAAGGGAGCTCTCTGTTCAAAAGAGAAACTTTCTTATCACTTCTGCCTTCAATAACATATTTGAAAAACTCATATCCAGAAAAAATTTTCAATGACCGTTTAAATCCTGTGTTCTATCCACACAAAGCTTGAACTGTTAAGTAGGCAGGGAAAAAGTAGATAAAGAAGCCTGAATATGATTTTTCTCGGGTCTAAACGGAAGGAAAGTTTTATATCAACTTTACCGTCGAAAACGTATTTGAAAGACTCGTTTCCACAAAAATGCTTTAATGATCATTTCAATGGCTCATTCTGTTCACACCAAGTGTGAATGACCGAGGACGGACACCAAGTGAAACTAATTTGCTCACTCACATTGTAGACACTTCAACTTATTCCCCTCATTAAAGTCGCACGAATCGATTGATGGCAATCGGTGAAATTTTTTGATAATAATATTGAGGACCGAGAAAGTCTTTGTTCTTGAATCAGGTTTTTTCAAATACCGTAAACGTCAATTTCAAAAGGCAATTACCAGGCGAAACAAAGAGCAGAAACACAAAAATAAAACGTTTGCGCAATGCTTGTTTCAAAGCGACAATTTGGACATAAGACAAAATCGTTGCGAGTTTTTGTGTGTTCACTTTTCGAAAGCAAAAAATGCTCCTTCAGTTTATAGAGGTCTCTGCTAAGAAATATCCCATTGACTGCTCTGCAGAAAAATGAACGCTAAAGGAAGTTGGGATTGATTTTTAATAGGATGATTTTTTTTCTTTTTCCTTTTATAGGTTCTGTGGAGTATAGGTTCTGTGGAGTAAGAGACTAGGCATAGTAAAAATAGCTTTCGTCCCATTAAACATAGTCTTCACCCGTACAATCAAAATTTAGTAGAAAGAGTTTTCATATAGTTGAAAATGTTTTCAAAATGATTTTCAATCTGTAGTTATTGCGTTAGTTTTAAAATACCTTGGATTCAAATGTAATTTTTTATGATCTTCAACGAATTATCCAGCTGAATTTTTTGTATTACAGGAAATGAAAGGGAAAATCACAAACCTATCCAAATTTTGACCTTCTTTGGCGTCTCGGATGCACACGGTGGCTTCCTTGAGCCTCTTTGACAGCCTTGACTGGCGAAAATCCTCCAACCCTTGGACCGATTCAAATGCTTTCTTTTGGAAATAAATCTACAAATTCTGAAATTTGCGATTTACAATATAGATCTTTGGCAACTGCGACTTTTCAGGATACAAACTTCTAATAGAATATACTATACAACAAGGCGCCAATAATATGCCGAATCATAAAACGTCCACCATTGAAACAATGAAGATCGGAATCCGCTGTGCTTTGCACAAGAAATGATCCAACCTAATGAATAAAAAAAATGGTGGAGGGGGCGTAAACAGGGAACAGACGAGAGGAGAGCAGATAAAAACAATGAACAATATTTAGTTAAATCATGGTTTAGATTTTAAAACAACTTATTGGTTCTATGTTAACAACCAATTATGAAAAAAGCTATCCATCACGACAATGATGAAGAGTCGCCGCAGCACAATACTTGAAGAAAAGTAATCACCTACCATAAAATCAACTTTTCGTTTACTGTATTTACGTGAGATGACGTGACTAGGAGACCAGACGACAACGTCGGTCCAAAGTCCGGCTCAGAGAAGAAGCTAGAAGCAGTTATATTTGTTTGATACAACAGCAACAACAACAACAACCAACAACAACAACAACAACATCAACAACAACAACAACAACACAACAATTGAAATGAGTAGTTGTGATGGTATCAAAGAAACATCGAGAAACTTAGAAGTTTACTTTATTAGAGTTTCAAAGAACAAAAGAAGAACTTAACTGACGAACTTTGTTGTTATGTCGATAACTAAAGGTCACAAAACTAAGCTCAATTCTAAATTTGTTTGGCGCTATCAATATCTTATTGACCTATCAATCAGATGTCAGAAGTAAATTCTCTCACCCACAGAAACCCGGTTCTAACATCCACCGGCATCCAACTAATGAACTCGATTGTACCTAGACCATATATGATTCTCATGGAAAGTTGATGAAATTTGAAAATCACCTCCGGGATTCGGAACTAAGATCTATTCACATGTCAATCAAGCAAAATATCTTTAGCTAATCTAAACTCTCTGTATATTTTCGCATAGATAACCATCATAAATACGAGCTAATTTTTGTATTATTTCAGTTCCAAATTTAAATTAAAGTTCAACATGTAGAATTAATTTGACCCGTGTTGTCAACCACGACAATGGTGTCCAGACAAACTACAGACAGACAAGTTTTGGATCTACAGAATCCAGAATCAGCTACTGCCTGGATTTTGTCTTTTTGGCGAAATGTCGAGCAGAGATGAATGGAGACAAAATCAACCACGATGGTACCGTACAAGACCTACAGTTAAACAATTTCTTCCTTAGTATGTGCTGGCAAGACGCAATTATTAAACTTATGAACCTAATTAGTCGTAGAAATTAAATAGACACTCCGTATAAAGACATCAGATTTGCGATTCAAAACTATTTTTCTCCTAAAGAGAGAGTAGTAACGGGAGAAAGTGCTAAATTTCTATAATACAATGTGTAGGGGAATCAGACCACAATCTCCTAGCACGTCTTAGAGAAGAAGCACGCTATTTTGACTTAGAAAAACTCAAAACAGCGGCCAATCCCGAGAAGGAATTGGAAAAAATAAAGTTTATCTCAGGTTTGACGACCCTGAAGCAAAACGTAGACTATTAGACGGAACTGAAGCAAAACTAACCATGTCAATTACTGAAATGACCGAGAGCTTACACTTCAGAAGTCAAACTCAAACAATGGTTTTTGCAAAATATTCATCAGGTAATTATCCTTTTACTGTGAAAGAAGAAGCTGGGTTTAACTTCAAAAAGACCTTTCGAAAGCCAAATGAAAAACCTACGGCTAATAAAAGCAACAATATGTGCACTAGGTGTGCAAGTAAGCCACCTTCTAGTAGACCCTGTCCAGCGGTAAGTAAAAAAAGCAACAGCTGTGAAAAGGTGGGACATTTCTCAAAACTGTTCAGAAGCAAGCCCCAACCCAACTCAGGTAAGTACAATGAACATAATAATTTTTGCGAACAAGCAAGCATCTCCATCATCGGAGACAGTAATGTTTTAAACTAAAGAACAAATCTTTAGCATGTCTGTGAAATGGGAATATGTCTCAATAAATAACCGCAAAGTACAGGTAGACACATGTGCAGATAGCACAGTGATATCATCAAAAATATGGACTGAGCTTCGTAAATCTCAGTTGGGTGGTAAGATAAGACATCTCGAAGCTTATGATGGTAATCAATTAACGCTTCTGGGATCACTTACTTGTGACGTTGAGTGGCACAGAAGCAGGCTCAGACAAAAACAACTAGCAGTTGTGCAGTGTGATAAAAAATTTGGACTACTTGTTAGAGAAATTCTTCACAAGCACGGTGTGTACCACATCACAACCGAGCACCTACTTGCTGTAGGGGGTTGCAAAGCTCAAGTGAAGCTGATACCAGGATCACAGCCAATGTTCTGCACAGCCAGAAAAATACTTCTACCTCTTCAAGACAAGGTCACAGAGAAGCTGGAACAGATGGTCAGACAATGCATCCTTGAACCGGTACAGCCAGGAGGAGTCACTAATGCAACTCCAGTGTTGTGTCAGAGAAAGAAGAGTAGAGAACTGAGATTTTGCGTGGACTTGAAAGTGCATATCAAGGGCAAGGTGATGGACGAGGACTACCCAATACCAGACATGGAGACGATTTTCCACAACCCACATGGGGCCTCATACTCTGTCAAAATTGACCTCTCAGATGCCTACTATCAATTTGAGCTTGACGAAGGTGCAAAAGATATATCCACAATCAACACATCTCGGGGACTGTTCAAGATGTGCCAATTACCTCAGTGATTGAAGAACTCTTCTTCAATCTTCCAGAATTGCATCGAATCAACACAAAAAGGAATCAAAGGAGTTTTGATCTTTCAAGACGATCTCTTGGTCTATGGAGCTACCAAAGAGCAGTTCGACAAGAGAATGCTTGATGTCAAGAGTCGACTACGAGGAGGGAATTGCACCAGATTCCAAACAGTTTGAAAAAAAAATCCAAAAGCACCAACTAAGAACAAACAACTCGAATCGTTTGTAGGATTAGCAAAAAAAGGAAGAATGGTTCTTGGAAGACTATTTACCCTACAGATGGGCCACAAACCACTGAAATATCTCATCTCGTTGCACCAGACGAAGAAATCTCGAAGCTAGCATCAGCTAGAATCACAAGATGGGCAATAACTCTAATGGGCTTTGACTATGAGTTCAAACACACACCCACACACCAGGAGAGCAGATACCGCATGCAGATGCTTTGAGCAGAATGGATTTTGACAAAAAACGAATACGGCAACGATCGAGTGTGCTTCGAAATCAATAAAATCTACTGCGCTCAGAGTGATTTGGTGACCCAAGCAGAAAACAAAAACTGAACTTGAAACAAACAAACTCTTTCAGGACACATTGAAACGAATCAAAAGTGGCAGTTGGAAACAATGTTCAGAAGCTGAAAAAGGATATGAACAACACAAAGATGCACTGACCATACACAATGGAATCATCTTGAGAGATGTTTTTGCTTTCATTCCACCCAAACTAAGACACTTTGTTTTGGCAAAAATGCATGAGACACAACCTGGGAAGAATGCAACTGAGATATCAGTCAAAATGATAGCTTGTTGGCCTGGCTTTACCCAAGACGTTCAACATTTTGATAGTAAATGTAAGAATTGTCAAATGAGCAGTCATAGCCTGGGAAAAACAGTCTCTGCGTAGCCAGAAGCCGACGTTTGGGAACGTCTCCACCTGGACTGGGGTGGTGTTAAGAACCAAGGCAGTATCTTAGTAATTGTTGACGCGGGTTCTGGCTGGATAGATGATTTCCCCGCAGGAAATAGAACATCAGAAACAGTTAAAGTTTATCTTAGTCAAATCTTTGGTGTAAACAGTGGTGGACCTTAAACAGTGGTGTAAATCACTGGGAATTAAGAAAATTAAATCACGCATCTATCATCCAAGAGCTAATGGACAAGTCGGAAGAGCAGTTCAGACAGTGAAGTGGGCACTTTTAACTTGGAGCCCCCATCGTAATGTGGCATATGAAGCATTCCTGAAAAAGGCACTGATGACAAATCGCAACACTTCAAAGACGCGGAGAAAAACTACTGTTGAACCCCTGTTGAGACGCAGAGTGAGACTACAAGCAATAGCAGATTTCGACTTGTGCGAACCCATTCTATACAAGGCCAATGAAAAGACAAAGACATTTCCGGATACCTTCATCATCAGGAAGACCTTGAACACATCTTTGATACAGCCCAAGAACTCAACACGGACTATTTTAATGAACGACAATCAATTTGCGATAATAGAAGAGGACAATGTGAAAACTTAACCAGCAGTGGAGGAGACCATATCTCAATCAGAACCAGAAATTCAAAACACAGATCGGGATCTTCACATCAAGATGAAGTTTCTGCAGCCACATCAGCTGCACAGCACCAACAACCCGAACGACCAGAGCCTTTACGAATATCAACAAGAAGCAGAAAACAACCCGACCAATTTGGAGAACCTATACCCACAAACTTGCTTAAAAAAGGAGGAAGGATGTGATGGTTTCAAAGAAACATCGAAAAACTTAGAAGTTTTCTTTATTAAATTTTCAAAGAACAGTAGAAGAACTTTGTTATTATGTCGACAAGTAATGGTCACAAAACTAAACTCAAATCTAATTTTGTTTGGCGCTATCAATATCTTTTTGACTTATCAATCAGATGTCAGAAGTAAGTTCTCTCGCCCACAGAAACCCGATTCTAACATCCACCGCGCTCCAACTAATGAACTCGATTGTACCTAGGCTTTATATGATTCTCATGAAATCCTGATGAAAATAGAAGATCCTCTCCGTGATTCGGCACTAAGATCTTTTCACATGTCAATCAATTAAAATATTTTTAGCTACTCTAAATTTTCTCTGTTTATTTTTGCATAAATAACTTTTATAAATTCGAGCTAATTTTTGTATAATTTCAGTTCCAAATTTAAATTAAAGTTCAACATGTAGAATTATTTTGACCCGTGTTGTCAACCACGACAATGGTGTCCAGACAAACTACAGACAGACAAGTTTTGGATCTACAGAATCCAGAATCAGCTACTGCGTGGATTTTGTCTTTTTGGCGAAATGTCGAGCAGAGATGAATGGAGACAAAATCAACCACGATGGTACCGTACAAGACCTACAGTTAAACAATTTCTTCCTTAGTATGTGCTGGCAAGACGCAATTATTAAACTTATGAACCTAATTAGTCGTAGAAATTAAATAGACACTCCGTATAAAGACATCAGATTTGCGATTCAAAACTATATTTCTCCTAAAGAGAGAGTAGTAACAGGAGAAAGTGCTAAATTTCTATAATACAATGTGTAGGGGAATCAGACCACAATCTCCTAGCACGTCTTAGAGAAGAAGCACGCTTTTGTGACTGAGAAAAACTCAAAACAGCGGCCAATCCCGAGAAGGAATTGGAAAAAATAAAGTTTATCTCAGGTTTGACGACCCTGAAGCAAAACGTAGACTATTAGACGGAACTAAAGCAAAACTAAACATGTCAATTACTGAAGTGACCGAGAGCTTACACTTCAGAAGTCAAACTCAAACAATGGTTTTTGCAAAATATTCATCAGGTAATTAGCCTTTTACTGTGAAAGAAGAAGCTGGGTTTAACTTCAAAAAGACCTTTCGAAAGCCAAATGAAAAACCTACGGCTAATAAAAGCAACAATATGTGCACTAGGTGTGCAAGTAAGCCACCTTCTAGTAGACCCTGTCCAGCGGTAAGTAAAAAAAGCAACAGCTGTGAAAAGGTGGGACACTTCTCAAAACTGTTCAGAAGCAAGCCCCCATGAATTTTTACGATTACTCCTGCTCTCTGAAGTCAGGATAATGGGACAAATATAATTATTAGTTAGTCTAAAACCTTGTGAATAAGACTCAAAAAGTTCAAGCAACGGGCATCAAAATGGCGCTCTTTTTTTCAAAGGTGTGATAGAGCTGAGCAAATACACTTAGGACAGATTGGCATCAGCCAGGAACTTTTAATAGACGTAAAAGACTTCACGTATAGTGGTGAAAAAGCGGCAAAAATACGAAGTTGAAAACATAATAGAACGAACCCTGCCAACAAAACTGATTTCACTGATGTCTGGTAGATCTTCATTTTACAACAAAATGAAATCAAGCTGACAAAAGAGCATATAAGCCCATATACAATAAAGAAACAAAAAATGAAATACAATGAAAAACATCATATTCAAAAAATGACATCAAAATTATCAGTAAAAAATAACTGTTGAAACGCATAAACAAATTACGCAAATATCAACGAGAGACAAAAAGAAAATAGGACAAAAAAGAGATAAATGATATAATCCCTCCTTTTGTAACTGAACACCATCCGATTTGAAGGATAAGTAACAATGGACTAAAAAAATTAGAAAAAGAAAAAACATCGCTGATTAATTTTAATAGGCAAAAAATTGACAAATGAATGGAAGATTCATAAATTTCGAAAAATGTTTCAGAAACAGAAGTGGCCTATGTTTTTCACAAATTTTCGCAAAGTTGATGCAAGAGGGGTTATTGTTTTGACCAGACAAAAATAGACAAAAAGCAATGGAACAAAAACTGACAAAACTCAAAAATAAACAAATACATTCATTCTTCAAACGGAAACGTTGTTAAATTCCATAAAACATCAGTTAATTACTCGAAAAGACTGATTACATGTTTCGAGGTCTGCTTAGCGACCACAAAGACGAGCCAACATCGGGAACAAAATTAAAAGAATACAAAATAGCAACAAAAGCCACAAAATTCAAAAATTAAATGAGATTTCATAACGACGAGTGGCCTCAAGGCTACGAAAATCACGAGTTACAACTAAGTAAATTGAAGAAATTGACAAATGCCTCATTAATAGAGCAATATTAACCACTATCATTAAGAGAAAGTATTAACAAAACAAAAAAAATAACAGGGACAGTCAAAAATCCTTTAAATTAAAAAAAAATTAAGACAAATGAAGCAAAAGTCAGTAAAAATTGTTAGCTTGGCACCTCAGCCATATTCCCATCAATAAACAAAATTGACTCAAAGTTTCACTTTTGAATCATGACAATAGATAGTTTCAACATAACGAAATTGGTTAACTGCACGATGAACAATTTCAAATAGGCACAATTTAAACCGAAATGTTACTTATTTAAAATGATCAAAAGTGGAGCCAAAATTCACACGTGCAAAATTGTCTTGTTCAAATCCAACAAATTGTTCAAACGCTAAATTCTCACGCAACTTTACTGGTCATTTGAAAAAATTATTGCATATTTCCAATCTAAAAGCTTTTTCATTCGTTTTCTTACTCAAGGAAAAAATTAACTTCTGAATCATATTTTGAAGAAATTGAAAACCATGCACACACGTCTTCCCAAAAAAACAATGGCCCGTTACAGTCTAAACCTTTTGAATTCTAATAGGACAAAACCTGACAACAATGATGATTTCACTGATATCTGGTATATTTTAATTTTTACAAAAAAATGAATCAAGCCATCAAAAGTGCATACAAGCCGATATACATTAAAGAGACAAAAAAAGAAAAACAGTAAAAACATAATTTTTGAAAAAAACCTAAGGACTTCAAAATTAACCGTAAAACTTAATTATGCACAACACAATTGCGGACACGCATAAACAAATTACGCAAATAACAACGAGAGACAACGTGAAAATTTGAGAAAAAAGAGGTAATTGATATAACCCCTCCTTTTGAGATTGAACACAATCGGATTCAAAGAATAAGTAACAATGGACTAACATTCTCAACCACATAGAAAAATATTTAGGAAATGAAGAAACCCCGCCGATTAACTCCATTAGGCAAGAAATTGACAATTGAATGAAAGAATCATAAATTTATTGATATGTTTCAGGAACAGAAGTTGACTATGTCCTTCAAAAATTTTTGCAAAATTGATGCAATATTGGTTATTGTTTTGACCAAACAAAACAAACAAAAAACAAGGAACAAAAACTGACAAAACTCGAAAATAAACTAACACATTCTTCAAACGGAAATGTTGTTAAATTTAATAAAACATTAGTTAATTACTCGAAATGACTGGTTAGATGTTTCCAGGTTTACTTAGCGGCTACAAAGACAAGCCAATATCGGAAACAAATGCAAAAGAATACAAAGTAGCAAGAAAAGCCGCAAAATTCAAAATTTAAATGAGATTTCAAAATGACGAGTGGCCTCAAAGCCATGAAAATCACGAGTTACAACTAAGTAAATTGAAGAAATTGATAAATGCCCCATTAATAGAGCAATATTAACCTCTATCATTAAGAGAAAGTATTAACAAAACAAAAAAGAACAGGGACAGTCAAAACCCCTCAAATTAAAAAAAAATTTTGAAGACAAATGAAGCAAAAAACAGTAATGTTATTAGCTTGGCACCCCGGCCACACTTCCCATCATTAAACAAAATTGACTCAAAGTTTCATTTTTGATTAATGACAATAGATAGTTTCAACATAACGAAATTGGTTAATTGCACGATGAAAAAATTCAAATAGGCATAATTTAAATCGAATTGTTACTTTTTTAAAACGTTCAAAATTGAGCCGAAATTCCCACGTGCAAAATTTTCTCGTTCAAATCCAAAAATTTGTTCAAACGCTAAATTGTCACGCCAATTTACTGGTTATTTGAGAAATATAATGCACCTTTCCAATCTTTTAGCTTTTTCATTTGTTTTCTTACTCAAGGAAAAAATTAACTTCTGAATGAGATTTTGAAGAAATTGAAAACCATGAACACACGTCTTCCCGAAAAAAAATGGCCCGTTACAGTCTGAACCTTTTGAACTTTTAAAAAAGGACGAAACCTGACAACAAAGATGATTTCACTGATATCTGGTATATTTTAATTTTTACAACAAAATGAATCAAGCCGTCAAAAGTGCATACAAGCCGATATACATTAAAGAGACAAAAAATGAAAAACAGCGGAAACATTATTTTTGACAAAAATACTAATGACGTCATAATTATCAGTAAAAAATAATTAAGCACAATACAATTGCGGACACGCATAAACAAATTACGCAAATGACAACGAGAGACAACGTGAAAAATCGAGAAAAAAGAGGTAATTGATATAACCCCTCCTTTTGAAATTGAACACCATCGAGTTCAACGAATAAATAGCAATGGACTAAGATTCTAAACCGCATCGAAAAAAGTTTAGGAAATGAAAAAACATTGCTGATTAACTCAAATAAGCAAGAAATTGACAAATGAATGGAAGATTCAAAAATTTGATGAAATTTCTCAGGAAAAGAAGTTGTCTATGTCCATCCAAAACTTTCGCAAAATTGATGCAAGAGTGGTTAGTGTTTTGACCAAACAAAAAAGACAAAAAGCAAGGGAACAAAAACTGACAAAACTAAAAATAAACCAACACAATCTGCAAAAGGAAACGTTGTTAAATTCCATAAAACATTAGTTAATTACCCGAAAAGTCTGGTTAGATGATTCCAGGTTTACTTAGCGACCACAAAGACGAGCCAATATCGGAAATAAAAGCAAAAGAATACAAAATAGCAACAAAAGCCGCAAAATTCAATAATTAAATGAGACTTCAAAATGACGAGTGGCCTCAAAGCTATAAAAATCACGAGTTACAACTAAGTAAATTGAAATAATTGACAAATGCCTCATTAATAGAGCAATAGTAACAGCTATCAATAAGAGAAATTATTAACAAAACAAAAAAAAGAACAGAGACAGTCAAAACTAAACAAATTAAAAAAAAACTTTTTGAAGACAAGTGAAGCAAAAGTCAGTAAAATTATTAGCTTGGCACCCCAGCCATACTTCCCATCATTAAACAAGGTTGTCTCAAAGTTTCACTTTTGATTCATGACAATAGATAGTTTCAACATAACGAAATTGGTTGGCTGAACGATGAGCAATTTCAAATAGGCACAACCAAACTGTTACTTATCTAAAACGCTCAAAATTGGAGCCAAATTTCACACGTGCAAAATTTTCTAGTTCACATTTAAAAATTTGTTCAAACGCTAAATGCTCGCGCCACTTTACTGGTCATTCGAGAAAAATAATGCACCTTTCCAATCTAATGGCTTTTTCATTCGTTTTATTACTCAAGGAAAAAATTAACTTCTAAGTGAGATTTGAAAATATTGAAAACCATATACACAGGTCTTCCTAAAAGGACAGTGGCCCGTTACAGTCTGTCTAAACCCTTTGGATTTTCAAATAATCTGAATACAATTGTAGCCATCATTTGGCGCAAAGTGAGTGCAATCACTAGGCGTGATTAACGATGAGAGATTTAGAAAAAATAGCTCTTTTGATAAAATTCTCAATTTTTTCTTTTATGTCAATAAATCAAGAGCAAGCAAAACATTTTGGAGAATTCTTAGTTTCTTTCCCATCTTAACAGTAGCCTTGATCGTCCGTTTCTGTCGTTTTAGACAGCTAAAAGCTAGATGTTCGAATTTCAGACAGTAAAGGTTGCTAAGCATGATTTTCCGTAGCAAACCATTTATTTCGACACAAAGTTCAAGTTAAATTTTTGGTTGCCCAATAAAAATTGTCAGATGAACTCCGACACGGCTTGAAAGATGTCATTTCTGTTATTGAATTTTGAAAGCAATCGAAAGTTAATGTACATTATAAATTGTTTAATAGAAGAAAAACTTTGTGAAATGGAAAAAAAGAAAAGGGGTAAAATGCTTTTTTTAACCTCCAAACTTGTTATATTTTGGCCTGACATGCGAGATAAATTTCCGTTGAAAAATGTTATGTTTTAGCTAAGTAGAACTAAGTTTTAGTAGAAATTTTTTTGATGCCCTTATTCTATAAGTTTTAAGCAAATGGACGTAGGCAAGGTGTAAAAAGGTGGAAAATGCGAAAAAATAGTTACTTTGGAGCTCCAATTATTCTTCGAGGAGCCGAAATTATTAAATATCACATCCATGTTCGCTTCTCATCAATGATCGAGATTTAATTAACAATAAAACCGGTTACGAACAATTTCCCCAAGCGCCATATAAATTTTTTACTGATGCATTTACGTTTACAATAAATTATGCATTAAAAACAACAGCGTTCAGTTTGTCAAATACACAAAAGACAGATATTAGAGGGCAAACTTGCAATCTACGAATAAAAATTCAACTTTTTGCGAAATAAAAACATTATAAACAAGGCGGCTCGGTAATGTGCAATGGCACATAAGGTTCCGACCCCGCCCATCCACAATTTTGTGGATGGGCGACCAAATGAGGAACAGATAGAAAAACCCAAAAATTATTTTTTGCGAATCCCAAAAAAGCCCAAGTCTTTTTCAAAAAATTCTGTATGAACGATAAGATAACCTCCAAAACAAATAACTCAGTGGAGTAAAAATTGATGCATTAGATTGCTGTAATATGTCAATATTAAGAAAGCGGGTCAAAACGAACAGCAAAATCAAACAACAACAACAACAAACATTAATTATATCAAAAAATTTATGTCCCTCTTAAAAACTAAATTTAATAACAAAGTCAGCATACCGTCAGATAAACCTGAAACTAAACAAAAATAACTTAAAAATCACCAGAAAACATATGCGACCAGTCCATAGAAAGGTTGGGTAACAATTATACAAAAAAGAACAAAAACAGAAAAGTAAAAAAAATTAACTTATTTTTTTGAAACAATTAACTTCAAAGTAATAAATACCATTAGGAATAAATTAATATTACCACAAATTTGCGATTACCACTGCTTCTATAGAAGGGCATTAGGACCTGACCTTATTCATTTTATAGAGCGGCTAAAAAGAACAACAAAGAACAAACAAAATTTAAATTGAAACTTGCCAGAAAACGCTGTCAAAACCGTCAAGCCAAATTTTGGCACTCAAAATATATTTGATTGCGCCTTCTTTAAACAGCTATAATGTAGTACGTGGCCATTCATTAGTAAGACTAGGTAACAAGTAGACAAAAAAGCGGAGTGCTAAAGTATGTAATACTTTTAATTTTTTTTTCGAAACAAAATTATATTCAATGTCATGAAAGGCATTAATTACAAAAAGAGCTATTTAAATATCGTCGTTTTTTCATGAAAAAGAAACCCTCGAGACCTGTAATTATCCAGAATATTTCTTGCATCTACAAAAAGAACGTCAAATATGACAAAAATCAAATTAATTTAATTTTTTTTTGTGAAAAAGCGGTGTCGAAGCCAGTAAGGTCATAACAAAATCTTTAAAAAAAAGATTTTTGGACACTAATCCCTTTTATTCCCTTGACACCCATAATGTCATATTTGACCTGTAATCAACTAACGAGATTAGGTAACAAAAAGAAACATAAAAAGAACAAAATTGCGAAGTTAAAAAAGTTATTTTTTAATTTTGGAAAACGATGGGTTTGAAAGTCATAAAAGCCATCAGCTATCTGCTAATATCAGAATATCGATTTTTCTATTCTTCCATGAAAAGCCAATGAAAGCTATCACTAAACAGGAAATTTCATACGACCGAAACGACAAAGTATAAATGACAGTTAAGACAAAATTAAAAAATTCAATTGATTTCTTCAAGAAAGAGGCGTCGAGGCCATTAAAACGATGATTTATATCTTTCAAGATTTTAATATGTTCAATTGTGTTTTAATTTGAATGCTAATAAGGTGACATGAGAACTGTCAATAATGTGATAATGTGACAAAATTAGAAAACATGAAAAACTGGCAAATATCAAAACAAACAAAAATTTAAAATCTTGTAGTATCAAAGCCAGAAAACAATAATTTCAGGCTTAAAACTGCAACCGAGAATAAATGTTAACTCAGTAGAAAGAAGAAGCAGTCTTTTTTGCTGACACTAAGCTGGAAGTTGAACAAATTAAGAAAAAAATAGAGGAAAAGTTAATTAAGCCATTATTTATTGAAAAGTCAATTATTTTTTAAAAAAAACGACCATAAACTTTCAATTAAAAAACTAAATGAATTAGCCTGGAGCTGTTTCGCAAGCGAATTGGTTGGACCTATCACTCCTGAGCTTTGATTTGATATGTTCTGTTCTTTATTATTAAATAAAGTCTTTTTTTTAAAAAAAAAGACCGACTGATTACAACCCGATTTTTTTTGGATTGTAACAGTCCAAGAATGGCCCAAAACTACCCCTGTTAATACTTATTGTCCGTTAAGAACAATTGATTTTTCAATGTTGTAGATATAGATAATTTCTGAGTTGAAACTCAAAATAAATTTTGCTTTTTTGATAATCAACGAGTAAAGTTAGCAAAAAACGGCAAAGTTTTAACTACAAGGCACTCTCTGCGGACTCTGAAGTAGAAATAGCCCCACTCTGAGTCTACAAAGATTGTATGAGTGTTGTTTGGGGGTGTACTGTAGGCAAATTTAATCAAAGTGGACTAAATTAGCTTATTTCGTGCTGTTGTTGATGAAACAGGCTAAATTTTGAAATGTTTATCCAGATTTTTTGACCAAAAAATTAAATCAAAACAATCAAAAATGCTTGTTTGTCTTCAAAAATGAAATCAATGACACTATTCTTAAAAATTATAACAAATTTTAGCAAAATTGACGAAAATTTAGGCAAAAATTCCGGAAAATGTGAATAAAAACAACGTGAATTCACTCTTCTTTTCTCAGAAGTTTAAGCCTCGATAACTCCCTGTAGAAAACGAAAATTAAAAAAATCTTTTTAATTCCATATTCTACGCTGGACGAGCTTTCTAATGATACCAGTCTCAACTCTCTACGATGAATATATCGAGCGGCGAAAATTCACTGAACAAAAAAAAAAAAACCCAGTTGAGTATATAGTTCCTCCCCCCTCAAGAGGGTCGGAACAATTAATTATTCAAAGACCATGACCTTACATTTATAAATGCAAGCTTACAATTTTTGATCACAGGAGTTCTATGTACAGCATGAGGAGTTGCAATGTAATTACGATATAATATTGGATATGTTTCTTGTTATATCCAACCTAAAAGCTTGTGCAAAAACACACTTAGTTGAACACTTAATGTTTTTTATGACCCTGATTGTTTGCTTTTTTTCATTTTCAGAAAAGAACCTGTGCAGAATAATTGGAGTACTTTACAAATTCACAAACCATTTCAGTTCGAATGGTTGTTTTGAAAGAACGAACGAAACGATCATTTATTCAATTTGCAATTAATTTTCTGCAGTACCCGTACTTTCAATACGGAGCTTTAAATCCATTTTTATAGCATTTTCATTGAACAATTGGCATATTTTTAAGCAAAATCGAGTTCTCACAAAAAAAATCTTGAAACAAATTATAAAACCGATTTAAATCGATTTTAATTGATTAAAAAACACAGAATAATTCTGGAGCTTGAATTTTAGCCTATCATCGTTCAGAAAATTTTGCCAAATTTGCGCTTAGCTCAAGAAAAGCAAGAAATTGAAGTGCGCAAAAGAAACGCTAAAGATAGCAACAAAGGTTTTACAGTACGATATCAGAGAAATTTGAAGGTAATTCATTTTAAAATCATTCACATTGACGCGAATGAAATCATGTTTTTTAACAAAGATTGTTTTAGAGTCATGACGATTATCCTTTGAACGGGTCTCTTTTGGAAATTTGCGGATTTTGCTATTATCAACATAAGTATGTTCGCTTGTGAGTTTCTAAAAATTGTATCATACTCAATGTAATTTTCAGGACAATCTGCTTACTACTATTCCAACTACGTCCACCGGCTAACTCAACCATCTCCTGTCTTAAGGTTGGTTTATTCTACTACCATCAGTATTCCAATTATCTATGTACAGCATGAGGAGTTGCAATGTAATTACGATATAATATTGGATATGTTTCTTGTTATATCCAACCTAAAAGCTTGTGCAAAAACACACTTAGTTGAACACTTAATGTTTTTTTATGACCCAGATTGTTTGCTTTTTTTCATTTTCAGAAAAGAACCTGTGCAGAATAATTGGAGTACTTTACAAATTCACAAACCATTCAGTTCGAATGGTTGTTTTGAAAGAACGAACGAAACGATCATTTATTCAATTTGCAATTAATTTTCTACAGTACCCGTACTTTCAATACGGAGCTTTAAATCCATTCTTATAGCATTTTCATTGAACAATTGGCATATTTTTAAACAAAATCAAGTTCTCACAAAAAAAATCTTGAAACAAATTATAAAACCGATTTAAATCGATTTTAATTGATTAAAAAACACAGAATAATTTGGAGCTTGAATTTTAGCCTATCATCGTTCAGAAAATTTTGCCAAATTTGCGCTTAGCTCAAGAAAAGCAAGAAATTGAAGAGCGGAAATGAAACGCTAAAGATAGCAACAAAAGGTTTTACAGTACGATATCAGAGAAATTTGAAGGTAATTCATTTTAAAATCATTCACATTGACGCGAATGAAATCATGTTTTTTAACAAAGATTGTTTTAGAGTCATGACGATTATCCTTTGAACGGGTCTCTTTTGGAAATTTGCGGATTTTGCTATTATCAACATAAGTATGTTCGCTTGTGAGTTTCTATAAATTGTATCATACTCAATGTAATTTTCAGGACAATCTGCTTACTACTATTCCGACTACGTCCACCGGCTAACTCGACCATCTCCTGTCTTAAGGTTGGTTTATTCTACTACCATCAGTATTCCAATTACAGTAAATACTTTTCTGGAAAACGATATAGTGTAAAGGGTGCGCACTCTCTTGTACAATGTTATATGCTCATCTCGGTATAGTTTTTCAATACCGCTATTTTCATTACGGAAATCCTAAATTAAAAGACATGATGTCAAACGTGATGTCTCTAACGTGATGTCTCATTCCGTAATTTTCAATACGGAAATCATAAGAACTTCCGCGTTTTTCAATACGAAAATCTTAAGAATGCCAATTTTTATTTAAAAAATGGAATTTACATATTTCTCTAGTGTTTCAGCTGGACGAACGCTCTTTGAAAGTCCTCACCTGTGATCATCAATTAAAGGTAAATAGATCCATTTCGTACTATTTTTGTAATATTATTAACAAAATTAAGATTTCGCTAGAAAAAAACGTTATTCTTGCCAACAGATCTTCATTTTTACCCATTTTAGTTGGAATCAGGATGGTGCATCTAATTTTCAGTCAAGAAGTTAGAATCAGTAGCTGAAAATTTTCAAAATGAAATAGTTTAATGTAATTTCAAACTCTACTTGTAACTTCAATAAAACATTTTATACCAAAATTCATATTGCCCCTTTTATATTACAAATCAGCATGCAAAATTTTGATTAAAAACGTATTTTAATGCATTATAGTGGATTTAGGGTTGAATTTTTGAATAAAAAAATAATCGATTTTATTGGATTTTAATAGATTTTGATGGTAGCCAAATAATCGATATTAATCGATTATATTACCTAAAAAATGTCTGAAAGCGCATTCTTTATTCCATTTTATTGATAACGTTTTACATTTCAATATAATCGATATAAATCTCTGTTTTCTGGGTAAAGGTATTTAAGTTTTTACAAATTTCATTTTTGACAGCAAACTTAAAGATGTGCCTACACAAAGACAAAAACACACACAAACCTACACAGAATTGATTATACAAGCATATATAAAAACTTAATTTCTATGAACTACCGAAGCTGCGACTCTTTTAGTTAACAAAAATTGTGGCACTTTTCCTTAAATCGCCGCTGATTTTACCTAAGTTCACATGAAAACACAATATTGGGGAAAAACCTCTGGACCACATAATTGTTATTGTAAATACAATGTTGACAATTTTTCTGCATGAGCCGTGTTGAATGCGCGAA
>NC_134481.1:6835064-6881826 GCF_964194025.1 Convolutriloba macropyga | reverse complement strand
AAAAGGGGTCCTCCACTATCCCCATCTATAGCTTGCTGGTTTCCTATACCGGCACACGGCTGTACGTACAAATAGCTCTGGCTTTTGTAAACAAAAGGATATTTTCTGCATAGTCTCCAGGGATCTTTGGTGCCTGTTATATGTCTACATACGATGGCTTCTCTTAAAAAATCTGAATGTGCGTTGTCCTCAAAACTTGTGCGACCTGTGGGGTGGCTTCTGATAAAAAATCATAGAAATTTTGCTGCCCGTGTCGAGGTTTCAGTGGATGTGAGCTAATAAATTTTTTTGTAAAAAGCTGGTTGAATGGTTGGAAAATTGGCAAATGTGCTGAATAGGCTGAAAAATGGGCTTCCAACCCGGGTTGACCACTATAACTTCCTCTTAGATACCATATCAAAGTCATGTATGGTGCGTATGGAATCTTAGATATTATATCAAAGAGCATACAAAAGGAGCTGAAAGTGCTGAATACGCGCAGTTTCAGCAATTGTCAACGGGCTTCCAGGAACAATTCAGCGCATTCGGTAGCGGATTTCTTACAAATTTTCGACGCTCTCAAAAAAATCCTAATAAAGCTCTTTCAGTACACTAGTTGCATAATTTCCCCATATTTCCTGCTGCACTTAACAAAATTTTCACCTTAAACTTTCAAAAGTTCAAAATCCAGGAAATCTTGAAAATTAACAAACTCAGATTTCACATATAAAATCAGCAGTACTCTTTACTTGCCAGAATTAAGCACTAATTTTTAAAATCCCTATATAAATTTAAGACAACGATAAGATTTTAAATCATCTCATTCAGCCTATATCTTACATCCAGTTCAGCACACTGAAATCTTGGAGATCTTGCTGTGCACAATTTATCTTATTTCATCAAGAACTTAAGCGCAGCACAATCATGTCAGCTGTATTTTTTGCTAACACTCGAAAATTGTTGATTTTTTTTTTGAGAATTTCAAATATTTGTATTGAGATAGTGCGACTAAGCAGGGTGACTAAATTAGGCAACTAAGTACCCGTACCCTAGTTCCATAGTAAATCAGTACTGAAACATTGTATTCCAATTGTATATCGTCGGCCCAGTACTGTATCAGTGTATCCTAAGAGTATCTTGCTACTCATGATGTGCAGTATAAAAATCATAGATACTTTTTTCTGAAAATAACAGAGCATTCTTGATTTTGATTCCGTTGATGTTCATAGCAAAATCATGAAAAATTGTGACAATTTCGAAAAAATAATAGGGTAACGACTTAACTACTAACTAACTATTGAGCTAGCTCACGATTTTTAATCCAATTTGCCTGATTAATTTTTATCCAAATTCCTTCCGTTTATCATGATTATATAAATATGTTTGGATTTTTTAGTACCCTTCAAAACTCTTGAGAGGGTGCGTAGTTAGGGGAGGGTATAATTTTTAGTCCCTCCTCTCCTCTCAACATTCCCCTCTCCTGTTATCCCACTAAATCCTTTTTGAAATTAGAGATTTAGTTCTACCGCATATACAGCTGTGCGCTACAGTTTCCTGGTACCTCGAACTGGAAATTGCGCTATGTCAAGTTTGCGGCAGTCGAGAGGATATTCTGTATCACCGGAAGTGGCCTCTGATTAGACCATGTCCAACGCACACGGTGTGTTCCCCGACCAAATTTACAGGGATTTGGTTCTAGCGCACAATAGTATTATCAGAGGTCATTTCGATCAGGGGATGGTATGATCAGAGGAGGTCACTTAAGGATGGTAATGGTCTGATCAGAGGAGTCTGAGTTGGTCTGATCACAGGAGTACTCAAGCGCACATTAGTCTGATCAGAGAAGATTTCGAGCGGATTTCTTTCTTTTGACTTTTTGTTTTTTAACGAGATATGGTGGCTCTGTCATGAGGCAACAAAAGGCAGCATTCTGATCAGAGGCACATCTATAGTCTGATGGCTTTGATCAGAACCAAATGGGTCCAGCTGCCAGATAGGAAATGCCGGTCACCTAAGAAGAAATTCAGGTTCATCCATTGAGTCTGGACGATGGTCTGGGTATGGTCTGGGCCATGATCGCATAATCTTCTGGACAATGGTCTGATTTTGGTCTCATCAGAATTCATTTTGTCTGGCAAGGTCTGATCAGTGACAGTTTCGAGCGCACTTCAGTTTGATCAGAGGATACTTTCGTCTGGAACGGTCTGATCAGAGGTTACTTTCGTCCGGATGGCAACTCAACCTGGGTCATCTGTTATTTTGGTTGCACAACCGCGGTACGAGGGGAGGTGAGGGGCACAAACGGAGAAGATCCCCAGATGTTTTTTTACCAATAGCAAAGTGCTTTATAACGTACCAAATAATCTATTAAACTCTAACTGGGGGACAAAAACGGCATAGACGTGATAGAAAACCAAGGTTTTTGCCAAAAAAGAAAAGAATAAAAAATCTTTATCAGGGCCTTCTTTCCTTTTCCAATGATGTCCAAAGGTATGAATGTAGAAATGATGTGTTCAATTTCCCTCAATTGGTTGGCAGATTTGAGCTGGAGAGGCCTTGCATTTGTGAATTGTTTGACGATTCGAAGAATTGCAATATCCGCCTGCAAGTACGGTCCATCGGGCCTAAAATGACCTGCAATTTCTTTGTTTCTCCAATGATGCACAAGACAAAGAGATTTTACAACGCATTTTGACAAAGTTTTAAAACCGATGACTTAATAAGTTAATCTTGTAGGATCTTGTATCAATTTTGTATTAAATGGTCTGACAATGAATGCACTATTTTTTCAGCCTTATTAAAAATTAATATCTATCCGATGACTTATTAAAGCACTCTTACTTCAGAGCACCTTCTGTAGTGGTAGTTTTCAACGCAGAAAGCCAAAAATTACTTGAATAAGATAAATAGCAAAATGTTTAAGTCGAAAAGAATTGCACTTATTTTTCGTGTACAGCCGTCACCAATCAAGTTTAATACAAGAGAAGTTTCAAAGGCTTTGAGAGTTTATGTTTACTGATCAATAGCGTCTAAAGCTTGTACTGTTTCAGGAATACTAAGCCACTTTGAACGCCGTGGAGAGCTTTTTCTGGCTTTTCGTGATAGCTTCTTCTGGTCGTTGTGCATCTCTGGCTATCCACGGTTGCGGTTGTAAATAGTTGTTTGCTATGGTACGGGTAAGTAACAAAAAATTTCCAGTCATTGGGGTGAAAAAGAAGGAGAGAAGAAAAAAAGTAAATAATGCCAAAGGGAGAAAAGATTCCGTTAACATAGACAGTCTTTGTCTGTTCACTCTAGAAAACTGGGCTGCGCAGAATCGACCTCTCGCAGTACTTTTAATTTGATTTGATAGAGTACTACACCAAAGTACATATTAACCAGAATCGAAAATTGTTATTTCGTACTTCCAATTGCCATTCCGCTACTCCATTTGCGTGGCTAGTAGTTTCCATTTTGATTATCGCAAGTATCGAATTGAGTACAACGTTTACTTCCTGAGCTTTGGAGTTCCTAAAGTTGATTAAGTTGAAATCAAAATCAAACTCCAAATTACAGGTCAGAGATTAGCAGTTTTAGCCGAAACAGATGATGCAATCCTTTTCTTTCAGTTAACGCTTAAATTTTTTAAACTCTGCAAACCAGTCACAAAATTTAAGGATCAAAATGCGAAAGAAACAAATGATACTAATTTCCAGTACATGTGTTTTGTGTGATTATTGCAATTTTTCTGACTTTGAACGCATGATAACTGGGTCGTGAACACACGAAAGTCTGGACACGAGCGACGTGGGCAGTCAACTTTTTGGAAGAACTTTTAGGAAGGTTTTCATCGCGCATTATCTTGCAGTCTCGACCATCACGGGTACAATAATATTTTTGTTTTTTATTAAAAAAGCTCAAGTTACTGGCTATAAGTTGTAATGTCAACAACCTGGCTCAGGACCTGCTTCCTGCTTTAGGAGAAGATATCTTTATAGATTCTGTTGATCATATATGTGAGCACATGAATTAAAGTCAATTTTTTACTGGAAAAACAACCGTTTCCTAATTTTTTACGGTAGCTTAGGAATTAAGTGCCCCAGATCTATGTCACTCAAAAGATATCCACATTGTTCCATAACCGGAACAATAAATCAAACGACGATTATTAGCTCTTTTTTAAAAATACAGCGAATATACAATAGTTATTTAAAAAAGAGAATATCAATAAAATGCTGAAGTGTGATAAGTACCCGCCGGTTGCCAGAATTCAATTTGACCTTCCTCTGAATGTTCATAAAGTTATAAAATTCCAGTTTTTACTAATTTTCCCCTGAAACTCACAAAAAAGAATTTTGTTCTCGAGAGTTAAAATTTCACAAAAGTTTTGGTATATTTTGGCGCTAAATATAGCAAAAATTTGCGAACCTATTTTTTTAAAATCTACATTTCTGTTCTCGTAGAAAGCGCTCGAGACTAGTAGTTTTTAAATTTAATAGCGTTAATAGTAATCATTATTATTTTAATGATTACTATGTAATGATCTTTTCAAGTTAAAAAAAATCCACATTGTTCTATTACATGTGAGATAGTTTATACGACTGCTATTAGCTATTATCTTAAAATACAACGAATAAACTGCAAAACAAATTTGCATCGTTTGAGGATATACATTATGGAACCCTCCTAGTGTTCCAGCAAACGTTACTTTTGCAATGGAAACGTAGTGTTCCCCCTTTTTCGGCATTCAGAGAAAAAAATGTTTTGAACCTTTTGTATAGTTTTGAAACAGACATCGACCAATAGAAACAATGACACTTTTAGCGCGAAATACTAAGAAGTGGGTAAAACCGTCACGCTAAAACTGTCACATTGTTGGAATCAAGATCTTCTCTCAATTTGGCATTGAGATTCTCATAAAATCTTGAAAAAATCTTGTCAACTACGTCTATAATGTTATCTATATTATCCTGCATCATGAACAGTGTTTTTGTTTGGATAAAAGAATGTTAAAAATTAGCGTCATTAAAGAATCAAGATTAAATTTACCAATCGATGAAATCTGGATGGATATAAACAGGAAAGGCAGTGCATTCTTCCTTCTTGTTTTCCTCGTTCTCCACAATTGTATGCATCAGTACATCTGTGTCTGGAAAAATTTATCACAGCATACATTTATTTAAAAACAAGAGAAAATTATACAAAATTGGGTGCTAAAGTTTGATAAGTACTTTCCGGTTGGCAATAATCCGTTTTTATCTTTCTTTGCATGTTCGCAATAATATAAATTTCCGATGTTCTACAAATTTTCTTCCCAAAAATCTCTAAGAACAGTTTTGTTATCGCTAATTGAATAATACTAACAAAAGTTATTGGTATATTTTGGCGTTAAATATAAGGAAATTTCAAGAATCCGGTATTAAAAAATCTATCAGCGTAAGCGTACGAGACTATTAGTGATTCAATCTACCCGGACTGAACGTCAAGTCTTAATCAGTATTGATTCAGTTAAATTGCATGTCTTGAATCATTACTGTATAAGAGCTATGATCAGGTCACTTTTTGGACTTGGCACGACTTATATCAATTCTTAATTCTAGTCTAGTAAACAAGTTTTGGTCAAGTCTTGGCAAGTCTTGAGCAAGTCTTGGCCAAGACTTGACAAGTCTTGGATCAAGTATTTAGCACAGTTTTTATTCTTGATTTGCATTCGTATTGAAACGAAAGAAGAAGATCGCCGCTTACAGTGGCCTTCCTAAGAATTCTTTG
Source organism: Convolutriloba macropyga (assembly GCF_964194025.1). Taxonomy (NCBI): domain Eukaryota; kingdom Metazoa; phylum Xenacoelomorpha; order Acoela; family Convolutidae; genus Convolutriloba; species Convolutriloba macropyga. The sequence goes on along the minus strand of NC_134481.1, from coordinate 6,876,099 downwards.
AAACAGAAGCACACGACAACACGAGCGTTTCCACAAAGACCACTTGATAGAGAATGAAAAAAAAATTCTTATATCATCCAAAGATACCAGTCATGGCCACTTTTGTCTTCCCATTGAAAAACATTTGGTTTTGTGGTGAATATATGGGACATTTGAAGTTGGTATGTGATCAATTCAGAAATACCTTCGTCAGATTAGCAAATTTCTCGTAAATATTTTTTTAATCAATTTTTGAATGCATTATGAATAATTGAAATGCATTAATTATTAATAAATTTTTCTCAAAACTGTACTTCGCCTAACAGCGCATTAATCAAGACTTGTAAAGTCTTGGTCAAGACTTGACTCAAGACTTGTCAAGTCTCGGCCAAGATTGAGATTGAGAAGTCTTGAGCAAGTCTTGACATGTCTTCACAAGTATTAGGACTTGAGATAAAACGTGATCAGCACTGATTTAAAAATTCAAGACGTGAATTTCATTGGAGAAGTACTGATAAAGACTTCAAATTCGTTCCAGGTAATAGCATTATTGTTAATTATTATAAGTAATCGTTATTAAAACCAACCGTTGTTTTTTTGCAGGTAAACAAAGATAATTTAGTTTGCTTTCGCTGTAACATATTTCCATAATTTTGACAAAAATTTTATTATATAATTTTCTGATAGTTCTTTGCAGCTTTGTTACCTTGAAATTTCTCATCTGGATAAGACCCATTAAACAAGCAATGTGCGGCCGTAAGTACCAACTCTTTTTCAATTAAGGTACCACCACATCTGTGAATGCTTGGAAAGTTATCCTTTGACCACAGATCCAACACTGCCACTTCCACAAAAAATGGATAGCGATTGGTATTTGCTCTCGATCCAGAAAAAAATGCCCGTTTGTTGTTTATGTTAACTGATACACATAGCAAAAATACGCAATTAACAATCAGAACTAGTGGAGTATTACGCTCCATACGAACTCAAGATGAAAATAGAACTTTCAACAAAATATTAAAGGAAGGAAGTGTGTCAAAATGCTTTATTATAGTTTAGTTATTAATATTAATTTACTTAGATCATTATGACAATGCATGGAATGAGTTCTGTATAAACCGAATCATATATAAATCTGCAGACAAATAAAATTTTTTAAGATTGTCAAAACTTTTGAGTACCATAAAGATCTAGAACAATTAGGAAAACTTAATTTGAGTTTAACAACAAGAACAGATGTTTTCAAGCTTACTCATTTTTCAAAGTATATAGTGTGATAACTTGGATCGAAAGTGGGCTCCATTTGTATAGAGACCAACCAAAAGTCATTTCTGAAAAATTTCGAACATGATTGTCAGCACTTTATATTGGAATGCTAACAAAAAATTTGCCATTAATTTTTTCACTAGGCGAAGACTTTGAGATAAACGGTTAAATAAACTTTGAGCACGGTTAAATAACGTTTTAATCGAAGTTTAGATAGTACATGAAACTGTCAATCAAACCCAGATTCAAGTAAAAGTTTAATTTAAAGTTTACGCGAAGAAAAAGAAAAACGTTTTCACCGTTTGGAAAATGTGATATCAAAACACTAAATTTGTCTATTAAAATAAAAAGGCTGAATATGCTCAAAAAAGATCCTCAAACGAGTTCCTGAAAAAAAATTCTGAAAACAACATAATTTCCACATTACCTCAAAATGAAGAAACAATGAATTTCGAAGTATAAAGAAATTCAGAGTAAACTAGAAAGATTAAAACAAACGAACACAAACTTTTAGGATTCAGTATGAATCAGCATTTTGTTAAAGATATGAACTTATGAGTAGAAAGAATTGATATTGAAGAGCAGAATTTCTTTCCAAAATCTATTTTTTTCTAAAAATTAAATTAAAAACCATTCATTGTACATTAAAGACCTTCAGAAATTTGACTTTTTCGTCTTGAGGACGGCCAAGACGCGACCAATTGAACTTGACGGCAATTGATAAACCCAATTGTAAAAATCAAATTTAGCAAAAAATATTTTAAAAAAACAAACTTACACAATACTCAAAATTTCTCCAGATTTTAAATTAAAATTTAAAATTTGAGATTTCAAAAATAAAAGATGTCGATCTTAAATCATTGATAAGCCACCAATTGAAAATGAAATTTGGATTCAGATATTTTCAATCGGACTGATGAAACTTTAACAAATGCGATTGATGGACAAGAAAACAATCACTAATTAACTCAAAATTGACCGTTATTTTTGAAAAAGTTTCAGACATGAAAACTATGTAACTCCAGCAGGTAATTCATAAGCACCTCTTGTGTTTCTAATACAATCAAGGAATTTTTTTTCGACTAAACTCATTACCAAACAACAAAAAATGAGATCCACAAATCAACATCACCCCTTTTCCAAAAAGTCTAAACTATAGATTTGCTCTAGTATTATCTTCACGTGTTTTCATCTCGCTTTTAATAAGGTTTCAGGAGCTCAATTTAGATACACAAGTGAGTGCAGATTAATTGATCTCCGTAATATTGACCTTCGCAGTCATAAGTCAAAAATGACCGAGTTTACTTATATACCGTAAATGAGAGTGAAAATTGGGTAAGGTTTTTTAGGTTTGGCCTTTGTGCTAGGCAGTCTCCTGTTCTTGCAAATTTGTCAACAAAATTTCACTTAATTGAAAATACAGACAAAAAAGAGAAAAATCTTTAGTAAAGCAACAACTTCCTGAAAACTTTGGTGTTAATTAATGAAAACCAAATACAACCTCACAAAGGACCTAAATCTATCTAAGTTTTTGCACATGTCTGAGAAGAAAGCAGCGAGATTTTGTTGTTAAAGAAAATACAAGTCGCCAAAACAAAATTGAATAGCAATTTTTTCCATATGCCATCAATATTTTTGCAAACCACTTCAACAAATTATCAAACCATCCACTGTTTAAGGACTCAATCAGAAGTTTCAGTTACGCTGTAATGGGTATTTTGAGCAATCATAATAATGATTGATCCATTTGACAAGGCTACAGAAGAAAAATCATATATACTCAAAACTAAAAACATTACTTTTTTTACTGAAACTACAAGTTTCAAAGTAATCAAGCTATGAACCGTGAACGTTATTTAAATTTACTTAGGTTTTTTGAAAACTTTAGTGTTACCTGTCAGTTTAAGGACTCAACACCGATACATTTTTAAAAAAATAGTAAAAAAAAAATTTAAAGAAAATTTTTAGTGTCAAAGTCAACAAACTCATTAGTTGAAGCAGCCTAACTCAGACAACATCTTATATTCAATATGAAAGATACGACTTGGATTTCTTATGCTTCGCCAGGAAATCACGAGAAGAAACCAAAAAGATTCGAATGGTCGCAAAAAAGTAAAAACAAAAATGATTCTTAAAACCGAAAAATCTTGATCGAACTTCAACTTTTTCTTGGAAACCATGAATAGACAACCACCGCCTAGATATTTCCTCGAGGTTACTAAAACACGTATATTAAACAACTATTATCATGATCGTACAGAATTTAATTTAATCTAAAAAAGTTGAAAATTGTGACCAAAATCAGTGTGAAACGTGAACTGTTAACAAGTAGTTTAAACCCTGAAAACTCCTCGAAACAGACGAAGTTTTATTTTTTTTGTTTCGCACCCTACACTGGACATGATTTCTAGTGATACCACTCTCATCACTTTAAGATAAAAATTTCATTGTTGAAATTGTTCATGCATCCCTTTTTCAACTTCCCCTCAATTAAGCGGCGTTTTGATGAACCAAGTTGCAACCGCACGCAAAAATTAACAACATGATAGTTCGTTTGGCTTTGATAGTAGCATATATTCCCCTAAGGCATGATCCACAAGACGGGGCCTAGTGCAATAAGCTTTTAACTTTCCGAATCTTTAATATACAATTATGGGTTCATTCCTATCTAAAAGTGGGTGTCTTTTTTCGAAACCCTTTTTTTCGGACTGCAATTAGTGACGCTACTGACATAGTCCTGCTGAAGGGTTTCATGGGGGTGGAAAATAAACTGCAGGGCTCCATTCTTTGCAGATTGGAATTGAGGGAATATAATTTTTGAGAGATATAATCGTTCCGTTGCCTCAGTTGGTATTCTGATTGTCCGATGATGCAAATGTGTCTTTGATGTGTATCTCCTGTTCGTTTTTCTTGTTAATACGTCGAAAATACAACAGTATTGTGTAAAATAGATACTTCAGCAAAATAGGCCAAAATTGAAGAGAATTCCGCAACCCGTGTACGCAAATGTGTCCAAATTTTTAACCTAAAAATAAGATACAAGCTGTGTACCTTTTGTGGGCGCTATGTATCATATTTCTGATCGATTTAGGCACTCTTTTTTGCACTCAGCGAACTCGATTTCGTGCTGAAAGTATTAAATTTTCGAATGTAATCAATATATAATCCATGTTTTTCTATGGTTTGTTAGATAACAGTAACTAAAAGTGATTGAAAGTGGTTTAAAGACTAATAAAGTACTATATATGTCTCAAATATACCACAATCTTTTTATTTGTTTTGAATTGTAGATCGAGAGTTGGGATTGACATCACTAAACACTCCTAAACTAATTTTTTTATATTGAGTGATTTTTCAGAAAAATTTCTTTTATACCAGGTGAGATGTGATAGTATTTTAATTTGATAAAATGAATAATATTGTTTTAAAGCTGGATGATTTGCAGGCTGTTCTGATCATTTGCATAATTGAAAGAAGGAAAGCGAGCAATATATTGAAGTATTAAAGCCTATTTACAGTTTTTTAACAAATTTTTCACCAAAAGTTTCTCCATTCTGCGTCTAATTACAGTTGTCTATCATTTTTTCCTGAAAAATATCTCTTTTCTCTGACTTTTTACAGGTGTCTATCAATTTTTTCTGAAAAAGCCCCCCACTCTGCGTTTTTTTTTGCATGAGTCTTTTATCTTTTTCTTGAATCCCCACTCCATTCGTCGTTTCTTTACAGGTGTCTATCAATTCTTTCTTTGGAAAAACTTTCCATTATGCGTCCTTATTTTTCTACGTCTTTCTGATAAACAAAAAAAATGTATTTTTGAAATGTAAACAAACAGATTAAAGATTAAAGACAAGGTTTGTTAACAATGGCCGTCGGCATTTCTGTGAATCCTGATGAAATTTTTTCCATCTTAATTTTTCCCCTCTCGCTTCCTTTGTTTCATCATTTTTTCTCCGGGAAGTGCAATATATTACTTTATTTACCTTTTGCAATTACCGGCAGATCAGTCCCGCAGCTTTTCCAGATTTAAGTTGCGGAAAACCTGCAATCTGACTGAGGTTTCCGGGAATTGTTTCATTGGTTCTCCATCTAGGAATAAGATTTTAATCAAACTATATCTTATGCGCAAATATTTTAAAGTTCAGTGGTATTTTTTAAAATCCCTCCATCCTTCTTCTATCTTTTGTGTCTATTTACATGTTTCTATTGACAGTTGTCTATGGCAATGTGTCTTTTGATTTTTAGAAAAATCCCTCTCTCTTACTAAGTCACTTTTGAGACGCTGAAAATCTTCTGAATGTACTAACGTTATTATAGGCGTTCGATTCATAGATTTAAAAAACGGGTTTTGTTTTCTTATTGAGTTTTTATGACATTTTTTTTCCGTGTAATCTAGATTTCAATTTTGCTGATTATTTCCTTTGTGATATTCCCAGGTAATGTCACTTAGGGATATTTTTTGGGTCTGTGATGATTCGTCCTGGTTGTGTAGTGCTGATTCCCGACCTTCACAACAAATATACTCTGTATTAATTTGTCCGCATTGGTGAACAGATTGTTAATTTTATCGAAGCCCTATTTGATATATTATTATAAACTATTATCTCGTTCTCAATTCACAAAGCTTTAAATCAATTCTGCATGCTCATTAAGTCACAATTGCGGATTATAGGTACATTTTATGCTAAAAAGAAAGATACGTAAACCAGGGCGAAATTGTACTACATGACTTATCACCTAACTTCACAAAGAAAGTGACTGATTTTCACAAGAACGTCGGAACCAGTTTTGTTAAAAAACAGCTGAGAACCTTTAATTACGCTTCTTCTTTGCATGGAATAAATCGCTCCTTTGCATCACTTCTATTTAGATTGTACTAATTACAACCAGCGGCGATAAAATAGAATTTCGAAAAGAATCCTCTGCTGTGAAACTTCAGACGAGATTACCAAATAGATTATGAGGATACCACCGAGCATATAACTTTTATTTCACATCACATGTAATAGAATTTCTTCAAATGGCTATTCAAATTTTTTAAACAATAGTTACCAGGAACTGGTTAAACAAACACTTACCAAGATTAGTAGTATTTAGACATCAAAAAACAATCCTGATTTCATTGAACGAAATCGGCATAATCAGATGTAATAAGACCTGCAATAGCTGGACAATTATTGGAGAGTTTGTTCTCATTTAATCTTTATTTTTAATTATTTTATCTACGCAATATCATGATATCGTGCTCATCTAAAAAATATTGTGCATTTATCAGACATTTCATGGGTTTTTGTAAAAGACTTTTGTGCGTTCATTAGACTTTACTTGCTTTCATGTCCAGACTTTCCTGCGTTCATCAGACTTTTCGTGTGTTCAGATCCAGTTTTAAGCATTCATCAGACTTTTCGTGCGTTTAAGTCCAAACTTTTGTGCGTTCATCAGATTTTTCCTGGGGTCATGTCCAGAAATGGTGCGTTTATCAGACTTCTCGTGTATTGATCTCCATACTTTCCTGCGTTCACTAGAGTTTTCGTGCGTTCATGTCCAGAGTTTTGTGCCTTTATCAGACTTTTCGAGCGTTCAGCTCCAGACTTTTGTGCGTTCTGCAAACTTTTAGACTTTTTGTGCGTTCATGTCCAGACTTTGATTCGTACATCAGAATTTTCGTGCGTTCATGTCTAGATTTTCGTGCGTTTTTGCGTGTTTCCAGAATGTAAATTGTAACACACGACACCCCCGGCATGGGTTCATCTGGGTCTGGACATATCAACTTTCCGTTGCCAAAATGATTTAGCGATCATCCAAATCAGGCTAACTAGTGTTCCGCTAAAGTTGCCTGGCTAAAGTTGCCTGAAAATGCGAATTCACGATAATCTTGACAGTGACAATTTTGAGCACAAGAAAGTTTGTACTTGAATACAAATCAACTCTATATAAAATAATAGCGGACATGTTCAGACACAGTCAGAGATTATTCAACTTTTATTAGACTCTTATAAGCCTTGTTTGAATGATATAGCCCTCAATCATCATTTAGGCAAAATCAAATGCATCTGGACGCTATCTGTTGCTGGGTACGATTAAGATGAGCCTGGACACCCCAGGCGAGACGGGATGGTTATCTTCTTGCAAAATCTTACAAGAATCTTGCGAAAATGGGTTATCTTGCAAGATCCTTGCAAGTCAAATTGTTATTTTGCAAGATCTTGCAAGAAAATCTTGCCAGACGATTCATCTTCATGCAAGATCTTGCAAGAATCTTGCAAAATAACCATTCGATTCCGACTGGGGCATACAATCGATTTTATAATAATTGCTAATATGTGGAAAACCAGAGGCTGAAAATTTAGATAAGTTAAAATTGCTCTTTTTATAATTGACTCAGATCAAAAAGGAGTTAATAAGATGATTATTCGTCCATTATTGTCTCTCATGGCTTTTATACGACATTTAACATAAAATGATTGATTTAGAAAACAATCAAACATACTCTAATGATAATTACAGTTTTTCTTCCGATTGAACCAGAATTAAAGTTCTTGCTTACAATATCTAATCGTCAATCAATAGAGTTCATGAAAAAGGGTTTGTAATCATCGCCACACGATTGCTAAAAGTTCCAGGTATGGCTTTTCCACTTAGTCAAGGACTCGAGAATTATTCTGGAATTTAACCTACCTCAGATTTGAAAAGAAGACTGTCGGAATTTTAATTGATATAATGATCTCAAATTTCGGTATCGACTTCTGAGAAGACAGTACTTGAACCATGAAATGTTTGGTTCGATTTTACTTGTCTACATATCTGATGAAACGTTTGTATAGTTTATTTTGATTACCACTCACCTCACCCTCCCTCTAGATTTTCCATCAGCCTTTGCTATATAGTTGGGTTGTTTTGCCATTATATTCTCACAAGAAACTGTAGCCCTTTTATATAAAGGTATTCTTAGTAACTGTTGGATGGGGGTATCGACCCAAATTTTTATTTTTCTGAAACTTCTAAATCCTCTTCTTTAACATGAATCAAATCAAACGGCTGATTTATGTCTCCAATAATAACGTTATTAGCCTCTTGCAATTGACGTAACTTCCCCTCAATTTGGTCAAACTGATCAGCATATCGGCTCATAAAGTCGTTTCTTGTGATCGCTAATTGAATGTCGACTTCATTCATGAGTGCAGGTGAATAAAGAGCTAGTCGAGTAGTTTCAGTTCTTCCGTTTCGGCATTCTTCGTCACTATCGCTAAAATAAACAAACTGTTTTATCGGGCCCTGTTGTTGTCACATAATCGGATCACATGATCATATGAGTCATCCCGGTACAGAATCCCGGAAAACTGGACAAGACCCTTGTCGTGGTCGATAACACGGACAAAGAAGTCAATAAGTTGAATTTTAAATTAAAATTGGAAATGAAAATATACAAAATTTAGCTTGTATTTATAGTACCCAGGTTTAGTTCCAGACCCAAATTGAGCTATGACCAGACTATGCAGACTGAAATGACCTCTGATCAGATTTTCCAGACCAAAATGATCTCTGATCAGACTTTCCAGACCAAAATGTACTCTGATCAGACCGAACCCAGACCACTGTTCATACTATAGTGCGCTTATGATCTGACCCAAATTCACACCATTGTCCAGACTATAAACAGACTATGATCAAACCATCTTCAGACCATGGTCCAGACTCAATTTGAGATCATTGCCCAGACCTTAATCAGACTATGATCAGACTCAAGTGCGCTCAAAATAGTCTGATCAGAGAAAAAATTTAATTATTAACAAATCTCTTAATTTTGCTATTATATAGTCATTCCATAAAAACAGGTATTTGCAGTATTAAAATCATCTAAGGAAAAGCCAATTCTGAAAATATAGCTAATGAAAACGAAACCTAACTGTTGAGAACAAATTTTATTTACCATACCCCTTAGTTCATATTTCTAACTCAATGAATGAACTTAGACAGCTTTCCACAAGAAACGTCGTGGTCTTCAGTTAATCAAAATTTCCTCTTGAGGGGACCGGCCTTTGCTATCAGCTGGACTCCTTGTTTCTGATCAGAGTCATCGGACTTTAGACGAGTCTCTGATTGGAACGCTGCTTTATTGTTGCCTCTCTCTGAGCCAACATCCCTCAATAAAAAAACATAAAAAGGAAAAAATAATGCACTCGAAATCAGACCTTCCAGACCGAATTGACCTCTGATCAGACCGAACCCAGACCATGGGTCCAGACTATAGAAACTGTGATCAGACCTTCCAGACCGAATTGACCTCTGATCAGACCAAACCCAGACCATGGTCAAGACTATATAGACAATGATCAGACTGTCCAGACCAAACTGACCTCTGATTAGACCGAAATCAGACCATGGTCCAGACTATTGTGCGCTCGAACCGTTTTCCAGACCCTGTAATTTCGGACTGGCAACACAGGGGTGTGCGCTCGATTGGGTCTGATCATAGCTCAATTTGGGTCTGGACCAAAACCTGGGTATTTATCAATGCGAAAATATAACGAGAATTTTTAGATTAGCTAAAATTAATTTACTTGACTGACATATGAACAGATCTTAGTACCAAATCCCGGACGTGATTTTCAAATTTCATCAACGTTTGATGAAAATCACATAGGGCCTAGATACAATCGAGTTCATTAGTTGGAGGTCGGTGGATGTTAGAATCAGGATCCTGTGTGTGGTAGAATTTACTTTTGAAAGCTGATTGATAGGTCAATAAGATAACTATAGCACCAAAATAAAATTAGAATTGAGTTTAGTTTTGTGGCTATTACTTATCGATCCTCCCTCTTTTTTGTTGGTATAGGTTCTCCAAATCTGTCGGGTTGTTTTTCTATTTCTTGTTGATGTTCGTGAAGGGTCTGGTGGCTCGGTTTGTTGGTGCTCTTCAGCTGATGTGGCTGCACAAGCGTCACCCTGATGCGAAGGTCCCACATCTGTGTTCTGAAGTTGTGGTTCTCATTGAGATATGGTCTCCTCCAGAGCTTTCGGGTTGTATAAATTATGTGTTCAAGAAGTTCCTGATGATGAAGTTAGCAGGAACTGTCTTCGTCTTCCCATTGGCCTTGAATAGAATGGGTTCGCACAAGTCAAAATCTGCTATTGCTGCTAGTCCCACTCTAAATATCAATATAAGTTCAACTGAAGTTTTGCCCCTAGTCTTTGAAGTGTTGCAATGTGTCACCAGTGCCCTTTGCAGGAATGCTCCAAATGACACATTATGAGTGGGACTCCAAGCTTGAAGTGCCTGCTTCACTGTCTGAACTGCTCTTTCAGCTAGTCCATTAGCTCTTGAATGATAGACGGGTTATTCCATTTTCCTAATTCCCAGTGAATCACATCACTAATTAAGGTTACCACTTACAAATTCAGGACCATTATCAGATACTCAGCTTTTGGTATTCCGAATCTTGCAAAGATCTGACTAAGTTATATTTTAACTGTTCCTGATGTTCTATTTCCCGAGGGGAAAACTTCTATCTAACCAGAACCAGCGTCAACAATTAGTAAGATATTGTCTTGTTCCTTAACATAACCCCAGTTCACGTGGAGCCGGTCCCAAACGTAGGCTTCTGGCCTCGTAGAGACTGTTTTTCCCAGTCTAGGCATGTTCATTGGACAATTCTTAGATTTACTAATAAAATTTCGAGACTCATGGGTATTGCCAGGCCACCATGCTATCATTCTGACTGATGCCTCAGATCAATGGATGTGTCTTAGTTCCATGGATGTGCCTCAGTTCCTTTTTGCAGGATGTGCCTCCTGTGCTTTTGCCAAAATAAAGTATCGTAATTTGGGTGGATTGAAAGGGACAACATCTCTTAAGAAGATTCCATTGTGTATAGTAAAAGCATCTTTCTGTTGTTTGAGTCCCTTTTTATTCTGAGTATTGTTTCAAATTGTCGCTTCTAAATCGTTTTATTATGTCCTGGAAGGTTCTGTTTGTTCCAAGTTCAGTTTAGATCTCTGCTTGGTTCACCAAATCACTCTGCGCGATGTAGATGTTAATGATTGCGAATTACACTCGACCGTTGTCTGATTCCTCTTCGTCAAAATCGATTCTGCTCAAAGCATTTGCATGGGGTATGCTCTACTGGTGTGTACTTCAACCCATAGTCGAAGCCCATTTGAGCTATTGCCCACGTTGTGACTCTAGCTGATGATCTCCTCGTCCACTGAAAAGAGATATTTGGGTGGTTTGTGGTCCGTCTGTAGGGTAAATTGTTATCCAAGAAGGAGCTGCTTCAATCCTACGACCAAAAACACCATTGCCAGTGCTTCCCGCTCTGTTTTCGAGTAGTTTTCCTCCTTTTGGGTCATTTTTCTTGATACAAAAATAACTGGATGTCCTTCTTTTTCAGAGGCGTCAATAGTAACTGTTGCTTTTTTTGCAAATTCTATGGCTGTACCTATGGGTTAGCACATAATTCATTTCTTATATCTTCAAAATGCTTGTTGCATTTTGCTCCATGTGAAATTGCTATTTCTCATGTGGATTAAGGGTAGCATTTTTTTAACAAAAATTAGGAATCATTTTTCCGTAAAAGTTTTCTAGCCCAATAAACAATTCGAGCTGTTTTTTATTGGTTGGCGCTTTTGCATTATTTTATATTTTTTCAACATATTTGGGACGTAGTGCTTTCCCTCTTGTGAAAGGGAGTATCCCAAAAACTAACGCTATCGACTTGTTTTGAGTTAGATTTTTCCCTACGTAATAGTACACATTTTCCCAAGTAGTCGACTCTTGACTGCAAGCTTTCTCTTGTCGAACTGCTCCCTGGTAGTTCCATGCATCAACACAACGTCTTGAAAGATTACAACACCTTTGATTCCTTTGAATGTTGATTTGATGCAACTCTGGAAGATTGAAGAAGAGATTTTTTTTAATTCCCGAGGTAGTCGGCACATCTTGAACAGTCCCTGAGATGTGTTGATTCTGCAGATATCATTTTCCTGTTCCTCAAGTTCAATTTGATAATAGGCATCTGAGAGTTCAATTTTGGCCTAATTTTGAGGCCCCATGTAAATTTTGAAAATGATCTCCATGTCTGGTATTGGGTAGTCCTCATCCATGACGTTGCCATTGATATGCGCTTTTTTGTTCACACAAAGTCTCAGTTCTTCACTCTTCTCTCTCTGACACAGCACTGGAGGTGCATTAGTGACTCCTACTGGCTGTACCGGTTCATATATGCTCTGTCTGACTATCTGTTCCAGTTTCTCTTGTCTTGAATAGGTAGAGGTATTCTTCTGGCTTTGCAGAACATTGGCTGTGCTTCTAGTATCAGCTTTACATGAGCTTTGTAACTTTTCACAGCAAGGTAGGTGTTGTGTTTGGTTGTGATGTTTTTCACGCCGTGCTTGATTAGAAGGTCTCTACCAAGCAGTCCAAAGTTCTTATCAGACCGCACAATTGCTACTTGTTTTTGTGTGTGCCTGCTCCATCGTCACAACTCAACATCACAAGAAAGTGATCCGAGAAGCGTTAATTAAGGACCATCATAAGCTTCCAGATGTCTTATCTCACCATCCAACTGAGTTTTACCAGGCTCAGTCCTTATTTTGGATGATATCACAGTGCCACTGCACCTTTGTCTAACTGCATTTTGACTTTGCAGCCATTTATTGAGATATATCCCCCTGTCACAGACATGCTAAAGATTTGTTCTTTTGTATAAAACTTTTTCTCTCCAATGCTGGAGATGCTTTCTCTGAAAAATTGTTTTCTTCTTCGCATATTTATTTTGTTTATTGTAATTACCTGAATTAGGTTGGGGTTTGCTTCTATAAATTTCTGAGAAGTGTTCCGCCTTTTCACATGTGCTGCTTTTTTTAGTTAGCGCTGGACAGGGTCTACTGGAATGTGGCTAACATCCACACCTAGTGCAAGTATTGTTGCTTTTATTAGCCGAAAATTTTTTGTTTGGTTTTCGAAAGGTCTTCTTTAAGCTGAACCCAACTTCTTTTTTCACAGTGAAAGGCTTATTACCTGATGAGAAAATGCAAAAGCCATTGCTTGACTTCTGAACTGTAAGCTCTCGTTCATTTGAGTAACAGACATTGCTGGTTTTGCTTTAACACCGTCTAGTAGCCTAAGTTTTGCTCCGAGGTCTCTCAAGTCTGAAAAAAAAATATTTTTTACCAACTCCTCTTCGGAGTTGGCCGCTGTTTTGAGTTTTTCGAAGTCACAATAGCGTGCTTCATCACTAAGACGTGCTAGGAAATTGTCGTCTGACTCCACTACACCTTGTATTAGGGACAGAAAATTGGTCTTTTTTGCCGTTAATACTCTCTCTTTGGGAGAATTATATCTTTGAATCGCCAATCTGATGTCTTTATACGGAGTGTTTATCAAACTCCTAGGACTCATTAGGCTCCCTCCTAAGTTTAATAATTACATCATTCCCGTACATACTGAGAGAGAGGTTGGTTACCTGTAAGTCCTGTACAGTGCCATCGGTGTTGATCTTGTCCTCCTTCTTCTTCTCTGCGCGACTTTTCGCCAAAAAAGTCATAACCTGCGCAGTAGCTGATTCTGCATTCTGAAGATCCAAAATTTGACTGTCTGTAGCTTTGGACACCATTGTCGTGGTAGATAACACGTGTCAAAGAATTCAGTAGGGTGTTAATTAAATTAAAGTTGGAACTGAAAATATTCAAAATTGAGCTCGTATTTACAGTAGTTATCAATGCGAAAAAATAACGAGAATTTTTAGAATAGCTAAAAATATTTTACATGATTGACATGTGAATAGATATTAGTACCAAATCCTGGACATGATTTTCTATTTCCATCAAAATGTCATGAGAATCACATTAGGCCTGAACACAATTGAGTTCATTAGTTGGAGGTCAGTGGATGTAAGAATCAGGTTTCTGTATGTGGGAGAATTTACTTTTGCCATCTGATTGATAGGTCAATAAGATAATTATTGCACCAAAACAAACTGAAAATTGAGTTTATTTTGTGGCCGTTACTTATTGACAAGGTCACAAAGTAAGTTCGTCAGGTATTTTCTTCTTTTGATCTTTGAAGCTTTAATAAAGAAAAGTTCTAAGTTTCTTGATGTTTCTTTGGTAAAGTGGTTTATTGTGATTGCTAATTGAATGTGTACTGCAGTGCAGATGAATAAAGAGTTTGTCCATTAGTTTCAGTTTTTCCGTTTCGTCATTCTTCGTCACTATTGCTAAAATAAACAAACTGTTTTATAGGTCCCTGTTGTTGTAACATAATCGGATAAAATAATCATATGAATCATCCCGGCTCGCGATCCCGGAAAACTGGACAAGACCCTTCTTCTTTCCCAATTACTTATTTACTTAACGATAATTTTCGAATTGGATTCATGCTGAAATTTACCAGGATACTTTCGGATATACTACTGCACATCCATGAACAGTTGATAACACTCACATGAATTTCTTGCCATTACAATTAGAAGGAGAATTTGGATTCAGGAACTTATTGTTCCCCTTGGCTGCCTTCTGAGCCCTTTAAACAAAAACTTGTTGCGTCCGGCTTCAACCATTGAAAGTTTTAAGAGATGTAAAAGCTCTTATTTTGTCCTGAGGCTGCTTTTTCAACTGAGAAATGTCTGCTTTGTTTGTGGTCCTTTGATTGTGGTTATTAGTTGATCTGATGAAAAACTTTGGATATTTTCATCAATTTTTCGATTTTTATTTTTGTTGTGGAGGTTTTAATTATGGAAAGAAATTAATTCAAAATATTGAAGACTTTTAAGTATAGTTGATGGCTTGCAACGTTTAAATTTTTAAAATTAAAGAAGTCCATGGTTAACATCTAAATGAAATGTCTTTTTCTTTATGAAGTTCTATGGTTACGACTTTTTCCATAAACCGAGGAAAAGTTTCGTTGCCTGAGGCTCATTCATATTTGGAGAGTAGGATCGGTGATTTCCGAAAAAAAGGAATTAAGCGTTGATCTCTCAATTCTATATGAAATTTGTTTTTTTTTTCGTACCGTGTTCAATGACTACAATTTTCCCATAAATACCCGATATCTAAAATTGATTTTTTTTCGGGTTTCTTTTATGCCAAATTTTCAAAATATTCTTTGCATTTTATTTTGCGCTTTTTGGATTACGTTAAAAATTCTTTTTTCAAATTATTTTTCATTCAAAAAACCTTTCTGATGGCAACTACTATTCATAGACGCCATAATATGAATTTATAATTTTCTAGCTTTTTGAAGTAAGGGTGCAACACGGATCATGACTGTTTTGGGATATTTTTGTTCTTTAAAACAGTAGTAAGGCAAAACGAGAGGACGCTTTGTAACGAGAGGACGTTACCGTGGCGATCCGTAGAAACGCTTTGTCAAAGGGGGACGTCCCCACCCGTGACAATCCGTCAGGTACATGTTTTTGTGGTCAAAAAATAAGAAATCATTTCTTGAATAGAGCCGAACTAAAAAAAAAACTTTTGCCTTTAACTTTGCCTGCATGAGCAAGTTTCCATTCCTTCCATTTCTTAAACTGATGACACTCACGTGAATTTCTTGCCATTATATTTAGAAGGAGAATTTGGACTCAGGAACGTATTTTTCCCCTTGGCTGCCTTCTGAGCCCTTTAAACAAAAACTTGTTGCGTCCGGCTTCAACCATTGAAAGTTTTAAGTGATGTAAAAGCTCTTATTTTGTTCTGAGGCTGCTTTTTCAACTGAGAAATGTCTGCCTTGTTTGTGGTCCTTTGATTGTGGTTTTTAGTTGAGCTGATGAAAAACTTTGGATATTTTCATCAATTTTTCGATTTTTATTTTTGTTGTGGAGGTTTTAATTATGGAAAGAAATTAATTCAAAATATTGAAGACTTTTAAGTATAGTTGATGGCTTGCAACGTTTAAATTTTTAAAATTAAATAAGTCCATGGTTAACATCTAAATGAAATGTTCTTTTCTTTATGAAGTCCTATGGTTATGACTTTTTCCATATACCGAGGAAAAGTCTCGTTGCATGAGGCTCATACATATTTGAAGAGTAGAATCGGTGATTTCCGAGAAAAGGAATTAAGCGTTGATCTCTCAATTTTATATGAAATTTTTTTTTTCGTACCGTGTTCAATGACTACAATTTTCCCATAAATACCCAATATCTAAAATTGATTTTTTTGGGGTTTCTTTTATGCCAAATTTTCAAAATATTCTTTGCATTTTATCTTGCGCTTTTTGGATTACGTTAAAAATTCTTTTTTAAATTATTTTGCATTCAAAAAACCTTCCTGATGGCAACTACTATTCATAGACGATATAATATGAATTTATAATTTTCTAACTTTGGGAAATAAGGGTTCAACACTGATCATGACTGTTTTGGGATATTTTTGTTCTTTAAAACAGTAGTAAGGCAAAACTCACGCTTTGTAACGAGAGGACGTCCCCGTGACGATCCGTAGAAACGCTTTGTCAAGGGGGGACGTCCCCACCCGTGACAATCCGTCAGGTACATGTTTTTGTGGTCGAAAAATATGAAATCATTTCTTGAATAGAGCCGAACTAAAAATATAAACTTTTGCCTTTAACTTTGCCTGCATGAGCATGTTTCCATTCCTTCGATTTCTTAAGTTTAGTGGCGTGCGTGTTGTTTCGAACTTTGCTCGGTTTTTTGCTATTAAAACCAGATGTCGTGGTTAAACTGCACTTGCTGTTACCTTGGTTTGTGTATGGAAAACGATTGCTTGACGCTTTTAAATTCGTATCTCAAATCGAATTTCCTGTTCTTTAACCATTTATTTAAAAAACTTGATTTAACGTTTTTAGCCTATTTTTCGAATCGTGTTAAATACAAACAAACAGTTCAAAGGTTTAAAATGCAAAATAACGTGAATCGTTTTCAATGAAAGCTTTTCTTTTTTTGCCGTTTGGCAGGCGGTATTAAAATTGGGCCCTCTTTCCTGCTTTACTCGGCTTCATCTAAAAAAATTTTTCAGACAAGCCGTGATTAGAGCCGTTTGAAGTCAACTCGCTTGCAGTGTATTCATGCTGTAAATATCCCTATTCAACTTCTTTGAAACCACTTTCCTGCGTTCCCTCTCTATTTGTATCAAACTATTCTAGCCCAATTTTGTTCTGCAAGCATTCTGATATTGATTATTTGATTGTTTCACCTCCGCTTGAAGCTTGAATTAACTTCTTCATGAAGTCATCCCAGTTGGCGGCAATTTGGTGGAGAAAACGTCGCCAATAACAGCGCGATGTAAGGTAGGCTTTCCGTCCCGTTTTTGAATAAAATTCGTTTATCATCGTAAATACTTAAGCAAATTGTGTTCATTCTACTGCTAAATAACTGTTGGTTGTCTAATTTAATACAGTAGTTGACTGCTCGCTCCACGCTTTTGCTCAATAAAGTTTCTTTGAACGCAATGTGAGTGAAAACTTTCTGTGTGTTTTTCGTGACCCCTTTCATGCTCTTCTTCTCTTCTCATAGAAGAATAAAAATATTTTAGCAAGTTGCTGTTATTAAATAGCTAACATTGTTGGAATTGATTAGATAAAAATCTCGTAAAACTTCTTCTACGCGTGTTAGCAGTTTGCGTTTTTTGCAATTTCTCAACAAGAAACTTACCCTGAGAAATATTGGAGTTCACATTGGATTTTCGACGAAAAAATACTTTTCTGACCGAACCACACAGTTCGTCTTTGAATTTCAATTTTCTTCATTTTTCTCGCTGTAGAGTGGAAATTTTTTTTGGTACTTCTTGAAATCGAAATGTACGTTTAATTCTGCATTGTTTTTTAAGTCTTAATATAAATCGTGAGTGTAGATCTTTTATGTTAGAGAGTCTGTATCACTGGACAGAAGTTCACAGGTAAAGTATTGCTTCGTGATGTTTTGATGAAAGTTTTACATGCAGACTTTGGAAAGATCCAGGATAGTTGCACAATAATAATTAAAGGTTTTGACCAAGTGATTTGAGTTCTTCTTGGAACGACCGCAGCTAAGTCTTCATTGAAAACTTTTTCTAGAGACTATGAGTGTTATGACTTGTGTTATATCTACGACAGAGAAATGCGTTGTTACAGCAAATGTTAAATCATATGAAGCAACTAGTTCTTATGTCACAATCAAACTATTATAACTAGAAGCTGAAGGCAGTGGATATCGTTTAAATTAAAAAATAAATTAAACTCTTTTGGAACTAGAGCAAATTTCTTCAAAGTTTGACGTCTCAAAAACGTGATCTAAGGGAAACTAGAACCCGAAAAGCTCTCAAGGATAAAGAGAACGTTAAGAAAAGAAAATCGGTCAGAAAGCCGCAAACAAAACTACCAGTGAGCAAAAACCAAAAACAGAACACAAAGATTCTGACACTGAAATCGAAGACTAAACATTATTTCAGAAACCAACAAAACAGATCTTTCCATCATACTCTCGATTTCTAATCAACGATTGTGGAAGCAATGTATGCGCGTTCAGCGGATTCTTTTCAAAAATTTCAAAAGCGATTTATTTTTTCACCCTTGAGCAAAAACCGTCCTTCAATACGTCTCAAAGTTCTTTTTTTGAGTACTCATTTCATGAAAACTCTAACGGATTCTGCAAAAAAATCATGTACCCATTAGCACCTTTTTTTTAGAATAAACAGAACGTAAAATATTACGATCCTACAGCTATCAGAATTGTCCTCCTACAATGTGCCATCTCTCTATACATGTTTTAAGGTCCTCTTTCAGGATATTTCGCCAAACGTTTGTCATCATGGGAAAATTTTTGACAAACTCAAGGAAGCAGTTAAATATAACAAAAAATACATCCAGAGAATGTAGACATCAAATCCAAATACATGGAAACTGCCTAATTTGCAGGGATCTCTCAAAGTCAATATTCAAACTCAAACTGACTTTATACCAACCTCTACGAATCTTCGCTTCTTTAATTTATTCAACAGTGACCTTTATTCTGAATTTTCAAAAAAATTATTAACAAAACGAATAGTGGTTATTGATCTCTTGATGTTGATAGCAATACGTTGTTTGTGAAATTTTTCACTGAAAGAATGTTTGTTTGCTAGTTTGTTGGCCTCTAAAAATTTAATTATTAGACCAAGTGTTTATCACATCGTAGTAAATCTTTATCAATCATGCACACAAAGCAAGCATTTTATGATTCAAAAAAAATGAGCAATATTTATGCAAAACAGACCGCATAACTTTGAGTTCGGAGTCTGAATTGGGTCTAGTTTGAACAGTTGATACAGCTCATCGTAGTATACAAAAGTCCTTTGTAGAAAATTAGGTATTATTGCAGTGGCAAGCCGAACAGATCAGCGAAATAGAGTTTTTGTTTTTTTTTCTGTCACAAAAGCAACCAGTGACTTCCTGCCAAGAGCGCTTCAGAAGCGATAACAATCTTAAACGATCCATTCGTTAATATAGGAAAATTTTTCGCGGCAAAAATGCCGGTGTATTTAAATTTCTACTGTTTGCATCGTAGACATAAGTCCATTATCATCAAAATATCCATTTGTTGGATAAGTGATCAGGGTATTTTTGGTTATTTTTCTATCAGATGACGCGTAAAACGTTGAGCTGCGTTCACCCATAAAAAAATATAAAATTGTAGAGCGACTGAAAAAATATGTTCTACTGATATAGAACGATTGGTTATATCGGGATGAGAAGCTTCCTCATTTTAAGTCAGGTCAGAGGCCATGATAAAGGGGTATTCTGAAAGTAGAATTCCAAGTCCATCTTTATCAAGGAAATCTAGAGCTTCTAGAGTGTTGAAAAAAATACGTGTTTAATGCGCTTTTGAAATTTGTGTGCCAACAACTGGAATTTGGTTCCGATAAATGAATACTTGACTGAGGCCAAATTTTCGGAAAAAGTACGTTTTCTGTTTGTACCCAAAAAGGCTTGATTTGTATTCATTGCTATTATCATTCACCGAACAGATTCTGTAAGAAACACATCTTCTTGTCTTCAGCTTCTTATACCGGCCGATGCCGGAAAAGATCTCGGGACTACCGCTGTGTATCTGTAGACTGCAGGAGTCTTGTGAATATTCTTTATGAATTGCTGTCAAAACATGGTCGGCGACTGTCATTTTTCGCACGTAAATAATTGCTTCTATTATTTTTTGTTTGTAGTGTTCATTGCACTCGGAGATGTTAGCAAAACCATTAGTTGACCTTCTTAAAGATATTCTGAGTGTTTTCCCATACAGTAGGTATTTATCACAATTAGTATTTTGCTCGCTGGCTTCCCAATGAAATAATTCTTCTTTGAATCAGCTACTAAGGCTTTTCTTGCAGCAACAACTGTTGCTCTATTGTCTGCGCCATCAATTTTTGCTGGCTCGTCCTCGTAATAGTACACTTGAAAAACGAGTCGTTTATTCGTAGCATTTTCTCTATTTGAAAACTCTCTTTCAATGAACGCTTTATATGCATAATTACAGTTTTTGTTTGAGAACTTCACTTCATTGGACGAAACCGTGCATTCTGAAAAATGTGCGTGAAGAGCATTGTTGCTGAAATATGGTGAGTCAGTAGTTGCAGCATCTGCACCGGTTCGAAGATCGGCGTCATTATTTGCTGTAATTTTGCATTCGATCTCTAGTAAAAAATTTTTGAGATCAATAAATTTGTTCCTGTCACAAATGACTTCTAATTCTAACATTAGTCCGTCTGGTGAGTATGGAGGACCAATTTTTTGAGTAAAGGCAATCTTAAAGGTAACCAAAAGAGCTTATTTTTCGCATGTATCAAGCGCTGTGTGGGTTGCTTTGGCTGGTAACAAATTGGTAATCATTGCGAACTCTTGAAAAAAATTAGACCGACTTCTTAGTGAGCGGCTTTTTTTCCGAATGTCTTGGAGTCAGCTTAGTTCTTTACGGTTTTTTAACAGTAGTTTTAAGCGCTTCTTTGGTGTTTTTCTCTTTCTGACAACTTCAACTATTTCGGGGGCGGCTTGAACTACCAAATCTTTTCCAAGTTTCTTTGCAACTGTCCAGAGAACATTTCTAGCTATATGTAGAACAGCGCGTCCACTGCTGGCTGCTAAAACGCCAAAACCCTCTTTGACGGCAATTACCCGACAAAAATTAGGTGGCACAGCTTGTTGCTGGTAATATGCTTCCATTTAGTCAAGCTTTTTGAAATACAACGTCAGAATTACTTTTGCAGTTCGTTTTAAAGGAATCAAATTTCCTGTCTCTGTTCTCAATTGCACTCCAACAGACTGGTTTTTTGTTAACAGTGTTTTTTTACTAGGTTGCTAAAAATATTTCGATGAGTTGGTTCAATTGAACACAGGCTGTAATTTTTCGGTCATTGTTTTGAATCAATGACGCGTATCAGTGGGCCTTTTGTTTCGCCAACGTATTGAATTTCTGTTATATCTGTATACACGAAAACAACTTTTTTCCTGCTAGCATGTCAAACGGATAATCAGCAACGTAGACTTTTGCTTCACCATCTGGCATTACAACGCTTTCTGATGAATCAAGCATTTTATAGCCAAGGTGAGTTCCACTTCCATCCTGTATACCTTTGAAGCCTAAAATACTCGGTTTTTGTTTGTCCGGAAATGTAATTCCCTTGTAATATCTGAAGAACAAAATCAACATACCAGTATTTTTGCTGGACTGAGAATCAAAATTGAGATGACCTGATGCTGTTCTCAGGGACTGGATTTTTCTATGTTTGGAGTTTTCATAGCTTCCTGGACTCTTAAGGACGCTTTGTCTTTTTTTAATGTATCGAAAGAGCTCCGTCAAGTTTACTCTTTTGATGGAATTTCTATTTCCGTTCAGAGAACTTGATAACATGATTAATGTTAACTTGGTTGATTTTTGAAGGAGAGATAATTTCACTCAAGGCTACCCTCCAGTCGCCTTGCAAGTTGATTTCTTCGTTCAAAACAATCTTCATTTAGCCTGAGTATTCTAGAGAAATATCTTCAAAGAGATAGATGACACTATATGAACGCTAAGCTCTTTCATGCTTTGTTGTTTCACTGCTTTTATCCACAACCTTCACCAACTCTAATTCAAAAAATTTTCCTTGTGTAGGGTTTTGAGTTGAATCTATAAGACTGTAGGTAGGAGGGTTTTTGGTTGATATATTGTAAATCTCGAATACTCTGCTTGTAAATGTTTGTTTGTAACTATTTCGAAAAGCTATATCTGCTTTAGATATTCAAACAAAGTTTCGAACAATAAACTTTGGACGACGAACTAACTTTGCTGATGCGTCAACAGATAATGATAGCATGAGAACATATTTTTTTGTTATTTTATTGGTTGCTAACTTGGTGACTCTGTTGACTCTAGTGTTAATAGTTTGAACGAAGCTTTGCAATCGATCAATGTATGAGAATGTACACTTGTCTTCAAGACATTTGTATATCAAATTTTTAAGGCAACGAATGTTTCTCTCAGCAAAAGCCAAATTTTTTATCGGAAAATTTGTATACTTTACTTTTTTTCTTATCGCGCAGAGCTGGAACGGAACGCTGGAACTCTGTGCCCGCATCAAGCCATAAATTTTATGGTTAATGGTTTTTAATCAATTTCTTGAAGGCATCTGCTGTTATTGTCGCATATTTTGACTTTAAGGGTTCAACTCTTAGATATTGTGAGCGACAGTCAATCGCCACTAGCAAACAATTCTTACCCCTGTTATATTCTGACAATTTGTTGACATGAGCTAAGTCAAGATACCAGATCACGTTTACATCGTACGCAATTACTTTAAGACGAGCAAAACGAATGCGGAACTTTTTATGTTTTGTATGTGCGTTCTATCGTCCAAAAATTTTTTTACCTTTTTTTGATTTAAAATAGTGCTTTTTTCTAATTTTTTTGCTTCCATATACAGCTGCTTCTTTAGTGTAGTGCGACTTTAGCTATTTGTTTCACTGGTCGTAAGAGTCCCGTTTTTTTCCGATTGGTCACCGGTGGGCGTTCCAAAACCTCCTTTACTGTCTGTGAAGTCGTTGCTGTTTTCGGTAAGAAGATCTCTGCTGGTGTGGTTTGTAATTTTTGGGTTTTGTAACTTGAATTTGTTTTTGATTTGGTAGACTTCCTTCTTTTTCCTGAAGGTTTTAGAGTTCCCTTATCGCAGCTTTGGCATTGATATTAATCACTAATTCTTGCTTCAGGTTTATTGCCTCCAACACTTTGAAAAAATCGGGATTCTGAAGTTTTTTGGTTGGCTGCTGCAGATCACATGAAAATGAAGAGGCAGATATATTAGTTTGTCCAGCATCGACTGTTAATTTTTCTCCTTCATCTTTTAAAACAAGTAGTGATTTTTTGAGAAGATCAATTATTTCTTTAGTTCTGCAGTACGTCGAACCAGTGAGAGGGCTCCAAACTTTTAATACTCACTCTGTTAGTTTATTTGATTCCTCTTTTGGGTCTTTCTCAGTTGGACCACTATCAGTGTTTGATATATCATCCGTGAAAATTTTGGTCCGTGTTCTATTTAAAAGGGACAAATGAGAACCTTTGTGTTTTTTTCAGGATTTTCTAGAATCTGTTCTGATAAGGGTTCATCTTCCACATAAACACTTTTGGGATTAAACACTATTCCTCTGCTTTATACATTCTGATGTTTCACTTAATTGTGCATAACAACAACGAATAATTATCGCTTTTTTTCTCAAGGGAATTGTTTTTCGAAAGAAAAAAGAGTGGAAAACATTCTCATACTTTTCTAAATTTTTTACCTTTCCCCTGAATACAATTTGGAAATACTCAAAGAGCACTGAAACTACTTGTTCACTCATTGGTAAGTCGTATTTGTCTGCTATATTAGAAGGAACTTCAAAGGGCGCAGCACCAATTTTAACTATGTATGAACAATACTTTAAACAGTCCAAAGTTCTTTGATATAGGTCTATGACTAAATGTCCCAAGCTTTCTTTTTTCGCCAATCCATATTAATTTCGTAAAAATTGTGTAAGTTTTAAATGTTTGCCCAAATAGTCAACTTGCTGAATATCACGCGGAAATTTAATCAAAATCATGTGTGTTGTGTTCAGATCTACTGTTCTAGACCATCTACTTTCTGAAGTTAATTTCCAACTTTTGCCCTACTTCATTGTATATGAGCTGCATTTCTCTGTAGAGAAAGATTATTTTCTCAAATTTGAGAAAAAATGTATTTCCATAGAGCATTTGGAAAATTAAATCGTTTTAGCCGGATCCAGATGGCCCTATAACAGCCATGAGAACTCCATCTCTTCTTTGTACGATTTTTTTTCCTAGCCTTGGTTTAGGTAAACTATAACCAACTAAGCTTGATAAAATTGATATCCAAACCGAAGTTTCTTCGCTTGTGGGTTTGAGCACATTAAGTTTGACAATACAGGGAGCAATTAGCATCAAAATGACAAACAGTTGGACAAAAAAACAACTTCTGGCCTCGGCAAAGTTGTTTTGTTACAAAATATTTACGACGATTTAGCACTGCTTTCTTTTCAAAAAAGATTGCTGAACTGCAGCGTCAACTTGGTAAACCGTTACTTCTGCCATCTCGATGAAAATTAATTTGAAAAAAAATTTAATTAAAAGTTGAATCATTAATATACTTAAAAAAATTTATAACAGTTATATTCACTAAAGAACTCTTTCATTTGATCCATAATACAATCAGAAATTCTGTCAGTTTTTTGATAAGGAATAAATTTTGATAAGGAATAAGCGTGCACTCTGTCAGCTCTAACGCAATCGTTTTTTTTTGTCAGTCAGAGTGAATGGGGTCATCTTGTAAAATTTCCTCGCCGGTTGGGTGTTTAGGCATCAGAAGTAGTTTCGGAGGGGAGACTTTGCGAGGAAACACGGACATTTTGTTTTTTCCAATGAAGGAGTAGATAAGGAGAGTGAATTAGCGAGTTTCTTCTCCTGTGAGCTGTAATTTTAGTTTTCTCTGCAGAAATTGGTTTCCGGTCTGTATTGTTTCGTTTTTCGAAATAGAAAGAATCAGTATCCCGTCCTGAGTTATCAACTCAAAAATAGTCGAACTCGGTGCAAGGGTGTTTCCACTTTCGTCGACTCCTCTCTCATTAGATGGCCAGTCAAGGTGAAAACATATTTCTTTCTATTGCACAGTGTTTGTTGAAGTTTCCTTGTCCAAGAGTATGATTCTGACAGTCTTCAGCGGAATTTTTGGGCAGTCAAGCGAATTCAAATCAATAAAAGGGGAGTCAAGAAGGTCGTACAAAATTTAACATTTTCTTATCCATTCTTATAAAAAACTGCCCCCGGAGTTCTCAAAAGAATGCCCTAAAAAATTGGTGTTAGATAAATGTACGGATAGTTTTCTAAAAGCCAGGATAATTTGTGTAAGATAATTTGTCAACAAAAAAAGACGTTTTCTATTGCTGTGGGCTTAGTTCTGTAAATTTTGAGAGAGGAGAAAAGAGAACGTAATCGATGTAGTCTTCCGAACAAAAGCCAAGTTCTTTGACGTTGAAATTATACTTCTTGTGACGAATACCCTCAAGGTCTAGCACAACTGTTTTGCTGCTCAACATTCCAGTAACTGATAAGAGTTCGGTTGAAAAGTTTCTATATATAAGCCAAATAAAATACTTGTCAAGTGGCCGCTGAAACAACTATTGATTTTACATGAGAGCATATATAAGTAAACTGGACCGACGTTGTAAAGTTCGTGAATGAAACCACTAGCAACATGTAAAAAAGCATGTCGTAGTATTTTTAAGTTATTCAAATGATTATCCCATGAAGAGTTGTCAATACCAATAAGCCCTCCATAGAGACGTAATTTAAAGGCAATGTCAAAGTCAAAGTTTGCTATCTGACTAAAGTAACTACAGGCAGCTAGAAAGTACATAAAACGATTCGAATTGTGTGAATAAGTTTCCGGTAGAGCAAGAAAATTTTGATGAGTTTTCTTTGGGTCTTCTCGGTAAATAATAGGCTTCACTAGATAACTGGAAGCTACCTAAATTTTAAAGAAAAAACGTAAATACTGAATTGAAAACTTTTTCGAAAAGAGGAAGATAGTTTCGAGGGTTTTTAGCTTCAATAATTAGTTTTGTTACTATTGTTTATTCCTTTTCATTTCATTTTTATTAGTTATCTTCATTGTCCAAGGAGTAAAACAGGTGATTCAATTTTAGTACTGTTGTTCAATAACACTCTTTGTGATTTTATTTCCTACTTTAAAAATTTTTAAAGTTTTTTTTTTTCTTGCAGCAAAATTGAGAGACACAATTTTTTTACCACCAAAAATGTACCTCTCGGATCGTCAGTCACGGGTGGGGACGTCCTCCCCGTTACTAGGCGTTAGTCTTGCCTTACTACTTAAAAATTAAATATATTTTTTTATTTTTGGGTGAATAGTGTGAACTTATCGGGGTGAATTTTCGGGTGGTAAATTTGAAAGTAATTACTCACTCAACCCATGATTACCCTCAATCTTTCATTTTTTTGAGGATGGGTGGGTTCTGATAAGTTACTCGGTGATTGCCGACATTTCCCTCATTGCTCCCTTTAAACCCATCACCCCCATTGGGGTAAATTCTCACGACATAATTGGTTAAATTTTCCCTCATTGTGCCCCTCCCCTCATTACTCCTTACTCTCTTCTCATTTTTTAAAAATGATTTTCGGGAGGTAATTGTGACACGGGAGCATTATAATTCCTTAAATCAAAATTGTATTGACTCACAAGACATCATTGGCCGAAATAACACCAATCTGAATATATTCACGTTTTCCAGAATTATAGAACAGCAAAGGTCCACCGCTATCTCCGCTTAAAGCTTGATTGATTCCTATACCGTTACAGGGGTGCACGAACAAATACCTCTCGCTCCTGTACTCGTAAGGAAGAGGCCTTCATCTTGCCCAGGGGTCACTTTCTCCGGGTTCATATTTGCATACAGTCGCTTTGTGTAAAATGTTTGGCAAGGCTGCATCCCTAGCAAAGCTTGTGACACCTTTAATGCTTTCCATGCTTTTTCGACGATTAAGCGATACCTCTCACTGTGCAGGAATTATAATATGTCACGCGCGCTCATGGAAAAACAAAGTAGAATAATCTAATTAGCAAATGCAATAAAAACCCCAGTTGAGAGGTCGAAAAGACTTAAAAAGTCGACATGGGGGGTAGTTTCCCTACCTTAAATACACGGTCGACTCCCTTAGAAACGTCGACCTAAACTCTTTTCATAAGTCGGACAACGGTATTTTCATATCGAATATTGGTCGACTCTAGGGTCTTTTCATACCCGGATAACGGTCGACCCAAAGTCTGTTCATAGATGATATCGTCGACCTAAAGTCTTTTCATAAGTCGACCAATGGTCTTTTCATATCCAGTACGGTCGACCTAAAGTCTACTTCATTGGTCTTTTTTACCAAATATTTGGTGCATTTTTAGGGGTTCATGGTTCTTTAAATCCCAGTGTTGAGCACTCCGTATGTACAAAGATAAAATCAAATGCACTAGAAACATCTCAATGATGATGGTAAAATAGAAGAACAACATGTTGGCTGGAACAAAGATTTTTTAAAAAAGAAATTTTGTCCTTGACCAAAAGTTTTTGCCAACTGAAGCAAACCATTAACACTCGCAACTACATTATATGCAAAAACGCATCAGTTAAAACCCAAGGTCGACCAGTGCCATATCGATCGACTTAAAGTATTTCATGACCATATCGGTCGACCTAAAGTCGACCATGACCATATCGGTCGACCTAAAGTAGAGCATGACCATTAGGGTCGACCTAAAGCCGACCAAGACTGTTAGGGTCGACCTAAAATCATTCCATACCCAACATTGGTCGACCACGGTCTTTTTATACCCGATATTGGTCGACAACGGTCTTTTCTTAATTCAACATCTCAACTGGGGAATTGATAAACTTGTCAGTTTGAAACTTTAAAAAATCCTGTTGAAACTTTTTGGCTAAGATTTTTATTGATGAAGCATTTTCTGTTGTTAATCTGCTGATAGCTCAAATTCTTCTCTACGGAATACGAGTCGTTTGAGCATGACCATTTTTTTGCCCTACGGGGAGGGGGAATCCTGGACAACGCTTACGAATTTGTGAATTCTACTTGCTACATTTCGCAAGTAGAAATCATGTGAAATCTACTTTTATGAGTCCGAATTACTTTAAATCTTCAAATGTTCTTACATTGCGGGCATGAAATCTAATGAAAACTTTCTGTAATGACTCTTAAATTTTTTGGTTGTTAACTCTGCTGCTTGTTAACTTTTTTGTTCATTATTAGTACATGACAGAAGAATGAAAATTTGGCCATCAATTTTGGGTCAAGCGACTAGTAAAGAGTAAAGAGCATCTGTTTCTTACTCATTCAGGCATAAAAAACTCAACTAAAAACTTTTGGTTATAATGCAAGATCATGCAGGAATCTTGCAGGACTTTGACACACAAGGCATCGTCTCGCAAATTTTTATTGAGAAACCCTGAAAATTCAAAACCCTGCAAGATAACTATTCATCTTAGAAGATCTTTCAAATATGCAGCTTAACTCAAGAGGTTTCAGAATGATCAGCATATTCCAAAGATTTATATTGTAGTCTTTTATGTGGAGCAGTTTTTGGTCTCTCGAAAAACCACCGCATCATGCAATTGAATTGCCACCTGTATCCAATAATAAAAAAAATAAAAATCCAATAAAAAAAATAATAAAAAAATTGCACCTCGCAGATAGCAGTTCTTACAAATGTAAAAACAGCGCTCTAACAGCAACTCCATATAACCGCTGACATCTTTTATTAAAAACACAAATTTACTTACTCATTTATTTACAATACGGTTTCCCTTCCAAATCGAAAAAGTCAAAATTGACTACTATTTTGAACGTTAAACTTTGGATCAATTGGACTCTCATAAGGTTTCCGGTTTAATAATTTTAGGTTTTGTAGACAATTGTTGACTGATTATGAACCGCTTTTGACGTCAGTAACATCAGACAAAAAACCAGTAAAAGAGCATCAAAAAACTTTGCCGTCTAAGTTTAACTTGTTGTCTTGATCGTTGTTTACACGTTGCTTTATATATGCTAATAACACGTTGATTTGTACGTTTTGGAGCGCATACATGAAATGAATCGAATCGTCCGAATTACTGTTGTATCAGAGTTAACAAATTGTCTTTAAAATTATTGTTTACGTTTTAAAAATATACCGCTATGTGCATACAGCGCACACGCTCAGCAGAACTCCGGTTCCAGAAAAGTCTATAGTATATAGGGATTGACTAGTTTGCGGAAGCTAATTTCGTCTCGACGCCTTTTTATAAATAGGATTCTTATAGATTGGGAATCGGATTCTTATATAGAACTCGATTGCTGAAGACAAATTTTTCAATACTTATTCTGGTTAAAAAGCAAAAACTCAATATATAACCAACTCAATGAGAAAAATGTTCAAGTAAAGAAATATTGATCTTACCAGTAGGATCCTAGAGGACGCAGTTTTTGTCCAGATGTATTAGGGGGAAAAAGCCGATCTGTTTTACGGTAATACTACAGCCTCCATAAAATTTACCCAACAAACAGATGTAGACAAAAATTAGGGAATAAGACGAGAGCAGTAAGCTTTGATTTTTGACATTCAAGAATTTTATCGCTAAAATTTTAGAGTTATTATCTGCTAACAATTTGACAAGGTCAATTATCAACAAAGCGAATCAGTGCATCCAAAGAACCTGCAGAGACTATCTTTCGTTTTATTGCATTTATTCGTTTGTTAATTTATATGCTGATATGAACGTTTAAATTTAAACACCTGCACACCAAAAAATAGCAATTTCTAAAAATAAGAAAAAAATGTTTTGTTAAATCACACCCTCTCCCGGTGTTAGTTATAGAAACAAAGCCTGCACACCCAAATTTGCAATCTTTCTACAACTTGACCTCAACGTTTTAAAAATAGGTAAAATTCGAATGTCAAAAATTGATTAAAAAACTCATGAGAAAGAAACACGGAGAATTGCTAAAAACAACTGTTTTGCTAAAGCTTTTCTAATCAAAGCTTCCTCAGAAATGAATTCAGAATTTAAAAACTCTCTAAGCTAAAAACACAAACCTTTGACGTTTCAAAGGATTGTTAGATTAAATGCTTTTAAAAACCAATGCAAAAATTTATAAAAATCAGCCGTTTTGAAAACAACAACATGAAAACCGGTCAAGTTTAACCTTTGTCGATCAGGGTATTTAACGAGTAGATAGAAGTTGAGCTCACAATGTAAGTTCTCAGTTGAGCTCACAAGGCCAAACAAAAACAAAAAACGAGTTCAAAAAACTAGAAAAGAGAATAGACATAATTGTCTCGCAAAATTCGAAAGTTGGATATAATCGCCTCCAAAAAATATCAGAATTTAGCAGAATTTAGCTTGTTAATAATGGAACTTACCACCTGTATGATTAATCTTTCTGATAAAATTTGCTATCATTACCCCTATCCTTCCCTCCCTCATGAGTTTTTAACTGTTTAATCATATCATTATTCAGGGTCGAGATATCAACGCAAACAATTGTCAAATATGTGTAAGATATGAGGCAAATACGATTAATGATTTCAAGAGTTGTGATTTTTAGTGCTTTCTGCAGGAAAAACCGCAAACAATAGGATAATTCGCCACAAAAAATAATGTAAATCTTTTTAGTGAGGGAATTTTTCCGTGATTTTGGATTTTTTGCTGTCAAATTTTTGTTCGCAACGCTGACAGCTGGGTTGAGGTGTCACCGCTAAGAATCGCTAAAAGATGTTAGATATGCGATGAATTTGAGTAAAAAGTGTAAGATTGACGCTCAATGCGATGAATGCGGTGAAAAAAAATAAGCGGTGAAAATTTTTTTTCACCGCTTATGCAATGAAAGAAAATTTTTCACTGCTACCAGCAGAATGCAGTGGAAAAAATTTTTTCACCGCTACCAGCAGAATGCGGTGAAAAAATTTCACCGCTATATTTGCAAATCTTATAAATATTCACCGTTAATTTCAACTCTTATCTTAAATTCACAGGAAACTTTATTGATGTAAGGAAGAGATGCCCCAGTGGAATAAGAAGTTGTTGACAAGCAGGTGTTTAGAGGTTGAAACCCGTGTACAGCGGTTTTATTTTATGTAAGAAATGCGGTGAACAAAAATTTCCACCGCTCAAAACCGCAAAATTTTGAAAAAATTCACCGCATTCAACGCTAAAATATGCAGGCGCTTTGTGGTGAAAAACGTTTTTTTCCACAGCTTTTTAAAGCTAACCATACATTACATTTTGGCCAAACCTCGACCCGGGTCACCGCTCAAATATACGGGCGTTAACGTAAATTAAGGTAAATTTTCACCGTACCCAAGTTTAGGTAAGATTAAGGTAAAAGTTACCTTAAGTTTACCTTAACCACAGTTTACCTTAACACCACTAAGGTAAATTTAGCGAAACTTGTTTAGTGTAATTTGCGGTGAAGGCTGTCTCCTTTCAAGATATTCACTGCAATGCTTCAATAATTATCTTAGCAAAATCTCCAGCTGGGGGGGGGGGGTACATTAAAACTAGGCATTTTTCATCAGAAAGCATAGAGATTCCTTTTCCAATAATGGTCAGGGGTGTGATGTCAGGGATTATCTGTTGTTCAATCTTCTTCAATCGGGCAGCAGACTTGAGATTGAGTGGTTTCCCAATCGTGAACTTTCCGATGATGCGAAGAACTGCTACATCCGCCTGATTGTAAACCGCATTTTCATCGGCCCTGAATTGGAAACAAGATAATTTATCTCGATATTAATACTTGACCATGTAATTAAAAACTTTTCAACAGGAGGGACAGCTTTAATAGTCGAAACAAACGAAATAACTTACATTTGTTATATTGGAAATGGGAACCTTTAATTCCTTGAGTAGGTTGAAATGTTTACAATAGATGATGCTGTTTTAATAGATCTATTCAGTTTCGTGGAAACTTTATTAATCATACTTCGAAAAATTTCGTCCCTTTTTTTGTTTTTTTTCTGTACAAAAATCTTTCACTTGGTTCCATTATTCATAGCTCTTCAGTTCGAAATCTTTTTGCAATTAAAAATGTTCTGTTCTATTAACTTTCTCGCCTGTCAATCAAATTTTTGAAATACTAATTTGAGTATAAATGGTATGTAGTATATTTCAGAAGATCCGTGAACGCTAAAAAGAATTTTGGCGTGAAACAAACTTTCACTGCCCCGTTTATCAGTTACCAGGTCAACGGAATATGCTTCAGCAAATATTTTGAAAAAAAAACTGAGCTGAAAAATCATTTCACATTATCATTTGAAGAACTTAAACAGCTTGAATCTTACTTCGGGATGCAAATAATATCGTAATAAATAAACCGACCAAATCGCTTAAGTCATTTTATTATGAAATTCTTGAGTTGCGAGTGTGGATTTTTGAATTGAAATAGATTATTAATCCTATATATTTACAATTATTTTGTATTTATTTCCTGGCTGTTATAAATTAACTGCATCAAAACATCCGGTCTCTTGCAAGAGAAAAAAGTCCATATTCCCGCATTCATCGTTGATCATATTGGAATAACATTTCAATACACTTCCGATTGAAAAACTAATCGATGTTTACATTTCCTTACAAACCAGATGTCTGCGGAACAAGCAAGTTGTTACTTGAGTAGATAAAATGAAAAAGAAATACAGATGAAAATTATTTTCACAGGAGTAGTTGAAAGCACGTGTTTTAAAAAGTGAAATGAACTCCAACTACTAAGCCATGCGTATTCAGCAGTCGATTGTTGGCACAAATTGAGAATATCGTCTCCTGGAATTGATTTTGCACTCTGGTAACGAAATGCTGCTACATGGTTTGCTTTGAAAAGCCTTTGAATAGCTTTAGGTGTTTCAGTTACCCATTTTTATATTGTAGTCCGGTGGTCCTGTTCATTAATCAACCCGTAATTCAAAGGTTCAAAATATTTATTTCCATATTTCAAAAGCGCTGTTGCTCTAGAGCAATATCAGATCTAAGAGGCATACGAGTTCGGTGTATGTGAACGTTTTAGAAACTTATCATTAAGAATGTGAAAAGCTTCGAAAAATATAAAAGAGCTTGCACCTTGTCATACAGACTGGATATTTGTCAGCTACTGATTCCCGTAAATTTTCCCTGCATATCGACGCTTTCTGGGACAAATCAACCATCGCGCCATCTCTTCTGTGGGAGAAATAGACGTAACAATGCAAATTGGCGTTGTTAGCCAAAGAAGTGATCCAATTAGATAATCTTCTCAGTGGACCACCTACGACTGTCACATATCCACCCGAACCTGTGTATGAGGAACCAGTGGAAAATCACATTCAGGCAACTGAACGTGATAGAAAGATCAGCAATCAGCAACTAAAGTTGACGTGGCTAAATAGATGTACAAAGATTGACAAAATCGGCTTTTTTTGCCACAATAAACCTTGGAAGCATTGTGATCAAAAGAAAATCTCACTTCTCCACCTTTGTATTGGGACCGAGGGCGGCGGGAATTTCAAGAGCAAACACACACATTTCCTCATCAAAAAAGAGTCGATGAAAGAACTTTGGCGTGTAACGGAGGAAAAATTCGAAAAAAATTCCGGATATAACTTATTACAGTAGGAGACGACGAAATAACACCAATTCGAGATACTTTCATATTAAATATGTTGGACTTTGATACCCAAAAAGAGATTCTCAAAGAAACAGTGGCGCCAACAAAAGCACTCGGGGCAGCTGTTCATTTGGAGATCGGAGTTCAAAACCAGCAAACTATTAATCAAAATCATAATACAAACGCTCAATCAATGAAAATAACCAACAACTTACTGGGCCGCAATCGTACCACGAATTACCAAATTTATCGGAAAGACTTCACTTGCTATCCCACTGTCCCCCAAAACTACCAAAATACTAGCATTTGCGCAAATTGCGGCCAACGTTGGAGTCATAATCGCGAAAAAATATGCCATGCAAAAAGCAAGAAATGCAATAATTGCGGAAAGCTAGGTCAATTCGCTAATTAGTGTCGAAAACCAAAGAAATCACATTCCCAGGTATCACAGCCTCAACAAACGAATGTCAGCCAGATCGACTCTACAGCCCACAAAACTGAAGATGAGGAGTCCGTCAATTACATAACTAGTTATCTACAACAATACGATCAGGTATACGACTCCAACTACGACAGTGATTGTGGTGAACACGTTGCCGCTATCTATAGTGATGCAACACAGCAACATTAACCACTCAATTCCAAGATTCAATATGAAAAAATTACTGCAAACTCGATGATCGACTCTGGAAGCATGGATAGCGTAATCACAAAAACTCTAGCAAACAAAATTTTACAAAGTATCCCGTCTGCACGTTGGATATCTTCAAAATGTGAGAAGGATCTTCTGAAATTTTCAAACGAACCGATCATCGCTCTTGACAAAATTGCAACCACTGATGTTTAGAACGATTGGTTATATGAGGACGCATGCCTTACTGTTGTAGAGGAGGGCCACAAACTCATCATTGGAAGGGACTTTTTCAGCAGTCTTGGCTTGGAAGTGGTGCAACAACAAGAAAAAAAGGGTAAATGAGTTAACAATATTGATAATTCTACATGCAAAGTAAAAAAGGCTATTGCTTCGCAATTTGCCCACTTTGTTTCACGAATCGGCTTGTCAAAGACACATATCTCTTTTTATCAAAATTTCATCAAAAGTTTACGGCAAAGCATCAAAAAAATTCCCAAATACTTTTCAACCTAGCGTTTGCAGTGAAATAAATCGATTACAAAAAGATGAAATATCGAAAAATTATCTAGTTCCTCTGACAAAAAATTTATCTCACCTACAGTAATTTCAGTAAAGAAAGACCAATCTATAAAATTAGCCTCAGATTGTTAAGTCGTCAACAAATCCATTTACAAAAATAAATATCAAATGCCTAACATAGAAATATTCATAGATTTCATCTGAAAAAATCTAAATAACACACAAAACGGTCAACAAGCATATTTTTGAACCATAGACCTCAAATATGCATGTATTCAACGACAATTACACAAAGACACTGCAAAATACTTTAACTTCAAATTTATCTGCGAAGAATTCACAGGTACATACAGATTTAAAACTGGTTTTTATGGCCTCATAGACATGCCAGCTGAATTTCAAAAATCAATGGACTAAACACTTGTAGGTCTTCAAAACTCATATTGTTTTCTGGATGATATCATAATAGTTATTACCGGATCCGAAACTGAACATATGAGCTGTGTCGTCAAATGCCTCAAAAAATTAGATGAGAATAATCTGCGCATCAAACTCCAAAAATGTTGTTTTGCTAAGCCATAAATCAAGTGGCTCGATTAAGAATTGACTCAAACCGGTATATCACCAATAAAAATTAAAACTGCAGCTATTTTAGCAACAGCACCACCAACCACTTCTGAATGGTTATGATCACTCCTTGGATCCGTACATTATATCAGCAAATTTATACCAAATCTGGCTCAATTTTGCCATCCCCTTAGACCACTTTTTAAAAAAATCTGCCAATTTCATCTGGACTAAGACACAAACTAAACAATTCAACATTATTAAAACCAAAATAGCAAAAAGCAATGAAGTTTGCCAAGGTAATCAAAAATTAGACGTCCGAGTAAAGTGCGAGACCTCTCGTTCTGAACTTGGTGCAGCACTTGAGCAAAATACTCCTGGCGGGTGGAGATCTATAGCATTCGCATCACGATTTCTCAATCCTACAGAAGAAAGATACATTGTAAACGAAAATTACAGTGCACATAAGGTTCTCAAAAACAATAGGCAGAATCATAAATGATAAAATTATATAAAGCTCTCAAACAAAAAAAATAACAAAAATCATATAAAGAATCCCCTATATGAGGATAATAAGCATAAAAATCGTGAACAACCTGAAGAAGTTTAACATAAAGAAACGGCCGATTTGAAATATAAAAGTAACGCCATTAATTAATCTCGAATTCGAGATGCAGATATAATGACACTAACCACTGAACGAGATCTGGATGAACATAGACCGGAATAGCAGTTCGTTCTTCCTTTCTGTTCCATCGATTCTCCATTTTGACATGTATCAGTACATCTGTGGCTGAAAAATTCTTTAGTTTTTGTTAAAAGCGATTTTACCAATTCATAGCATTTTTCATGTTATCTTGCGGCTGTCTGGGCCACAAAAAAATAATATCCAAAAAAAACTTGTATGCGTATATTGCATGATCAGTGGTCTAATTGGATTAAGTCTGGAACTTTTAAGCCAGCTACTTTTTCGCCGCAAATTATAATTAACTCTAATGACGCCACAAGGAAAATTTGGCATTCAATATGATCAGCGTAAGTTCCGTGAGAAATTTGTAGGAACTAAAGCAGACCCAGGTTGAGGTCGAGCTCGAAATCGCCTCTGATCAGACCGTCCCAGACAAGTGGGACCTCTGATCAGACTGTCCCAGACCGAAGTGACCTCTGATCAGACGAGTATAAGCTCGAAGATCATTGTGCGCTCGAAGTGCGCTCGAAGCCGCCTCTGATCAGATGAGTGTGATATATCGAGAAGTAGCAAACTTAGCAACTTAAATTAAAACTTCGATATATAAAGAAAACTTTCTTATCTGAAGTTTGGTGAAGTGAAACTGAATAATGGCTTCTAATTTGAACCGAATCGTCGATTCAAATTTGTTCATACCACAAGTTTATCAATGTACATAAACCATAAATTTGTGAGATAGATTCGACCTTCCCACCACTAAACTCGATCAGTAACCAACTCTCCGACCCTCCCAGTAGATAGCAATGACATGGTCTCAGATAGGGAGAACAATGTGTTAAGTGCAAAAAACTGCACTAGTACTTGCCATATACGGCAAGGGGAAAAACTTGTTCACAACTAAGGTGTAAATTAACACATATCAGTTTATCTATATCTAGATGGATCTGTAAATTTTCATACTGATACGGATTATAAATACCTGTGAAATTTTGTACATTTAGGCCAATTTGAATTCAATTATTAAAATAATAAAATTCTTGTTACCCGTGCTCGAGACCACGACAATGGTGTCCAGACCACCAAACGACCGACGAACCTTGGATCTGCAAAATGCTGAATCCTGTACTGCGTGGATCATGTCTTTTGTGGCGAAATGTCGCGCAGAGAAGAAAAAAGATAAAGTCAACAACGACGGTATGATTGTGGACCTACAGGTAACAAATCTCTTTCTTAGTATATGCGGCCAGGACGCACTTCTTAAACTTAGGAATCTTATGAGCCCTAAAAAATTGTTAGACACTTTTTTTAATGAAATCAGACTAGCTATTCAAAACTGTATTTCACCTAAGGAGAGACTAGTAACGGCAGAAAGGGCTAAATTTCTGTCCATTGTCCTAGGCGTTGGAGAATCTGACGACCATTTTCTAGCGCGCCTCAGAGAAGAAGCACGTTATTGTGACTTCGAAAAACTTAAAACAGTAACCAACCCTGAGGTAGAATTGGTGAAAATAAAATTTATCTCAGTTTTGAGAGACCCTGAGGCCAAATTAAGACTATTAGACGGCATTAAAACTAAGCAAACGATGTCTCTGTCTGAAATGACAGAAAGCTTACAGTTCAGAAGTCAAGCAATTGCTTTTGCGAGTTTCTCAACAGTTAATAGACCATTTGTAATAAAAGAAGAAGTGGGATACAACTTCAAAAAGACCTTCAGAAAACCTAGTGAAAAACTCACTGGTAATAAAGGCAATGGTAACTTGTGTAATAGATGTGGAGGTAAGCCACACAGCAGCAAGCCGTGTCCGGCTTTGAACAAGAAATGTAACACCTGTGAAAAGGTGGGGCACTTTTCAAAAATGTGCAGAAGTAAAACCCAGCCTAATTCAGGTAAGTCTGACCAGCACAACAACTTCTGCGAGGAAGAGGGTAAGTTGCCTGGTCAATCATCATCCGAAATGGAGATGGGAATGTACTATACACGGAAAAACGTGTTTAACATGTCGGTGACATGGGAGTACATTACAGTAAAAGACCATTAAAAAAATGCAAGTTGATACCGGTGCTGATAGCACCGTGATATCATCCTTAATCTGGACTGAGCTTGGTAAACCTCAGTTAAATGGGAAAGTCAGACGTCTTGAGGCCTATGATGGTCTTCAACTGACGCTTCTGGGATCACTAACATGTGATGTTGAGTGGAACGGAAGCAAGCATAGGAACAACAACTAGCAGTGGTGCAATCCGACAAAAAATTTGGGCTACTTGGGAGAGACATACTACCCCAAGAAGGCATCAATGCAGTGAGTGATGAAAGACTTCCAGCAGTCAAAGGATACAAAGCGCATGTGAAACTCATACCGGGATCACAGCCAATGTTCTGCAAAGCCAGAAAGATACCTCTACATCTCCAAGACAGGGTCAAAGAGAAGCCTGAGACAATGGTACGACAGGGCATCCTGGAGCCAGTACAACCTGGTGGGGTCACAAATGCATCACCAGTAGCGTGGCAGTGGAAGAAAAATGGAGCTCTGAGACTATGCGTGGACCTGAAAGTTCACATCAATGGCAAAGTTATGGACGAGGACTATCCGATCCCAGACATGGAGACCACTTTCCATAATCTCCATGGGGCCTCTTACTTTGGAGAAATTGACTTATCAGATGCATATTATCAAATTGAGCTGGACGATGATGCAAAAGAAATATGCACAATATCGCAAGGATTGTTCAAGATGTGCAGGCTTCCTCAGGGCCTAAAGAACTCTTCATCAATCTTCCAGAATTGCATTGAGTCAACTCTCAAAGGAATCAAAGGTGTGGTCATATTCCAAGACGACGTTCTGGTATATGAAACAACAAAAGATCAATACGAGAAACAAATGCTTGCAGTCAAGAGTCGGCTATGTGAAAAAAATTTCACCATCAATGAGAAGAAATCCAACTCAAAACCAGATTCAAGCGTAAGTTTTCTTGGTTACTCTGTTTCCAAAGAAGGAATAGCACCCAACCCTAAACTTGTTGAGAAAATCAAAAATGCAAAGCCACCATCAAATATGAAACAACTCGAGTCCTTTGTCGGCTTAGCAAATTTTTATGGTCGAATGATGCCGGATTTTGCAACCAAAATCCTACCCCCAAGCGAAATTCGAAAAGAAGAATTCAGATGGGACAAGGAAGAGCAAAATGTTTTTGAAAACATCAAAAACGAGTTATGTGCTAACCCTCTTGCACAGCCCTACAGCTTGACGAAGGAAGCAACTGTGACAACAGACGCCTAAGAGAAAGCTATAGGCGGGGTGCTCTCACACGAAGGACATCCTGTGATCTACGTATCGAGGAAGTTGTCACAAGCCGAACAAAATTACTCCAATATTGAGCGAGAGGCACTTGCAATCATCTTTGTGGTCACAAGATTGAAACAATTCCTACTCGGAAGAAGGTTCACTCTACAGACTGACCACAAACCTCTCAAATATCTCTTTGCCCCAGACGACAAAATTCCGAAAACAGCATCAGCAAGAATTACAAGATGGGCGATAGCGCTGATGGGATTTGACTTCGAATTTAAGTATACACCCGGAGAACAGATCCCCCACGCTGATGCTCTGAGCGGACTAGACTTTGATGATGACGATGACAATGATCGATTCTGCTTTGCTCTTGACAATATCTACTTCGTCCAATCCGACCTGGTGACCCAGTCAGACAGCAAAACTGAGCTGGGATCGAATCGACTCTTTCAATATGTCATCAAACGAAAAAAAAAGCGGCATCTGGAAATCTGGAAACAGTGCTCAGAAGCAGAGAAAGGATTTGAACAACAGAAAGACGCCTTGACCATTCACAATGTTATCATCTTTCGAGGAGTTGTGCCTTTCATTCCACCCAAACTAAGACCCATGGTGATGGCCAAAGCTCATGAGACTCACCAAGGCAGAAATGCAACTGAAACAGCAGTTCGAATGATGGCTTGGTGGCCCGGCATCAGTCAAGATGTTCTTCGATATGTTAGTAAATGTAAGGAATGCCAAGAAAACAGGCCTAGCCTGGGGAAAACAGTATCTACTTCGCCGGAAGCTGAAGTTTGGGAAAGACTCCACATGGACTGGGGCTACGTTAAGGATCAAGGTAATACCATAGTGATAGTAGACGCGGGATCAGGTTGGATAGAAGCCTTCCCTGCGGGAAATAGAACCTCACAAACAGTGAAGGTGTACTTGAGTCAAATCTTTGCAAGATTTGGGATACCAAGAACATTAGTATCAGACAATGGTCCTGAGTTTGTGAGCAGTGACCTAAAGCAATGGTGTGAATCACTTGGGATTAAAAAGATGGAAACTCCCATCTACCATCCAAGAGCAAATGGGATTGCTGAACGAGCGGTCCAAACAGTGAAACGGGATATTCAAGCCTGGAGTCCAAATCTGACACATCGGAACACTTCCAAGACGCGGGGCAAAACTCCTGTAGAACTGCTACAGGGACGCAAAATAAGACTTCCAGCAGTCACTGATTTTGATCTGTGTGAACGAGTCCTCTTCAAACCGATGAACAGTTCACCAACGGTTCCAGCTACTTTAGTTATCCGTAAAGGAATGAATACTTCGTTCATCCAGCGGGAGAATTCAAACAAGACAGTTCTTGTTAGTGACAACCAAATTGCACGGTTGGAACCTGACGACATCAAGACTGAATCTACTGACTCACAGTCTGAGAGCAGTAGGGAAGACATAGACGTGGCATCACCCAACTCTACTGAAG
>NC_134481.1:6775064-6830064 GCF_964194025.1 Convolutriloba macropyga | reverse complement strand
CACACACACACACATGCACACACACATACATGCACGCAGACAAACTCACACTCAAACACACGCACACCCACACCCGCGCGCTCACACACACACACACACACTTACACACAAACACTTTCACACACGCACACACACACACACCCACACACACACACACACACACACATAGGCACACACACGCACACACACAGGCGCACACACACATTTTCCAACATATTGCAGTTTAATTTAGTCTTGAAAACCCTGATATGAATGAAGAGATCACCAAAATTGTATTTTTAAACACAAACATACGCACACAAAAAAACGCACCCACACGCACATACACACACGCACGCATTCACACATACACACACGCACACGCACTCACACACACATCACACACACTCACATACACAAACACACACGCACACGCACACACGCATACACACACACACACAAAACACACACAAACACGCATACACACACAAATCACACACACACACACACACACAAACATGCACACACACAAGCACAAAAACACACGGACTAACTCACACACACACGCACATATGCAAACACACATAGACACACCCACACCCACACTCACACGCACTATCACATACACAAACATGCACACACACAAGCACAAAAACACACGGACTAACTCACACACACACACAAACAAACACACACACACGCACACATATGCAAACACACACACACACACCTCACACACACACTCACACACAAACACACACGCACATGCACACACGCGCACACACAAACACAAACGCACACAGACTTACACACACACACTCACACACAAACACACACGCACATGCACACACGCGCACACACAAACACAAACGCACACAGACTTACACACACACACATTCACACACACACACAAACACACACACACACACACGCACACACACGCATACATACACACGCACTCGCAGTTGAACACACACATTCCAACACACACACACACACACACACGTACACGCACACAAACACAAGTCACACGCATGCACACACACACACAAGCACAAACACACACGCACACATAGGCACACTCTTATACACAAAAACACACACATGCACGCCTACACACTCACACGAAAACACACACTCACACGCGCAC
Organism: Convolutriloba macropyga; assembly: GCF_964194025.1. Classification (NCBI taxonomy): domain Eukaryota; kingdom Metazoa; phylum Xenacoelomorpha; order Acoela; family Convolutidae; genus Convolutriloba; species Convolutriloba macropyga. The sequence continues at coordinate 6,828,935 of NC_134481.1, read as the reverse complement.
AAATGCACACAAACACACACGCACATGCACACATGCACACACACACACACACACACACACACAACCACACACACAAGCACACACATACATGCACGCAGACAAACTCACACTCAAACACACGTACACCCACACCCGCGCAAACACACACACACGCACACACACAAACAAGCACACAAAGATACACACACACGCACACGCTCTCTATATATATATATATATATATATATATATATATTCATATATATATATATATATATATATATATATATATATATATATAAGTATATATATATATATATATATATATATATATATATATACAAAAAGTACACGAACACACACACACGCAAACTAACACACACCCACACGCAAGCACACAAACACACACACGCGCACACACACACACAAGCAAACACACGCACACACACACGCTAGCACACACACACGCACAACGCACACGCAGCTACATGCACGCATATGCACACGCACACACACACATACACACATACTAAACACACATATACACACACGCACACACACATATATGTTAATGTATATATGAACCACTTTTGTATTATCAATTTCAATTTTTAAGGAAATTTATTAAGCTGATTAAAATTTACCAGTAAAAATACAAGTAAAAAATTAAGAATTTTGCGCAAAAAATTCCAAATTAAGCTTATGCGAAACGCCAATTATACGGAGAAAAAGCCAATTAATTTTTACACTTAAGATGCTGTTGCTCGCATTCTAAAAACCAAGGGTAAATATAACGGACCTTTCGTTTTTGTCGCCCCGGTATGTTATGCACCCGCCAACACAGAGCAAACTAATATGTAAACAAGAAAGCTAGGTAATTTGCGTTTGCAAATAATGCTCGGACTCCTCTCTTCCGCATTGCTGAAGTAATGGTCCTCCAAATGAGGAAGAGAGGCAGTTTTCAGAAATAACCTTCACGTTAAAAAAATGTTATAAACTCAAACCAATTGATGAAATGAATAATGTCGCATTAGAGAGCCGATGATAGCCGCCAAAAAAAACGAGATAAACAAAAAACAAACCAACCAATGAAAATATTATTTACGGTAAAAAGTCAAAAAAAAACACACACAAACACGCATACACACACAAATCACACACACACACACACACACACACAAACATGCACACACACAAGCACAAAAACACACGGACTAACTCACACACACACACACATATGCAAACACACATAGACACACCCACACCCACACTCACACGCACTATCACATACACAAACATGCACACACACAAGCACAAAAACACACGGACTAACTCACACACACACACAAACAAACACACACACACGCACACATATGCAAACACACACACACACACCTCACACACACACTCACACACAAACACACACGCACATGCACACACGCGCACACACAAACACAAACGCACACAGACTTACACACACACACACATTCACACACACACACAAACACACACACACACACACACGCACACACACGCATACATACACACGCACTCGCAGTTACACACACACATTCCAACACACACACACACACGTACACGCATACACAAACACAAGTCACACGCATGCACACACACACACAAGCACAAACACACACGCACACATAGGCACACTCTTATACACAAAAACACACACATGCACGCCTACACACTCACACGAAAACACACACTCACACGCGCACAAATGCACACAAACACACACGCACATGCACACATGCACACGCACACACACACAACCACACACACAACCACACACATACATGCACGCAGACAAACTCACACTCAAACACACGTACACCCACACCCGCGCAAACACACACACACGCACACACACAAACAAGCACACAAAGATACACACACACGCACACGCTCTATATATATATATATATATATATATATATTCATATATATATATATATATATATATATATATATATATATATAAGTATATATATATATATATATATATATATATATATATACAAAAAGTACACGAACACACACACACGCAAACTAACACACACCCACACGCAAGCACACAAACACACACACGCGCACACACACACAAGCAAACACACGCACACACACACGCTAGCACACACACACGCACAACGCACACGCAGCTACATGCACGCATATGCACACGCACACACACACATACACACATACTAAACACACATATACACACACGCACACACACATATATGTTAATGTATATATGAACCACTTTTGTATTATCAATTTCAATTTTTAAGGAAATTTATTAAGCTGATTAAAATTTACCAGTAAAAATACAAGTAAAAAATTAAGAATTTTGCGCAAAAAATTCCAAATTAAGCTTATGCGAAACGCCAATTATACGGAGAAAAAGCCAATTAATTTTTACACTTAAGATGCTGTTGCTCGCATTCTAAAAACCAAGGGTAAATATAACGGACCTTTCGTTTTTGTCGCCCCGGTATGTTATGCACCCGCCAACACAGAGCAAACTAATATGTAAACAAGAAAGCTAGGTAATTTGCGTTTGCAAATAATGCTCGGACTCCTCTCTTCCGCATTGCTGAAGTAATGGTCCTCCAAATGAGGAAGAGAGGCAGTTTTCAGAAATAACCTTCACGTTAAAAAAATGTTATAAACTCAAACCAATTGATGAAATGAATAATGTCGCATTAGAGAGCCGATGATAGCCGCCAAAAAAAACGAGATAAACAAAAAACAAACCAACCAATGAAAATATTATTTACGGTAAAAAGTCAAAAATAATTCTTTCAAAATGACATCGTTAAAAGAGCATACAGTGCAAAATGAACTAAACAAGCTAACTTCAAATTTACTCATTTCCAGATTGGTCCTGTTTATAATGAGAGTAGGCAAGAAGTAGTGAAAATGAAGAACAAAAGAGGGACAAACTTCAGAGGCAATATGATGTTTTTGTAACCAAATGTTTTAAATGTCATAAAAATCATTAACTCTCAACTGCAAAGTACTGAAAAGATTCCCGATGAGCAGATTTGCATTTTGTGACATTAAATCATGGGACTACGTAAGATATACATTGAAGGCGAAAAAAACATTGAATACTGTCGAGTCTCAAAAATTCACAAACAGTTTCGGACAACTCATTCTTGAAGCCATTTAAACAGAAATATATTAACTGCAAGATTTATTTATGTTATTTTGGGACATAATTGAACATTAATGTTGCCTGTCTCCAGGGGTTCTATGATAAAAGGCAAGACAAAAAACAATACTGAACAGTATCGTCGAAATATCAGAATTGTTTTTCATGAAGGCACTTAGAGTTAAAGTCATAAGTGCGCCTGTTAAAGTAAATCCAATAGAAAAATTGAAAATTGGGGATCCAAGGACCAGTCGTTATTAAGAAGAAGCTACGAGTCCACAAAATGAAGAAAAAGGCAAATTTCAAAAACACTTTTATAATAATTGAGACAAATGAATTGAAGGTTATCAGCACCAGTAGCTATCAAAGGGAGAAATTAAATATGCTCAGCTTACCAACCTTTGTAGTGAACTCTTGAGACAAGTCATTACTCTCAATATGTCATTGGATTACAGAAAGAGCGACAAATCCATAAAAACGTTTAAAAAATTAATAAAAATTTGCAAATATGGTAAAATGGTGTCGAAACTATTGAAAACAAACTTACTCAATGAACCAAAAATATGAACATTCAATTTTTCCTGATCATCAATGAGAATTGTCATTAATGTGGTACAAAGACAAGACACAAAATACGAACTAAAAATATGGGCAACAATGCGAAACTCAAAACATTTTAATGAAAACTTGTAGTACTGAACTCAATTAACAATTATTGCTCGCTAAAAACCACTAAAAATATTAAAAATTTTTTCACTTGCAAGATGATGGGACCTTTCATTATCGAGAGTTAGCCCGACCGAAACAATTTTTAAAAATACCCAATTCAAATAATTCACTCATCTTTAAAATCAAATACTTTCACGATCATGAGGCCATTGGGTATCGAATGAAAACGTTAGATACGTTGTTTTGCACAATTGTTTAAGAAACAAATTGGAGACGTATTTAATGAGAGCAATGCAATTGACTAAAAAAGCGCAAAAAAGAAGACAACGTTCAAGAAATCGTTAACGGTTGACAATTAACAGTTGACATAAACAAAAAACCAAGCCAAAGAAAACACAATCTTTTTCTCTGAAAAAACAATAGATACTCAATGGGTTTCATTGAAATTAAATAAAGCTTGAAGTTGTTAGAACATTGCTAAATAGGATCTTAAAAAACATTGCAAATAAACATCTAGATCATAACCAGCGTTGTTATCGCTGCGCGTCTCGTAGAATTACGTAATAGTTATTCCACATCATACGGCATCACACATGATTTGAGAAATAGTATATAAAGAATGCATTTTGGACAAATGATGGCCTAATTTACGTTTTTTGATGGTATATATACGTTTTTTAACCGTTTTTTCAGCAATATTTAAGGAAAGCTGAACAAAATCAGTTCAAATGTAGTATGTTTACAAAAATTAATCAAACCTTGATAACAATTCCAAAAGAAATCGAAAAAATTCATTCAATTATCTACGTTTGACGCTCTTTCTACAGATACCACTCACAACATTCAGCAACGAGTATATAAATTGGTCAAAATTGACTAACCAAAAAACAGTTGAGCTTGTAGTCCTCCGACTGAAGTGAGGTCGGAACCCTTATCATAGGAAATCATCGTAAAAAAAGAAGCATCCAGTTGCAACAAACTTGGGGTGGAGCGCACAAAAGGAAAAGACCTAAATTGTTTTAGAATTGAAGAAAATGAACCGTCTCTCGTTTTTTATCTGACACAAATGGCTCCAACCAGAATTAAAACAAACCAAAAGACAATTTTTTTATGTGTCTCATATAAAAAAACTTACTATTTATCGCAAATGGTACATTTAAATTTTTCAATATAGCTTAATATAAGTATAACTAGTTGCATCTGGTTATATAAACTTACAACAACATATAAAATCACCACGGAGGTTGGTGACAGAACAAACCAGCGCTGAACCACTCTACAGACATTCTATTTTGTTAATGGTCAGTAGTTTGTTCATGTCCCAACTTACACTGGCTAGTCTTGACTTTCAACTAAAATTTAATACGTGAAAAATAATATGTTCAGCTTAACTGCTGCCTACAAGATTTGCTTTTTATGCGATGCGATTTTGGGGTGGACACTTGTAATATTCAGTTTGCATAGCAAGTCGCATCCAGTCAGCTAAGTGGGCTCTGTTGTAACTACCTAAAAACTAGTACTTGAAAGTATGACATTATGTTGCTCTGACTTAATTTCAGCGCATGAGTAATTTTTCAGAATATACAGAAAAAAAATAGTATGGATGAACTGATTAAAATCATTTTAATCATAATCAAGATAACCTGAGCATAAAGAAACTTGAAATATACTTGATACGCAATGTTTCACAGCTGAAATCTGGTTGGAACTGTTTATGTACGCTGGTCCAGCACTCCAATTCTCTGAGACGCAAATCCGGGATCATATAACGAAATTTAGCAATCAATCATGAAAAATTTAATCTTACATTTAATATAATCAGAGTTCTGATCATGTCATATTATAGACTTTTCATGGTAAAACTCAGAGTAAAATTCCCCGCTCAGTATGAGCAGAATAAACTTCAATTCTGTGAATACTATATATTTACTTATCTTACCATGAGTGCTCCAATCAAAATATGACCAATTGAAAAAACAATGTGCTGCTGTTAGCACCAATTCTCCCTCTATTAGTGTACCCCCGCATCGACTGATAGCTGGGAACTCTTTTTCCCATTTCAGTTGCAAAATTTCTACCACCACAAAAAATGGGAACCGGTCGGGGTCTCCTCGGGAACCGCCAAAAATCGCCCGTTTATGGTTGTTCATAGCTGATGTGCATAGGAAACCTAAGAAATGTCCAATAAAAATTGTTAGAGTAAAAAGTTCCATATTTTTACATCAAAACATCACTTCTAAGAACGTTTAAAAGAGACACGCGAAAGAAACATGAAAGTGTTTCTGGTATTAAAAGATCTGAATTCCTGGTGAAACTACTGAAGAATTGAATTCTTAGTTCCTGGTGAAACTACTGAAACGTTTGCAAAATTGAGACACATGTAATAATAGACATTTTATAAATTTGTTAGAACTTCTGAGAACCATTGAAGTCTCAAAGCATTAGAAAAAGTCGCAATGTTTTTGATAACTTGTTCATGCATGCATTGCCTTGAAAATTTTAGCATAAATGGTTGGCAATTAAAATGACAAAAATTCTTTTGTGTTGTTGCTATGATACATGAGATGCCAGTAAACATCCAGTAGACTATAACTCCATCGACAAACCTCCAAAATGAGATGCTATGTCAAGGTGTGCGTTAATGATCAGACAATTAAAAACGCACACGGATAAAGTGAGTTTTTGATTACATGGACAAGCGCCATATTAAAGTGTGCCTACATGAACGAGCTCTCTAGGCTAAAGTCTGATCCTTAACAAGCTTAGTTTTGATCATTAACGAGCAAAATTTTGATCATAACCGAGCTAAACTCTCATAATTAACGAGCTAAAATCTGATTATTAACGATCTAAGTTCTGATCTTTAATGAGAATGGACTATTTTATCATTCTGGTTATAGGCTTGATGGGTATGATCATGGGAACAACAAAAACAAGTTAAAAACGAGCATGTATGAAAAACGAGCTAAAGTCTGATCAAGGCTGATTATTGTCTGGAGCGGTTCCAAAATTGTGGCATCCCAACTTTTTTGCTGTGAATTCTAAATAATGAGCTTAGAGGTTGGGAGCGTAATGATAGAACTGGAGCTCATGCAACAGAAAACTATGTCCATTACATTGCAAAGTAAAAATTTGTTCGATTATATATATATATATATATATATATATATATATATATTCGGATCGTCACTGTTTTACGTATGTCTTTCAAGCACGTGTATTAAGATCAGGAAGGTAAGCCAGCGAGAAACGATCTGACAGCCTTATAGTTTGTTATATAGGTCGCGTGTATTCGCATTTTATATTGCGCGAATATTAGCGACAAGTTTATTTGATTCTAATCATTTGATCCCGTCGCTGACTCCAATCTAATTTTTTGCTTTTGGGGGATTAGTCGTCAGTTTTTGAAGTGCTTTTGGCGTTAGAATTCGCTACCGAGATTAGCGACGATGAATGACAAATTGGTTGGTTTTTTTCGCATTGTCGCTGGTTTGGGGTAAATTACGAAAAACCAACGAAACGTTAATCAAATTACAATACAAAGAAAAGAATAGAAGTTACTGTAAATTATACCATGCTAGATTAGTTTGGAGGAGGAATAGCACCCGAAACTTATTTGAAATAGCTAAATTTTTCAATAACAGATAAATTGTACCATGAATCGTCCCAGATATTTACTCATTTTTCTTTCTCATTAGTTGTTTTTTTCAAAACATAATTGACTTCGAAAAATTTCAATTAGACACAAACAATGATGCTTTCAATGATCCTTTTGATATAATTTATTGCCATACCTATGGAAGTCCTTTGTTTGCAGCCTATTCGACCATTTGCGTTTCAGAGTACTGCGAAAACATTTTCATTAATTTAGCAAGAGATGAGGCCGGCAATTACTATATACTTATAACTGTTTCTGAAAACAAAAAAAAACATCGAAAAAACGGATCTTTTCCGTTTGTGCCCCCACCGCTTAGTGGACGCATGTTGTTTGCACCCCAAAGACGCAAGTGCCATATTTTTACACAATGATTTACTTTGTAATGGCACGTGCTCTGTAACCCGGGGGCGCTTAACGTACTGGGGGAGGGGGGCACAAGCGGAAAATATACGAAAAAACCATGTTGAATCCATTTATCAAGGCGCCTGTTTAATGCAATTCTTCACATTAAGGAGAAGAATTTAATCACGCAGGTAATTTTAGTTACTCATCAAGGAGAAAGGTGAGCCGAGAAAAAAATCTCGAGAATTTTTCCTAGCTCACTTATGATTCGTCCAGTTCTCAGCCCAGAAAAGACAGTTAGGTGTACCAGCCAATTTTAAATGCATTGTAATTGACTAAGACATTGTATGGCAAATTTCTAGGTGTTTCAGCCAGTTTTCAGCCGTATTGAAGCAAAACTGTTAGATTGAGACAAATTTGTTTTTGGACACGCCTGAAGACGCAATCGAGCGAAAAAAAATGAAAAGATCTTGATGCTCGTAAAAGCTGAAGCATAATTTTAACTGCTGAATGATATCAGCCGAACATAATGAAGAGTGGGAACTGGAAAACCAGTTGTATTAAACATTCAGTAAATTTTGACAAAATTTTTGCGATTTCTTTTTCGGATTTTTGAAAAAAAAGTGCTTAAAAGTTGAGTCAAGTTTATTTAAACTCAAATTTATTTTTAAAACTCGAACGGATACCTCGACTTTAGTCAAAAAGCTTTTTTATACCAGTTTAAAAATAACAACCATAGATTTTTAGCTTCTACCACACCAAAGACGGGTTGGGGCGGGGGAGGGGGGCTGGGAGAAGTAATCCATTCTTTTATTTGAGTCTTTCTAGTATTCGCATATGACTATAGCAGATGCAGAGTTTTGCTGTGGTATTTTGCAGTCAAAATCCTTTGCCATCCAGTTCTTTTTCATCTTCAAAATAACACAGTCTTCATGTCCACTCAGGTCATTTGGCTCGTTGTCTAGCCACAATTCCGAATTCATTGCCTCCCCATCAACCCGATTTCTGAAATATATGTACTCAAATACTATGAAAAATATCAGGTGTCTTACAAATTTTTTTGGTTCTTTCCCGTTATATCCCTGGCGTTGTACTACTGTCGGAATACAAAAGGAGACAGGAGGAAGGAAAAACACTGACCATGCCGGAAAATCTCAGAAGACAGTTTTTTCCTTGACTTAAAATTTTAACTATTTTAGATATAATCCTTCAATTTCTACAGCTATTGTATGGAGTTGTTTTTAAAGGACCTGAGAGCAAAAGCAACCGTTTAACCTGGCTCGCGAGCTTAGTTATGAATTTTCCCTAGTTAAGAGACCGAATCATAGTCTCAATCAGAAAAGAATCAGAGCCTGATTCAGAGACGATTCAACGACTGAAGAAGAGAAATTGAGGTCAAAATGTGGTCTGAATCAGATTCTGAATCAATACTGATACAGTTCTAAATCTCTTTTTGATTCAGTACTGAATTTGTCTTAGCGTTAGGTGGCAAGTGATCAACGAGTAGATTTGATCACGTTAATACTTTATGCCAGAGCTAAACAACTATGTACTCTGTACATGTCATGTGGCTTTTTCAGTTTTTGTGCATTTTTCGTGTTTTTCCCAATAAACCGCTTTGTATACCCTTTCCCAGCTTTGCGGTCAGATATTTCATAGCCCCTCAACCATGATAATCGTACCATAATAGAAACTATAGCCCCTCTAATTTTGTGTAAGCTATAATGGGAAAAGCCCCCTTTTTCGCCTTGACCAACAATATTTCAATGTTTTTTTAAGTTCAATTTAAAGTTTTTGCAATAAAAATGACAATTATTCGTAGTTGAAAAACAGATCGAAGGGAATGCATACACAGAATATTAAACAAATATACCACACAACAATTACTAAGAATTACGGATTAAGGCATTTATCACTTTTAGTGCAACTTTGGCATAGTAATTAAAAAAACTACAATTCTACCTTGATATTCCACTAAAAATTAACGATTACGGCATTTCAATGTAATCTGTGTAAAGAAACAACAGCTTCAACATTTTCAAAAGTTTCGACTCGTCGCAGTATGACAAATTACAGTGTAGAATTTACATATTAAAGGTTTTGAGGCTGTTGGTATTGGAATCAAGTTTTAATTTAGTAGCAATGTTCACCAAGTTATGATTATTTATAGAGAATTCCTGCAAGTTGTTGAAGTTAAATGTATTCTCCAAATCAAATGTATGAAATTATCCGTTTCCAATGGTTACAAAAATTTATCACTATTTTTGAGCCAATCAAAAATTGCTTGAACAAAGAAAAAAGGGGGTCGGATGTTTCTAATTTTGACGAAACCAATCAATTTTCATCTAATCATAGCTCCCACTTATGACCCTAATCTTCAAAAAGGGTGGTCACCAAGAACTGCAACAAATTCTGGCATGCATGCTTGATAAAATGGGTAAATTGTCAATTAATGGGATATATTGTGTAACTACATCAACAAAGAAGTAGACCATTGACAAATATTACACGCACTAAATTATTCACTCTTTATTTAATATTCAGTCTTTTTATGCAACTAATTCTGACAATATTGAAAATTGTTTATCTACATCATTTGCAGTCATAGGTTTTTTCGTAGTACCAATGAGATGTCAAAATTGAGGTTAAAAAGATCACTTCAACTGACTACTTTGGAACGCCGGTGGTCAACAGCCCTCTATTAGCCGTTTTTTCCCATTACGATGCAGAGGTATACCCCAAAATTTCCGCCTTAGTAAAATTGGCTCGAAAATTAGTTACATACAATGAACGAAATTAGGTGACATCCTTTGTATCTTACTTTTCGCAAAAAGGGTTACGCCAATTTTGCGAAATAAAAGAACATTCGGTGCAAAAATTAGGTAAGAAATCTTGTAGCACGTTTCCGCTCAATTTAGGTATCTATTAATCGCGCGCATTTTGAGCATGCAAGCATTAAGCACTTTAATAAAGATTTAATTGAAGCCTTCAAAGCTTTAAAGTGCTTTAAATACATGCTACCACAAAAAATGATTTTTTTTCCGAAAAATCCCTCGCACATCAAAGACTTTGTATATCAACGTGAGATTGGCCAATTTTAATAAGTAGTAACAAATAGTACTAATAAGTAGAAATAAGTAGTAATAAAGTACTATAAGTATTAATAAAGTAGTAATAAAGTACTACTAGTAGTGATAAGTTAGGCTTAATAAAATAAGTATTAATTAAGTTAGGCTTAATTGCGGATTATATGCGAAATCGAGCTACATTGCGTGCGAAAAATCAATACATAAATGGAGCGGATGCGTGATACAACTCGCGCGAAAAATGGGTTATAAAGTTTGTACTTGTGGTCCGCGGCTAAAATTAGGACATTTTTGCGAACACGGCAGTCGATATTCCCTTCCATTTTGCCGGTTTCCGCTAAAGTAGCTTTTTTCCGCAATATTGTACCACTTTCAATGTATTAACATAGTAAAAACGAACACGAGATACACACATCGGGCATATCTGCCCGTGACGTTTTCGGTATACCTCTGCACTGTAATGCCATAATTCTTCATCTTTGAAGCTGAATAAAGCCATGTTAAAACTTGAAAATATTTTAAAAAAATTTCAGTATATGTGAAAGATTTGTCATATTGTTGTTGGACTCAGCAATTCAATTTCAACAAAAACAATGTCATCCTCCTTTAAAAGGATCGAAACTTAGCTCTCAAAAATTTGAGCTGGAATTTCGTAATTGTTCTTTGACATTTAGTTTGATTTCATCAGATTTTTCTCAGTTCAATTTATAGAAAGCTCTAATTATCAACGCTAATTGCCTTGTAATATCCCACTCATATATTGAATCATTTTTTATCGATGCAGCTTTATATCTAGGGGCAGTGCACTTCCCCTTAAAATAACCTTATACAATCAAAGACATTGCCTGTGAAATAGCCATTTTCAACGAATATATATACTCGCAGCTGGCAACCTTTTTCAAAATAACAGAATTTTGTAGCAATAACCAAATAGCATAAAGCAGAAAGGCTAACAAAATGTTTTAAAAAAACCTAAAAAGGCTATTAAATTACTAGGACTTGGTGAAAACCCAATATTTAATTGATTCCACTCAATTATTTTTAAAAGAAAACAACATGTATGGTCAGGAAAAAAACAAATTACCATTATTGCTGAAAATATTTGAATACTACAATCTTGAATTAATCTCATGACTAGGAAAATCAGGAAACATTTTATATAGATCGAAATTAAAACTTACGAAATTTTCACTGACTAAAAATTCTAGCCCTTTTAAAAAATTACTGAGAAGTTGCAACAGTTTTTTATCACCAGTTAACGTGAAAAGAACTTCATTTTTCTTTTTCCAAGAATTCATTTTGCGCAGCAGGACATACTAGCCAACTTTTTAGTTTGGTGGACATCTTTGAAGAAAACTCCTTTTGGCAAACATCAAAAATTTTGAGTAAATTTGCTCAATTTCGTCACTTTTCTTATACTTTTCTTTAAGATCAGGGCTTCCGTGACAATTTTTCACAGTGCCTGCTTTTGACCTAATGTGAAGAATGTTTTACAATTTTCCACGACTTGGCCACTGTTTTGTGTCTTCATTTCCTTGTGTCATTTTTTACCACATAGTGTAAACAAAAGTAGTGCAAATTAAGCCAAAATGAAGAAAACGAAATTTGAGAAAAATTTCAAAAGTGTACATTGCAATACTGGTTGTAGATAAAGAAAATAACTGGCAGCTTTGAAATTACTAATTTCACCATTCACAAAAAAAATTAAATCTTCGATTTAGGTGTCAATTAGGTACTCATAAATTTTGGGTAATAATTTTTTCGGCTCCCTACATTCAAAATTCTGAAAACTGGTCGCTTTCATCAGTGCTAATAATGAAAAAATTCATGTCTATTCAGCACTAAAATCCATGATGGTAACGAATCTATGGTAACTAGTTTTCATTGTTAAAAATGAATACACAAATTGAAAAATGGTGAAAAAAGGTTTTCACTCCTTTCCAGTGAACGTTTTTTCGTTACAATCTACTTGTAAAGTTGAATAAAAAGGCCACAGTCTATGTTAATGCATGTGTTCACAATTAACTTTGCAAACTGAATTCATCTTCGCAACTTTCTGACCATTAATGATTTAGTAGCGCGATAACGTAAAAGTAAATCAGACGAGTGAAATACGAAATGGGATTACGTATGTTTGTATGAATAGCAACTACGAGAAAAGTACTAACGAAATATTGCAGTTGTAGTTGACAAACGAAGTGTTTTACTCAGTCTCCTCTAGAGAATTTATTGAACCATGCAAACAATTCTGTCAAGTAGGCTGTAACCTTTAATTTTTTAAACCAGCCTTTCGGTCATTTGACACGCTATTTTCTAAATTTATTATTTTTCTTGAGGGAACGTGAAGTTTTTTTTTCCAGTTTCCCCCAAACCAATCACAATAATTAAAATTTGGACTTCCAATTAGAAGCTACCCGGTTCGAGGTATCACCGCCATTCAACGCAAAATTATATAAGATAAGCGGCGAATGCGGAAAATTTTGCTGTGAATTAGCGGTGAATGCGGTGAAAGTAAATAAATCGGCAATTAATGCGGTGAAAAAAACATTATCGCCTGTTAGCGGTGAAATTACTGAGTTTGGCCGCTGAATTTAGCGGCGAAATTACATAAATTAACCACTTTGAAAAAAGTGTCCAAGTTATGTAAGATAAGCGGTGAATGAGGTTAAATTACATAATTTCACCGCTGAAATTATATAAATTCTTTGCTTAAAAAAAGTTTTAAAATTGTGTGAGATCAGCTGTGAATGCGGTGGAATTACATCAATTCAAAACGGTGAGATTACATAGATTCACCGCTTAGAGAAAATTGTCACATAGATGTAAGATTAGGGAGTAATTTTAATGGGGTAAAAAGATGTAAGATACGGGGATAATGAGGAGTAACGGAAGAATTGTTAGATTTTACCCCCACCCCCCTAAAATTACTGCCTAATCTTACATCTTTTTGACACTTTTTTGCAAGTGGTGAAATTATGTAATTTCACCACGAGAGTAAGCGTTGAAATTACAAAAAAACACTAAATTTCACCACCAAAAATGTAATTTCTCAGCTAAAAATCAAAAATCTTACAAAAACTCTGTGAGGGGGCGCAGTGGAAGAAGAAATTTCAGGAGGTGAGAGGTTCGAACCCTTGTAAGGAAGGTAATTTTTAGTAAGAGGTAATATTACATTCTTTAGCGGTGAATTGTGGTGAATTACAATCTTTAGCGGTGAATTGTGGTGAATTTTCTTTAGCGGTGAATTGTAATATTACATTCTTTAACGGTTAATTGTGGTGAATTTCACCGCACAAATATTTACAAAATTTGCGGTGAAAAAAAAATCAGAGATTTCCACCGCTCATCCAATATTTTTTTCTGATTTGTCCTCTACCCGGGTGGCTCATATAGGTGTCACATTTTCGGGAAAAATCAACGAAGAAGCCCCAAAGGAATGCCATCCCACAAGAAAAATATTGATAATTAGTTGCAAAAGCAGTTCAGTTGAATTAGAGTGAATAATTTCATAGTAGTTATGTTGAAATACTCTGTCAGATTTAATAGAGATTTTGTGGCCAGCTTTTTTAAGTGATAAAAACACCGTCTGGCTAACGATAGTGATTTGTGATTAAATGCTTGTTTTTCAAATTAATATAGAAATTTCTATCTTAATTTGAAAAACAAGCTTTTATTTGCAAATCACTATCGTTAGCCAGACGGTGTTTTTATCACAAATTAATCAGAGGTCCGCTGAGATCTTAATTGGTGACTCGATCCTGACCACTGCGCGGTTTAACTAACTAATACATCTACTGTTTCCTAAATTTTGAGTTTTAAAACTCCTATGCAATTAAAAGGAGTAAAAGAGAAGATACGCAGTGCAAGTGTGACGCAATTTTAATACAACATAGTAACTAATTTTTGTATTTTGTGCGTTTTGCGCAATTTAATTATTACAATTACTCACTTTATAAATTTGATCACCTCATTTTGGTGGGCTTTGGTTTGAAACGTCGGAAATGTTGATCAAAAAGCATAAAATAACTCATAAAATAACACCTTTGGCTGAGTTTGATTCTTCAATGTCCATTTTGGGTTGTGTTTATGCTCTTCGGCCCAAGTCTTGCATACCAAGACAACTTTTCATTAATATTTGTATTTCTGAAAGTCGCTACCATCGTAGCAAATCAAGCTCTATAAATACATCATAATTCGCGCCATTGGCACACAAGTTGTGGTTAAAAACGGGAAATCCCTTACTAAAAATAATATTGAAAGTGAATGTCAACCACTTCTGACTTCTTCAATAAAATCAACTTAAATAAATAGCTTCAATGGAAATAGGTTGGGGGAATGGAAATCAGGAAATGAATGGGTTTTGGAGGACGAAAGTGTAGGTGGGGGAGGAAAATGAGGGTGTGGGGGAGATAAAATATAAAGGAACTTGGTTCCTTTACAGGTTGGGATGTTATTCTCGCTCAATCATGCAAGACTAGTAATTTTGCAATGCTAGATCTTACAAGATAAACTTGGCATAGGAAGATCTTGCATGATTAATTTTTGCAGCAAGATCTTGCAAGAATAACATCCGTTCTCAGCCAGTAAGGTGATAATTTTATTAGCCAGGTTTAAAAAATGTTTTAAAGAGAAAATGCTTACACAAATTTTGCCCTCAAATTTGTGATATGCTGTGCGTGTCCTTGTTTAGATCCAGGATTTCGCGTCTTGTCCTCTCGCTCAAAGTTTGTCCAGACCAAGTCGAAGTGGGACGTGCTCAATTGAGGTGCAAAATACACTCTTATTTTGTTCAGCTCTTCTAATGTCTCGGGTTGTATTGGGTGCGAGTATTTCAACCTGTAATGAAAAATGTACGAAAAGAGGAAGAAAAATAGCAAAGAAGAAACATGATTGAAAAACAGAGTTAAACTTAAAAGAATGAGAGAAATAATGCAATAATGACAAAGAATGCAAGTAAAGAAATTTAAAAAACAGTAAAAAAACACTCAGAAAGAATTTTAAAAAAAATAAATAATTAAGTATTTAAAAAGCAATTTCAGAACAAATGAATCAGAAGAACAAAATTAGAAAAAAAAAACTGTGAGGAAACGATTTCAGAAAAAAATTAATAAAAAAACAAATTGAGACAACCTAACTATAGTTGAATGTGTTGATTGTCTCACGTGAGAAATAGATGAAAAAGTTGTGGTGAAAGTGGTGAAATTTTGTAAAGTAAAGAAATTTTGTAATATATGTGATAAAATCTACTGACAGAGAGAATTTTTTTGGTTACTTTTTGAAAGGTAGATATGCGGAGACTGTTTGGAAAACTTTAATTTTTTTGAAAGCTGCGTGAGAATCATATTTGGTAATGAATCTGCTGACTCCTTAATGTCGTGCATTACATATGATAATTTTGTAGACACGGTCTTGAAAGTTCGTAAGCAAAGCGCTAAAAGTGTGCAAAAAATTTGATGAAAGTATTGATTTCACTTTTTTCCAAATTGTTTGAGGTTTGTGCCGAACAAAACGTTGACAAGGGCCTCAATTATTCCACTTAGGGATTTCATATAAAAACATTTCTCTCGTTTTTATGCTTTAAAGAACGGCTTTGCCAGTCAGAGTCCTACCAAAAGAGGATTTGTGCATGTATTACATATAAGTATAATTAAACAAATACAGTGTTTTCAGATGCAAAAGTGAAAACCAGTTATAGAAGTGAGTCTATCAGACCAGCTTTTTTAAACAAGTTTTTATGCTCATAAGTTTTTTACTCCACCATTTGTTACTGTTAGTGGCCTGTAATACTTTTGCATCTCTAAAAGCAATTTGATATCAAAATTTAAATACTATTTGTTGCACTTTTCTTCTTTATTTAAAAAAGATGGATATTTTATTTTCACAATGTATCATAAACTGTTTTTGTAACTTAGGATAAATTAACACGTCTTTGCACTTTTTTCAATGTGGTGAATCCATCCCTCCGGCTACTATTTTAGTTCGCTTTTGGTCTCATAAGTCAAAACGTGAACTAAAAAATTAGTTGAATTCGCCACATTGAAAAAATAATGTAGGAGAGTGTTGATCTAACCTAATTTATAAATCAGAGAAAGTTTTAGTGCATTGTGTACATAAAAATATCGACCGTTTGCATAAAGGAGAAAAGTGCAACAAATGATTTTATCAATTTTATTATCAAATTGTTGTCAAAGATTTGAAAGCTTTCAAATATTACAGACCTCTGCCAGTAACAAATGGTTCGTGAGTTAAAAAAAACCGATGAGTATTAAAACTCGCATGAAACTTCTGATCTGATAGACACACTTATATAACTGGCTTTCAGTTTTGTAGCTTAAAAACTGTATTAGTTTGTTTATACTTATAGGTAATACATGCACTAATCCTCTCTTGGCAGGTCTCTGATTTGCAAAAATTTTTCTTTTAAGCATAATAACGAGACAAGTACTTTAAAATGAAATCCCTAAGTGGAATAATTGAGGCTCTTGTCAACGTTTTATTCGGCACAAACCTTAAACATTTTGGGAAAAAAATGAAATCAAAACTTTCATCAAATTCTTTGCATACTTTCTGCGTTTTGCTGACGAACATTCAAGACCGTGTCTACTAGGTCATCATATGTAATGCAAGACATTAAGGAGTCAGCAGATTCATTACCAATATAATTCTCGCGCAGCTTTCAAAGTATTTAAACGTTCCAAAGAGTCTTCACAAAAAAGTAAACAAAAAGTTCCCCACTGTCAGTAGATTTTTCACATATACTCAGCCTTAAATTTTATAAAAATTTACCACTTTCACCACAACCTTTGCATATATTACACACTTGAGACAATCAACACATTCAACGCCTGTCTTACATAATTTTTTCACATCAAAATGAAAATTTTCTCCACACTTTATAAGGTGCCGAGTTTTAATAATTTTAGTCAGTTGCACCGTCTCAGTTATATCCTCACACAAAATTCTACCCTTGAAAAATTGGCTCAGTTAAATCATATCTTACAAAACTCTTTCTCAGCTTTCAAAGTCCTTCAAAATTTCAGCATTTGATATGATTCCAGAATTTGCTACCAAGTAGAACATCAAAAAAGTGCCTTCAAGTACTGCAAATGTGCATCAGGAAAGTTTATTCAATTCTCGATGACAGTGATTAAAGTGTGGAAATTATCTTACGAAAGTATTGAAAATATGTACGATCAAATTGTCGTAAGAAATACCTGCGCTTAACGACACTGAAAATTAGGAAAGACGCCAAAAAAAATTTTTCGTTGGAAAAATATCTCAAATCTGAAAACCATATCTTCAATAACTATCCACTTGACCTCTTAATACTCTGAAAAAAAATGAGACGTTTTTACTTAAAAAATGGAAAACATTTTGTTTGCTGAAAACTAATACTTCTTTCTCCGGTTAAGGTTCTCAAAAGCACAACAAAAATTAAGGAAATGCCTTGACCATTCAGCATAACAAATGGACAATTTTGTATGAACCACTGATTTATTTCAGTCGCTTTCCGTGCATTTTTTACAAAGATTTTGGTTAAAATTTCAATTCACGTTGACTACTCTCGAATCCGTTCTATTTTTTAGTCAAAGTACCGCATGACAATCAGTTTTTGCTCTGCAAACTGCTATAATAATCTCAGCCAAATTTATCTTGTTC
The DNA here is from genome assembly GCF_964194025.1 of Convolutriloba macropyga. Classification (NCBI taxonomy): domain Eukaryota; kingdom Metazoa; phylum Xenacoelomorpha; order Acoela; family Convolutidae; genus Convolutriloba; species Convolutriloba macropyga. The sequence continues at coordinate 6,810,364 of NC_134481.1, read as the reverse complement.
ACAATTTACAATTGATTGATCTGAAGCAATCCATGAGGTGGATTTTTTTATTTAAACCAATTGCATAGCCGTCTTATTTTAGTTGATAAGCTAATTAACTTCTTTGAGATCTGAAGTTATTTAACGGTTTACTTGTTTATGAAACTCATACTTGTTTTCGATGACAAATCAGTTTATTGCGATTACTCAGCAGCAAAACATCTCGCGGAACAATTCAGTTAATTGAGACATCAGCATAGCTGAACTCCGAACCACGTAATCGGGTCTTGAATTTGAGCAAGTACTTTAGCACCCCTTCCCAGGTTAAGGTGCCAACCAAAAAGTGACCTCTGATCAGACCACTCCAGGTCAAAGTAACCTCTGATCAGACGAACTCAGACCAAAGTATCATCTGATCAGCCTAAACTGCGCTCGAAACACCGTGTGCGCTCGGAGTGCGCTCGAAGTTATCTCTGATCAGACCTTGTCAGACAGAAATGATCTCCGAACCAACTAAAATTAGACCATTGTCCATAATTTTGTGCAACCACGGGCCAGACGAAGTCTAAACCATTGTCCAGACGATTTTGCGCTTGAAAAGCCTCTGATCGGACAATTTCCAGATCAAAAATGCCACTGATCAGATCATTTTTTAAACATCGCCCCATGCTGTCCAGATATTTTCCTGACCATTGTGCAGACGTTTGTGTGCTCAGAATAACCTTTGATTGAGCCATCTCCAGACCAGTAGAAAAAAATCTAAGATCTTTGGAAAAAGTTTATCTGCCACTTGGAAAAATCGACTTTTTCGCTTATTATGTTTTCAAATGTACTAATATCTTATCGGGTCAGAGATTTGGTTAAAGTGAACCAAATTGAGTTCACCTATACCTCCTAGAAAAGAGTGCGTTTTTAACTTTGGGACATCCACTCTTTCGCTTAATATATATTCAAAAACATAGAAATTTTATCGAATCAAGAAATTGTCTAAAAGCAATCAAATTTATATCCCAGACTACCAGTAGTATGTAGGTTGTAAAACAAGAAGAATGGTCCAACTCTTGTGAAAAAAGTTCGTATTTCACATCAAAAAAATAATCAGTCCATTCTTTGGAAATAGTAATGACCTCTGACCAAACTTAAGTGCTCTCGAAAGTGACCCCTGACCAGAATATCCTATACGAAAGTGACCTCTGATCAGAACATTACTATCCGGAAGTGACCTCTGATAAGATCATCCCCAGACAGATGTGACCTCTGATCATACTAAAGTTCGCTCGAAAGTGACCACTGATCACAATATACTATTCGGAAATGACCTCTGATCAGTCTATTGGCAACCAGTAGTGACCTCTGATCACACCATCCCCAAACCAAAGTGACCTCTGATTATACTATCTTGCGCTCGAACTAAATCCCAGACCCTGTAATTTTGGTCTGGGAACACGCCGCGTGCGTTGAACTTGGGTCTGATCAGAGGTCACTTCCGGACGGCACCTCAACGTGGGTCGCTAATCATCTTGAAGATTTTTCTTCAAGAAAATTAAACATTCTTCGTACCTGTTGTTGCATTCGCGCTTTGCGTCATAATAGCTCCGTGCTTTGACTCCAGTGCACAAAAAACACTTGTCATCAATTCCACTGATTGACGCAAAAGATGCCGGACATCCTAAACATTGTTATAAAGTATTCGTCCTGGTCAATACTCCATGAAAAATACACATCTTGAATTTTTCAAATCAGTACTGATCACGTCCTATTTCAAATGTTACGACTAATAAAGACTTTTCAAGTCTTGCTCAAGACTTGTCAAGTCTAATTTATGTCTTGGCCAAGGGCTCACCAGTCTTGATAACTGCGCAATTATTCAGAAAATTATAGATTTTAAAGACAATATTTATAATTTAATGCAAATCAAACTTCGCCAAAACTGGTAAGATTTCTATGGAAAGTTTGTTAAGATAATCAAGCTATCTGTCAAATGACGATCAAACAACTTAAATGGACCCATAATTTCACTTGAAAACCGTTTATTTGTTGGGATAAAAAGGGGGCGGCAGTGACTGTTACATTTTGCGGCAATTTTCCAACAGTCAGAGTTCAATAAATTTTGCGCTTTGTGGAAACGAAATCATTTGAGCATTTAAATAGCCTAAAACAATATTGCCTAACTTTTATTAGTAATAACTCGAGACCGCATTCAAAAAGTTAATTGTTTTTGTGAACAGGGCTATGAGTAATGCTAATCTACAGTGCTATGAGTAATGTAAATCAAATGTTTTCATAACCCAGAAATAGTAACCAGAGGGACATTTCTGACTTTAATCACCAATTAAGTTTTCTTTCACTTCAGTTGTTAGATACTCTATCCGTTGAAAATGAGTATTTTTAGCGAATTTGAACTAAGCTAGCCTAGCGTAAATTGTTTTCACATATGCTTACAGTTTCAATCTTAAAACATGGGTTGTGAACGAGTCCAACAAAATCGAGTGTATGTACTCAATTTTTCAAACATTGGTAGCGTAATGTATATGTGGACAATAACAGAAAGCGTCTCGTTCTCTTCCCAATGAGTTTTGTGGAACTACCGGTGTTTTTTTTGCTTTTGTTTGCTCTTTGGAGAGTTTTGAATGTCAATTATCGAGAATGGCGGGATTTCTATTTCGTTACAAAGAGTAAGAAAAAACACTAATAATTTTGCTCAAGATATGGATTAAGATTTTTCATGTCTTCACTAAGAATTAAATCAAGACTTGCTAAAATTAAGACCAGATTCGAGAAAGTTCTAGCTGTAAAAAGTTATATAATCTGAGCTCTGATACAGCACTGATCCAAGAGGTCACACATGACGTTCAAACGTCATGTGTGACCTCTACAGCACTGATCCAAGAGCTCTGATACAGCACATGACGTTCAATTCGAGGACAATTATAACGTTGTTTGAACGTGCAAGTTTAAAGCATAAAATTTCTCAAGTGACAGAAATTGAAATGCCAACAATTCTCGGGTACAAAAAAAACCGATTGTTGGCTACTTTGAACTTGAGCCAGGTTCGTGGACTTGTAAGATGCGTGTTTGAAAAGAGGTTCCATGACTCTTCAGAGCTCTCATTGAAGTTCTGGCTAAGCTTCTGGAACCAATACCCGGTTCTCGACAAATGCCGGACGTGCTCATTCACTTCTAGCGGAGTCTCATCACCTGATGCTACGCGAATGAATTGACAGAAAGCTGATTTGAATGCAAAAAATGGGAGAACAGATCGGATTTGAAATTGTTCAATTAGCTTTGGTCAATCAGACCTGAGAACTCTCATTTTATACAGCGTATTACAAGTTCGATTGTGATCACATTTTCGGTGTTGACAGATTCCTATCAATTTCAACGCGCCACTGGATGATCGCAATAGCTCACCAAGATTGGCCAAATTCACAAATGCTGAGATAAGGCTTGCAAATAACGCTTAGTTCCGGAAAATAATTTTTATTGTTTAACTTTCTAATTTTAATATTTTTGATGAGCAACAATTTATCTAATTAGGATTGAAAAAGGCGTAGAAAACAGAAATAACAAATTAAAAACAATTTTCACAAAAAGAAATCAATTATCGCGTTATTATCGCGCAATTATCAAGTTTTTTGCGTTATTTTTACATAGCTCCTGGATTGATAGGGTGTAGAAAATAGGCCCCCATCACTACATTGAATTTCGTACATTGAATTTGCTCAATTTTTATAGATTAATTAGAATTCCCACGCGCCAGTGATGTTAAAGCTTGCAAGTAACGCTTAACTACGGAATTTAATTTTTGTTCTGCTGTCCCAATTTCGCCTTTTCAATTTGGTTGTTTTTGCGATCTATTATCCAGTCACCTGCTAACCTATACGCAAAGAAAATCCACTTTTACAATGTATCAAGATACGAAAAGTCTGTACCGATTGCCTGATTTTTGTTGTTGTAATCATAATCGTAGTCAGATTTGTTGTTTTCGTCGTCGTCGTTGTTGTTGTTGTTGTTGTTTTTATCATAGTCGTAGTCACCATAGTCGAACCAATTATAATCGTCTGCAGATGAATCTCTCTTGGCTTTATCCTCTGTCAACAAATGATCAAAAATAATTATCATCAAAAAGTTGCGCTCCTATTTCAGAAGTTTTACGACAAATAGCATTGATATTAATTTTTTACTACATTCAGCACGCTTCAGCATGAAGAAGCCACTTGTGTCAATTAGTCGGCAACGTCAGTCACTGTTCCCGTCAAAATTGTTTAGCATTTTTCTGGCCCTTCCCAAAAACTGACCAAAAACGGTATTTTTTAGAAAAACAAACCCATGAGGAGGTCTGCGACCCAAAACAGGTATAGGAGAGGCAAATTTTGGATAGACCGACCATACCTAAAATAGGCATTGACCAGACCCAAGAGAAATTGACCACCCATGTTTAGACCAAACAGATTTTTGGTCACCATTGGGCAGACTAAACCGAGTTTTTCCAGCTCAGAAGCATCCAATTAAATTCAAAAATAAAACGAGAATTAAACAAAAATAAGCTTAAATAAATCAATCACCGTTTTAAAGAACAATTCGAATTTCAGAAATTGGCTTGATGAAATAGTCTAATCACATAGAAGCTGATATTGGTTATTAATGATTGACTATTATTTCCAAAAACAGTCAATTATGCACAATTATAGAATTTATACGGACCGGTGGGACCTGTAGGCCCTGAATGTGGGTATCAGCCAGACCAAAGACACCAAAAAGTAAGCATAGGCTAGACAAAACATACCGAAATGTGGGAATTGGTCAGACCGAACAGACCAAGAAGTGCTATTGGTCAGACGGACCCAATTTTTTCCCAGACGAATCGCACCGGAGCCCCTGGCCGCAATCCAAGTTGGTCTGACAAATACTTGTCTTAAATTGCAGACCTCATCCTGAGAAACAATCAATTCTTTGCGTTTTGAAAACAGTCAAAAACAAGCCTACCAGAGAACGCTTTTCAAAACAGTCTTTTTTTCGTGTATACTCAAGCAGAATCATTTTGTATCAGTTTTTTTTCTCCCAGCTCCCGTGTTTTCATACCACCATTCACAATTTAAATGATGTTTTATAGCAACTTACAATGTAAAAAGAAATAACACATGCACCCGGTGGCGTAAAGGTAATAAGCCCACTGAGCGGTGGGGGTACGGATACGTCTAAAACTTTTGGACGCGTGTTTAGGCAACACTAAAACAAGATTTTTGAACTACCCAAAATACTATTTTTTTCAATCAATTTATAGACATCATATATTAAATCAAGGAGATCATAGGAATTCTATGTCATTGTAGAAACATCAGGCTGTCATTGAAACGCGTTACAGATAATTGCACTTAGAAACTATAGTTGCGGAAATTTGATTTTCAAGAGCTGCAGAAACAAATGACTGAAGTGTTCAAAAAATTTACGATAAAATTTAAGATTTGAAGATAAAACGAAACTTCGGAGCAAGCAAAGATCGAGTTGATAGTTTTGTTCTTTTTAAATGAATATCAATATTGTAATTTTACAAAACTAATATCTAAGAAAAGACCGTCAAAAAAATTTCTTTTCGAGCAGCGGACGAACTATAGGTATATGAAAGAAGGAAAGAATTGCTGTCGGCTCTTAAAAGTCAAAGCTTCACAGTTATCATATCATTAAGTTGAAACAATAAAATGCGACGAAATTGAACATAAGTGAAACAGGTCAGTTTTTATACGCGTTATACTGATGCTCAATATTTGTGTTTTGCTTTTTTGTTTTCCTTCTAATTTTTTCAATCTATAAGTAATATAGATCCCTAGTTGACATTAATTTCTTGGTTTCGATTCTTTTATTGGGATTATTTAGGTTTTACTGATCAGTTGATTTGCCACGGCGTCAATATCAGTCTTAATGAAAATTGTTAGTTTCGATGGTACTAAAGGTCTGGCCTTCTGTTGCAATTCTATCTTTCCGTCAGATGAAAATGCGACGCTTTCAACAGCGTCTGTAGCTTTCGTCTTCAAAATTTTTTTTCAAGCTTCAGCCGAGCACTGAAATTTTGAATAAAGATATGCACTTGAAGATAAAGTTGAATAAAATTTTCAGCCGAAAAAAAAACCAATTTATCGTGAAAAAACTAATTGTTTCCTTAAAATAGTTTTTTCTAAAAAAATTAACCACTTTAAAAATACAGAAAACGTACGGTGATTTCGGTGCCAAAGAAAACTTAAAAAAGTACTGTCCTGTAAAAGGAGTAACAATTAATCTTCCAAATTCTCTTGCTAAATGTTTTATCGAAGCATATATTTTCAAATTAATGAAACTGTCATTCTAAAATTTTTGCACACGACCGTTTTCAAGGGAAAAACCGATCATTTTCGCAAATTTAAATATTTTAGAAAACTAACACCTTAAAGAAAAAATAACAACCTTTTTAGAAAAAAACCTTAGAAAAATTTATTGTCGTTGTTTAATGTCTTGCCTTGCTTTTTCGAGAATTTTGGCAAGTACAGTTTAATACCGTGCTGCATAAATCACATTATTTGTATATATATATATATATTTATATATATATATATATATATATATATATATATGTATATATATATATATATATATATATATATATATATATATATATATATATATATGTTTTTCTTCTATATAATGATATAAGTTTATGTATCTTTTTCAATTTGGTACCCAGGTTGAGGTGCCAGACTGAAAGTCGATATGTCCAGACCGTCCCAGACGGAAAGTGTCTATGTCCAGACCCTCCCAGACGAAAAGTGCCTATAACCAGACTTTCGTGCGTTCAAAATTTTTCGTGCGTTCGTCGTGCGTTCAAAACTCCCTATGTCCAGACTTTCGTGCGTTCAAAATCTTATATGACCAGACTTTAGTGCGTTCCAAATTAAAATTCGTGTGCTAATTTGTGCGTTCAAAAACTCCTATGTCCAGACTTTCGTGCGTTCAAACGTGCTTATGTCCAGACTTTTGCGCGTTCAAAATCTTATATGACCAGACTTTAGTGCGTTCTAAATGAAAAATCGTGCGCTCAATTGTGCGTTCATGTCCAGACTATCGTGCGTTCAAAAACACCTATGTCCAGACTTTCGTGCGTTCAAAAATGCGTATGTCCAGACTTTCGTGCGTTCATGTTCAGATAACGTTTTTATAATGTATTCGTTTCAAATATAGATACGTTAGGGTGATGGTTGTGATGAAGTGCCCAAGCAGTTCCTACATTTTGTTTAATAAAAGATGTTCGATGAAAGTATTGGCTGAAGGGGCTGCCAGCGGCCTAGTTATTAAAGTATGATTTGCTTTGCAACTTCAGCAAGGGTTTATAATTCTAGGTGTGAAATTGTTTTAAACAAAGCAAAATGTTGGATGCGAATTTTCCTGCGTTCGATGTTTTGTAACTTTTGAACTCAAGTGAGTTGAGGTTTTCTTGGTAGAAAGCTTTCACTTGAGTGAGCACTCTATTAAGAGTGTTTAGTCAAATATGGACTCATTAGTTTTTGGCATTCTTGTTTCCATTCAAAAAATTTTCGTGCGCTCCGAGTCACAATGTCCAGAATTTCGTGCGTTCAAAATTGCTTATATCCAGACTATCGTGCGTTCAAAATTGCATATGTCCAGACTATCGTGCGTTCAAAAATGCATATGTCCAGACTATCGTGCGTTCAAAATTGCATATGTCCAGACTATCGTGCGTTCATTTTCTTTTCCAGACCGTGTAATTTTGAACGCACGACGCCACCTTGTGCGTTCATTTCGGTCTGGACATATCAATTTTCGGTCTGGGACCTCAATCTGGGTACGAAAAACTGATATAAGGTTATTTTGGTCTTTCTTGTCTTTAATATTATGGAGAACAACGCATATTCACTATTTTTTTCTACGTTTTATTTGGTCTCTATGTATTTCTTCCTGTGCTGTTTCTCCAGAGAAAGGAAAAGTTGAAAAAATAATAGCGTGGAAATATCCGAAATTTGAGTGTTTTAACCAAAACAAAATTAATTGCCCACGAAGTTTTGTTCCCTTTGTTTTTTCTTTCTTTATTTCTTGTTTTTTGTGTGTTTTTATTATTTGTGTGCATTTTACAAAACTTTTACTCTGCACTTTCTTTCCATTGCACTTTTAAACTGCATTTCTAGATGAAGTATTTCGTACTTTGCTGGGATGATTTTGGCTGACCGTTTTTATGTAGAAACAATTAATCAGAAATCACTTCAAGCCCGTATCGAAATAGCAGTGATCGATTTTGAACGGCACTGAAATGGTGCTCAAACAGGCAAAGTTGCTCCTGGCATCCGTTCAGTTCGCGGGTCGAGTTTTTGTCGAAAAAATATTGTAAGAATTGCGGTGAACAGCGGTGAATTTTCGTAAGATTTGCTATTTTAGCGGCAATTTTTGTATGATTTGCGGTTTTTGACGTTGAAAATTTTCTATCACCGCCTTCACCAGATTTCTTACAAAAAAACGCACTTAGAGGGGCTCCAACCTCTCACCTCCTGCTGTCCACGACTTCTTATACCACTGCGCCATCTACCACTTGCTTGTTCCTATTCCTCGTGAAATTGAATCACATGCAATAAATGTTATTGAAAACAAATGCGTTGAATTTTTCTAAGACTTGCAGTTTTTAGCGGTGGATTTGCGATTCTTAGCGTTGAATTCCTTTTTTCTCATCGCATTTACCGCAATCAACTCTATAATCGCAATTCTTACATCTTTTAACCGCATTCACTGCAAATCTTACATATTTTAGCGAGTTTTAGTGTTGACAACTCGATCCGGGTTTGGGAATTGAGCTAAAACTTCTAATAAAATAAGAAATTTATAAATTAAAAAATATAATTAAATATGAGCAATTGTTGATATTACAATCGTATTGAAATTGAATTTTTTATTGTCAACGAAAAACAACAAAAAAATTGTTAACAAAAAAACGCATTTATAGGGTTTCCAACCTCTCACCTCCTGCTGTCAACGACTTCTTATACCACTGCGCCATCTATCACTTGCTTGTTCCTATTTCTCGTGAAAATGAATCACATGCAATAAATGTTATTGAAAACAAATGCGTTGAATTTTTCTAAGACTTGCGGTTTTTAGCGTTCAATTTTTGTAAGATTTGCGGTTTTAATCGGTGAATTTTTTGTATCTACCGTTTAAGCGGTGAAAAAAAATAATTCACCGCTACCAATGGGAAGCAGTGAAAATAAAAATTTCACCGCTAAAAACCGCAACTCTTACAAAAATTCACCGCATAAAATTCTACAGTAATTTTTAGCGGTGAATTTTTGTAAGATTTGCGATTCTTAGCGTTGAATTCTTTTTTTTCACCACATTTACCGCAATCAACACCAAAAATCGCATTTCTTACATCTTTTCACCGCATTCACTGCAAATATTACATATTTTAGCAATTTTTAGCGTTGGCACCTCGACCCGGGTTTGGGCATTGAGCTAAAACTTCTAATAAAGTACGAAATTTATAAAACAAAACATATAAAAAAATATGAGCAATTGTTGATATTACAATCGTGTTGAAATTGATTTTTTTATTGTTATACACGGATCTTCGTGAGGCTTATCAGACTAATGATCTCATTTGGGGTGCCCAACCCAAACCAGCTCTGATCAGACTATTGTGGGCGGCCCACTATTGCTTCCATGAATATACAAATCAGTCTTGACGTCCCTTGTCCGCGACAAAATCCGATATTCACCCCAACTTCCGGCTCGATTTGTTTACCCAATGTGGGTCCCAAGTGGTTATGTACATCCATTGCGCGACGTTGATGAGTCTGATTAGAGCTGTTTTTGGTCTGCTAGACCGTTTCGGAATGTTTACCCCAAAAACGCACTTATAGGGGTTCCAACCTCTCACCTCCTGCTGTCAACGACTTCTTATTCCACTGCGCCATCTACCACTTGCTTGTTCCTATTCCTCGTGAAATTGAATCACATGCAATAAATGTTATTGAAATTAAATGCGTTGAATTTTTCTAAGACTTGCAGTTTTTAGCTGTGACTTTTTGTAAGATTTGCGGTTTTAATCGGTGAATTTTTTATATCCACCGTTTAAGCAGTGAAAAAAAATAATTCAACGGTACCAACGGGAAGCGGTGAAAATAAGAATTTCACCGTTAAAAACCGCAAATCTTACAAAAATTCACCGCAAAAAATTCTACAGTAATTTTTAGCGGTGAATTCTTGTAAGATTTGCGATTCTTAGAGTTGAATTCTTTTTTTTCACCGCATTTACCGCAATCAACGCTAAAAATCGCATTTTTTACATCTTTTCACCGCATTCACTGCAAATCTTACATATTTTAGCGATTTTTAGTGTTGACCCCTCGACCCGGGTTTGGGCATTGAGCTAAAGCTTTTAATAAAATATGAAAATTATAAAACGAAAAATATAATAAAATATGAGCAATTGTTGATATTACAATCGTGTTGAAATTGATTTTTTTATTGTTATACACAGATCTTCGTGAGGCTTATCAGACTAATGATCTCATTTGGGGTGCCCAACCCAAACCAGCTCTGATCAGACTATTGTGGGCGGCCCAGTGTTTCTTCCATGAATATACAATTCAGTCTTGACATCCCTTGTCCGCGACAAAATCCGATATTCACCCCAACTTCCGGCTCGATATGTTTACCCAATGTGCGTCCCAAGTGTTTATGTACACCCAATGCGCGACGTTGATGAGTCTGATCAGAGCTGGTTTTGGTCTGCTAGCCCGTGTCGGAATGTTTACCCCAAAGATGTAAGATTAGGGGGGTAATCGGGGGAATTTTTAGCCCCTTATCTAGTCCTCATTACCCCATTTCCTTAAATCTAAAAATTCTCCCCTTCATCCCCATTACCCCCTTGTCTTACATCGTTTACCTTCCTAAAATTATCACTTAATCTTGCATTTTTTGGGGGGTAAGTTTTGGGGTAAAGTCCAAAAATTTCCCCCTACGCCTAATTACCTCCCTTTTTACATCGTTTTACACGCCTATAGATACCCCCTAACCTTACATCTTTTTGGATGGTAATTTGAAAGTTAAAATCTAACAATACCAACCTTACTCCCCTATATCCCCATATCTTATATCGTTTTACACCCTAAAATTAACCCCTAATTTTATATCTTTTTTGGGTTTTTTTTGGGGGGGGTGGGGGGGAATCTAATAGTTCCACCCTTACTTCTCATTACCCCCTAATGTTACATCTTTTTGGGGACAATTTTTTGGGGGGTAAATTGTAAAATTTACAAAACTACCCCTCGTTATCCCTCGGGATATTTTTTGTGGGCGGGGGTCAACCTAACATTTCCTCCCTTACTCCACATTACAGCCAATTCTTACATCGTTATACTCCTCTAAGATTAACCCCTAATCTTACATCTTTTTTTGGGTGGGGTATTTTTTGGGGGTAAAATAAGAAAATTCCGCACATTAACCCCAACACCCCCATTATCCCCCTAGTCTTAGATCGTTTTTCCCTCATAAAATTACCCCCCCTAAACATACATCTTTTTTGGGGGGTGTAATCTGAAAATTTTCCCCCCTCCCCCCCCCCCCCCCCCCGTTGCCCCCATTATCCCACTAATCTTACATCTTTTTACCCCCCCCCCCCTCTAAAATTACCCCCTAAACATACATACATCTTTTTTTTTTTGGGGGGGGGGGGTAATTTTTGGGGGGTAAAATCTCAAATCCACCTACCCCCATAACCAACAATTACCGCCATAATCTTACATAGTTTTGCCCCCCATAGACAATTACCCTCCTACACTTACATCAATTTGGGGGGCAATCAGGGGGTAATTTCGACATGGTTGATAAGGAACCCTTTGAATGACAAATGTAGAGGACCAGGAGCTGTATGTAGAGGACCAAAATCAGATTGAATAAGGGCTGTTTTTCAACTCACAAAACAATGATGATTTTTGTGCTAAGAAATCATAAACTATGCATTACAGAGGAGCCAAATTTCAGACGTCACAATTTATTAAAATGAAACTTTGCCCTGGCAGGTTCATTATATTTTGTTTCCTGAAAAAAAAGAGCTCTTTTCTGTAAATTAAAAGATGAAAGCTTTAATTGTTACCTTTTGCTTCGGCACATCTTACTAAATTCAGGCATAGCATCGAAACAAAAAGCTTTTCAAAGAACATTTTGTTACCCTTATCAACGAATTTGTAAACAAAATAAAATTATCGATGGAAATTATTAATCTGTTTTGATAATTTTAACCTGCCGATACGAATAAATCTTAACTCTGAAGTGCAGCTGGAGAAATGAAACAATCTAAGATGCATTGGAGATAAATGCACTTAGTGTTTTTCTCGGTCAAAAAAAGTCGGCCGTTGAAAATCGATATGGGAAGAGATTTCTTTAATAATAATCATTGAAAAGCCACCGAAGTGTTTCTGTGGCATGGAATGTTCAACCGTGGTCAATAATTTTTCTCAACTTTTTGTAAGAATAAATGCCCTGAGTTTTTACATATTTCAGCGCAAAACCCTTAAAAAATGTTAATAATTATTAAAATTATTTAGAACTAATAATAATAATAGTTTTTATTGATAATTAGCTTTGAAAAGTTGCAATCCGCTAAACGTTTTATTGACTTTGCCACGCCATATATCTTTTTCTTAAACGAAGATGTGGTACCAAATATGATTACAAAATATGTGGTACCATCGTAATCCCGGGTGGATGTTTACTTTCATTCAAATAAAGATCATATGTGATTTCATGCTCTCAATAATTCATCTGCTAGGACGATCTTGCTATGAAATCAGAAAAATTTTTAATGATCTTTTAAGGAAAATCAACACATCATTTATGATCCTTGTATGATACCAAGAAATCAAATGTGATCCACGTATGATTACTTGGAATCATCAGTCTTTCTTTCTGCCATTTTATTCCTGTTATCGATATGGCACCACTTATATGATTCCTCGGCGTCTTTTTGTTGTCCACACAAAGACACTAAAGTAGAATGTTTTTTGCAAAGTTGAGTTATTTTTTTGTAAATTCATAAACTTATCTATATGACTAAGGTTATGATATTATCTGAAACCAGTTTATACCTACAGATGCTCATTTTTCACATATATCAGAACAATTTTATCTTTCAAAACCTAAATTAGTTTTCTGTATAGGAATGCAATTCAAAGCTATTGTTTCAGGAAAAAAAAAAGAGTAAAAAGTGAATGAACAGCGCTTGTTATTTTTACGCGCACCAAAATTAAAATTCAGCTGTCAAAATTTTTGTATGATTCTTGAATGATTTTCATAAATCTCAAAAATTATATGTGACCTTTTTTGTTTACTAAGGACGATATATGACATAGCATGAATCTAAGGACATTTCTATGATGGTTGACTCGTGAATATAATAAGAAAAGAGCATAGGACTTCTGATGATCTTCTTCGACCCGAAAAGATTCTAAGACTGAAAACTTTTAAGCGCCCACTTGAAAAAAGCTCAACACTACGATCCCTTGCAAATTTTTGTTATGGAGCCTTAGATATCTAAAAATTGTTTTCAAAGGACATAAAGATAACAAAATACAATTGTCCATAGGAGTTTTGTATTTCAGAAGTGTGATAAAAAATATTTTATATAGATCAAAAATGGTTATTTATATAAAATATTTTTCAAACAAACTTTCCCCTGTTTGTGTCTCACACGGTAGAAATGAGAGCTAAGAAGGAGTTAACTCCTAATTTTTCTGTTGTGAGATTACATCGATAAGATCGCTCAACTAATTTTGCTTTCTAAAAGTTATCAAAAACTCGGATCTTTCGTGTCGTCTTTTTAAGAACAGATATAATGGTTAAGCAAGAAGCATTGAAGCACAATTGTGTCACTTCTGATGATCTTCTTCGACCCGAAAAGTTTCTAAGACTGAAAACTTTTAAGCACCCACTTCAAAATGTTGAACACTACTAATCTATGTGTTTGTTGCTGGAATATGATTTATTTTGCTATTATGCTGATAGATTGTTTGGTTCTGTGTCATTCTAGAGTATCATTTAGTTTACTACTTGTAAATTTGCTGACCTCTTCCGCATCATGTGTAATATATTGCATCTATGTGCAATATGCTTTTGTTTTTTGTTTTGCCAAAGGGGGGCCGCATCGCGTTTGCTATATCTGATTCGAATTCAAATCTTTTCCGTCTTTTTCTTTAATGCTTTCGCATTATTTTGATGTAATCTTGATTTAGTGTGTTGAGTTTTGCTGTACTATAATTTGTTTGTCTTCTAGTACGCTGTTTGGTTATTGAATGAATTTTTTTAAACCCATTATTCAACTAAAATTTTAAACCCATTATTCTCTCAGTGTAATTATTTCTACATGTTTATATCCAGACCAGGAGAACCAAGGTCTGTTCAGTCTGACCCAGGGTCAGCCATGGGTCTGTTTGACCTGGTCCAGCTCTTGGGTCTGTTCGGTCAGGCCAAGTGTTCATCTCGGGTCTGCTCGGTCTGGCCCAGAATCGGCCTTGGTTCTTTTCGGTCTGGCCAAGGGTGATCAAAGTCTGTTCAGTCTGGCCCTTGCCAGCATTTGCGACAGTTAGATTCGGACCTCCATTCCGCGACGCAAGTCCGTCGGGCCTATATCTGTTTTGGGTCGAGGACCTCATCCTGGGCACTTTTTTATCAAGCACTCACTCTTTATGGTTCGAAACGAAAGGAGGCGAGAGTTATGGTACGAAGAAAATGCTATATAGAAAAACTGTTGAGAAATGTCTGATCGTTGAAGATGTAGTGACAAACGCAAACTCACTTTTGAGTCTGCAAACATTTTGAAATGCGAAGTTTTAAAAATGATCGACGCCGTTGTGTTTGTAGATCATGTGAACAAGTTGCACCGGAGGCGTTGAACAAACGGGGTATTAGAATTTTTCATATGATCACGGCATGGCATTACTTCCTTCAGTAACCGTAGAAAATTACTCTGGATGGGACTCCTACTTGTGCGACACTGTGTAACTGATGCAACGAAAAGAAGCTCCAAGAACAAAACATTTTTTCGGGTAGTAAATTGAAAAGTTCTGTTTTACATGGTAGGTCTAAGCAGCCTCCCGTACAATTTCTGATTTGACAAACGCATAGCGAAACGAATTGTGTTATTTTATAGATAATCGGTCACCATAAAAACCCACAAAAGGAATTTCCGATAAAATTGTCAAGGATTTAAAAAAAACTTTGATCGATATTCAGAAAAGAAAGATTGGCGTACTCTGATTCTAAAACCAAAGTAAAACTCAGAAATTTAGAACAGTGACAGAAAAAGACTAAAAAAAATTAAAGTTCCAAAATGAATTGAACAATTTGGTTAGTTTTGTTGCTTTCATTGAAAAAAATTAAATATCATGCAGTACATGGGAAACAAATTTTTATCGTTAAAAAGGGAGAGGAACTGCTCGATAACCGTGCAAATATTTAAAAAAAGCAACAAAAAGACCATATTAAATTGGAGAAAAGCTCTATGCCTTACTTTTTGGAAAAATAGTCTACAATTGGTGCACGTTTAGTTTTTTGAATACTTTTTTTCGTTCGCTTATTGAGTTAAAATCAGTTGCTCAAAAAATAGTCAAAAAATCAAAAGATACTGCCCCGCAAGATATCATTTAAACGATTCGAATTGCGTTATAAATTTTCCGTTCTCTGTCCCCTTTCTTTCTTTGCCTTTTCCATTACCGTACCGTACCATTTAAAAATTTCCAAGCTCCTGTTCTTTCCCCAATTTTGTTCCCTTTTTCCTCTTTGATTGATGTAATATGTTGTCTTTTGTGAGGAGTATGTTGCGTTGTTGCATGATATTGATTTTACTGGAATGCTATTTGGTTCATTGGTTTCGAGTTTTTCTAGAGTGTGATTTAGATGAACTTCGTCTAGGTAGACTCAAGAGCTACTTCAAGATGGCTCCCTGATTTCTTCAATCTCTCTAGTTTATTAGAGCCCAGTTGCAGTGTAGTTTTTTTGCTGGAGTTTGTTGATTAAAGATGGCTGGGTAATTCATAGTCTAGGTTTTGTTACCTTCTAGACTTAATTTACTCAATACTTACGGTTATAGTGTTTGTTGTCTTTACAGAATATTTAATTCTATGTGTTTGTTGCTGGAATATGTTTTATTTTGCTATTATGCTGATAGACTGTTTGGTTCTGTGTCATTCTAGAGTGTAATTTAGTTTACTACTGTGCTACAGCTTGTAAATTTGCTGACCTCTTCCGCATCATGTGTAATATATTGCATCTATGTGCAGTATGCTTTTGTTTTTTGTTTTGCCCAGGCGTGCCGCTTCGCGTTTGCTATATCTGATTCGAATTCAAATCTTTTCCGTCTTTCTCTTTAATGCTTTCGCATTATTTTGATTTAATCTTGATTTAGTGTGTTGAGTTTTGCTGTACTATGCTTTATTTTTCTTCTAGTACACTGTTTGGTTATTGAATGAATTTTTTTGCTGGTTAGGATGAGATTTAATCTTGTTCTGGAGTTACAACTGCTTTGTTTTTGTGATTTTCAGTATAGTCGTTTGCTAGAAATTTTGTCACATATTGTTTAATTTTGTGAAATACTTTATTGTTGTGCAGTCATAATTGTTTGCTAGGGTGCAGCTTAGATTGTTGCATTTAGACAGTTCCTCAAAGCTTTGTATTATTTCGGTATGATAACAGCTTGCCATAAAAAAACTTTGCCAATCGTAGACTCAACCACATAATGACCTGTGCCAAATAGCTTTGCAGTAACTTCACTCCACCTTCCCAGGGTGTGACTTCGCTTGCTCAAGTTTTACGACTAGTTTGAGTGAGTTTGTGGCTGTGGTCTGCTAGCCTAGTTCATCCCGCCGCATCGTTCGTTGCTTTCTCGTTTCCTTCCCGTTCTTCTCGGCAGCCCGTTTAGTCGAGGGCTGCGGGCTCCACGTTTAAATTCAATCCGCACCCTCTTCCATATAGCCGCACGCTGATCGCTCGTCTTTTACGATTGTTCCGCTATTTATTCCAATTTGTCAGCAGCCTGTTATCAAAACATTGACCTTTCAATCCCGTTGCGCGTTTTTTACCGCATGTTCAACGAGCATCCTTTTATGAGTTTCTAAAGGTTACCTTTGTACTCGCAGGAGGTTGTTCTTGCTATTTGGTGGTTTGCATAACAAACCGTTACTTCCGGGTTCCAGTTTAGCCACGTTTGTTTGCCAAATGCATGACCTGCATTTCTTGTACATTCAATACTTACGGTGGGATAAATTTAAATTTTTTCCAAGATCATGAGTACCCTGCCGGAAAACGCAAGTTGAAATCTTAAAATATCTTTGACGATTTAAACAGTGTTATAGATAAACAAGATAGGCTTGTAATTGTCGAACGTTTCATTGTCAAGTGCAGAGATAAATTTACGAAACTCTGGAAGTTCTAGAAATCGTGAAGCACTGTGAAATTGCAGGGAACACTGAAAATTCAATGTAATGTGTTTCTATGTACTGCTGCAGAATACATGGTTTTGTTTAGGACGGAGAGAGCAGCAGAGCAAACCAAGTCATTCCGCTGAAAATCAAACTCATATTTATGGCCGTCCCGTATATCCAGTCAGCGCAAACACAACTTAAGCCAGGCAAGATTGAAAAAGAAGGAGCAAATGAAGCAGACGCTGCATCACGCATAGCAAAACCGCGTCAAGCACTCGAAATGCAAGCTAAACATATGAAATTGAAAAACTCGAGGAAACCCACCATAAAGCGCATAGCTGCAGCAGTTTTAAATGAAACTGGGTAGTTCATTAGCTGATGGGTAGTTTTTCAGTGGTAGTTTTCACGTTGATGATCTTTGTGACCAAAAAGCCAAAAAAAAGGTAAGAGAAGTTAAGGAAGAGTTCAGGATTGGACTCATAACTTTGAGCCCTAGGCAATCGCGAACAAAGCATTAGCTCAATTTTGCCATCGTCAGTCTTTCGAAAATTTGCCCAGTCCTTTGAAAATCTTGACTAGAATTCAGAGTGATGCGCACCAACACAACCTCTTGACTGCGTTAACGTGGCTAAGGTTAGCTCAAACCAACTTGTGCTTCACCAGCATCATTGAAAATCAAACTCACTTTTAGTACACCTTGCTCACAATAGCCTTACTAATTCCCAACCAACAAGCCATATACAAAATTCATCTGCAAGCAAAGCTGCGACAATCAGTAGATAGCCAAACGGCTTTGTAGTTAAATACACCATATGGTTATAGTAACGGAAATCAGGCTGAAAAACAGTGCGCCTCAAAAATCAACCCTACAGGCCATTCTTCTCATGCGATCACAAGAACCACCTAAAACTACGCGGTTAATCTCCCATCAATCAATTATCGTTCCAATCATAATTTTATTCTCATATCAGGATCCAATAAGTTTACCATGCATGATTTTGGAAAGTCGTAGGCAAAGAAGGCAAGAAAACTTAAACATCGACAACGGACAGCCCTTTTTGCATATAGATTTTCCATATAGGATCTGAAAAGCACTCAACGCCACCACAATACCACAAATTGGCTCCATTGGTCCTACGCAGCCGCATTCCTAAGTATTAACCCATGATACCTAAAATTTTTCCTTTGCACCTCTGGTATTGATACCGCCACCCTAGAGCCTCCCGCGTTAAATCCATCCGTAACGTACACCATGCATAGTAACACAACTCCTCATTCTTGCTGTTCGTAAAGTGTCGCGTTTCTCAGATGACACGAACTCATTAGCAATTCTTGAATCCGACTTAATTAATCACACAATTGAACGGCCTTAGTCTTCTCCCCTCATTCCATATATGCCTCACTGCGCCGTATACAAACATTGACCCCTTGCGACATCAGTTTCAGCTACTTCAGTCACATATTGTGGAACAAATTAGTGTCTGTTATACAACATTCCTGTCATTTCATTGCGCTACTCATCCCCACATGAACAGGAAGCAGCACGTTTTTAAGTTAGGTTCACTTCAGGCGACTTGCAACCGAACACCTGTTGTTTTTCTACTGTTTTGCTCCCACGTTTGTCAACCCAATAAATACTCTAACGCATAGAGCTACCGTTCTGATACGGCTTTGTTGATGGTGTCCGCATCCCACACCTTTGGCTCCTTTGTTGGACACCGCGGATCCGATTAAACTGTTGGGGAAGGCAATGCCTTGTAAGAAGAACGATCCATTGCCTGTGTGGATAATTTTCCTGCACAATGGTGAACCATGCACGACCATGAGTGGTTTGGGCAATATAAAGGCCCCGACTCAGATCCCTTGTTAGATGACGTAAAGATTGCATAGTTGCAAATCTTGCGACTGGAAGAACAAATATGCGAATGGTGAGTTTGTATACTATGGTTTAATGTAAAAGGATGCCCCTCAAAATTTTTAATTGTAAATTTTAAAAATCATGGGCGGTGGTCAGTGCACACTTAAAAAAACTGAGCACTTTCCTACCACAAAAAATGCACGATAATGACAATACTATAAAATATTCTTCTACAAATTCAGGTGCTGTTTTAGTCTTTAAATCATTTTAGGCTGTCCTCAAGAAAATACCTTGAAAAGCGCCTCACTCGTTGACACTGCAAGCCTCCACGGTACAGAAAAAATGTTAAAGCCAACACTTCTTGATTCCAATAATCAATTAAACCGAAAAAGCCGATGCGCAAGACTTTATGAAACAAACTTCAGCAAACACAAAAGCGTAGACAACACCAACTTAGTAGTTAAAATCCAAATTGCCACAGAAACCAAAAGTCTCATCACTGGCAACCCCACCCTCCTATCTCTGCATTGTTTATAAAGGTATTTTTTTGAGTGTTGAGTAAATAAGGAAAAGAATCATACTTAGTGATTCAAGGTAGTGGCGGAAGCAATGCTGTGTTGTTCATATTTAAGGGATAAGCAAAATCTGAGGCAGTGCCCCAAACCTAGAAACTGCTGGAAGGACGATTGCAACAGCTCACATAGCACACTTCTACAAGATGCTGAAAAAATTTTTCCATCTGAACCCTGGACGAATTGCCACAACAGGGCAGCTCGTTGACGTCGAAGTAAAACTTCAACTTGGCAGTCATCAATTAAAACTAATATAGATATCACAATTTCAGTTTCCGATACCGCTTGGAGTAACTCTTGGGTGGCTTGTAGTCATGATAATAGGCTTGGATTGAAACGTAAAACCTTAAGGCTAACAGTCAAGGGTATATATGTCGAGCAGATGGGTAGACATCATGATGGTTGAATTGTCTGGAAAATCTCACAGAGATCAAAAAAGTGACGTGAAGCAAACATTGTTTTGGGTTATCTATATGTTAACACACGTTTGGGTTATCTTTATGCTATCACCAGAACCACTTACAACTACGCGGGTAATCTCCCATCAATCAAATATCGTTGCAACCCTATTTTTTTCATCATATCAAGATCCAATAAGTTTAGCATTCATGATTTTGGAAACTCATTATAGAGCTCGAGGGCAAAGAAATCAATCCTCCAACGTATAGAGCTTACGTTCTGATCCCGCTATGATGGTAGTGTTATCATCCCACACACTTCGCTCCTTCATCGGGCTCCACGGATCCAGTTAGACTGTTGGGTAACGCATTGATTATTAAAAAGAACGATTCATTGCCTGTGTGGATAATTTTCCTGCACAATGGTGTCCCATGCACGGCATGAGTGGTTTGGGCAATATAAAGGCCCCGACTCAGATCCCTTGTTAGATGACGTAAAGATTGCATAGTTGCAAATCTTGCGACTGGAAGAACAAATATGCGAATGGTGGGTTTGTATACTATGGTTTAATGTAAAATGATGCCCCTCAAAATTTTTAATTGTAAATTTTAAACATCATGGGCGGTGGTCAGTGCACACTTAAAAAAACTGAGCACTTTCCTACCACAAAACATGCTCGATAATGGCAATACTATAAAATATTCTTCTACAAATTTAGGTGCTGTTTTAGTCTTTAAATCATTTTAGGCTGTCCTCAAGAAAATACCCTAAAAAGCGCCTCACTCGTTGACACTGCAAGCCTCCACGGTACAGAAAAAATGTTAAAGCCAACACTTCTTGATTCCAATAATCAATTAAACCGAAAAAGCCGAGGTGCATGACTTTATGAAACGAACTTTATCAAACACAAAGAGCGTAGACAACATCAACTTAGCAGTTAAAACCAAAACTTCCCCAGAAACCAAAAGTCTCATAATCGGAAAACCCTTCCCCTTATCACTTCATTGTTTTTAAAGGTAAGATTTTTTCGACTGTTGAGTAGTGTTTTTCATATTCAAGGGATGAGCAAAGTATGACGCAGCGCCCAAACCTAGAAAGTGCTGGAAGGACGGTTGCAACAGCTCACATAGCACACTTCTACAAGCAGCTGTAATAATTTTTCCATTTGAACCCTGGCCGACTTGCCACAACAAAGCAGCTGATTGACGTCGAAATAAACCATCAACTGGGCAGTCATCAATTAAAACTAATCGAGATATATCAGCTTTAGTTTCCAGCGATATCACTTGCAGTAACTCTTGGGTGGCTTGTAGTCATGGTCATAGGCTTAGATTGAAAGTTAAAGCACTAAGACTAACAGTCAAAGGTAAATTTGTTGAGAACATGGGTAGACATCACGATGGATGATTTGACTAAAAGAAAACCTAACAGAGATCACAATAGTGACGTGAAGCAAACATTGATTTTAGTTCGGGAATAATTGACGTCAAATCACTGTAAAATTATAATCCCATCTAGCAGTTATGGACACTAACACATACCGCTATGGAGACATCGAAATAACGCTTTGACAGGATGTGTATCGCCCAATATCGTTTTTGGCCTATCAGATGAAGTCTTGGTACGACATGGAGAAAAACAGCCAGCTTGCGCAAACTGTTCCACAATCAACCTTGGATGAACGTGCGCATCAGATTGTTGAAGGCACCAAAGGCCAGGATGGAGCAATGTACGATGTAGGTATCTCTTTACTGAAGATAACATCTCACTACTCAACATTTATTTCTGGTTACTGGTGAAATTGAAATAGCTGGATAGAGGACCTATGAAAGATCAACATCTCAAAGAAAAGTGCACTAATTCCATAGCAGAGGACATTCATAAGTGTTAATTGAAATCAATTCATGATGATTACGAGGTGGTATTGCGAGTGGTACAGACCGAACCACACCAATTTTAATCCGAATAAGCCAGAAAAAGCTTCTATATTACTCAACGGGGCAGATAAAATCCGTAGTGCGTCTCTGAATAGAACTTTTTTTACTCATCCAGATTTATTAAAGAAGCTCATTTATGTACTCATCGGACACCCTTCAGGCCATTCTTTTCATGCTATCACCAGAACCACCTACAACTACGCGGGTAATCTCCCATCAATCAAATATCGTTGCAACCCTATTTTTATCATCATATCACGATCCAATAAATTTAGCATTCATGATTTTGGAAATTCATTATAGAGCTCGTGGGCAAAGAAATCAATCCTCGAACGTATAGAGCTAACGTTCTGATCCCGCTATGATTGTAGTGTTTAGCATCCCACACCTTTGGCTCCTTGATCGGACTCCACGGATCCGGATAGACTGTTGGGTAACACATTGATTAATAAAAAGAACGATCCATTGCCTGTGTGGATAATTTTCCTGTACAATGGTGACCCCATGCACGGCCATGAGTGGTTTGGGCAATATAAAGGCCCCGACTCAGATCCCTTGTTAGATGACGTAAAGATTGCATAGTTGCAAATCTTGCGACTGGAAGAACAAATATGCGAATGGTGGGTTTGTATACTATGGTTTAATGTAAAAGGATGCCCCTCAAAATTTTTAATTGTAAATTTTAAACATCATGGGCGGTGGTCAGTGCACACTTAAAAAAACTGAGCACTTTCCTACCACAAAACATGCTCGATAATGGCAAAGGTATAAAACATTCTTCTACAAATTCAGATCCTGTTGTAGTCTTTAAATCATTTTAGGTTCTCTTCAAGATAATATCTTGAAGAGCGCCTCTCTCGTTGACACTGCAAGCCTCCACGGTACAGAAAAAATGTTAAAGCCAACACTTCTTGACTCCAATACTCAGTTGAAGCGAAAAAGCCGAGGCGCATGACTTTATGAAACAAACTTCATCAAACACAAAGAACGTAGACAACACTAACTTAGCAGTTAAAACCAAAAAAGCCCCAGAAACCAAAAGTCTCATAATCGGAAACACCTTCCCCTTATCACTGTATTGTTTCAAAAGGTAAGATTTTTTCGACTGTTGAGTAGTGTTTTTCATATTCAAGGGATGAGCAAAGTATGACGCAGCGCCCAAACCTAGAAAATGCTGGAAAGACGTTTGCAACAGCTCACATAAAACAATTCTACAAGCTGCTGAAATAATTTTTCCATTTGAACCCTGGACGACTTGCTACAACAAAGCAGCTGATTGACGTCGAAATAAACCATCAACTGGGCAGTCATCCTTTAAAACTAATCGAGATATATCAGCTTTAGTTTCCAGCGATACCGCTTGCAGTAACTCTTGGGTGGCTTGTAGTCATGGTGATAGCCTTAGATTGAAAGGTAAAGCACTAAGACTAACAGTCGAAGGTAAATTTGTCGAGAACATGGGTGGACATCACGATGGATGATTTGACTAAAAGAAAACCTAACAGAGATCAGAAAAGTGACGTAAAGCAAACATTGATTTTATTTCGGGCATAAGTGACGTCAAATCACTGTAAACTCATAATCCCATCTGGCACTTCTAGGCATGAATACAGACCGCTATGAGATCGAGACGACGCCTGGACAGGATGTGTATTGCCCATTATTGTTTTTTGCTCATCAGGTTAAGTCTTGGTACGACATGGAGACAAACGGCGCGCTTGCGCAAAATGGACCACAATCAACCTGGGATGAACGTGCGCACCAAATTTTTGAAAGAACCAAAGTGCATGATGGAACTATATACGATGTTGGCATCTCTTTACAGAAGAAAACATCTGGCTAATCAACAATTAGTTCTCGTTAATGGTGAATTAAAATAGTTGGGTAAAAGACTTATGAAAAATCAATATCTCAAAGAAAAGTAAACAAATTCCATTGAGGAGGAATTTCAAAAGGGTTATTTGAAAACGACAATTCATGATGATTACGAGGTTGGGTGTTGTCGTAGTTGTGGAGATCGCGAGTGCTAGAGACCGAACCAATCGAATATTAATCCGAATAAGGCAAGAAATGCTCATAGGTTACTCAATTGGGCAGCTAAAATCCATTGTGCGTCTCTGAGTAGAACTTAGTTTTCTATTACAGATTTATATAAAAAGCTCATTTTTGTACACATCGGAAAAAGATAACAATCCTCTGCGTTCTCGGTTTTTATCGAAACAATTTTTTTCAAAAGTATTGTTTCGTCATGTGTTCAGCATTTTTTGCAATTATTGTGGCAAGAGGAGCCAAATGAAATCTTGTAGAGCTTCAGTTAACGCGTCATCTATTATGGACTATGGGCTCAATCACTTGTGCAAACTACGCATTACAGAAAACGGCCCGTGATAACGCTAGAAGGTAGACCAAAGCAGCCCAGGACTTCCTGGACAAAATTTTCTAGGCTGAGTGCATAGATTCATTGGAGTCTCCAGAGAAGGAACTAGAGATCAAAAGAGCAGATACAACTTCTCAATTGGCAGGGTTCACTTTTATATGTTTGTAAGCAAATTACCAAACCTTGCTAATCAAAATCACAGTTCTACTCAATCCATTAACACAAAAGTCTCTGCTTTGTAAAAGGAAAAGTCGTCTCACGTGCTTGGACTCCAATAGGACCATAGAGAGAACCGCTACTTGTAAAGAGGGGTACTAGTGCACCAGCGCGACAAATTTAACACAACTCGGAACACAGAAAATTGTGTCTAAGGTTTCCGACCCATTTCTTACTGTCCCGTTTACTGTAGGAGCAGGGCTAATTCCAAAAAGTAAGTTGCGTGTAGTTGATATCATTGGGATGAGGTGGTGCCTACTGGCACCGTAGAAAATTTCTTTGACGGCAGAGTTACACTGCATAACATGGCAGAATTTGCAGTGACAAGAGTTTCCTGTACAGGGCCGTTTATATATGTTGAATTACAATTGTTTGGTGACAGGCCCGAAAACATTGTCAGTGCTGAAGTGTCTTCTACTTCCGGTGAATTTAAAGAAAACCTTACATTAGACCTTGTTCCAACTGAAAAAGTGATAACTAATCCAAAATTAAAACTGCAAGCTGCCCTGCCCGGTGGACTAGGCAAACTATGCGGAATCATTCCACTGTAGAACTGTTCAAGTGAACTGAACGAGCCATTGTCTTGCATTGGATAACCTCAAGGTAATGATAATTGAGTACCGTCTGCTGTATTGTAATCACATGTTCCTTATAATGATTTATATATATATATATATATATATATATATATATATATATATATATATATATGTATATATATATATTTATAGATATATATATATATATATATATATATATATATATTTAGATATATATATATATATATATATATATATAAATATATGTGTGTGTGTGTGTGTTGTGTGTGTGTGTGTGTGTGTGTGTGTGTTTGTGTTGCATATGTTGAATAAAAGCTTTAATAAGCGGTGAGCAAGCGACAATTTCATCTGAGCAACACGACAATTTTATTCTCACAACAATTATGCTAATCAAAATCACAGTTCTACTCAATCTATTGACACAAAAGTCTTTGCTTTATCAAGGGAGGAATCATCACACGTGCTTGTACTCGAATAGGACCCCAGAAAGAACCGCTACTTGTACAGAGGGGTACTAGCGCACCAGCACGACACATTTAACGAAACGCAAAACACAAAATTTTGTGTCTAAAGTTTCCTACTTCTTCGTGGTTGTCCCGTTTACTGTAGGAGCACGGTTAAATCCGAAAAACACTTTGCGTGTCATCAATAACACTGGGATGAGGCGATGCTTACTGGCACCGTAGAAAATTTCTTTGACGGCAGAATTGAATCGAATATCATGGCAGAACTCACAAAACCAATAGACTCGTCTACAGTTCCGCTCATATATGTTGAATTATAATTGGTTAGTGAAAATCCAAAGAATCCTGTCAGTGCTGAAGTATCTTCTTCCTCCGGTGAGATCAAAGAAGGCCCTACATTCGTCCAAGTTCCAACTAAAAAAGTGATATCTATTCCAAAGCTACAACTGTAAGCCGCCCTGCTCGGCCGACCAGGCGAAATATGTGGAACAATTCCACAGTAAAAGAGTTCATGTGAACTGAACGTAACGTTGTTTTGCAATGGATATTATCAATGTAATGATAATTTAATACCTTCTATTATATCGTGATAACATGCTCCATATAATGATTTATTTATATTTGTGTTTGTGTTGCAGATGTTGAACAAAAACTTGCAATAAGCGGTGTGTCATCTGAGCAAAAATGACAATTTTATTCAACATCTGTCATGGAGTTTTGTTCTCATGATCTTCCGGCGGAGTCAACCCAAGAACAATGGTCTTGGTGGAAGCAATGCTTTGTTGATGGTCTGAAGATCAATGAAATTACGGAAGACTCGCTTAAGTTGACATTTCTCATATCATACGCAGGGGCGGGACTTTACAAATCTATCGGGAGCAACAAATTTCGACAACGCCATCGTTATTCTGGATGCTTAATTCAAGAAGCTTTCGATAGTTTTCAGACATCAAGTCCTTTTGTGTAAGCAGCAAGATGAGTGCATAACAGCGTTTTTGCATCAACTATGGATTGTTGTCGAGCGCTGTGAATTCACAGACCTCACCGTGCAGTAACACAAGGACATACTCCTTCGCGATGAATTAGTATCTGGTCTTCAATCTGATGCAATACGTGTTCGACTTTTGGAATTGGTGGACTCGGAAGCTTCGCTTGAGAACTTCATTTCACATGCTAATTCAATCGAAGTACCTGCCGGTTTTTTCCGTTCTTTTTATGCCAGCTCAGACACTCCGCTATCTGCATCTATTGCATCCGTCAGAATATCGCTGTTGTCAACAAACGAACAGCTCATTTTTATAAGACTTCGAACACTAAAGATGGGTTTGTGGTCTGCGGGAACATCCATGAGATTAATTGCCCAGCGCGACGAAGTAGGTGTCTGAAATACGGCAAACATGGGCATCGGGCAGCAGCATGTACGTCAACTGTTGCAACTGTGGCTTCGGATAATGACGAACAAGTAGCTTTTGTATTTTGCAGTGTGAAGACAACGAACGGAGTGAAAACGTCCCCCAATAGAATCTACGAAAATTTTTTTTGGCAAAGAGTCAAAGAGTGCTCCTTTCCTGTTAGATTCCATGTTTTTGATCCCGGCTCAAACATTCGTTTAAAACGGCTGATGTGTGTGAGCAGTTGCAATTATCAATCCAACCAATGAAATCAAAATCTTGTTTTGCGAACGGAGAACAATTTCCTGTTCTCGGAGTTTGTAGTGCTTTTGTGAGCATGAAGTTTAAGAGTTAGTCATTTAATTTTGTAGCGCAAGCATTGGCCTGGATGTATTCTCGCATGATGGAACAGTCTTATTTAAATTTGCTAGAAAGAAGACTCAGTGGGACGCTTCTAATTTGTCTGCTATTGGTGAAAGTAACAAGTGTAGACCAATGGTTATTGAGCCGCAAAAGATTTTTTCCGACATAGTTTTTAAAACTAAGCTCATGGCAACGGAATCCAGACACTCAAACAAAGAATAAATAGAGTTTACGCAGAATGAATTTTGGGATATGCTAAAAAGGGATTAGTTCGTTGCTCAACATCTCAATGTCGAGCTGAGGCGTTTGTTGTAAAGGGTCAAAAATGACGCATGGTAATCAACTACTCCATGACAGTCAATTTATTTAGCTGTCTTGATGCGTACTCGTTTCCCAAATATGGAAAACTGCTGAACAACGCTTCTGAGAATCTTTTTTTCTCAAATATTGACCTAAAGAGCGCATATCATCAGGTACCACTGAAAGAAGAAGATAAGCAGTTCGCAGCCTTTGAAGTTGGGGGAAAACCTTAGAAATTAAATCGTCATCATTTGGGGTAACTAACGTTTCAGAGAATCATAGACAGTTTCGTTGACCGAAACAAGCTAATAATTACGTACCCTTACATTGACGATAGAATTGTTGGCGGAGGATCCACAGAAGAGCATAACAAGAACGTTAAAGCCTTTTTGCTGCCAAAAAATTAGGAATCAGCTTAAACAAGAACAAATGTCAATTATGTCTAAAAGAAAATTCTGTGCTGGGACAAATCGTCTCAGTAGGTTCTAAGCGGCCGGACCCAGAGACACTAAGGGCTCTGAGGAAGAATCCTGTTCTGTGCAATTTGAAAGTGTTGCGACGTTTAATTGGACTTTTCGCGTAAAATGCAAAGTGGGTTCGCAGCACTCGAGCAGCATTCAGCCGCTCTAAGAAGCTCAAAAGCAAGAAGTTTTTCCGTTGAGTACCACTGCATTTTCTCGTATCAACGACAGCAAGTCGCATATCTCTGATGCTTGTTCAACTTTGCTCCGCGCAGGCGCTGATCATTTGCTTCTGGAAACCAATGCCTCTGGGTACACGATTGGTTCATCATTGGACGCCTTAGCCGTTATCGAATCGTTTAGAAATTTTTCCAATTTACTGAGGACATCGCCGGTTACTGTGAAGACCGATCAAAAAGCATTGCATTTTTACTTTCAATAATCAAAAATACAGAACGAGAAGCTCATCCGCTGGCGAGTCCAACTTGCTGAATATTGCTAAAGTTTTGAATACAGAACTGGAGGAAAAAATATAGGAGCTGACTCTCTCTCGAAGCCTGCTCATTTAAAGACTGAGAGAACATTTTCGTTATTTTCTCTGCAAGATAAATTAGCACGTCCAGGAGTGACTAGATTTTGGCAGTACATTATTTCAAAGAACTTACCCCACACTCCCGAGGACTTTAAGCAAGATATCGCCAAATGCGACACCTGTCAGCGATTAAAACCCAAACTTTACAAACCTGTCAATTTTTGTAAAGCCTTATTTGCTCACCGTTATAGACAATTTCAGTCGAATTCCCTTCGCCTTCCCCATTAAAGATATTACAGCAAAGACTATTAGGTGCCTCTAGAATTTATTTGATAAATTTGGAAAACCAGGGTTTATCCACTCAGATTGTGGCGGACAACTAGAGTCGCAGGAGTTTTCTGCTCAGGAAGAGGAATCGCCAAATCCAGTACATCGCCGTACCACTCTCAAGGTAACGGGCAAAACAAACTTTACAATGGAGTTATCTGAAAGGCTGTAAGCTGCTTTTTGGATTTCAGGAAACTTCCACCGAACCATAGGGAAGCTATTGTTGCGGAGCCACTTTCTTCAATTAGAGGGTTACCTTAACCAGCGCAAAAGAAACCTCTCACTGACAATTTTTGCAACTCCCGCGGAAAGACTAAGAAGTTTTTTATTTCCCAGGTTTGGCTATTTAAAGGCAGTACTCCTTCGCGATGAATTAGTATCTGGTCTTCAATCTGATGCAATACGTGTTCGACTTTTGGAATTGGTGGACTCGGAAGCTTCGCTTGAGAACTTCATTTCACATGCTAATTCAATCGAAGTACCTGCCGGCTTTTTCCGTTCTTTTTATGCCAGCTCAGACACTCCGCTATCTGCATCTATTGCATCCGTCAGAATATCGCTGTTGTCAACAAACGAACAGCTCATTTTTATAAGACTTCGAACACTAAAGATGGGTTTGTGGTCTGCGGGAACATCCATGAGATTAATTGCCCAGCGCGACGAAGTAGGTGTCTGAAATACGGCAAACAAGGGCATTGGGCAGCAGCATGTACGTCAACTGTTGCAACTGTGGCTTCGGATAACGACGAACAAGTAGCTTTTGTATTTTGCAGTGTGAAGACAACGAACGGAGTGAAAACGTCCCCCAATAGAATCTACGAAAAAAAAATTTTTGGCAAAGAGTCAAAGAGTGCTCCTTTCCTGTTAGATTCCATGTTTTTGATCCCGGCTCAAACATTCGTTTAAAACGGCTGATGTGTGTGAGCAGTTGCAATTATCAATCCAACCAATGAAATCAAAATCTTGTTTTGCGAACGGAGAACAATTTCCTGTTCTCGGAGTTTGTAGTGCTTTTTTGAGCATGAAGTTTAAGAGTTAGTCATCTAATTTTGTAGCGCAAGCATTGGCCTGGATCGCATGGATCGCATGATGGAACAGTCTTATTTAAATTTGCTGGAAAGAAGACTCAGTGGGACGCTTCTAATTTGTCTGCTATTGCTGAAAGTAACAAGTGTAGACCAATGGTTATTGAGCCGCAAAAGATTTTTTCCGACATAGGTTTTAAGACTAAGCTCATCGCAACGGAATCCAGACACTCAAACAAAGAATAAATTGAGTTTACGCAGAATGAATTTTGGGATATGCTAAAAAGGGATTAGTTCGTTGCTCAACATCTCAATGTCGAGATGAGGCGTTTGTTGTAAAGGGTCAAAAATGACGCATGGTAATCAACTACTCCATGACAGTCAATTTATTTAGCTGTCTTGATGCGTACCCGTTTCCCGAATATGGAAAACTGCTGAACAACGCTTCTGAGAATCTTTTTTTCTCAAATTTTGACCTAAAGAGGGCATATCATCAGGTACCACTGAAAGAAGAAGATAAGCAGTTCACAGCCTTTGAAGTTGGGGGAAAACTTTACAAATTAAATCGTCATCATTTGGGGTAACTAACGTTTCAGAGAATCATAGAGAATTTCGTTGACCGAAACAAGCTAGTAATTACGTACCCTTACATTGACGATAGAATTGTTGGCGGAGGATCCACAGAAGAGCATAACAAGAACGTTAAAGCCTTTTTGCTGCCAAAAAATTAGGAATCACCTTAAACAAGAACAAATGTCAATTATGTCTAAAAGAAAATTCTGTGCTAGGACAAATCGTCTCAGTAGGTTCTAAGCGGCCGGACCCAGAGACACTAAGGGCTCTGAGGAAGAATCCTGTTCTGTGCAATTTGAAAGTGTTGCGACGTTTATTGGACTTTTCGCGTAAAATGCAAAGTGGGTTCGCAGCACTCGAGCAGCATTCAGCCGCTCTAAGAAGCTCAAAAGCAAGGAGTTTTTCCGTTGAGTACCGCTGCATTTTCTCGTATCAACGACAGCAAGTCGCATATCTCTGATGCTTGTTCAACTTTGCTCCGCGCAGGCGCTGATCATTTGCTTCTGGAAACCAATGCCTCTGGGTACACGATTGGTTCATCATTTTCCCAAAAATCAGACTAATAGCGTTTTTTTTCGAACATTATTGCAGTGTGAGCGGAATCATTATGCTGCGGAAAAGGACGCCTTAGCCGTTATCGAATCGTTTAGAAATCTTTCCAATTTACTGAGGACATTACCGGTTACTGTGAAGACCGATCAAAAAGCATTGCATTTTCACTTTCAATAATCAAAAATACAGAACGAGAAGCTCAGCCGCTGGCGAGTCCAACTTGCTGAATATTGCTAAAGTTTTGAATACAGAACTGGAGGAGAAAATATAGGAGCTGACTCTCTCTCGAAGCCTGCTCATTTAAAGACTGAGAGAACATTTTCGTTATTTTCTCTGCATTATAAATTAGCACGTCCAAGAATGACTAGATTTTGGCACTACTTTATTTCAAAGAACTTACCCCACACTCCCGAGGACTTTAAGCAAGATATCGCCAAATGCGACACCTGTCAGCGATTAAAACCCAAACTTTACAAACCTGTCAATTTTTGTAAAGCCTTATTTGCTCACCGTTATAGACAATTTCAGTCGAATTCCCTTCGCCTTCCCCATTAAAGATATTACAGCAAAAACTATTAGGTGCCTCTTGAATTTATTTGATAAATTTGGAAAACCAGGGTTTATCCACTCAGATTGTGGCGGACAACTAGAGTCGCAGGAATTTTCTGCTCAGGAAGAGGAATCGCCAAATCCAGTACATCGCCGTACCACTCTCAAGGTAACGGGCAAAACAAACTTTACAATGGAGTTATCTGAAAGGCTGTAAGCTGATTTTTGGATTTCAGGAAACTTCCACCGAACCATAGGGAAGCTATTGTTGCGGAGCCACTTTCTTCAATTAGAGGGTTACCTTAACCAGCGCAAAAGAAACCTCTCACTGACAATTTTTGCAACTCCCGCGGAAAGACTATGAAATTTTTTATTTCCCAGGTTTGGCTATTTAAAGGCAGTACTCCTTCGCGATGAATTAGTATCTGGTCTTCAATCTGATGCAATACGTGTTCGACTTTTGCAATTGGTGGACTCGGAAGCTTCGCTTGAGAACTTCATTTCACATGCTATTTCAATCGAAGTACCTGCCGGTTTTTTCCGTTCTTTTTATGCCAGCTCAGACACTCCGCTATCTGCATCTATTGCATCCATCGGAAATATCGCTGTTGTCAACAAACGAACAGCTCATTTTTATAAGGATTCGAACACTAAAGACGGGTTTGTGGTCTGCGGGAACATCCATGAGATTAATTGCCCAGCGCGACGAAGTAGGTGTCTGAAATACGGCAAACAAGGGCATTGGGCAGCAGCATGTACGTCAACTGTTGCAACTGTGGCTTCGGATAACGACGAACAAGTAGCTTTTGTATTTTGCAGTGTGAAGACAACGAACGGAGTGAAAACGTCCCCCAATAGAATCTACGAAAAAAAATTTTTTTGGCAACGAGTCAAAGAGTGCTCCTTTCCTGTTAGATTCCATGTTTTTGATCCCGGCTCAAACATTCGTTTAAAACGGCTGATGTGTGTGAGCAGTTGCAATTATCAATCCAACCAATGAAATCAAAATCTTGTTTTGCGAACGGAGAACAATTTCCTGTTCTCGGAGTTTGTAGTGCTTTTGTGAGCATGAATTTTAAGAGTTAGTCATCTAATTTTGTAGCGCAAGCATTGGCCTGGATCGCATGGATCGCATGATGGAACAGTCTTATTTAAATTTGCTGGAAAGAAGGCTCAGTGGGACGCTTCTAATTTGTCTGCTATTGCTGAAAGTAACAAGTGTAGACCAATGGTTATTGAGCCGCAAAAGATTTTTTCCGACATAGTTTTTAAAACTAAGCTCATGGCAACGGAATCCAGACACTCAAACAAAGAATAAATAGAGTTTACGCAGAATGAATTTTGGGATATGCTAAAAAGGGATTAGTTCGTTGCTCAACATCTCAATGTCGAGCTGAGGCGTTTGTTGTAAAGGGTCAAAAATGACGCATGGTAATCAACTACTCCATGACAGTCAATTTATTTAGCTGTCTTGATTCGTACTCGTTTCCCAAATATGGAAAACTGCTGAACAACGCTTCTGAGAATCTTTTTTTCTCAAATATTGACCTAAAGAGCGCATATCATCAGGTACCACTGAAAGAAGAAGATAAGCAGTTCGCAGCCTTTGAAGTTGGGGGAAAACCTTAGAAATTAAATCGTCATCATTTGGGGTAACTAACGTTTCAGAGAATCATAGACAGTTTCGTTGACCGAAACAAGCTAATAATTACGTACCCTTACATTGACGATAGAATTGTTGGCGGAGGATCCACAGAAGAGCATAACAAGAACGTTAAAGCCTTTTTGCTGCCAAAAAATTAGGAATCAGCTTAAACAAGAACAAATGTCAATTATGTCTAAAAGAAAATTCTGTGCTGGGACAAATCGTCTCAGTAGGTTCTAAGCGGCCGGACCCAGAGACACTAAGGGCTCTGAGGAAGAATCCTGTTCTGTGCAATTTGAAAGTGTTGCGACGTTTAATTGGACTTTTCGCGTAAAATGCAAAGTGGGTTCGCAGCACTCGAGCAGCATTCAGCCGCTCTAAGAAGCTCAAAAGCAAGAAGTTTTTCCGTTGAGTACCACTGCATTTTCTCGTATCAACGACAGCAAGTCGCATATCTCTGATGCTTGTTCAACTTTGCTCCGCGCAGGCGCTGATCATTTGCTTCTGGAAACCAATGCCTCTGGGTACACGATTGGTTCATCAATTTCCCAAAAATCAGACTAATAGCGTTTTTTTTCCGAACATTATTGCAGTGTGAGCGGAATCATTATGCTGCGGAAAAGGACGCTTTAGCCGTTATCGAATCGTTTAGAAATTTTTCCAATTTACTGAGGACATTGCCGGTTACTGTGAAGACCGATCAAAAAGCATTGCATTTTTACTTTCAATAATCAAAAATACAGAACGAGAAGCTCATCCGCTGGCGAGTCCAACTTGCTGAATATTGCTAAAGTTTTGAATACAGAACTAGAGGAGAAAATATAGGAGCTGACTCTCTCTCGAAGCCTGCTCATTTAAAGACTGAGAGAACGTTTTCGTTATTTTCTCTGCAAGATAAATTAGCACGTCTAGGAGTGACTAGATTTTGGCACTACATTATTTCAAAGAACTTACCCCACACTCCCGAGGACTTTAAGCAAGATATCGCCAAATGCGACACCTGTCAGCAATTAAAACCCAAACTTTACAAACCTGTCAATTTCTGTAAAGCCTTATTTGCTCACCGTTATAGACGATTTCAGTCGAATTCCCTTCGCCTTCCCCATTAAAGATATTACAGCAAAGACTATTAGGTGCCTCTTGAATTTGTTTGATAAATTTGGAAAACTAGGGTTTATCCACTCAGATTGTGGCGGACAACTAGAGTCGCAGGAGTTTTCTGCTCAGGAAGAGGAATCGCCAAATCCAGTGCATCGCCGTACCACTCTCAAGGTAACGGGCAAAACAAACTTTACAATGGAGTTATCTGAAAGGCTGTAAGCTGCTTTTTGGATTTCAGGAAACTTCCACCGAACCATAGTGAAGCTATTGTTGCGGAGCCACTTTCTTCAATTAGAGGGTTACCTTAACCAGCGCAAAAGAAACCTCTCACTGATAATTTTTGCAACTCCCGCGGAAAGACTATGAAATTTTTTATTTCCCAGGTTTGGCTATTTAAAGGCAGTACAGCATACCTGATAAACGTTATACAAAGCAAATCTGATCCTCTGGTGGAAGCTGTAAAAATAACAGACGTTATTAGCGAAAGTTTTGTCCAAGTCCGATATCCTATTGGACGGGAAAACACTGTCTATGATCGAAGCTTGGCTCCGTCTTCAGAATGTTATTCAGACACTGCACTGAACGAGTAGCAAGCTATTGTTTCGGAAGGCACAAAGAACACATCAAACTCACAGAACAAAAACACTACACTGCAGTTGATAAAAAAAT
>NC_134481.1:6663909-6774864 GCF_964194025.1 Convolutriloba macropyga | reverse complement strand
CTTCGTTCAAGGAGAATTTTTTATTGCAGAATATAGAATCCTTTGATAATATATCCATCAGGAAGAGCAGTAGCTTTGCTCAATGTTTACTGTTTCTTTGGTCTCTTGGTTTCATCGGCTCGTGTGTTTATCCCGTCTCCAAATGAAGTTCTTCACTGCGTTCTTTTACTTTGAATCGGACAGTGTTATTTCATTCACATCCTATCATGCTTGATGAAAGTCTTATTTTCCATAAACAATTCATGTTTCTGCGGCTTATTTTCTTCTTTCTGTGGCTTATATACTAAAATATCAGTATCAAAAATTTGACTATCTGCTTGATAACCTACAGGAACGCTTGGCCATCTTTAAATTACGTTGCGCCTTCGGGATATTTTGCTGAAGAATTGCCTTGACTACCCCTGAACCAAGTATTGCTGAGCAGCATAGGGAGAGACTTGGATTCCCGCTTCCTCTTTTTAACATCAGAAATTTTATGGTCTTATAAAATTGGTTGCTTGAGCTCCGTTAACGTCACTGTTTGGCGGAATAGCGAGGAAGAGGATTCATCTTCACTTGTTTGAATACTCGTGCGGCCAATGTGAAACTCATCCTCTCCACGGACGCTATAGGATTATAGGGGTTCTATTCTGGTCAAAAAAAGTCTAGCGAAATCCGGACTGACATTAGTACTAACTTCGTTGGAGTTCCGTCAGTGTAATGAAATAAAAAATACATTAATCATCGCCTCAGAACTTGCGCATGGAAGTATTTGGTGGAAGTTCAGACCACACAGAATGCCACACTAGGGTGGCATCTTGGAGAGACTAGTTTGGAGTTTTAAGCGCTTACTTTTGAACAAAACCTGGAAATCATCGATTCACAGATGAAGAGTTTAGCACTACTTTTGTCTCTCGGAATACGCACAGCATATTTCTTATGGCCCATGATCATCCACCCTATACACAATAACACACAACCTTTTTTTACTAGGCAAGCGAGCAAGAGGAAGATTTTATTCGAATGTCGGTGTCGGTGAATTTGATCACTGAAAGATAATCTTGAGCACACTCATTTGTTCAATCTATTGGTATACGCTGGTTTATGGAGTAATCATACAATTTGAACCATAAATTTAGGTAGCAGACGGCTGCCGCGTATCACAACGAGTTCAACTATTAAGCTTGGATAGGCCCTAGGAGTTAATGTCCCACCACTGGCATTGGAAAACTATGGTACAAAAAGGATATGATCGGGCTCTCCGCCGTTGTGTGTACGTTGTCCGGAATTCTCATCAGCCCGCTGGCAAAAATTTGCCAAATCAGCCAACTTTTGACGTCTCGGAGGATGTTAACAAGTAAATGAGAAATGACTTAATAAAAATTTTACGTTCAAATAGACTTTAAGCGTCGGGAAAGTATGTTTGCATTAATTTTGAGTAAATTTAATTGTAAAACCATTAAATAGGCAAAGATTAGGTTCTGCCCAGAATCACACCTGTTGAGGAATTATCACCGGGCTCAGAGTCACACCCCAGCGTCACAACTTAATCTACTTACTCAGAATCATACCTTTTGATGCCCAGAATCACACCTCTGCGGCCAAGAATCACACCTGCACTTTAGGGCTAGAGGAAACCCAGAAACACAGCCCAAGAATCACAACCCCATGTAGTAAGCCCTAAATGCCCAGAATCACACGTAATAAAACATTTTGGCCCTAAACATCTAAAATTGACCAGAAAAGAACCTGAATGCTCCGAAAAGTTCAGAAATCAACGATTTTCTAATGTATTGCCCCAAATAGCCCGTAAAGCCACCAAAATTGTCCATTTTGCCCAAAATCTTCCAAATCACCCAAGTTATCCGGAAAAGTTCAATAATCATCGCCGACACCCCATTTTTTCCTCAGATGACCTAGAAAGCTAGAAAAAGTTTATCAGTAGCGTGAAATCAACATTTCCTTGCACGATACTCACAAGCTCTACGACTGCTCCGGAAAAGCCCGAAAAGTTCTGAAAAGCCTAAAATTACCAAAATCGCCCCAACAATGTTTTAAAAAATCACTCCAATGACCCATTTGATGTTTGTTTTGGTTTTCCTCCTCCTTTCTCATCCTGGACTTGGGACCAGGCAATGGCGGAGTTACCAATTTTCTTGATTTTGTTTTGGTGCCCCTCCTCCTTTCTCATCTTGGACTTGTGGCCAGGCAATGGCGGAGTTACCACCTTTCGTTTTGTATATTGTTTTGGTGTCCCTCCTCCTTTCTCATCCTGGACTTGTGACCAAGCAACGGCGGAGTTACCACCTTTTGTTTTGTAAATTGTTTTGGTGTCCCTCCTCCTTTCTCATCCTGGACATGGGACCAGGCAATGGCGAAGTTACCACCAACCGACATTTTTGGCGACGTCGGTTATTCTGTTAAATTGCATCCATTTTTGGCTACGATGTCTGGTTGTCTGCCTCTGTTTGACTCAGACAGTTTTTTTGAAACAACAAGGCACTTTCTGAATGCTCGCGCATTGTTTTTTTGTCGTTGCCTTCGATGCTGTTTCTACTGTCGTTGCTGTGCTGTCTTTTTTGTTGCTGTTGTCTTCGTTAATGTCGTTGTTGTCGAATTGATTGCAACCGTTAGCGTCGGGTTGGTTGCCTTGATATCCCTGTGCCTCTCGTTGCTGACGTTGCTACTGGGGTTACCGTTGCCGCCGCTGTCGTTGTCATTGATGTCCTTGTCGTTGATATTGTCGCTGTCGTTGCCATCATTTTCGTTTATTTTGGTGCCCCTCCTTTCTCATCCTGGACTTGGGACCAGGCAATGGCGGAGTTACCACCCATCGACATTTTATTGCGATGTCGATATTCTACCCCGAGGCGTCCTTATTTAGCCAAGGACGTCGGATGACCTGCCTTCATTTGTCAAAGGCCGTTTGTGTCATCTGAACCCATTGGCGGGTTCAAACAGTTCTTGAGACCACAGCCAGCGTTGATCTATTTCTCAGCTGACATCCATTTATGGCGAGGGATGTTGGTTGGCCTGCCTCCTTTTTACGGAGGCAGTTTCTTTTGCTGTGCAGCCTTTGGCGATACTGCCGGTGAGCTTACCAAGCCCTGGGTCGAACTCAGTTCTCCTCCCATCTTCATCGTGTTTCCCCATCCTCCTCGAAGATCTCCCGGTGAACCTATATTCCCCTCCCATCTTTTTTGCGTCTCCTCTTCCTCGTCGAAGATTTCCCGAAGAACCAACGCGAACACTCGCTTGAGGTCAGCTCACCTGCCAATCCAAATCATCTGCAATAGACATGGGAGAGTTTGAAGTCAAAGCTGAGTTTCTGTTCTTGTCACTGTCTTTGTCGTTAATCCCGATATCGTTCCTGTTGGTGCCGTTGTTGTTGCCATTGCTGCCGTTGTTGTTGCTGTCGCTGTGGTTATTGTCGTTATCGTTGCTGCCGTCGTCGTTGCTGTCGTGGTGGTTGCTGACGTCGCCGTTGCCGTTGTTGTCGTAT
This sequence comes from Convolutriloba macropyga, assembly GCF_964194025.1. Classification (NCBI taxonomy): domain Eukaryota; kingdom Metazoa; phylum Xenacoelomorpha; order Acoela; family Convolutidae; genus Convolutriloba; species Convolutriloba macropyga. Next base: position 6,771,383 of record NC_134481.1, on the reverse strand, counting down.
TTTTTTTATTGTCCTCTTTGATTTTCATGTTGTTTCTTTCCTTGTCATTGCTGTCAAACTCCATGCTGCTGTTGGCGTGGTGGTGCTGTCTCTGTTGTTGCTGTCGTCACTATTGCTGTTGTTATCTTTGTTCCTTTCGTCGTTTTCGCTTTCGTATTTGTCGATGTCGTCGTTGTGTTGCCCCTGTTGCCGTCGTTGCTGTCGTTATCGCTAATTCGTCGTTGTTGTTGTGGTTTTCGTTGTCGTCTTTATCGTTGTTTTTGATGTCATTGTCGTTGGTGTTGTCGCGGTTGTTGTTGTCATTGTTATTCTAAGGTTGCTGTTGATGCATTGATGTCATTGTCACTGCTGTTGTTGTCAGATGTTTACTCTAAATTTTTTTTGACCCCTTCCAATTTCCGCCAATTTGTTTGGCGCACGTTTGGAGGGTTCGAAAAATTGTCGGGTAAACAACTTTTACCTGAAAATTCTTGAACCCACAAAACATCGACCAATCGCATCGACCAGGGAGGGTTAAGTTGGGGTAAGTATGTGGAGGTAAGTCTTACCACCGCAAACTTACCTGACACTTACCTGAGCACAAACGAATTACGATCGGACGCAAACGACACTGGAACGTAGAATCGGAACGCACACACAACAGGCGGATGGCGAAGGAAATGGAAAACGGAGAAGGCGCAAGGAGACAGAACAACCTACCTTTTGGGTGTTGAATATTCAAATATGTTTAATAATAACAAGAAAGCAACTGTTTTTAGCTAAGATACAGCTAGAAATGGTTATATTTCTGAGAAAAATGACATTCTTGAGATATGCGATATTTCTGAGAAATGCAAAACTGCATTTCTGAGAAATTTGTTTCAAAATTTCAATTCTGACGTATTACTTTCAAATATTCTGTGTATTCTATTATCCCGAGGGGTATAAATATGAGTCCAATGCGTTTAAGAAGTGTATTTTAAACTCTTCCAATATAGGAGGTTACATAACATTAACCAATTTGCTTTTTTATTTTCTAAACTCTTGCTCTGGGAAGCGAAAAATCCTGGAGAAACGAAAAACTTTCAAGTTTTCTATGTTTTCTGTCATCCTGTGGGGTATAAGTTGGTGTCCAATGTGTACAAAAACCATATTTTAAAACTCATTTGATATAGGAGATTAGATCAAATTAATAAATTTGCACATTCTTTTGCTAAATTTTTGTTCTAGGAAGCCAAAATACCTGCAGAAACGAAATACTTTTTAGTCTTCTATGTATTCTGTCATCCTGAGGGGTATGAGCATGAGTCCAATGTGTATAATAAGCATAATTTTGATCTCCCTCAATTTAGGAGGTTACATATATATATATATATATATATATATATATAGTAAATTTGCACTTTCTTTCTCTAAAGTTTTGCTCTAGAAGCAAATATACTTAAAGAAACGAAATACTTTCAAGTATTCTTTGTATTCCGTCGGCCTGAGGTGTATCACGAGGCGTCAAAAAAGTACAAAATATATATTATTGAGCTTCCATAATTGAGGAAAATACAAAAAACTAGTAAATTTGCACACTCTTTTTCTAATTTTTTGCTCAAGGAAGACAAAAACCTTGAGAAACGAAATACTTTCAAGTGTTATATGCATTCTGTCATCGTGAGGGGTATAAAGATGAAACCAATGTCTAGAAAAAATATGTTTTTGAACTCCCTCAATGCATGAGATTACAAATAACTAATCAATTTCCTGTTTCCTTGTCTATAAAAAAAATATTTTTGAACTCCCTCAATATAGGAAATTTTATATAATTAGGAAATTTGCACTTTCTTTCTCTAAAGTTTTGCTCTAGAACAAAATATACCTGGAGAAACGAAATACATCCAAGTATTTTCCCTGATATAGCAGATTACATCAAATTAATAAATTTGCACATTCTTCAGTTAAACTTTCCTTTAGTTAGTCAACATACAATGAGGAACGAAATACTTTTTAGTCTTCTATGTATTCTGTCATCCTGAGGGGTATAAGTTTGAGTCCAATGTGTATTAAAAAAATGTTTTTGAGTTTCCCCAGTAAAGGAGATTACATAAATTAAGCAAATTTGCAACCAACAAATTTGCTGTTTCCCTGGCTATAAAAAACTTATTTTTGAACTCCCTCAATATAGGAGATTTTTTATAATTAGGATATTCGCACTTTCTATCTCTAAAGTTTTGCTCTAGAATCAAATATACCTGGAGAAGAAAAAACTTTCAAGTATTTTTCCCTGATATAGGAGATTACATCAAATTAATAAATTTGCACATTCCTCAGCTAAACTTTTGCTATAGGAAGTCAAAATACATGGAGGAACGAAATACTTTTTAGTCTTCTATGTATTATGTCATCCTGAGGGGTATGAGCATGAGTCCAATGTGTATAATAAGCATAATTTTGAACTCCCTCAATTTAGGAGGTTACATATATATATATATATATATATATATATATATATATATATATATAGTAAATTTGCACTTTCTTTCTCTAAAGTTTTGCTCTAGAAGCAAATATACTTAAAGAAACGAAACTTCATGTATTCTTTGTATTCCGTCGGCCTGAGGTGTATCACGAGGCGTCAAAAAAGTACAAAATATATATTATTGAGCTTCCATAATTGAGGAAAATACAAAAAACTAGTAAATTTGCACACTCTTTTTCTAATTTTTTGCTCAAGGAAGACAAAAATCTTGAGAAACGAAATACTTTCAAGTGTTATATGCATTCTGTCATTGTGAGGGGTATAAGATGAAACCAATGTCTAGAAAAAATATATTTTTGAACTCCCTCAATGCATGAGATTACAAATAACTAATCAATTTCCTGTTTCCTTGTCTATAAAAAAAACATTTTTGAACTCCCTCAATATAGGAAATTTTATATAATTAGGAAATTTGCACTTTCTTTGTCTAAAGTTTTGCCCTAGAATTAAATATACCTGGAGAAACGAAATACCCTCAAGTGTTCTATGTATTCTGTCATCCTGAGAGGTAAAAATATGAGTACGATGTGTAAAAAAATTATGTTTTTGAACTTCTGTGGTGATATAGGAGATTACATAATATCAATAAATTTGCTTTATTCCTTTCTAAATTTTGCTCCAAAAAGCAAAAAATAAACGGAAAAACCAAAAACTTGCATGCTTTCTATGTATTCCGTCATCCTAAGGGGTTTCAATAGGCGTCAAATGTGTACAAAATATATAATTTAGAGCTCCCCTGATTGAGTAAATTACAAAAACTAATAAATTTGCACACCCTTTTTCTAAAGTTTTGCTCAAGGAAGTCAAAATACCTTGAGAAACGAAATATTTTCAAGAATCATATGTATTCTGTCATCCTGAGGTGTATAAATATGAGTCAAATGTGTATAAAAAATATATTTGTGATTTCACCCAAAACAGGAGATTACATAAAACTAAGAAAATTGCACTTTCCTTGGTTGAACTTTTGCTCTAGAAAGCAATAATGGCCGGAGAAAGGGAATACTTTCAAGTATTATATGTATTCTGTTATCCTGAGGTGTACAAATAAGAGTACGATGTGTGTAAAAATTATGTTTTTAAACTCCCTCAATACCGGAATTTACATAAAACTGACAAATTTGCACTTTAATTTGCTACATTTTTGCTCTAGGAAGCAACATTACCTAGCGAAACGAAAAACTTTCAAGTTTTCTATGTATTCTGTCATCCTGTGTGGTATAAATAGGTGTCCAATTTATTAAATTTATTTTTTAAAGTTTCCCTGATATAGAAGATTACATCAAATTATTAAACTTGCACATTCCTTTGCTAAACTTTGCTATGAGAAGTCAAAATACCTGGAGGAACGAAATACTTTTTAGTCTTCTATGTATTCCGTCATCCTGAGGGGTATAAATTTGAGTCCAATTTGTATTAAAAAAATGTTTTCGATTTTCCCCAATAAAAGAGATTACCTATAGTAAGCAAATTTGCAACTAATAAATTTGCTGTTTCCTTGGCTATAAAAAACATATTTTTGAACTCCCTCAATTTAGGAGATTACATAAAATTAGGAAATTTGCACTTTCTCTCTAAAGTTTTGCCCTGGAAGCAAATATACCTGGAGAAACGAAATACCCTCAAGTGTTCTATGTATTCTGTCATCCTGAGGGGTAAAAATATGAGTACGATGTGTAAAAAAATTATATTTTGAACTTCTGTGGTGATATTGGAGATTTCATAATATCAATAAGTTTGCACTATTCCTTTTTAAACTTTTCCTCTAAAAAGCAAAAATAAACGGAAAAACGAAATACTTGCAAGCTTTCTAGGTATTCCGTCATCCTGAGGGGTATCAATAGGCGTCAAACGTGTACAAAATATATTTTTTTGAGCTCCCCTGATTGAGGAATTTACAAAAACTAATAAATTTGCACACTTTTTTCTAAAATTTTGCTCTAGAAGCAAATATACCTGGAGAAACGAAATACTTTTAAGTATTTTCCGTGATATAGAAGATTACATCAAATTAATAAATTTGCACATTCTTCAGCTAAACTTTGCTTTAGGTAGTCAACATACAATGAGGAACGAAATACTTTTTAGTCTTCTATGTATTCTGTCATCCTGAGGGGTATAAATTTGAGTCCAATGTGTATTAAAAAAATGTTTTTGAATTTCCCCAGTAAAGGAGATTACATAAATTAAGCAAATTTGCAACCAACAAGTTTGCTGTTTCCCTGGCTATAAAAAACATATTTTTGAACTCCCTCAATATAGAAGATTTTTTATAATTAGGAAATTTGCACTTTCTATCTCTAACGTTTTGCTCTAGAATCAAATATACCTGGAGAAACGCAATAAATTCAAGTATTTTTCCCTGATACAGAAGATTACATCAAATTAATAAATTTGCACATTCCTCAGCTAAACTTTTGCTATAGGAAGTGAAAATACATGGAGGAACGGAATACTTTTTAGTCTTCTATGTATTCTGTCATCCTGAGGGGTATAAATTTGAGTCCAATTTGTATTAAAAAAATGTTTTCGAATTTCCCCAATAAAGGAGATTACCTATATTAAGCAAATTTGCAACTAACAAATTTGCTGTTTCCTTGGCTATAAACAACATATTTTTGAACTGCCTCAATTTAGGAGATTACATAAAATTAGGAAATTTGCACTTTCTCTCTAAAGTTTTGCCCTGGAAGCAAATATACCTGGAGAAACGAAATACCCTCAAGTGTTCTATGTATTCTGTCATCCTGAGGGTTAAAAATATGAGTACGATGTGTAAAAAAATTATGTTTTTGAACTTCTGTGGTGATATAGGAGATTACATAATATCAATAAATTTGCACTATTCTTTTCTAAACTTTTGCTCTAAAAAGCAAAAATAAACGGAAAAACGAAATACTTGCAAGCTTTCTAGGTATTCCGTCATCCTGAGGGGTATCAATAGGCGTCAAACGTGTACAAAATATATATTTTTGAGCTCCCCTGATTGAGGAATTTACAAAAACTAATAAATTTGCACACTCTTTTTCTAAAATTTTGCTCTAGAAGCAAATATACCTGGAGAAACGAAATACTTTTAAGTATTCTATGTATTCTGTAATCCTGAGGGGTACAATTATGAGTAAAATGTGCATAAAAATATATTTTTTTGAAACTGCCCTGATATAGGATAATACATAAAATTAATAATTTTGCACTTTCCTTATCTAAGAATTTGCTCTAGGATGCAGAAACGATACCTGGAGTAATTAGGTTTAAGATAAGCTAGATATAACTAACTAATGATTGTTTTATCCATAATGAAACGTAAATTGGCTCAAACTGCTTCATATAATGTTCTTTTAAAACTCCTTTAAGCAACTTTGCAGCGGTGTTTATTACTACATTTATATAGTGGCCGGAATTATTCATAAAATGACATCAAACATAAGACAAAAATCGAAACAATTATGACTTGCGAAGCAGTAGCTATTTCCGACTACCTATAAGAATGGTCCAGTAAACCTTATATAAAAATTTGAAATGGTCTTGTGTAGAAAAGAGGGCAAGGTTTATAAAACTAGCAGTTTCTGACCGTTTAGGCACATTTATGATACCTGAAGTGGTCAGGTCCAAGACAGGTAAGATATCAGTTATCTTTGTTTTACTCATAAGGAAACAAATATTAGGTCAAAAGTTTTCATATAAAGCCCAAAATGAAGCTCTTTTAACATGCTTTGGAACGATGTATAATACTCTCTTTGTATATTTTCTAGAAAATATACATAAAATGGCATCAAATAAACAAGAAATCAGGTCAATTATGACATGGTGAATAGTGGCTAGGCCTGCCCATTTTTAGGAATGGTAAAAGAGTCCTAGATAAAGTTTTGAAGAGCTATTGTATCGAAAATTGGTAGAGGACAATAAAACGGGCAGTTTTTGACCGTTTAAGTGCAGTTATGCCTCCTAGAAGCTCTGTTCGCCGAGTCGAAAGTTCAATTTTTGTTTGATGTACAATTTAATCACGAATATTAGATCAAATGTTTTGATCTATAGCTCCTTTTAAAGCTGGGCGTCTCTACCTTGAAGCTGTATAAAAAATAAGATCTTCAGGTTGATTGTAACTATCAAGTTTGGGGTGAACGTAAACTTTCATACATCGCCCTAAAAATTTTTGTGTACACCAGTTGATTTGACCAAACTACCATAATATTTGAAAACAAATCATATATGGTTGAAAAGCTACCGCGCTGTAGTTCACATGAGGAAACTGACGGAAAACACCCGGGAACTATTTTAAATCAAGGCCAGAATTCATATGTCAAATTTTGAAAAGGTGACTTTGTCTTTGATAGTACAGTTTGTAAAAAAATATTTGCCGAAAAAAACAATTTGTAGCTCATTTTAAAGCTTCTGACATACACTTTCTGTTCAATTAACACATAAGCACAGCTACTTTTGGTCATACACAACTTTTTTGGCCATTATAATGAAGCAATGACATAGAAGGCAGCAAATTTAGAATTATTTCTCTCCAGGACCGTTGTCCGTTTATCAAAAATAGCTCTAGAAGTTGTTTTTTAGTAAATTGTTACATAGATGAATTTTTTCCCCAATTAGATAAAAATCTGTGACCTCATAGGTCAACAAATACTAATTCAATTTTGATAATTTTCATATTTCCGTAAAGCTCAATTCAATTGCTACGTGAAATTGCCAAAAAATCCAGACCTGAACCGATTCGGGGTAACGTTTTTCACCAACTTCCAATGGGAGTTTCTTGATTAAATTTATATGCGTGAACTCCTCTCAAGCAATTGAGTAGACACAGCCAATAAACGGCTGGGATTTTATGTTAATTTTGGAGAAAAACTTTCACCTAAACTGCCCAGAATCACGCCTTCGAAAAAATCGGTCTCCAAAAACAGCTTCCCCTGCACCGTTTACGTTAGGGTTTTCGGTGGGTGGGCTTCTTACTTAATTCTAATCTGATTCCCAAGCTGATTCAATTTGCACATTCCTTAGCTAAACTATTGCTGTCGGAAGTCAAAATACCTGAAGAAACGAAATTGTTTTTAGTCTTCTATGTATTCTGTCATCCTGAGGGGTAAGAAAATGAGCCCAATCTATTAAAAAAATATATTTTTGAGCTCCCTCAATATATAAAATGACAAATAACAAACAAATTTGCACTTCTCTTGGCTAAACGGTTGCTCTAGAAGCAAATATATCTGGAAAAACGAAGTACTTTCAAGTATTCTATGTATTCTGTCATCCTGTGGGGTATAAATAGCGTCCAATTTGTATATAAATATATATTTTTAAACTTCCCTGCAATAGGAGATTACATCAATTTAAAGGTTTTTACATTTTTTGCTAAACTTCTGCTCTAGGTTGCCAAAATGCCTGGAGAAACGAAGTACTTTCAAGTATTCTTTGTGTTTTGTCCTCCTGATAGGTATAAATATGAGTCCAATGTGTATAAAAAATATTTTTGAAGTCCTCCAAAATAGGAAATTATATATAATTAACAATTTTTTTACTTTCTTGTTGTAAATTTTTGCTCTAGGAAGCAAAAAGACCCGGAGAAAGGAAATACTTTCAATTATTATATGTATTCGGTCATCCTGAGGTATACAAACATAAGTACAATGTATAAAAAAATATTTTTTAAGCTCCACTAATGCAGGAGATTATATAAAATTAACAAATTTGCACTTATTAGTGCTAAACTTTTGCTCTAGGAAACAAAAATACCTGAAGAAATGAAAAACTTTTATGTTTGCTATGTATTCTGCCATCCTGTCTGGTATAAATAGTTGTCCAATGTGTATAAAAGGTATGTTTTCAAAATTCCCTGATAAAAGAAATTACATCAAATTATTAAATTGGCACATTCTTGAGCTAAACATTTGCTCTAGGAAGTCAAAATACCTGGAGAAATGAAATTTTGTTCAGTCTTCTATGTATTCTGTCATCCTGAGGGGTATAAATATGAGTCCAATGTGTATAAAAAAATTGTTTTCGAATTTCCCCAATGCAGGAAACTACATTAAATTAGCAAATTTGAAGTTTCTTTTTCTAAAGTTTTGCTCTATAAGCAAATATACCTGGAGAAACGAAATACTTTCATATATTCTATGTATTCTGTGATCCTGAGGGGTACAAAAAATGAGTACGATGTGTATGAAAAATATTTTTTGAAACTCCCCTGATATAGGACATTACATCAAATTAATAAATTTGCACTTTCCTAATCTAAAAATTTGCTCTAGGATGCAGAACTGGTACCTGGAGATTTAGGTCTAAGATAAGCAAGATGTAACTAACTAATGATGTTTTTGTCCATACGGTAACGTAAACTGGCTCAAACTGCTTCACAAACTGTTCATTTTAAAGTTCTTCTAACCATCTTTGCCGCGATGTTTATAACTATATTTACATAGTGGCTGGAAACAATCATAAAATGACATCAAACCTAAAATAAAAATCGAAACAATTATGACCTGGAAAAAAGTGGCTATTTCCGACCACCTATTAGAATGGTCCAGTAGCCTTAAACAAAAATGTGAAATGATCTTGTATTGAAAAGAGGGCAAGGTTTAAAAAAAATTATCTTTTTTTTGACTGTTTAGGCACATTTTTAGTACCTAGAGTGGTTAGGTCCAAGACAGGTAAGATATCAGTTACATTTGTTTTTTTCATAAGGAAACAAATATTGGCTCAAAAATTTCATATAATGCTCATATTAAAGCTCTTTTAACACGCTTTGGAGCGATGTATATTTCTCTCTTTGTATATTTTCTAGAAAATTTACATAAAATGGCATCAAACATAAACAAGAAATCAGGTAAATTTTGATCTTGTGAATAGTGGCTAAGTCCGCCAATTTTTAAGAATGTTAAAGTATCCTTAGATAATATTTGAAGAGCTATGGTATAAAAAATTTGTATAGGACAATAAAACTGGCAGTTTTTGACCATTTAGGTGCATTTATGCCTCCTAGAAGCATTGGTCACCAATTTGAAAGTTCGATTTGTGTTTGATATACAATTTTTTCACAAATATAAGATCAAATGTAATGATCTATAGCTCATTTTAAGGCTTGGCATCTTTACTCTGCAGCCGTATAATATATAAGATCTTCAGGTTGATTGTAATTATCAAGTTTAGGATGAACGTCAACTTTCATATATTGCCCTGAAAACTTTTGTGTACACCAATTGATTTGACCAACCTACCATAAAATTTTAATAACAAATCTTATATGGTTGCAAAGCTACTGAGCTTTGCTTTACATAAATAAATTGACAGAGAATACCAGGGAACTATTTCAAATCAAGGCCAGAAATCATATGTTAATTTTTGAAAAGGTGACTTTGTCTTTGATGGGTCAACAAATATTGGCCGAAAAGCGACAATATATATCTCATTTAAAACCCTTGAAAAATATTTTGGCACTCATGCAATAAAAATGAGGTATTATAAAGCTTTTTTGCGGACTTTTTACTCAGTGGTCTGTTTGCAATGTTTAACACATAAGCACAGCTACTTTTGGTTATACACAATTTTTTTGGCTACTATAAACAGCGGGCAGCAAATTTAGAAATTACCTGTCCAGAACCGTTGTCCGTTTATCAGAAAAAGCTCCAGAAATGGTTTTTTGGACATTTGTTACAAAGATGAAATTTTTCCCAAAATTATTTAATAATTTGTGACCTTATAAGTTAACAAATAATTGACTGCTTATTGATAATATGTATATTAACGTAAAGCTCAGTTCAAATGCTACGTGAGGTTCAATGGAATTCCCCCTAGCTTAACCAGAAAGTATAAAAATGAGCCACAATATCCAAAAACATAAAAATTTTTCTTACCAGAATCACACCTTTGTAGGGTAATGTTCCCCTAAACACCCAAAAGTCATATTTTTAGTCCGAATTGAGTCTTCAAACCTATTTTTTTTTGAATTCCCGTTGAAATATAGGCCACTAAGCCAAGTTTTAAAATATCGCAATAGTTTTATCTGCTGATTGGTCACATTGACCTATAAGGTCAAGACGATATTAAAACTTGGGATTATTGAGATTACGGAGGACTTGAATTTTTTAGGGCAACAGATATTATGTTATATATATGGCTGTAAAGCTCTGCTCAAATGGCGAACAGCCATATATCTTGTTTGAAATCCGTTGGGTATACTTGGAGAAATTGCCAAAAAAATCCAGACCTTAACCGATTTGGGGCAACGTTTTTTTTTGAGAAAAACTTTCCTCTAAACTGCCCAGAAGCACGCCTTCGAAAAAATTGGTCTCCAAAAACAGCTTCCCGTGCACAGTTTCCGTTAGGGTTTTAAGGGGATGGGCTTCCTACTCAATTCTAGTCTGATTCCAAAAGTTTCAGAGCTCCATCTCTGCACAATTCCGATCCCTAAACGTACCCCACCCATATTGGACCCTACTCAGAATCACACCTTGTTGAGGGTTTAGTACCACAACAGCTTCTGAGATAGATAACTGCACTGCCTCTGAGTACAAAACTTACTTTCGTTGTCATGCGCTGCTTTTTTTCAATACTCGTATCCTTTCTGAAGTGAAAATTCGTGATTGTTTCATATCCAAGAGGCCAGACACCAATGAATGAGATAGTATTTTCAGTATTCTATTCCTTTGACTCCCTGCTGTTGAATTCAACGTCAGAGTTTGGTAGTGAATACTACTGGCTTAGGTCGTTGATGACTGTCGAGTCGGAATAGGACAAAAGCAAAAACATTTCATTGTTTTCTCTGTATCTAAGAAAACTTTAGGAGCGTTAATTGCTCAAGTAGAAAATGAAATTTTTTGCTAAACACCTCTCATCAACCATTAGTAGCTGTTGTCGTAGATGTTTTTGCACCTTTTCAAATTTCTGAAGCAGATTATAAAATTTTTGCTATGTATTTGACAATTTTCAAATTTTTTATGAAGTAAAATTGTGAAGACGTTTTTGATGCTGGTTGCTTTAATGTGAGAGTTGACCTAGATATTTGATTGCCTCGAGATGATTGCTTCCTTTCTTTTAGGACATGACTTTGTCAATGGGCTAAAATCCAATTTCAAAAAGTTTATGCTTAATCGAATCGTCTCCCAGAAGCCGTTTGGTTTGACATCAAGTCGAATCTTGTCATCAGTTTCGTAAACTCAGTGTAAAAGCCTTCGACGTCTTAGAACTTTCCAAGTTCCTGAAGCAGATTGGAAACTTGCGATGCAGTTGCTAGGAAGGAGTCACACGAATACTCACTGCCAGGACTGATCCCAAAACACGCCAGCTGGTTAGAATATCGACACTAGTCACTCTGAAAATTTCACGAGCTCTTGAGTTCGCGAGCTCTTTTACAATCAAGTGTCATTTTGGAGCATATACTATGTATCCAAATGTTTACCATGATTGGATAAATCCGCAAAGAAATTCAACAGGGTCTCCAATCTTCCTACAGCATTGGCATCGTCCGCGAACCATTTTTTTGCGTTAAGCGAGTTGCGAGTGAGGGCAATAAATGAGAGTATGGCTAAATCATATCTTGTCATTGCAATAGGATCACCCTGGGTGGCGCGTTCTTGGGACTGGAAGCAAGTGACGGCTTCAATAGGTCCGATGGGACTGTGTATGAGTTTTGATTAACACAGCTTAAAGCAATACATTCTTTTTATATGTTCAAGAGCTAATTGTAGCTTGATGCAATGGAAGTGCATTTTTGGCGTCTATTGGGAGTACTGCTTCATTTTCGGGAGCATCATAAGCAGATCTCGTTGAATGTATAGCATATACAATCCCACACTTTTAGCCTAGGCGAGCTTGCTAATGCCGCCAACAAACCGCTATGATGGAAGCTCGCAAAAAGCAACTGGTTTATTGAATTTATGAGGTCGGGTCTTTCCCATTTTAGGCAACCACGAAATTATGCTCGTCATTATTGTATATTTATTACGGTCGGAGTGGGGCTATATGTTATCTGACCACTTAGTGCTTGACCTGACTACCCATTCAAGAAAGACTGTGTTCTCTTGGTTTTTTTTTAAAAAAAATTAGGGTATGAATTAGGATTGACTTAATATCTTTTCAGGGTGTTCATGAGAAGTGCAGAGGGTAAAATCCAAATATCTAAGGCTTTAATCAGATCATGAAAGATCTTCTCGGTTCATGCTGGGTATTCAAATGCCATCAAAAGTAAAGAAAGAAAAGGTATGTGTATCTGTTTTTATGTCAAACGAAAGTAAATTCAAATTTTACAAACTTTGGCGTTTAGGCTTCTGCTTCAGCCAAGAAACAAGACGAAGAGGTAAGTATTTCCATTGTATATTCTATATTTACTGGTACTGGGGGAGGGGTTTAAAGTGTTTGCCACATTATTGGAAAAGCGTCATACTGTATTTTTGCTATTCTTTTGATTGTAGGTCAGTAAAAATACAAATGGAGTGAACGGTCAAGCGGCTCAACCGCCCCCAACAACCAAGCTGGGAAAAGTGAATTACTCAGGGGCTTCTGCGTCTCTGAAAAAGGACAAGACTCGTGAAAATTCATCACGTTTTAATGTCAGTCAAGATCGTGAACTGGCGAAGCTTCCAACTCTTTCAGGTAAGCAAACTTTCAAGTTGTATATAAATTTTTTTGTTATAAACCAAGCTGAATGATGGTGATATATCACCAAAAAACGACGAGAGATTGCAATAAACAATTATTATTCGGATCATTTCAGAAACATCTACGGGAGAGCGAGAAGCGTTACTAATCCAGAAGCTACGACAATGCAGTGTCCTCTTCGACTTCAGTTGCAACCCCCTAAGCGACTTGAAGTTCAAAGAGGTGAAACGTGCTACCCTGAACGAGCTAGTGGAGTACCTCGCTCACAACAGGGGAGTCCTCACAGAGGCCATCTATGCCGAGGTATGCATGACTCGGAAGCTTAATGCCCCGCCGTATTGTACGCATGTTTCGAATATATCATAAAAGCTAAGAAGTAACGGGAAATTTCTGTCCAAGTTATCAAAGTTATATTTCTAAGTAGTCTCCGAGTGAAATGCATCGAAAAGCAGGAACTAATATAATTAGTATAAAGTTCCAGAACCCTCCTCACTGGCTCCAATGTTTCTCTTCTGACCATAGTGTTCAACTGTGTTGTTGATTAGGTGGTGCATACCTTGGGCTCCAACCTATTTCGAACCTTGCCTCCCCCTAGCAACCCCAGTGGGGCTGAATTTGACCCAGAAGAGGACGAACCCAGCCTGGAGGCAGCCTGGCCTCACTTGCAAATTGTCTATGAGCTATTCCTCCGCTTTATCGAGTCACCGGATTTCTCGGCTAATTTGGCCAAGAAACACATCGACCAAAAATTTGTCTCTCAGGTTTGTTTCCAAAGCTTATCTCATTCAAATGGTATCACCGAATTGAATTTACACTTATTGATCTCTCCTGCTGAAAGACACTGGCTCTGTGGAATAGCTACTAACCAAGAAAGTGAATTCTTTGATAATCGAATGTAGGTACTTTTGTTTTACCTAAGATTCTTAAATGATTGTCTGTTTTCCTATTTTGCAATTCTTCGCCTATATTCAAATATTCAACGCCTCAATTTTTTGAAATGATACAAATTCACAGCTGAGAAGAGATGATGCGGTGAAGAGTCATGAATACTGTATTGAGAATTATTTATTCTCATTGAAAACCAGATTGTGTGGGTTGCACTTTCAAAATGTGTCAGAGGTGATGGTTAGATTTCGTTATGATTTCAACTGATGAAAAAGTTCCGATTAATCAAGAATTATCAAAGAGATTAAACTAAGCCGTGAATTTTAATTTGTACCATTCGTTTTTCATCGAAATCACGAGAATCAAAGCTTTGCGACCCTAAAATAGCACGTACGTGTTATAGGTGTTCCATATTTAGTTTGAATAATCTATAAAAGGTGGGTTTTGTGTGGTGTTGTAGTTGCTGGAGCTGTTTGACAGTGAAGACCCGAGAGAGAGGGACTTTCTGAAGACTACTTTGCACAGGATATATGGCAAGATGCTAGGACTCAGGGCTTACATTCGCAAACAGATCAACAACACATTCTACAGGTACACAACACAAACACTACTTTCATCCATCAATATTTTTCTATCTTCAATTGCGCAAGCACGCTCTCATTAAGATCTCAGTTTTCTCTGAGGAAGAACTTTTGATTTTCCCAGAATTATGAATCTTATAAGGTAATTATGGTGCAATTATTTACCGCATTTTCGTATTTAAATAAAGATCGACTTTTTCTGAGCATTATTAAAAATTGTCTGGATCGTGGAAGGTTCTGCTGGAACACGTTTAGCAGTGCTTTGAACCTAAAGTTTTGCTTAGTTTTATTAAGAGTAAAGATACCCCATGAAATTAAGCCCTTTTTGACTATTAACGATCTGCGCGTTTGGAATGCCCCGAGGGTCGTGGCCATGCCTTAGCTGTTTGTGGGCTTTGAAATGGAACTAGAGTAATAGAACAAATTATCTTGAGCGTATTCAATGTAAATGCGGGGCTTTACTTGGTAGATCCTGGAACCATGTAATATTAACTCGGCGAATATGATAATTGTCTTAATTTTTGAAAGAAAGACATTGATCATATTATTGGGCTGTCAGAGTATCTTTTCTTTTTCAATTCTAATTTACATTAGGGAGCTGCTGCTGTTTCGTTACTGCAATAAGTGGACAATGTTTAAAGTGATTCGGTTTACAAAATGCCTTTTTTGGTTGTATTGTTGGTCTAGATATAGTGCTCTGCCTTTAAACTGGGGTGTTGTTTGAAGGGATGCGATTGACTTATACTGTGTTTAGATTCATCTACGAGACAGAGAGGCACAATGGAGTGGCCGAACTACTCGAGATACTCGGCAGGTTAGTTCTCATCAGGATTATAGTATAAAAGTGACACAAACATTGATCTGTGTTTCTCAGACTCTATTTTCACTACGGCTAAACTCAAATCATTTAGTTTATAATCTGTCCAGGATACTCGGCAGGTTGGTCGACATGGATTGTGTGAAAAGAGCAACGGAGTATAGTTGTTCACTTTATGAATTAGTACTATAATGAAGCTACAGTCAAGTCCTGTAGAACCTGTCCATGTTAGACCTCAGAGCAAACAATTTTATTTGCTCTCGAACGAAGTTTAAAGCAATTATTGTAAAGGTATGTCTTTTTATGCAAAATTTTTGCTTGGCCGTTTTGTTCTAGAACATTCTTTCCATTTTACTTCTCATGTGACTTTGCGCGCTTGACTTCTTGATTGCCCGCCCTAAATTGCTCTTATTCAGTAATTGTTCAAAGTTTGGTCTGTTGCTAAAACAAAACCGATTGTAAGATAATTAGTACCAGGCAGCGATAGCCGAGGGGTTAATGGTTCTGTCTATGACTCCGGACGGTAGGAGTCCGAACTCTGCCTTGTTTGGAAGTTTTTGCACCCATAAAAGTTTTCTGTGCTACAAGTCTGAAATAAATTGCCCCGCCTGCCGTTCGAGAGCAACTTGTCCGAAGTTAGTCGGTTTATTTTTGTTGCATGAAAAGATTTCCGAACAGTCTGACCGTAGACTATTTTCACTATGTCCATAGCTTAATTTTTTATGGTTATACTCCTTGACTTTGAAGGACCAATCTCTAGGACAAGTTGACGTCACCCAAGTATTTACTAATTAATAGCCGCCCTCATCTTCTCAGCCGGCTATTATAGCGCTCCTATTTTTTTTTTTACTTCGTCGAATAAAAAAATGTTTCGCTTTACCTCATTTTGCCGCCTTTTCAACATTTTGCGTGAAATCTTTTTGACTTCTCTAGGCTAGTTTCTCTCTTCTCTCATTCTGCTAAAAGTGATTTTGAACATCAGTTGCTCAGCAAAGCAATTCAAAATGAACAGAGTCAGTATAAAAAATTGAAGTCAGAATTCGAAACGGGATAAACCCATAAAGCCCAATTTTAGATGCCCGCTAATTGAACGTCGTTCCTATAAGTCTTAGTTACCATTTCTAATGCTTATTGGTATTGATAGTAGCCCCTGTAGCCTCTCTCTAAAACAGAAGTATGTTCAACCACGAAATGCCATAAAAATAAATCGGACTTAAAAAAAATGTTTTTTGCACAAAAATCTTTTTTTTTTTCAATATCTTCTGTTATTTCAATCCCAATCATGCTTATTGGAATCAACGGCGGCTATTTTCCGGCAATCTGCCGGGTATGTTTTTTTTCAGATTTCGGTTCTTATTCTTAGAACATAAGTTTTCTCATCTTACAGAACGCCCATTTCAATCATCATGTAATGTTTCCAGCCCTTTAAACGGAGATATTCACTCACTGGAATTAGACAATTTAATTTAGATGAAGATGGCACTGCTAAATTTGACCTTAAAATATAAAAGAGACCGCTTATAAAGTTAGGCTATTTGAAACCGATTAGAAAAATCCCGGTCAAAGTGTACCAGTAATTAGACCAAACTCTGATGCCCAATACTCAGCTGTTAAATTTATCAGATCATTTTGCCCGATTTGATGGCATGTTCGCTTTGATCTAGTTCAGGAAAGCTATCGATTTAAGTGTAATTATGATTAAGTCATGAAGGGTTTACTTACTAATACGAAAGGGACCTGAATTTCGAGTCCCTGGGTATCTCTGACATTTCCAAAATAACGAAAAATTGCTTTTACCAGAAAATGCAAAATATTGTTTGAATCATGTTGGTGCATAAAATGATTTGTTAATCCACAAAGGATGTATAACGAACCTAGGCTTATTGGGTGGGGGGGGACAAAGTTTTACGAGTTTGTATTGACAATGATTTGTATCCCCTTATAAGCTTTCACGAATGACGATACGATTATCTGTTCAAAAACACGTATTAGTTTGTCAACGCATGCGTTGAAAATATTTTTTATCGCGGTGGAATTTAACTAGGTTCCAAATGTGTGTATGTTTCAGCATCATCAATGGTTTCTTCATGCCTCTTAAGGAAGAGCACAAAGTGTTTCTTCTCAAAGTTCTCCTGCCTCTCCACAAAGTCAAAAGTCTCTCAGTTTACCACCCCCAGTTAGCGTACTGCATAGTCCAGTTCCTGGAAAAGGACAGCAGTCTCACCCAACCTGTCATCCTGGCGCTCCTCAAGTTCTGGCCCAAAACCCACTCGCCCAAAGAGGTCATGTTCCTGAATGAATTAGAGGAGATTCTGGACATTGTGGATGCAAATGAGTTCCAAAGTGTGATGGCGCCTCTGTTCAAACAACTTGCAAAGTGTGTCTGCAGTCCGCATTTTCAGGTGCACACTTATTCTTTCTGAAAAAATTTTCATTTTAGCGTGTGTATTTAATATTTAATACTTTTATTAGCGTGTGTATTTAAGATACCCATTAAATTGGCGTCTTACTAAAAGTGATTTAGAGCGTCAGCAAATGATGGTCCTACCACATTAAACTGAATTAGGTTGCCAATTGAGTATTCAACTTGTTTTTACCGGTAGCTGTATTTGCTTTCTTAATAGCCGCAAAGCGATAGTGGTTTAAAATTGTTTGTAAAAAAACCTTTTTTTCGTTGGTTTTTCTCCTTTCAATCCCAATCTTGGTTATGGGAATCAACGGTGGCTTTTTTTCCGGCAATCTGGCGGGTATGTTTTAAGATCTGTTCACTTTTCTTTTTCTTGGCAATTAGGCGTCCAATTGAAGTGGTAATTTTTGTCACGCTTAAGTAGTAAGCGGAGCCAAAATCGAGAAGTTATAAGGCGTGACTCTTTCAAAGTGCTTTCTGAACTAAAGTGAGAATGGTGTTTAAACAGATTTCCGTTTTTTTGAGAGCTATTTTCACGTTCGGCAATTTGACTTCTATTTCTGCTGTTTTTATTTTCAAATTCGATACCAATGCTTGTTAAAAGCAAAACACACGTTCTAATAATGCATAATTGAAATGTTTATCCCATAAAATAGCAAATAATGGTTTTTAAAGTCTTTGCCGCTATTTATCTTCATTAAATATTTTTTGTCGTCCTTTTTCTTGTTTTGTTATATCATCTCATCAAAGATACTTCTAAGTGGCTTTTTTCAGTCACGTTCAAATTAATTGAATGGTTCGAGCTGAAAATGATGATTTTAACGACTTTGAAACTAACTAATTTCGAAACATATTAAGATAAGTTTTTGTAGTCTATTTCGTTGTCTTTTTTGTTCTATAACTTAGTTCCATTATGGGCAGCTCGCGGTGGTTCTCTTATGGATCCCATTTTGTCACTTTAAAGAGGTTTTTCCCACATCAAACAGTTTTCCCTTCTTTGACACCACTTGCTTTCAAAAATATTAGTTTTTCAGATTTTTGTCCTTTGTAGTTTTTTGTGGTTCTATCACTTAATCCCTTTAATTATAGTTCTTTGTGACTTTTTTCGTTAGGTATGCTTCAGTTTATCCAATGTTTTAAAATCAAAGTTGCAGGCTTTAATAACTTGTTTTCAAAAGTTATTCAAGTTTTTTTTTGGGTTTTTTCCTTTTTTGCTATTGTTTTCTGTCGCATGAATGATAGGTCTTAAATGCTCTCCAAGTAGGCATAATTGGATCTATACAATAGTTGAGGCTCATAGCTGATAATTTGCTCCGACACCATTTGTTTTCGACTGGAACTTTGTTGCCATCTTTTGTTAATTTTTGTTTCCTACACCCCAACTGTTTTCATTAAAGTTTGTATTTTTTCTCTGTAGATATTGCAATTGATTTTGAAGAAATCAAGTTTTAGTTAAGTGTCATTGACTTTGATGTCTCTTATTTTCATTGGTTTTTTTGTTATTTGAGTCTAATTTTGTTGTCTTCAATACTTGTTTTGCTTCAAGGAGGTATTTGCTTCAAGTATTAATCACTTCAAATCTGCCTTTTGTTCTTTCGTTCTTGCAATTGCAATTGACTTGCGTGCTTAAGTTGCGAGTTCTTTTGTTCGCTCGCGTGAATTCAATCAAGTTTTTGGTTGCACGTGACTTACCTCAGTCTCAAAAATGACCTCCTTGCTCTTAAATTGAATTTTTACTTTAATTCAAGGATATAAGGTCAAGTACGTTTGTGTCACTGTAATTGGAGGTTATTTGAGAGCAACTATTAGAAGCAGTAATAAGTTTCTACAGGTTTAAACAAAATATAACATCTCAACATTTAATCAAAGAAATTTTCTGGTATTTGTTTTACTATCTTTTGAGACCGCAATTCTGCAAAGCTATTGCGGGAATTTTATGGCAATCTGCGGGCTATGTTTCTCAAAGAAGAAAACCGCCTAGAAGACAATTTGAGATCATTAACTAAGAGCTCCCGGACGAAGTTTGAAGTAATTGTAGTTGACTGTCTTTTTTATTCTTATTTTTTGACTTTTCGAGTGACTTCTGACTGTTTTCAAATTTTCGAATAAGTTTGTCAGTTTTGCGTGATTAATTGCTCTTAAACGAAATTGAGAACTATTACCTTAGTCGTGCTGTCTTGTATGAGATTTTTTGCTGGATCGATTTTTCGAATGACTCCTTTAGTTTTTTATCCTCGAAAACTGGATAATCGCTGAACTATTTGTCTTTCAAATGTACATTTCATTGAAGTTGCTGAAGCTATAGAGACGATAGCAGAAGATATAAACTATCGTGTAAAAGGAAGTTTTGGGTGGCTTATGCGACCTCCTCTGTTAGGCAGATAGCTGTACTTCAAAGAAAACTGTTATTGCTAGTGATTACGGTCAACCGTTTGGAATTATTACTTTTTATTGATCTCAAGGCAGATTTTCGTCATTGCTACAGATTTTTAGTTCTATACATCGGGCGCTAACAAGTTATTAATAGCTTTGAACAAACTTTGGAGCACTATTCTACACTCGTTGATGAAAAAAAGTAAATGCACAAAAGGCTATTTTACTTAGTAAACTCCCGTTTTTGAAGCCAATTTTAGTCAACATAATATTGGCGGTTTCTTCTGAATTTTATATTAATTGAACTGATGGACGCATGATCAAGTTGATTAGATTTTACGTCGAACTGAACTCATTGTCGTTCAGAACTCATTCTACTGTCGTTCGAGAGCAATTTATACGACGTTAGTCCGCTATGTTATCGTAGATAATTTTTGCAACTGTTGCTATCGTAACAATAGACGTATAAATGGCATCTGTCAATCAAGTTTCTAGTCTGCAAATCTTAAATTGTTAGAATATCGATCAAACTATAGTCTTAAACTTAGTGAGAATTAGAAAGAAAGTTTGACTTACCAGATTAGAAAGACAAGCAATATGACTTCGATCAAAGAAATTATATAAATGAATCGTCAAGAAATGGTGCTGAGAATCAATATTCGGTTCAAATTGGTGAATCTAGATAACTAATATTAGAGTTAGATTAAGTGATGTAAAATCTTCCCAGCATGTATTAATTGATGATGATATCTCCGGAAGTGTGAATGAATTCTTAGAAAAGTGCAAATGCATTCCATTTATGGTTCCCTTTGCGACTGATTTGCAGAAGCAAACCATATTGGGTAACCCTTGCGACCCCCACTATAAATCACGGTGCTAGGATTAGTTTTGTATCTTGACTTTTTCACACTGATAATGGGTATATAATCAGCTGATTTTTGAGTCCTTTTTCATCCCCAAATTCAAATCACCATCTTGATCTAATAATCAGATCTCTCCTGTAAATCTCTAAATTCTACCGTAAAATATTTGTTATTCTCTCATTTTTGAGAAATTAATTCTTTTACTTAGTTAAAAACGCTTTTTATTCCGCTTGCGAAAAACCATAACCCAGCAGGTTATGGGCCCAGCAATTTTCTAAGTCATAAAATTAATTTCCAAAACAAACTAATTTGTTGTTGACAGTCATGATCCTTTTCTGCTTAGTACCTTTTCTTTTCACAACTGTTTTGCCTGCTCAAACTTCAATGGATCAACAGACAGTGAAGCTGCTGACCTACACAGGAAAGGCACAGGACTTTCCAATCTGGAGCACAAGATTTGTGGCGATGATGCAGACGAAGGGACTCTACAAATCACTACTGGGGACAGAGGAGCAACCCAATGAGCCTGCGCCACTGGCCAATGGGGCAACCAATGATGAAAAGAAGAACCACAAGGTGCTGAAGGATGCATATGAGAAGGAAGTTGCAGACATCAAGGAGAAACGGAACAATGTGTGGTGCCATCTGGCACTGACTCTAGATGCAACAACCCTCATGCTGATGAGACATGACTGTGTGGGAGATGACGGCATTGGAGATGGAGCAAAGGCTTGGAAGCTTTTGCAAGAGAGATTTCAGAGTGTGGAGACGCCGACAGTGGTGACTTTAGTGGCACAGCTTGCTCGACTGCAGCTCGAGGATTCTGAGGATTTGGACAGCTTCTTCATCAGAGGACAGGAGTTGCTCACAAGGCTACAAGAAGCAGGGGAAGCAGTCTCAGAGACCCTCTTCAACGCCTTGGTCCTCAATGGTCTGCCAATGAGGTATGAAAGTTTTGTTATACAGGAAAGCTTCAACCCGGCAACGAACTTCACAGAGTTGAGGAAAAGGCTGCAGAACTTTCATGAGAGCACGGTGCAGAGACACAAGGGACAAAGTGGTTCAGTGGCACTGGCAGTGAAGCGTGACTTCAAGAAGGGACCCAAGAAAGGAAACTGCTTTGTGTGTGGGATCCCTGGACACTTTGCCAAGGACTGCAGGAGGAAGGAGTCAGCACAATGCAGCAAGTGTGGTGAGAAGGGTCACCTAGACAGGGCATGCAATAGACAAAGAGATGGAGGCAAACATGAGTCAGTGGCAATGGGTCCAACGTTGGCTACACCAGACGAGGAATGCTGGGCAGCTCTTACCCAGTGGAAGACAGCAGGCATGCTAGTGGACAGTGTTTGTGCAGATCACATAGTGACGAACATCGATGCGTTCCTGGACTTTGTGCCCATTCAATCAGTGGTCAGAAATCCCAACGGAGAGGCTTCCAGAGTGGTGGGCAGAGGCTGTGTGAGGATCAGCATACCCTCAAACAAAGGGGAATTCCAATGCGAACTCAAAAATGTTCTGTGTGTGCCGGACTATTCTTCAAACCTCCTATCAGTCTCAAGATGCACGGAGTGGGGACATAGCTTCACTTTCGAGAGAGGAAACAGCTGCATGAAACTCCAGAAGGGAACTCGGGTAAAACTAACACAAGAAAATAATTTGTTTTACTTACCCTGCAGCGTTCTAGAATTCAAGATGAGTTCCAACATCGTAAAACTTGACAGTGCAAGGAAGTGGCACAGACGATTGGGTCATTTGAATCAAGCGGATGTGGTCAGGAATGCACCAGAGACAGTGGGGGAACTCGATGATGTATGCAATGTGTGTGCATTGGCCAAGATCACAAAGACTCCAGTACCAAGAGTGGCAGAGACCCAAGCAGAAGAGAAGCTGGAGAGGGTGTTCACAGACGTGATGGGACCTTTCAGAGTAGAGTCACTGTCAGGGTTCCGGTTCTGCATAGTGTGTGCAGACCAGTACACGAAGTTTGTGTTTGTGGACTTGCTTAAGGCAAAGAGTGAAGCACTGGCCAGCCTGAAGAGATTTGTTCTCAGTGTTGGGACGCCCAAGAAGCTGAGGCAAGAGAATGCGAAGGAGTTTCTCTCAGAGCAGTTCAAGACGTACTGCTTAGATGCAGGCATTCTACAGGAAAGGACCATACCAGAGACGCCACAACAGAATGGGTTAGCTGAGAGGTGCAACAGGACACTGCTGGAGAAAGGCAAGATGTTTGCTCATTGACTCAGGACTTCCCAAGATGATGTGGGGAGCAGCAATTCTTCACGCAGCAAGGATCAGAAACTTGGTTGTGAGACGAGGAGAAGAAAAATGCCCAGCAGAGCTGATGAGAGGTATAAAACCTAAGCTTTCAATTAGTAAATTATCTATTTTTGGTTGCACAGTCTTCATGAGGAAGAGGGACAGAGAAGTCAGCAAACTTGAACCCAAGGCACTGGAAGGAAAGTTTGTGGGTTACACTGAAGGAGAAAACGGATACCTGGTGTACATACCCAACACACGCAAGGTGATGGCAGTTCGAGATGTGATCATCAAGGAGTCTGAAGTGGGCTCAATCCCTGACAACATAGAAACGGCTGACCTACTAGATGATGGGTCGGAACTGGGAATCTGGCACCCAGATGATGGTCATCAAGATGATGACAACAGAGAACGACAGGACACATTTACTGCAATAAAGGAGGAGTGGCAGGACGCAGGGAGCGTGAATACTCAAGAAACAACACTGAGACAAGAGGCCTCGGATGTTGGAGAAACAGCACTAGATGAAGGATCTACTGCAACAAGAGGGAGTCACAGAGACTCAGAGTCCCTGGAAGACAGTGACACAGAAGACTTCTCACAGTTAGAGACAGTTGGCTTCAATGAAGATGCACTGGAACACGCGGACAGAGCAGAGCCCAGACGAGGGACACGAGCAAGGAATGTTCCGCAATTTTTTGTAGAAGTCAGGACCCATCTTGCTGTGACTGAGGGCGACTATGTGGAACCCAAAACAGTCTACGAAGCCAAGCAAGGTGACGATTGGGACCAATGGCACCGGGCAATGAAGGACGAGGTCAAGGCACTCCAAGACAACGAGACTTGGAACCTAGTGAGACCACCCACAGACAGGGACGTCATACCGGGCAAATGGGTCTACAAAGTGAAATTGGGACCCAGTGGTCAAGTGGACAAATACAAAGCGCGCTATGTGGCGAAAGGCTTCAAACAAGTGGAAGGACTGGACTACTTTGAGACTTTTGCGCCTACCTGTAAGCCGGAGACATTCAGGATTCTACTTCAGCTATCAGCGAAGAAGGGCCATGTGATGCACCAATTTGATGTCAAGACTGCTTTCCTGCACTCACCAATCGAGGAAGAAGTGTACCTGGAACAGCCACAGGAGTTTGTAAAACGCGGATCAGATGGGGAGAAGTTAGTATGTCGACTAAATAAATCAATTTATGGTTTGAAACAGGCTGCTAACAACTGGTACAAAGAGCTGGCAAACTTCCTACTGAGACAGGGGTTCACCAGAAGCAGGAACGATCACTGCTTGTTTGCAAGATCAGAGGCAGAGGATCACACCTTCATCTTGGTCTGGGTTGACGACATCATAGTAGCATCAAGAAGTATGACAGTGGTCTCTGATGTCAAGAAGGCACTAGAAGCAACCTTTCACATGGAAGACAGAGGGAGACTACACTGGTTTCTGGGTCTTAGAATCAGACGAGAAGAGGGCAAAGTCACAGTCGACCAAGAACGCTACATAGAAACAATGCTTGAGCGGTTTCAAATGGATCAATGCAAACCCTCAAGAACTCCAGCTGATTTGAATTTGAAACTTCAGACAGCACAGAACGGAGACGAAGAAGTGGACCAGAGGATCTACAGAAGCTTGGTTGGATCACTTCTGTATCTGGCCAAACAGACGAGGCCAGACATCATGTTCACAGTCAACATTCTGTCCAGACACATGAATGCACCTACCAATCAACACTGGATGTGCGGAAAACGACTTCTGCGATATCTTCAAGGTTCAAAAGGTTTAAAACTTACTTACACAAAAGAGGCTAGTTATGATTTAGTGGCGGAAAGTGATGCAGACTGGTCTGGAGACGTGAACGACAGAAAATCAACAACGGGCTATTACTTCAAGCTCAACGGACGTGGCGCAGCACTCAGCTGGGGTGTCAAGAAGCAGGCCACAGTTGCTCTTTCTTCATCAGAAGCAGAATATCAGGGCATGGCAGCAGCAGTTCAGGAAGCACTCTACCTGAAATAACTTCTAGAGGATTTTGGCATCCAACAGAAACGTCCAATAGCAATTGGAGAAGACAACCAAAGTTGTATCAGACTTTGCCAAAACCCAGTCATGCACAAAAGGAGCAAGCACATCGAAACAAAGTTTCACTTCATCCGGGACAAGACGGAGGATGGGACTATTTCAATTCATTACGTCCCTACAGACAAAATGGCAGCGGACATCTTCACAAAGTCCTTACCCGTTTCGAAAGTGGAAACATTCAGAGCAGTTTTGAATCAGCTCAAGTCTGAGTGGGGGTGTTAGAATATCGATCAAACTATAGTCTTAAACTTAGTGAGAATTAGAAAGAAAGTTTGACTTACCAGATAAGAAAGACAAGCAATATGACTTCGATCAAAGAAATTATATAAATGAATCGTCAAGAAATGGTGCTGAGAATCAATATTCGGTTCAAATTGGTGAATCTAGATAACTAATATTAGAGTTAGATTAAGTGATGTAAAATCTTCCCAGCATGTATTAAATGATGATGATATCTCCGGAAGTGTGAATGAATTCTTAGAAAAGTGCAAATGCATTCCATTTATGGTTCCCTTTGCGACTGATTTGCAGAAGCAAACCATATTGGGTAACCCTTGCGACCCCCACTATAAATCACGGTGCTAGGATTAGTTTTGTATCTTGACTTTTTCACACTGATAATGGGTATATATACAGCTGATTTTTGAGTCCTTTTTCATCCCCAAATTCAAATCACCATCTTGATCTAATAATCAGATCTCTCCTGTAAATCTCTAAATTCTACTGTAAAATATCATTTTGTTATTCTCTCATTTTTGAGAAATTAATTCTTTTACTTAGTTAAAAACGCTTTTTATTCCGCTTGCGAAAAACCATAACCCAACATAAATGAAATAAAAAATGTTGCTCGTTGCAGGTTGCTGAGAGGGCGCTTTACTTCTTCAACAACGAGTACATCATGCACTTAATTCAGGACAACGTAACAACAGTCATGCCAATTGTATTCCCTGCCCTCTATCGGCACTCCAAAACCCACTGGAACAAGTTAGTACAGAATTTTGTAAAGCACCTTGGGGTGGAATGGGGGGTTAAAAGTTCTATGCCCACTAATTGATGTGCAAAATGTTTTTTTTAAAACTAAGAATTTAAATTTGGCACCGTAAATTCACATTAGTAGAGGATAAAGCTTGGAATTACACGGCCATTTTTTAGCCGTCTAACGACACCGTTAATGCACGTGAAAGTTGTGACATTGAGTACTAGACCTCTGCAGTGCCCGATGCTATAATGGCAGATTTTTCTATAAACGGTGCCAGACTTTGGCACTTAGTGTCCATGGCTCAGGCAAGGTTAGGTGAATCTCCTAAAGTTACTTCAAACTGATCGCGCACATCTTGAACCGCTTCTCAATTGAGCCCAAATATTCTCACTGGCTTCTTAAATTAAGAAAAACGAAAATAGAAGAGAGAAATCCTAAACTATAGAAATGTAAGAAATTTCTAGAGAAAAAGAAAAACCATAAAATGTTGACAAACGTGAAGCTCTAGAAAGAAAATATCATAATGGAGAAATTCTGAAAAAGAGTCAAATCTTTGCACAGGACAATCCACGGCCTCATCTACAATGGACTCAAGTTGTTTATGGAGATGAATCAGAAACTTTTCGATGATTGTGTTCAACAATACAAGGCAGAGAGACAGAAGGAAAGGGAACAACTGAGGAAAAGAGACCTCGCTTGGACTGAGATCGCAAGGGCTGCCAGACTCAACCCAAAGGTAACCTAGAAGTCTTATCTCTTTGGGAAAAGTTGGTTGCTTTCAATGACTAACAGCCTGGTTAACCATGACACAATTTTCCTTGATATTATACAAGTTCTTTATTGAGAGGTGTGATCTCCCGTTAAAAGATCACACAAAAATTTGAAGAAAAGAAAGAACGTTTCAGGCTTCAAATGTACTACATTGGTATCAAGTTTAAAACCCTTAGTTGGTTGATATGAATTTGAGTGAAAAAAAAATAATACCGAGCAGTTGGATTTTAGTTACGTTTTCTGTTTGTGTGTACGTCTTTTTGTGCGTGTGCACCTCATAATATATCCGAGGTTAGCAGAATCCATATTTGTATTCAAATCAAATCTGGATTTAATTGCTATTCTCCAAATTGAATATAGCCAAGTGTGATATTTCATGTGGGCTTCCGAATTGATTAAACTTTTGCTCTGAGGCGTTTTTGAACAATCGCTTTTGCTTTAACTCTCTGGTCTTAAATATCGAAGTTTTTAATTAACTTCCAACATTTTTGAAAATTTAGGCGTCGGAATTTTCTGTTTCCTCCGAAGGAACGATAGAAGACGACAGTTTTCTATACGACGACCACCTCACCAGTACTGGTGATCAACTTAGCAGTCTATCCTCAACCTTCTCAATCTCCCTCCCCCGTCAGAACAACAGTCAGTTGAACGGAAGCAATGAAAGCAGTGGAAGTAGTTTTGGGTTGTCGTCAGTTGCTCGGGATGAGGGAAGAATGACGACGCCAGTGCCCCCGGTTGAGTCACCTGGTCTGCTTAGACGGGATAATAATGATGAGGATGAAGAGCTGCTTCCGACCAAAGCCGAGATCATGCAAGAAAGTTCACAGGTTAGGAATTGATCAGCCATCGTTTGTTTGAATTAGTTCTGGGGTCTGATTTCGACTTTGAATATCAAGTTGCGAAAAATTGCAGAAACCTCCGAGGTTGCAAACAAGATGGCTCGTGCGTAGCACAGTATGTTCCCACATAACTTTCAACTGTGCAGAAACTACAAATAATTTTTCACGGAGTATCCGAAAGCAACTTATATGCATTGGAGGAAAAATTACTTGTACTGTTTGAATGAAAAAGTATGCCGTCTTTTTTGGCAGACAAAAACGAAAACATTCTTCAGCACATTCTAGGAAGATGAGTTTAGTACAATTTGAAAGACACTGAAAAACACTACAAACGCACACACCACACCCTTTACACAAACAAATTCAAACCCCAACACCAAAAAAAATTCTTTTAGACAACTGATCCTCACTCAAGGTTTGCCACCTTTCAATTTGGTCTTTGTTTTTTTAAATAAATAGTGGTGTGGACTTTTTGAGGCAATTGTGTTGTTTAATAATAGCCGCCCTCATCTTTTCAGCCGGCTATTATAGCGCTCCTATTCCTATTTTTTTACAATTCAAAGAATTTGAATTGTATTGGGGCGCTGTCTTTTTTTTTACGACTCGAAGAGGAGTATGGTTTTCTTAAGGTTTTTTTTTTTACCGGAAGTACTATTCGTTCAGAAGATGTTTTGACCTAAAAGCGAAAGCGAGTAAAATTGCAGTGTGAACTAATTTTTTCTGAGCGAGAGAAGATTTTTGATCATGCGCTGGGTTTAGTGAATGACTTTTTGACATTGAAAAGTAGTTTTTGACTGAATGGCACATATAGATAACCGTTTTTAGCCGTTTTTTTGTCTAATTGGCCTAGTTTTTTTTGCTTGTAATTTGGTTTTTTGTATAAATAATTTTTAATCGAGGCTATCTTGAAATTTAAACCCCGGAAATTGATAGCACAGTATTTTGCATAGCCTGAAATTGCGTTTCAAATGCGAAATTGGCACATATTTCTTGATTTTTTAGTTAATTTTTGGCTTTTTTTATATTATTTTCTTCATTTTTGGATCTTTTAGCTGTTTTTTGTCAAAAATCAGTTGATATGGCAACTTCCCTTTGATAATTCATATACTCAATGCCTCTTTCTACCTCGATGTAATTTGTTTCATAAAATTGTACATTTGCTAATCCGTTTTTCGTAGTTTTTTGCCAATTCTTTTCAGTTTTTTGTTTGTATTTTGCTTTTAATTACTAGAAATAGTATTTTGGGGAACATGAGGGACTTTAATTTCGTTTCAATAAAAATGCAATCTTTTTTTGGTGTTAAGTTTTTGAAAAACAGATATATTTTTTTCATAAATGCAGTCTTAAATATTTTTTGACCACTTTTTTGCAAAATGTTTCAATGTTTTGCATGTCTGATTTCTGCTTTTTCTTGTTTTATTCTCTTGAGCAAGTTGGATTTTTGTCTCGAATGACTCGTTGTCTTTTCTATGTCTCGAATGCTGATCAATGAAATGTACTCGTTCTTCTTGTTTTTTTTAAATTTGATTTGAACTTTCAAAAATCAAGAATTAGTTTTTTTGTTACGGTGTTCCTAACATTGTGTCCATATTCTTCACATTCTCGTTTGTATCGTTCTAGTTTTGTCTTGGCACCTACTTTTATATTCGTTATATTGATTTTTTCAGTTGTTAAAAAGTTGAATGAATTCAGCTTTTTCTTAGATCTTGGTTTCTTCGGTTTGCAATTGATTTAATTCAAAATAAAGCAGTACTGGGAGTTTGCTAGAAAGTCTTTTCCAACATTTCTACTTTGCAGTTCATTGCAGTTTTCTTCCGGGCTTGGTATTGTTTTTAGACGATTTTTTGCCTCTGAATATTATTCTGTTGCTTTTGTTTTTCTATGAATAATTTAATTTTTGAATTAGTATGAAATCATGTTGTCTAGCATATATACAACAAGGAAGAATCATGTATTATTTCTGTCTTAATTGCCGTGATTAGAAATCTATTTGTAGTGGTTCTCTGATTTTGTTTGAGCACTCTTTTTTGAATATTTTTGACTTTCCTGTCTTTTTTGAAAAGTTTTTATCTGCCGTTTGCTTTCGCGATCTTTTTGAGATTAGAATCAATATTTATCTGAGGGCAATTGATGGCCCAGTCAGCTTTTTCAGGCTATCAGTTTTTTGACTATCCTAAAAATTTCAGACTTTTTAACGTTACCAAGCGTTTTCAATAATAAAATTTTGCTGCATTTTCTTTCTCTTGGTGACAGTGGTTTAAATTTAACCGATTTTTAGATCAGACCCGGGGAGGTAATGAGTTAATGGTTTAATACAAAAGGTAATGGCTTCAGATTTTTCTGAAGTTTTGGTGATTCGAGTCGCTTCCGGAATTCTTCCGGCTATGTTTTTAAGATCTGTTCACACATTTTCATGATTTTTGAAGTCAAATTGGAGTAGTGATTTTGATCACGCCAAAACAGGAAGTGGAGCGAAAAAGCGAGTGGTCTTGTGGCGTGAAATTTTTTCGCTCTAAATTTAAAGTAGAGTGCGAAAATGGTATTTGAACAAAAATTCGGTTTCTCGATAGTGGTTTTTTGTTCACATGCGGCAATTTCACTCTGATTTTTACTGTTTTTTCGATTTTTTTGGATCGGATTTTTTTCTAAATGGTTTTCCCAATCCACTCACAGCTCATTCTAAGCCTAGTTTTTTGTTTGAATTAAATTTTCATTTCTCGCTAGTGGTGTTTTTGTTCACATTTTTAACATTGATTTTTTGTTTTTTTTTTCTTTTTTTTATCTGATTTTTTTTTAAAATGGTTTTTTCAATTCACTCATAGTCCATTTTAGGTATAGTTTTTCTGTTTAGTCAATGAAAATTCTTTGAATTGTACGTCAGGACTTGTCCTGCTATGTGTTTTACTTCGTCGAACTTTTTTTTCGCTTTTCCCATTTTGCCGCTTTTTCGACATTTTGCGTGAAATCTTTTTGACTTCTCTAGGCTAGTTTCACTCTTCTGTCATTCTGCTCAAATTCCTTTTAAACGGCAGCTGTTCAGCAAAGCAATTCAAAATGAAGAGAGTCAGTATTAAAAAAATCAAAGTCAGAAATAGAAACGGGATAAACCCATAAAGCCCATTTTTAGATGCCCGGTACTTGAACTTTGTGCTCATAAGTTTTAGTTACTATCTATAATGCTTTTTAATAGCCGCCCTCATCTTCTCAGCCGGCTATTATAGCGCTCCTATTTTTTTACTTCGTCGAATAAAAAAAATGTTTCGCTTTACCTCATTTTGCCGCTTTTTCAACATTTTGCGTGATATCTTATTGACTTTAGGCTAGTTTCTCTCTTCTCTCATTCTGCTAAAAGTGATTTTGAACATCAGTTGCTCAGCAAAGCAATTCAAATTGAACAGAGTCAATATAAAAAATTGAATTCAAGTAGAAACGGGATAAACCCATAAAGCCCAATTTTAGATGCCCGCTATTTGAACGTCGTTCATATAAGTCTTAGTTACCATCTCTAATGCTTATTGGTATTGATAGTAGCCCCTGTAGCCTCTCTCTTAGAAACAGAAGTACGTTATGTTCAACTACGAAATGCCATCAACATAAATCGGACTTAAAAAAAATGTTTTTGTACAAAAATCTTTTTTTTTTCAATATCTTCTATTCTTTCAATCCCAATCATGCTTATTGGAATCAACGGCGGCTAATTTCCGGCAATCTGCCGGGTATGTTTGGTATTGATAATAGACCCTGTAGCATCTCACTGAGAGACAGGAGTATGTTCAATTACAAAATGACATCAAAATAAATCGCACTTAAAAATGTTTTTATACAAAAATCAATTTTTGTTGATATTTTCTTTTGCTTTCAATCCCAATAGAGTTATGGGAATCAACGGCGGCTATTTTCCGGCAATCTGCTGGTTATCTTTTTATTGTTGGCACAACTTTGAGGCAAAAGTTTTTGAAACTTTTCAAAAACTTTGTAATTTAATATTTCATGAGCATAATGGGACAATTGATTTTTAGAAAATTTAGAGCAGATGTGTTACCAGTAAGATTTTAACAGTCGTTTTGAGAATTTTTAATGCCGTAGTTTAACAAAAATTACGTAATTATTAAATTTTCGCAACTGATCTGTACGCAAGAGTTTGCCACCGTTCATTGTTTGTTTAATAGCCGCACAGCGATAGCTGGGGCTATTATTGGCCTTCTCTTGGTTTTTTTTTATTTCGTCGTCATGATTTTTGTTACGATCATATGATGTCACAGCCACTTTTTGTTCATTCGTTCATGCAATTTCAACTGAACTGCATGTGTGACGTCATTTTTCGCTCTTAGTGGAGCGAGTTTTTTTGTTCATGCGCGTGATTAAATTTTTGGTCACACTTGACTTACCTCACTCTCAAAAATGACTTCATGACTC
The DNA here is from genome assembly GCF_964194025.1 of Convolutriloba macropyga. Taxonomy (NCBI): domain Eukaryota; kingdom Metazoa; phylum Xenacoelomorpha; order Acoela; family Convolutidae; genus Convolutriloba; species Convolutriloba macropyga. The sequence goes on along the minus strand of NC_134481.1, from coordinate 6,738,999 downwards.
TGAAATTGACTTTCATTTACTTTAATACAAAAAGATAAGGTCAAATGGGTGTGTGTCACTCTAAATGAAGGTTATTTCAGATCAGCTAATAGAGGCAGCAGTAACTTATACAGATTTTTAATCAAAATATAACAGATCAGCCTTCAATGTAAAGACGAATTTTTTTGGTCTGTCTTTTTTACTGTTTTTTTAGACTGCCGATCTACGAATCTATTGCGGCTATTTTCTGGCAATCTGCCAGCTATGTTTTTGTTTCTTCATCTAGCGGAGAAACTCTTCGTTTTTTATAGAGATTTTCGAAACCAATAAATTATTAAGTTCTTTAATTTACTGAATTTCCCACAGTCTGGAGAAGATCAATTCGATGAGAAATTTTGAAATACAGAGAAACAAAAATAAAGTTTCAAGATAAAATTATGAACATTTGTATTAGGTTTTTTCAACCTGGCGATCCATAAGCTTTTTAACTCTCAAATTCTTCTGTAGGTCATTACACTAGAGGAGGTTAGTTCAAACGATCTGCTCTAGCAGCATAAAGAATTCAAATAAAAAGATCGAAAAAAGAAATCCCATCGTCACATATCAATAATGAATTTTGTTGATTTGATATTCATTACAAGAGAGCGATTTTTTGTCTCCTCGGTTTTGAAAAGATGGAATTGGTAAGTTCTGGTAATATCAGAAGAATTGTTTGTTTGGACTCTAGAATTTATAAAAGAATTTATTGTTCTGCTTTTAGTTTACATTTTCAAAGTTATTTTCTGGCTAATTTGAGAGATTTAATTTGCCTGAATTCTTCTATTTTCAAAAAAAATTGTTCCATACTTTGGTTCATACGAAGAGACACTAGTTGTTACAGTAGTTTTGATCAGCAGAAAACGGAGAGACTGAAGTGAATTTTTCAACAAAATTTTGAGGAAAAGAAATAATCAACTTTCTTGAACTTTTTCGTCAAATGGTTAAAATCGTTAGATTTTAGGCTCGAAGTTGATTAGAATTACTCGTAACACTCGAAACTCCCTTTGAAATAACTAAGTTTAATAAAAAATATCTTCGTGTGTTTTCTTAAAAATCAACGCGATCTGTCACCCTACCCCCGAGGTATTTTTATTTCGATTTTTCCTTCGAAATTTGAAAGTGTCCTCCCTTTTTGAAGTGTGTAGCATTTTTGTTAGTCTTGTCTTTTTGTGTGATTTTTTGTCTCACCCATATGACTTTGTCCTCAAAAACGGGATAAACAGGTAGCGCTCGATGGGCATTAGGAGGCCTAGTACCTCTCTTAGAGCCTTACTAGTCTCTAAGTATGTGTTCACCGAAACTGTTTAGCGGAGACATTTTCAAGGTGTGAAGAGTGGTTCTCAATCTGAAAGTATAACCCCTCCTCAGTGACGTCCGACTCAGTCATATCCATCCGATCTCCAAGCGCCTCTCTGTTTATGCTAGTAAACCTCTCGGTCCTTAAAAAACATGAATGGTCATTAAGATTCACAAGTAGTGCTAGTGGAAAATTTTCTTCTAAATTTAGTAGAATCTGGTTGAATAACTTGCAGAGGAGAATGGGTGTATTCAATCGGTAGAATTTCAGGTCCTCTATATTTAATATTTTAAGTGACGGATTTAGCAAAGATGGTAACAGAAGATTGTTGGGTTGTCCAATATGCATACGGGACTTATCTTTTACATCAAATAATGATGAACTGTCGTAAAAAATAATGCTTGAATTTTGCCATCTAAAAATTTGTGGATTTCGTTACAATGTCCAAATTAATAGTGAACGAAAGAAAAACGGAGTATATATTTTTCAGCACCAAGAAGAGGTTTTCAGATACCGTTTTTCAACTAGTGTGATATATCTTGGCGTATTTAATGATTGCAAACTAAAAGTAGAAGATGTGAAGTCTCATGCAATACTCAGCTTCAATTTCGTTAGGGTTGCAAAACAACGTTGTCAAGAGTTCTGGAAAAACAATTAGTACTAAAATTGTTTTGAATAGAAGAACGTATGATCAGTCACATATCTTAAAATTCGCAATAGAATTTAACCAGTTTTTTTTGTCATTTATTCAGCAACGATCTGGCAGCGGATAAAATAAAATCTTTTTAATATGAGAGTAACATACCAACACTTGTCAAAAAACAGACGTTTGATATCAAAGTAAGAACAAGTTTTGCTGATTCTTCTGTTGCACAAGCCATTCCTATTTATAATAGTCTGCCTTCTAATGTTAGACTTTCAAAAAACATCAAGAGCTCCATTGAATGATGGGTTAAAAGTATATTTTTGGAAAGTTTTTGAGGGACCCAAAAGTGATTGATATACAAGATATCTTGAAAACAGTCGTTTTTAGATTTTAATTACATGTCAATCTTCATGCCGTAGATAGAAAAAATGTACAAAATTTTCACCTTGATCTTACTAATGTAAGGTCAAAATTTTTAATTGCTCTTGAACGAAGTTCATAGCAATTATTGTAAACGTGTGACCTTTCGAGTGACTTTTACGCCCTTGACTTTTTGCGTTTCGCTTAATCTAAAATTCTCTCAATCACAATTTCAAGCAGCTGAACTCAATTGGCGGCAATTTCATTCTGAAAGTCAAACGAAAAGTGCGCTGGAACTGGTGTCATTTTTTACTTTAAATCTTAAGTGGTATATGTTAACCTCTAATGTGGTTATTTGAAGCCCACTATTGAACTTCATAGTCCCATTTAGGCTCCCCCTCCCTCCCTCCTCCCCCCACCGACTGAAGCAGGCTGATATTGATTAGAGCTCTCACTAGTCGTTCGAGAGCAATTCTTCCGACGTTTAGTCGGTTATGTTAAAAAAAACTAATTAAGTGTGCTTTTAGTTTTTACATGCTGATAAATCTTAACTGTGCATTGCCTCTTTACCATTTGCGCTTTAATTTTTTATAGGAAATGAACACTTGTTTTACAGGTTCCTAGTCTCGGAGTATACTAGAAACTGTGGAGAGACAAATTCATGTTGTGAATGGTGGGTTTTAGAGCTTACACCTCTACCGCACCCTCCAAATAAATTTGGCTACCGCTTCCTGTTCGTATGAGCGTGAAATGCGCTTCCAAAATATGTGACATTATAACTAAAATGCGGTAAATACTTTTAACAGAAGCAGTGGGAAGTAGTTTCTATATTTTCAATGACCCCACAAACTGGAATAGACTGGGGGCGGGGGGTACCGCAGTTTCGTCCAGATGGCTTGCAATGTGGGTCACTTTGCATTGAGATCGTTAAAATGGAAACATATCAAAATTGAGTAAATTAACATTTTGTAAAAAATGATTTACTAATGATTTATTAATTAAAAAATTGGTAGTGGTAGACGCTTTAATGAAATAACTATCCGCTATGGATTTGGGAGCAACCTGTTTTGTGGTTGGAAGCAGATCATGATAAACTTGTTTAGGCAGCGTCTTCATTAGGTGGCTCTCTGACTGGAGGACGAAAAAGCGACCTGCCATTAAACGGGGGCACTGCCAAGGCACTGGACACACACAAGAGATTGGACGCGTTCCTGCAGACCAATCCAGAGCAAAAAAAGTAGAAAAAAGCGAACAGCATCATCAGAATTCATCAATTAACAAAAGTACTATTGCAGATCCTCCTAATTTATTGGTGCTGTGAGAATACAAGTGAAATGTAAGTATCCTCAAAAGTTTTATTATAGGTGTTGATAACTTCATCAACTCATTTCTGTATTTGTTCCTATTTATATTCTACGGCACGCAAATCCAGCAGCTATATTCGAAAGTCTGACTGCTATGTTTTTAAAATCAGGTTTCCTTTTTTATAGCTGCGAAGCTGTAAGCTGAGCGAAGCTATATTGCGGTGCTCTTGGTTTTTACAATTCAAAGAATTTGAATTTTATTGGGGCGCTGTCTTTTTTTTAAGATCGGTTCACACATTTTCATGATTTTTGGAGTCAAATTGGAGTAGTGATTTTGGTCACGCCGAAACAGGAAGTGGAGCGAAAAAGCGAGTGGTTTTGCGGCGTGAAATTTTTTCGCTCTAAATTTAAAGTAGAGTGAGAGAACGGTGTTTGAACAAAAATTCGCTTTCTCGCTAGTGGTTTTCTGTTCACATGCGGCAATTTCACTTTGATTTTTACAGTGTTTTCGATTTTTTGGATCGGATTTTGTTTCGAAATGGTTTTCCGAATCCATTCATAGTCCGTTCTTGGTCTAGTTTTCTGTTTAGTCAATGAAAATTCTTTGAATTGTGTGTCAGGACTTGTCCTGCTATGTTTTTTTTTAAGATCTGTTTACACATTTTCATGATTTTTGAAGTCAAATTGGAGTGGTGATTTTGGTCATGCCGAAACAGGAAATGGAGCGAAAGAGCGAGTGGTTTTGCGGCGTGAAATTGTTTCGCTCTAATTTTAAAGTAGAGTGAGAAAACAGTGTTTGAACAAAAATTCGCTTTCTCGCTAGTGGTTTTTTGTTCACATGCGGCAATTTCACTTTGATTTTCGATTTTTTGCCTCTGTTTTTTTAGAAATGGTTTTCCCAATTCACCCTAGGCCGTTCTAGGTCTAGTTTTTTGTTCAGTCAATGAATATTCTTTGAATTGTACGTCAGGACTTGTCCTGCTATGTTTTTTGTTTCGTCGTCTGACGCTCTTTCGTTTTACAATTGTTCACACATCAAGGCTGAAAAAGTCAAATTTTCTGAATGACTTCTTCCTCTCACTAACGGAAATTGCGCGCGTGACGTCATTTCTCACTCGCTTTAGCAAAAGTTTTTAGGTTATTTGTGTGATTAGATTTTGATCATACGTGACTTACCTCACTCAATAAAATGACTGTAAAACTTTAAATCACTTTAAAACTTAAGTTTATTTTAAATTTGTTTAAGGTCAAAGGAACTCATTTGTGCAGTAAAGGTCATAATAAGAGGCTTCTGCGGAATGAATTTTAACAAGCTTTATTAATTTATCGCTGAATGTTTTTTACCTAGTTTTTTGAGCGGCGTCGATTTTTTTTTCAATTTCGATCTGTATCTGTTTCTATCTCTATTATATGGCACGCAGCTCTATTCTTTCGCAGCTATTCCGGCAATCTGCCGGCTATGTTAATTAATGTATGGTGATCAGGGTGGCAATCGACATTCCTTTAATAATCGCTCTTAAACGAAATTTGTTGCAATTGTATCAATCCTGTGGTCTTTTTAATGCGATTATTCGTATGACCTTTTCGACTTTTCGTCCTCAAAAACGGGAAAAACCGGTAGCGCCCGGAGGGCAATATTTTTTCTTCGAGCCTCTCTGCATTCTAAACTCTGTAAGTATTCGATTCACTGAAACTGTTGAGAAGACCATTTCATGGCGTGAAGGGAGGTTTTTAAAGTTTGAGCACCTCCCCACTTCATTCATCGCCCCCTTGCCCACCACTCCCCTCCCCCACCATGTACCCCCACCGCACTCACCCACGCCTCATCAATTAAGCTGAACCTAGCCTCCCTAAATAGGAGCTAGCTACTGACGAAGCCAACCGCTCGGCAGTTGTTTGAGAGCAATTCGCCCCTACGTTAGTCGTTTTTGTTTGATGCCCATTATTTTATAATGAATACACAAGTCTCTTGCACAGCTGTTCTACTGTCTATAATTCTTTAATAGCTGGACGTCATCTTTGCAGTCGGCTACTCTAGTGGTCATGTTATTTTTAAAAAAATTTTAAATTGCATATAGGCGCTGTTTTTTTTTGAGATCTGTTCACAAGTTTTTATTTTTTAAATTCAAATTGAAGTGATGATTTCGATCACCTCGAAACAGGAAGTGCAGCCAAAGTTTTCACAGTTTTTTAGTAAAGTGAGAATGCGGTGATAAAAAAATCGTTTTCTTGCTATTGGTTTTTGTTCACATGCAGCAATTTGGCTTTGGTTTTTTAACCGACTTAAATCTGTAGTGAATTGACTCCTGAACGAATTGAAGGGGAAAAAGAGTTTTATTGTTCTAACCACTGTTTTTAAAGAGTTTTGTTTTCTTTTGGTTTTTATAGCGTTAAGCTACTGAAATTTAAGCTTTCATGGAGGTTTTTCAAGTTTGCGTAATTTTAGAACTTTTTATTGATTGTTGGCCCAGTCTATTATCGCATTGCCGGTATATAGCAGTTTTTTTAGGTATAACAAATTTTAAAAATGTGGCTGTTTTCAATTTCTGTGCAATTTTTCTCTTATTTCATCAAAGGAAGAATATGTGTGCTCAATAAAGCATCTAGAATTATGGGTTTGTAATTGATAGCCGCAAAGCGATAGCTGGAGCTACTATTGGCCTCTTGATTTTTTTCGTCAAGATGTTGGTTAGACCATATGTCACAAGAATTTCAAGTCTGCTGTTTAATTGCTCTGAAACGAAGTTTGTATCAATTATAATAGTCCTGTTGGTCTTTTTTTAATGCGAGTTTTCGCATGACCAATTTTTCCTCTGACGCATTTGGCTTTTTCCTCAAAAACGAGATAAACAGGTAGCGCACAGCGGGCATTAAGTGCTCTTAGAGCCTTTCAGCGCACTAGTCTTTATGTATGCGATTTTATCCTTGAATGTGTTTTGGAGACATATATTTATGGTGCGAAGTGCGGTTCTTAGAGATTGACTCCCTTTCCCCCACTGTTGCCACCGCATCAGTCACCCGGTGCAGCTCCCCCGCTGCGCTCATTTACGCCCCTTCATTTACGCTAAAGCTGGCCTCACTAAACCGTGCCTAGCTACTGACGAAGCCAACCGGTCGTTTGAGATCAATTCGCCCGACGTTAGTCGTTATGTTTTCATTGTTGCGTGCAATTTCGACTAATTAACGTTCGTGGCGTCATTTTTGACCCTTAGTGGAACTAAATTTGTTCATTCGCGTGAATATGTTTGTGGAGACTTTCCTCACTTTCAAAAACTCTGAAATTGACTTTCCTTTACCTTATTTGAAAGAGATAGGTTCAATTGACTGCTTGTCACCTTAATTGAAGGTTATTCGAGAGCAGCTAGTAAGTTATAGGGATTCTTAAGAAAAATCTTAAATTTCACCATTTAAATGAAATTTCTTTTGTCTGTTACTCTTACAATCTTTTTAAGAGTGCAGATCTACAAAGCTATTGCCGCTTTTTTTTCTGGCAATCTCTAGCCCCGCTGGCATGAGAGAAAGCATATAGCTGCTATGAATTTTTGTTTTGTGCAATGAGTTTTCTGCTTTCTTACCCTTAATTCAAGTTGTTTAAACTAATTACAATACGAAGTTTTTGGATTGTATTGGTGCGCTGTCTTTTTTCGTTTGACAAACAAATCTGTTCATACTTCGGCTTTTTCACGTCAGTGAAGTCAAATTGGAGTTGATTTTAATCACGCAGTTGTGAAGGGAGCAAAAAAGCGAGGAGGTTTGACGCGTGATATGGTTCCAACTACCTAAAGTGAAGTGAGAATTTTATCCTTGAAAAGTTTTTTTTGGAAGAGAATTTTTCACGTGCGGCAATTCGAGTTTTTTTGTCGAGTGCTATTAAAATGTTACATATGTATTCTAACGGCGCCTAATTGCAATTGACTGAACTCATCGACAGGCAATTAATGCATTTTTACATTGACAAATATCTTTGAGAATTTTGGGGTCTTTCCCATTATAGCCCCCCCCCCCCCCCCCCAGCTTAGTGGTCAGATAACCTATAAGCCCCCCCCCCCCAATCATGGTAAATATACCATAATGGGGGGGGGGGGGCTATAATGGGAACGACCCGAATTTTGTTTCTGCCTTTGTACTATTTTCTGTTGTCTTATCAACTAGCAGTTTTAATGACACTATCATTCGTTGCTAATGAGGCATAAATGTCTTAATTAAGTGTTTGAGTTTACGGCTGGTGGATTTCATTACTCTGACACAATTTAGTCTCAGAAAATTTGAATTTTTTTGTTTTGAGAATATTTGTCGTACTTTTTGTTGTCTGATCATTTAATCTCATTAGTAGCAGATGTTATTTGTTGTTAATATGAATTATTTAATTGATTTAAATGTTTGAGCTCAAGTTTTTTTCTATGACTTTGACTTTCATTCGTCAAGAAATGTCATCGAATTTTTCAGGTTCAAGAGTTATTATTGCTAAGGTTGCCTGATCCCTTAGTCTCTTTAATGACAAGTCTAATCGGTTGCAATTGAATGGACTGTTTCGGTTTTTAGTTATTTTTTCTTTGACTTCTACGCTTTTCGGTTTCAATAAATTTGCTGAGTTTTTAGTATTTGTTGTACTTATTGCTCTTTTAGCACATTAATCTCATTAATTGCAAATTCAAATCGGTCGCAACAGAGTAATAATCTTATTGGTCGCTTGAGCACATAGCAAGCGCACTGATGGTAATAGTGGGATACGCTAGTACAACATTTCCGTCCTTAGTGAGAAAAAACTTGGTACATATAGCATTTGATAAACGATATGTATAACAGGTTAAGCGCTGGAAGATAAAGGTAAGCTAGCACAGGAGATTCTATAATGCTGTAAAGAGGCTAATATATTAAATGCACAGAAAAGTTAGGCTATGTCCGAGCTTCAATGGTTTTGGACTGGAGCTTAAGTTTTTGTGTAGTTTATAAGTTGGTAAGTTTAGTACTCATGTGGTTGGAGGTATCTCTCTTTGCCCTCTGCCGAGAACATTGCATCAACGGTTCCTGTTATCCTGTCGGATTGATCGTCCTGTGGTACTGGTTGCTACTATTGAGCTTTCGTCCTGAGGCGGTGATTGAAGGGAAATTGTGCTGCGTGCTGTTGAGACCGGTTGTCCCTTAGTGGAGAGAAGGATGCGATGCCATTAACGTGCTTCCTTTTTTGGGGGATGTTCCTCGTCCGAGGATTTTTTGAAGTAGTCGAGATCAGTTGTGTCGCCATAACGTGTGTGTTCCGTTTGGTTCGAGAGCATCAACGTGTTGGTAGATTTACTGTGTCAACTTCATGATACCGACGTCATCTAGTTCTCGATAGGACAATTTTGCGTCAAACTCTCTTGATGAAGTGGTTGAATCCTTCATTGTCTTTGTGTTCCCTTTTTCGGCGTGGGTTGCTACTTTTTCTTTAGCGGAATTTTTATCCTGTTGACTTTGGAGAGGTTAGACTTTGGGTTTGGGCAGGCGTTGTGGATCGAGTCTCGCGTTTCCTCTAGATCTCTCCCCTATGATTTAATCCCTCTGCTCTTGAGTGTGCGATTCCATACGTTAGACTATTTTTTCTTGGTGGTTCCTGACGGTCTGCCTAGCTGTGAAATAGATTAATGGGATATTTCTTTTCGGACGTCCCAAATCAAGCCACGTCCGACTTGTTGAGAACGGTGTCTTGCTGTCCGGGAAACTTTATGGTTAAAGTTGTATTTGTTGTCTTGACGAGGGAGGCTCCATCAGGTATGGCTTCGTAGAGGCCTTACAGATGTTTGTTGATTCTGGATGCCACCAATGCCTTCCGTGCCAGTTGTAGTCTCGGACTGTTTCTGGCTAGGGTCTCCTCGAAGCTTGCAGATGGTAGCTTAAACGTCATAGGGATGTTGCCTGCGTTGTTCCGCGTCTCTTCGAGCTTACTTCCTGTGGAGTTCTGCGCTTCGGAATTGCTGCCGAGGTCCTCATCTACCATTTGTCTTCGCTAATGAGTTTCTCCTTGCCTACGATGTTATCTAAATATTACTTCAATGTATTGGACCCACTTAAGTTAGGTTTAGTAGTTGCGTTTGTTAGTGCGGTATTCGCTTTTCTACCATAATACGCTACGAATGGTGAGTTTTAATTTTTTTTCTACATGTGCGTAGCTCGTACGATATGTTGTAGGGCGTTTTTAACGTTAAATGGTCTGTTTTTGTTCCAGTTTGATACATTCCAGCCGTCTTTGACTTCGTATCAGTCGTTCGACTTGGCCGATTGGTCGATGATCGTTAGCAGCTGCGTAGATTAGGTTGATGTTATTTCACGCACATAATTGGTATGGAGAGGGTGCAGTACAGGGTTGACATGTTCTTGATTTGTTAAGCAGGTCGCAACTATTGAATGGCCATCAAAGCCTTTGGCCTTCATCGCCCATGCTCCTGGACGAGTTGAGTGAAGAACATCCATCACCGATTCCTTCATAGCGTTAGGGATGGGCAGCTTGTTGCCTAGGAGGATAGGGCCGTTGTTGACGCTGAGGCGCTGCCATGAGCATGCATCTGTTTGCTAAGATCTTTGCACGTCTTTTCTTTGCACCTCTCTGAAAGTGATTTTTTGTGTAGCTGAATTTATGGCTAAATTACTAGTTTGCTCTGGGTTAGAATTATCCCTATTCAGTGTGAATTGTTTGTTTAACAAGGGTAGGCTTTTGTATAGTAAGTTTAAAAATTGGCAAATGCGGTTTTGCTATCGTGTGCTGTGTCTTGTCTATTTTTGGTGACTTCATCACTCGTTTCTCTTATTTGTGCTGTTTTGAGCTTTTGTCCGCTGCGTAGTTTGTATTTACTTTTAGTTTGTGAGTAGCATGTCTTTTTGACGCGTTTGTCGCTGTTGTCTTTTGTTAGTAAGGATTTTGGTAATGTTTTCTTTTGTCTACCTCTTCGTCGCTTGATTTATAATGGTTCTGAATTGCTGTCGGAATCGTCGGAAGATTCCCATTGATTTTGATTATTGCTGGAGTCGTCGGAGTTGGAGATTTCATATTGTTAGAGACGATTGCATTGGTAGGCTTTTTAGCAGCGTTTTTGTTCGACAATTGTTTCCTGTTCTTTGTATTGGCTTTTGTTTTGAGTGTAATTTATTGCTCTCAAACGAAGTTTGTAGCAATTTTAATAGTCCTGTCGGTCTTTTTTTAATGCGATTTTTCGCTTGACTAATTTTTGGTCTGACGCATTTGGCTTTTTGTCCTCAAAAACGGGATAAACAGGTAGCGCCCAGCGGGCATTAAGTGCTCTTAGAGCCTTTGAGCTCACTAGTCTTCAAGTATGCGATTAACAAAATCTGTTTTGGAGACTTATATTTATGGTTCGAAGTGCGGTTCTTAGAGATTGACTCCCCCCACTGTTGCCACTCCATCAGCTCCATGGTGTACCCCCCCCCCGCCGCGTTTACTTATACGCCCCTTCAGTTTAGCTAAAATTAGCCTCACTAAACCGTGCCTAGCTATTGACAAAGTCAACCGCTCGCCGGTCGTTTGAAGGCAATTCGCCCGACGCTAGTCGGTAATGTTTGTTTTATCTAATGCAGTGTTTCAATTTTGTTGTTTTCTCGGTCTGCCTCTTTTTCTTATTATTTGTTGTTTGACATCGATCTAAGCAATGACAAAATTTTCGTCGTGAGCACTTGGTGGTTGTGGGGGTTCCGAGGGATTTTGGGACATGTAATCCGCAAATCCCAATTTAGTACCTGCGATGTGTTAAATGTTGAACTGGAATGGGATTAGTCTGTCATACGATCAAGTTTGTCTGTCATACCATCAAGTTCATACCATCTGCTTTGAAGAGTATTATTTGTTCGTTCTTTGAGGATTGAGAGGAGCGCTCTTTGATCTGTTTGTAGTGAAATAATGCCCGTATAGTTAATATTTAAAGTCTTCAAAAGCCCATGCAACTCCAGTTAGTTCAAAATCATTTATGCTATACTTCTCTTCTGCTTTATTCATGAATCTGGAGGCGTACGCTATGGTCTCCCAGCCGTTTCATGTTTCTTGTTCTACTACTGCTCCTTTTCCTCCTCTGGAGGCGTCCGTTGTGACTCTTCTTTCACGTTTTGTGTCGCGTTTAATTTTTAGTTAGGTTCCGGATTCTGTTTTTGATATTTCAAATCCTGTCAGATGTCTTTCTGTCCACATATTCCAATATACTTTGTATCTTATGAAACAAAACTCTAATATCTCGACATAGGGTTGCCAGGTTATGTATAAATTTCGTTAGGTGGTGTACGCTCCTAAGCATGATTGCAGTTGCTTGTGTGTCATTGGCGGCTTTAGGTTTAGTATTGCTTGGGTCTTTGAGGAGATTGTTTTGGTACATCTACTTTTTATTTCGTAGCCGAGGCACGTAAAATTGGTTTTCGCGAAGTGGCATTTATAGATCCTTCTTGCAAGGTTTTCTTCGTTTAGTCTGTCTAAGCATTTGTATAGTTTGTCCTTGTGGTTTTCAATACCTCATCCTGTGACTATTATAATGTCTTCTAAGAAACTAAATGTATTTGTTAGATTGAGTAATGTTTTCTCTAAGTCATGGCTTAGGCCGTAAGCACCTGTGTTGAATCTATACGTTCCTGTTGCTTGTCCGCCTATTATGCTGAAGTTGCATTGTTTTGCGGTATCTTCATCTAGTGGTAGTTGGCTATACGCGTAGCGTAGGTCAATCGTCGAGAATCATAAATCCCCTTTGTGGGACGATTGTCTGATGCTTTGCGCGATGCTATCCTTTGGACATTTGATGTTCTTCATTTGGTATTTGTTTTTATGAATTGCCTGATTGATAGTTTTTGAATCCATAACAAGTTTTGTTGTTTTGTACCGTTTGACTGTAGTGGCTATCGGAGCGATAAATTTTTCTAATTTGGTTGTGACCGTTGTTTTGTAGATTTTTTATTTCGTTTCCGCCTCTTTTTCTAAGTGTAGAGGGAGTCACCTTCCTCTCTGATGGACAGGGATGTAGCTGTTTTTAAAATGCAACTTTACCTTATGGGATTTTGACCCTCCTATTCGTATTGTTACATTTTTGTATCGGAGTGTTGCTTGGACGTGTTTAGTAATTTGGACGTGTTTAGTAAATCGATTGAGTTAACGTTCTTACCATCTGGTTTTGGTCCTGTTATTTGAGGTGAATGCCCAGTGGTTTGAATCAGTCCTGGCCCACGATGACTCGGTGCTCGTTGGGTTTCACTATATCTGCTCGTCCTGTTTTTCACCCAAAGCGTTCAATGTTGAAGTAAAAAGTTCCCAAGTTCTGAATCGGAGTGTTGCTGTAACTGCTTAGTTATACTGGATTTGTCTTTCTGCTCAACCATGTTACTATCTCTTGCTTCGATGTCCTTTGCGATATATTCGGTCACTATGCTGGTTGAAGTCCCAGCGTCAATCATGACCCAGAATTTGCTATGTCCATACTGTATGTTTAATTTAGACGGTCTGATTGGGTCAGCAGTTGATTCCATCATGTTCACCGTATATTCTTCAACAGAGTTTCCGTACGTCGAATGACGTTCAGGGTCTAGTGAGATCATATTCATACCTTGGTTGTTCAATACTCTGATCTTCTATTTCGTGGACTGATCTTTCACATTGTTGGCGTTTTTAATCGATCTACATACCTTTGCATAGTGATTTGGCTTTTTACATCAGCGGCACAGCTGTCCGATCGCTTGGCTTTGGTTCTGCGGCATGTGTCCCGACAGTTCCGACAGTGGTTGTTTGATCTTTTGGTACTGTTTGAAAGTCTCATGTTCGCTCTGGTCGTTCCACGGAGCTCGATGGTTGTTGTCTGGAGCCAAGTTGTCGTGAGCTTGAGATTTTCATTACGGTTTTTTCTCGGCCGATGGATGTTGTTGATGTCTTGGACGGCTGTTTAGATTTGATCGCCAATTGACCTCTTATTCTAAGCTCTAAACTTACAGGTAGTTCGAGTGCCTTTTCTGTGGTTAGGGTGATTTTGAGGAGCTCCTTTTGGATCTCTCGATTGATCACGTTTGCTGTGAATATGTCTCTTAGCAGTTCGTCCTTTAGGTGTCCTAGTTGGAAGTGTTCTGCAAGGAAACTTAATGCTGAATGGAACTGTCCCATGGTCTCTCCGCGTTGTTGTTTACGGCTTAGAAGAAAGTACTTGTCGAAGCTAACATTTTGTGGGCGGATAATTGTTAGCTCGAGTTCTTCCCATATTTCCATTGTAGTCTTATTCTCCAATGTTTTTTTGGGAATTTTCGCGTGTTTAATTTACGTGCTTCGATTCCGAGGCTAAGGTAATTTAGTGATTTGGCTTTGCGGTCTGCGATTTCCCTGTCCCTTTGCCGCAGAGGACACCTATTCTGTTTGTTTTTGTCATTCTGCCATTTTGTTATCTGGCAATGTCTTGTTAATCTATGTTTTCATTGTTTGGTTTGTGTTATGGACTGCTTCTTCGACAGGTTCAGGGGGTATATGACTGTTCAATGTTTGCCTTTGCGACAAGGGCCATTTTGAGGTGACATCTCCACTTGTGCCATGGGATAGGCGGGTTGCTACTGGGCTTATCCTAGAATTGTTCGAGACGTAGGATCGTACGTCGTTTTGAATCTGACTGCGCCATGTTGTACGCTAATCGAGACTATCGTGATTCGCTTAGCTATGAAGAACAATTTTAGTGACAACTTTCCAATTTAAACGTTAAGGCAGAACTGCACTTAGTCAGTTCACTGCCAATGGTTACGCTGCAGTCCAGGTCAGCTACTTGCCACTGACGTATTCAACTGTTAACTAATTGATAAATATGTACTGCATGAATGAAATTATTCATTTACTGCACTGATGTTAATAGTGTGATTCGCTAGTACCAGACGTTTGTTAGATTCTAACACCTGCTTTTTGAGAAATAACAGTTGATTTTTTGGTTTTAGTGGGTTTCTTTTTCCTGTGGTCTTGTTGGTTTCAAAAACAACATTTAATTTTTATTGGCCTTCTGGTCATAAGTCAATTTTTTGGCTCCAACTTTTAGCTAGTTTGCATTCAACGAGATACCATTTGTTTTTGAAAGGTTTGAGCGAATTTCTTAATGTTGCTTTCATTTGTAGTTATATTGTCCGTTTTCAGCCATTGCATCTTCAAAAAAGTATTTTTGACCTGAGTTTTATGATTTGATGTAGTTCAGGGATTTGGCCTGTGGTTATGAGGTTGGGCGCCACTCTTATTTTCTTATTTTCTTTTGTTTGCTTATTTTCTGTTTTTGCCTAACTTGCTTCATCTGTCATAGATTCTCACAAGGTTGGTGTTTTATGAACCCATTCCAAGTTATTTTTAGGGTTTTTGATAAAACCAATATCATAGAATAAGCATTTTTACAATTGTTTTTAGTTTTTTATTCATTTTTTCGTCTATAGGGTCAGCGGCTTCGTTGACTGTCTTAGTTTGATGTTGCTGTAAAAATTTTTTGTCGGGCTATTTATATCGATGCTTTCTGTAGAAATAATAGTGTTCGGGTTATTAGTTTTTTTTATTTTTATCAGTTGTTGAAACAGATGGCAGTTATGTCAGAGTCTAGGTTTTTATGAAGGTGATTTTGATTGTTTTTCCTGAAATATAAATTGAAATGAAGTTTTAAATGAAAATATAATTTTGTTTCGCTTTACCTTAGTTCACACTTTTTTCAAATTTTTCCGTGAAATCTTTTTAACGTCTCTGTGTTAGTTTCACTGTCTGCTCAAATTGTCTACTGTTAAACAGTATTTGCTCAGCAAAGGAATCTAGATTGAACAATTTCGTACCGAAAAAAAAAGAAATTGAAACTAGAAACAAGATAAACCCGTAAACACCAGTTTTAGATGCCCAGAACTTTGTTCAAGTTAGTCTTAGTTACAAGGTAATTGTTATTGGTTTTGGTGCTAATCCCAGTGTCCTCCCATTTAACAACCGGGGTATGTCTAACTATGAAAGCAATTAAACAAAATAGCTCGCATTAAAAAAATATCTCGAAAGTCAATTTTATTTTTCTTTCAGTGCCAAACGGTGTTATTGGAATCAATAACCTCTATTTTCTGGTAGTCTGCCGTGTACGTTCTTAAGTTGCAGCTCTTTGTTTCAGGATCAAACTTGTTACTTGTGTGTCAGCGTATGCAGCCTTGAGAGTCGGTCAATGAAGTCTGTCTAAAGTTGATCTTGCATCAAATGAGGAAAAGAAATGTGTTCCAAATTGACAGATTGGAAAAGAATAGATGGAATTGTATGGATGAGCTCCTGTAGGGATGCGAAGAAACAGCAGATACTATCTGTGCCAAAGTAGTGATACAAAAATACACACTAATAGCTGCTGATTACTAGGATCTTTATGCCCCCCCCCCCCACACACACACACCTAGCTTAGTGGGCTTAAAATTGTGGCTACAGTGCGCTAATAATGCATAGTGGGTTTCAGTCACAATGGGTACTGGGGTGTGGGGAAGCGACAGAATTGATCCGACTAGTGAGTAATTTCTTCCCGTGTTATGATGCTACGAAATGTGTTCTTCCTTCCTTGTTTTTAAGTATTCCGATACCTGTTTACTATCCAATGATGGTTTTGACGTGGAGCTGGAGAATTTTGGGATTTTTTTCCTTATTGAATTAGTATCCCTGGAATGATTTTAGGGTTCGGTTCAGATCGTGTTGATGATACCCTTTTGAAACTAGCTTTGTAAGCCATCACTAAACGCGCCTGGGCACAATTACAATAAGTAGCAGAATCATTTTCTGGATGAGTTCCAGCGATACTGGGTTTGGTTGTTTGCTAAATGTGCAGAGATTTTTCAAGGAAAACCAGTTTGGGAAACTAACTTAAGCTAATTAACTACCATTTGCTGATAATTGAGGTAACTAGAAGTTTTGGGGGCAAGCCATTTCTGACCCAAAGTAACTATGAATTTTTACCCTCACGATTTGCTCATCATAATGTCTATAGGAAACTGGTGCTAGTCTGAAACCATAACCAGCTGTAATTTCTATCGAATGTGACTAAAATAATTATTCTTTTCTTTGTTCTTTTCTTTGGCAACGCTTTGGTGCTTTGGCTGTTTAAACCGTGTCGCTGTTATTTCATCTACCTCTTGTCAAACGCAAATGCACCCCATGCCACCCCCCCCCCCCCCCCGCCCAATAAATCCCTAAAGCTTGCAATCCCCCTCACCCGAAGAAACCCCCTCTGTTGCTACAACTACACAGTGACCTCATTTCTAACTAGCCAATTTGGAAGTCACTGAAATGAAGAATCGCAACCCCCTCCCCGAGCCCTGCTGTTAAGTAATAAGTATCGTGTCTTTAGCAGTATGTTGTGGTGAAGCATATTATTCTGGTTATTGCCAGATAAAGCAATACCAGCTGTACATTATTTGTTCGTTATTAGGTGAGTGCTTTTGTGCTATAATCAGGACTGGTTTTAAGTCTTACGTGTGAATTCAAAAGGTCAGCGACCGATTATTACTAAGAAGTCAAAATCAAAAGTTCAATCTTGTCCGGTCATCTGAAGATTCTTCTTGATCAAATAAAGATGATTGTAATGATTTTCTGACCTAGTTGGTGATGTATTAAGTGTTGTTCAAACTAACCTTTATTTATCAGACATGATCAGATTTTTATTTTTTCTATTTCGCAATTTGGTCGCTGATTTTTTGCGCCCTCCTTCAGCCTCTAGTTTTGACAATATAATTGAATTGAAAATAGCTAAATTTTACTAATTGCCACATTTTTGAACTGCTGTATTTGCCCACTTTCCTTCGCTAACGATGCTACAACAACTAGTGCTAGGATAAAAGGATTACGGCTAATTTTTTTTATTGAATATAGAAATTATTAATGTTTTAGTAGATGTTAATCAGTTTCATTATTAAATCATACATTTATCATCATTGCACTAACTACAATTGTAGTTTTTCTATCAAAGTTGTTTTTATAGGTTCAAAGTTTTAAGCTGAGGGAAGGTTTATGAGGGCACTCTTAGTTCTTAGGACTCGATGAGGAGTAATAATGACCTTTTTATGACGAATCGAAGAAGGCGTCTTATCCATGATTTTTACACTGTTTTAGTTACACAAGAACAGAGAAGTGATGCAGTCAAATTGCTGTGCAATTGAAGAGCAATGAAAATTGAGTGGTTTTCTGTTCAGGCCTCGTTCCGAGAGAGACAAAGTGAGAGATCAATTTTAACTACGTGAGAAAACGGTCGACTGTTTGAAAACAAATTGTTTCTCTTGTTTCATGACCCGGAAAAACTGGATTTAAACTTTTTGTCTAGGCTGGATTAAAGGGTTACGAGAACTCAGACCATTTCGGGTATTAAGTAGGCGTTTGGGTTTTCATTAGTAACTAATGGTTTTAACTGGGTGGGAAATTTCTGTTTGACTTTGCATTAGATTTACTCCGTAATTGTAAGCAACTTTTTATAAAGTGAATTAAAGCTAAGTACTATCACTATTTAAGAAGTTTTTCTTTAGTTGAAAATTTGGAAAGTTCATTTTTGATTAATTAGGAAATTTCAATTGCTGTCAATCAAAGTTTGACATATAGAAGCAATTAATCCTACTGCTCTTTTTAATGAGATTATTCGTACAACCTTTAGTTTGATCGTCTTTATTGACTTTTCCGCCACAAAGTATTTGTTACAGCTCTTTGAAGTCTAAGGCAATAAGAGCTCAGAGCTTATACTCTAACTGGTTTGAACCTCAATTTTGCTGTTTAAATCTCTTAAGAGAATTCAAACAAAAGTAAATAATACCATTTTGCAGATTTCCAAAGAATACTTTTCCAGCAATTCGACTTTTCAAATAATATCGTTTGTAGTTCATCACTAGATCCAGCAGTTGCCCGAAGAATATATCCTTTCAACAATTAAGATTTAATCCAGCCGGCTTCAGAAACTGTTTTTCATACCATCAAGGTACAATTTTCAAACTGATGAATTCTGATGCCATTTTTACCACAAAAATTTGAATTGCGCCTACAATAGAAGTATTTAGAAACAACGAAGCAAGCTGACATACTTTCTGGCGATAGACACTGGACAAAAACTACCAACAATTTTATGAATTTCCACAACATTGGGTGTGTGGAACCAGCATTAAGAGCTTGACATGGATGACTAATGTATAAGGCAACTATGCTTGTCTGACTTTTAGGTTTCTTAAAATCTTGTTAATCCTTTTTGTGTCACTATCATTGTTTATCTTAAGGGTTTTCAAAATTTAACTAACTATGAATTTATTCTTACTACTGATGCAATTATAGACCCTTACAAAAATCTATTTCGTTAAAGTTATTTTTTGTGACTGTTTTCTAATTTCAAATGTCCCCAAACTTATCTTCAAAAATTTAATCCTTTCTTCGAGAAAAATTGGGCTTCCAACAAAAATTTTCCGAGAAACAGGTCTTCCAACTATTTTTAGATCTCTTTTGTTTAGGCCCAAAGTATTTTTTAAGACCAATTACATTTTGTTCATTGTTATATATGACAGGGGCTTGCGGAGTAAAATGCCCACTTAATTGGGGAGTCAATTATTGCTAGTTTTATACCGTTTTGTCAGGTTCACTTTTGCCAAACAGGAGTAATTTCTGTTACCCCCCCCCCCCTCCAGATTTAAAACTGTAAATTTCCCCAAATAGCGTGTAAACTAACCGCAAAACTTAAGTACGAAATCTAGTGTGACAGTAAACTTGAAATTGTGGAAAAGAAGTGGGACGCATAAAAACTATGAAAAAAAATACCTAGTTTTCAACTTTCAAAATTAGTGATCAAACCTAACTTTATTGTTCATTTCCAACAGCGAAATTGAAGTCTAAATATTTGTTGGATCGAAATCCTGGGCATTTGATGGACTTAGTGCCCTGAAATTAGATTTTCACCTCATTAGTTCTAAGCTCAACTTTTAAAACTAAAATCTCTTCCTCTATGTTTTAGTAACCAATTATTTTGTACCATGCGTTCTCTAAAACCTGGATAAAAGGTTAGAGCAAGAAAAGCAAGGCGTTCTCTTAGAGCATCACAACCTATTGGTTTTTAATAGCCGCCCTCATCTTCTCAGCCGGCTATTATAGCGCTCCTATTTTTTTTTTTTACTTCGTCGAATAAAAAAATGTTTCGCTTTACCTCATTTTGCCGCCTTTTCAACATTTTGCGTGAAATCTTTTTGACTTCTCTAGGCTAGTTTCTCTCTTCTCTCATTCTGCTAAAAGTGATTTTGAACATCAGTTGCTCAGCAAAGCAATTCAAAATGAACAGTCAGTATAAATCATTGAAGTCAGAAATAGAAACGGGATAAACCCATAAAGCCCAATTTTAGATGCCCGCTATTTGAACGTCGGTCCTATAAGTATTAGTTACCTCTCTCTAATGCTGATTGTTATTGATAGTAGCCCCTGTAGCCTCTCTCTAAGAAACAAAAGTATGTTCAACTACGAAATGCCATCAAAATAAATCGGACTTAAAAAAATGTTTTCGTACGAAAATCTTTTTTTTTTCAATATCTTCTGTTATTTCAATCCCAGTCATGCTTATTGGAATCAACGGCGGCTATTTTCCGGCAATCTGCCGGGTATGTTTGGTTATGCTAGTCATTGCGACCGTTTGAAAAATAAATTCATGGTGTACAGGGCGGTTTTTAGAGCTTGACAACCATCATTTTAACCTTCCCCCCAATGCGCACTATTCTCATCACTTGAAAAAAAATGCAGAAGCCCACAGGAAGGGAAAAATTTTTGAGAAAAAAAAACGAAATTTTATCAGGAGACAAAATTCTGTAATGGCCTGAAGAAAGTGAGGATGATATCGTTTGTGCCCCTCCCCTTGCTCAGATGGTGCAAATTATTTGCACCACGAGACCTACGTGCCATATTTTAATTAGTGAGTTGAATCTTTTCGGTCTGTGCCCCCAGCTTAGAAGATTTATATTATTTGCACACCCCGGACGCACTTGCCGTATTCGAAAATGTAGATTTACTATGTACTGGCTCTGTAACTGGGGGGAGTTCAACGTACGGGAGGGGTGGGGTAGCTCAAACGGAAAAAATCCAAAAATTTCCAAAAAATTCCGTCGGTTTTTGTCGTGTGCAAAAATCAGGAAGATCAACTAATGAGACTTCTAAACTCTAGTGTGTTCCTTAGCTCTTTCGCTTCAGGCTGACCAAGTTTGACAATGAATTTGAATTTACCCACTAGAATAAGAATTTCTCCCTTAACTACCATATTTTTGCAACATATTATCCATTCGAGTAGACAATTTTTTTCATTTTTGTCGCTTTTCCATTATTTTTTTGTTTACTACCGGTGTTGCCACATGGCGAAACGAAAAATAACAAATAGAAGTCGTGCCAAATTGATTACGAGAATTTTTTTACCCTATCAGCTTACTTTTGTTTAATTTACAAGGAGCCATCTTTGTTCTGTTATATTTTGAAGGGCTTCTCAGTGATGAAAATATTATTGCATGCTTTGTTTAATGGAATTAAGCAAATAGAAGATTTATCCAGAAGACAATTGCATTGTTTTTCTGAAAAAACATTTATAGAACTTTCCAGAACTAGGACGTGGTTTCACAGAATTTCAAACTTTCTCTAAAAATTTCCAAGTTTTCAGTTTAGATACTATAGTTTTTGACAATATATATCTAGTTTATTAGATAGTTTTACTATAGATTTTAAAAAAAATAAAATTTTTTGTAGCAAATAGTTTTAACTAGGCAGCTCATTTCTGTTGACTTGGGTTAGATTTACGCCGTTATTTTAAGCAACCTTTTATAAAGTAAAACAAACCTAAGTACTGTCACTTTATTTTGGAAATTCTTCTTCAGTTGACAAGTTTGGGTTTTTGGAAAGTTGATTATATTGAAGGTTCAATTGTTGTCAATCAAACTTTGATATTTAAATGGAACCAATTATATTAGTCCTGCTGATCTTTTAATGAGATTAGTTGTACGACATTTGGTTTGATCGTTTTTATTGTCAGACAGTTTGACTTTTTGTCCTCAATATATTTGTTACAGCTCTTTGAACGCTAAAGTAATAAGATCTCAAAGATTTAACCTAACTGGTGTAAACCTCCAATTTGCAGTTTAATTCTCAGAGAATTGGAAAGAGATAGTAAATTTTCCAATGCTGCATATTTCCAGGGAATACGTTTCCAAAACTTTTCTAAATTTTGGCTTTTCTACTCTCTCCAATTGGAAGTTTTTGACTGAAGGTTTCCCTTATAGGCTGTAGAACTACACACAAATTATCGTCCGTGATGGTCGTTTGGGGTTGCCCAGGGCATGATGTCTAAGTCGTGTTGCGCCTTTGTGTACATGACCCAAAAGCGGGTTGATGTCTGTGTGGTTGGTAAACTAGACTGTCTGTTTGAAACTGGTCGATCAATACTCTCGATGTTGCAAATATTTCTGTTACGGAAAATCGATGTATTAAATGTGTTACAGAAAAGATCGATAGGAAAAAAACTTATCAACGAGAAAGTAAACCGTGCAGTTTTTTGAATCGCGGGTGCCCAATATAATTGTCTGAAACAGGTTGATATCCATTTCTACATTAACTATGCTGGCCTGAGTTTTGAGTTTCTTAAAACCCTCTAATTTTCTGCGTTTCATTGTTTCATCCAGATAACGCCGTCTCTCAAACTCCTTGTTTGTGCAGATATTGTAACCAATGTTGAGTTCTTTAGCTTAAATGTTGATTACATAAAGAAATTAATTTTGAATTTTTAGTGCTAAACGCGAAACATCATTTTTGCGTGTTTTGGCTAAACTTTTGGCAGGTAATGTCTTATTAGCGACCTGAATATTGCTAGCTGGCTCCTTCAAAGTTTCACTTTAGAAACTCTGTTGCACACAATTGGATAATTTCTCAATCGAAATATTTTTCTTCTCGACCTCCTCGTTATTTTGTAGAAGTAAAGATGCCACAGATGTTGCCACAGATGTTGTCGGCAGGATCTTTTGTGTCACTCTCATTGTTTATCTTACTGGCTTAAAAAATTTATAAACTATTTATACATTTTTTTTCTGCTGAATCGATTATAGACCCTTACAAAAATCGTTTTTGACTAAGTTGTTTATTTTTACTGTTTCCTAATTTCCACTGTACCCGTAAATTAATCGTTTTTGCTTCGAGAAAAATTGGGCTGCAAACAGAAATTTTTCGAGAAACATGCCTTAATATTTGGGTCTATTCTTTTTTTAGCCCAGTGTTTTTTATGCCCCAATTACAATTTATTTTTAATTGTGGTTATATGGTAAGAAAATTGTGTAAAAAGAAAATAAAAATAGCACGCGCGTCAGTAGTTTGGGGGCGTAAAACTCAAACGCCCACTTAACTGGGGAGTTGATTATTGCTCGTTTTATATCATTTTGTCAGCTTGATTTTTGCCAAACAGGGATCTTTTCTGTTTGCCCCCCCTCCAATGTAGGAAGCTCTTTTGTCCGATATTGCCAACGTAATGAATTGTTTGTGTTACATTTCGCTCAAGATCTTCTTCTTAACAGTCATTTCTTCAAATTTTTAATAGCAACTGAAAGACTAGCAGGTAAAAGGAATATCAATTTTGTTAGAACTAGTATGATGATACTAAGTAGGTAGGTGATCCTTGGGATTGCAAATCCATCAATGGGAGAAAAAATTAATTGCAATTGAAGATAAAATGAAAGACAGGGTCTTGAAAGAACGTAAATTTAAAACAAGAAAACTAAGTACCTAAACATTTTGATAACGGCCGGAAAATAGGTCTTAAATACCAGGAAGCATTTGTGTTGAAAACAAGAGGTCAAAAAACACGAAGGAATGTGCCTAAAAAACTTGAACTGGATTTTCTTAGCCAAAATTATTTGTAGCTAGAAAAATTTAAAAAGCTCCAATTGCTTTAATAAAATATTATTGATAGCTTTTGATAGCAGTTTCCGCTAAAAATTGGGCCGAATCTGTCTATTAATTTTGGTTGATTGGCTCCAAAATACCTAACTTTTGGCTAACGTTGCCAAAAAACTGAGAAAAATTATAAACGCAAGGTTGCGTTATGTATATTATTACCGTATATATTATCTAAGTGAACAAAAAAATAAAGGCAAAAAAAATCCGCAAAAATTGAATGACAGAAACGTAAAATTTCCTCGAATAAAAAAATATACAAAATGATGTTATATTTAACACTGGATGTGCTTTTTATTGATACATTTCATACCTTTCCTCTTGAAATGTATCGATTGGGCAAAATTGCTTGAACACGAAATTCCTGAGTACAGTTCGTCTTTCCCCCTGCCCATCGTGGGAGCAGGTAAAACAAAAGATAAAATTGAGAATAGTAGTCATTAGTAGAAAACTTATCCTTTTTAAGTACTTTCATGAAAGTTAATCCTTTCAATGAGGATTCGTGAAGGAAGGTTTCGGAAGACACGCCGATTTGATATCTTGACTGAAATCAATTTTAAAAGTTGAAATTTATCCCAAATTTGTTTAAATATCGGTGAGAACAGGTTTTCTGAGCAACATGATAACTAGCTTAAATTGAAATACAGTAGATAGAAATGACATGTTCTCAGGTAGGGAGAACAATGTGTTAAGTGCAAAAAACTGCACTAGTACTTGCCATATACGGAAAGGGGAAAAACTTGTTCACAACTAAGATGTAAATTAACCCATATCAGTTTATCTATATCTAGACGGATCCGTAAAATTTCATACTGATACGGACTATAAATACCTGTGAAATTTTGTACATTTGGGCCATTTTTAATTCAATTATTAAAATAATAGAATTCTTGTTACTCTTGCTCGAGACCACGACAATGGTGTCCAGACCACCAAACGACCGACAAACCTTGGATCTGCGTAATGCTGAATCCTGTACTGCGTGGATCATGTCTTTTGTGGCGAAATGTCGCGCAGAGAAAGAAGATAAAGTCAACACCGACGGTACGATCGTGGAGCTTTAGGTAAGAAATCTCTTTCTTTTTATATGCGGCCAGGACAAACTTCTTAAACTTAAGACCCTTATGAGCCTTAAAAAATTGTTAGACACTCCTTTTAAAGAGATCAGCCGAGCTATTCAAAACTATATTTCCCCTAAAGTGAGAGTAGAAATGGCAGAATGGGCTAAATTTCTCTCCGTTGTCCAAGGCGTTGGAGAATCTGATGAAAATTTTCTAGCTTGTCTCAGAGCAGATGCAAGTTTTTGTGACTTCGAAAAACTTAAAACAGTAACCAACCTTGAGGAAGAGTTGGTAAAAATTAAATTTATCTCAGATTTGAGAGACCCTGAGGCCAAATTAAGACTATTAGACTGCATTAAAACTAAGCCAACGATGTCTCTGTCTGAAATGACAGAAAGCTTACAGTTCAGAAGTCAAGCAATGGTTTTTGCGAGTTCCTCGACAGTTAATAGACCATTTGGAATAAAAGAAGAAGTGGTATACAACTTCAAAAAGACCTTCAGAAAACCTAGTGAAAAGTTCACTGGTAATAAAGGCAATGGTAACTTGTGTAATAGAACTTGTGCAAAGCGGATGAGAGGATGACCATAGACAGCGGTCCCCTGAGGCCCGTACCCACTAGATGTCAGAAATTGGCGTATTTTTGTTTCTTTGTTGCGTTGGAATACATTATGCACTATAAAACTACGCGCAGTATTGATTGTAACGGCTAACAATGTATAATTTCTGATAGATTACATAATTATTACATAACTTTCGGCTGGCTTTTCTGTCGGCTTACTTTTACTTCGGCTTCCTTTGCGTTTGCCGATTAAAAACTATGTGGCTGAAAACTATTTATATATATTATATTGCAACTACATTTAAATTGACACTAAATGTGCTGTTTTCGTACAAAAGTTTCCACTAATCGTGGATACTGAAATCGTTTTTTCGTCAATTCATCTGTCGAATAATTCCAATGATAATTACCAAAATCGAGAATAACTGATTTTTTAAAAGGCAACTCAATTGTCAGATATTTATTGAGATTGTGAGTCAGCACCCATAACTGGAGATTATAGCAATACTGTACTAACATACGGAATTTTGTGCAACAGGTATTGTAACGAGCATTAGCAAATATAATGCCAATTATAATAATTTATTATCCCGGGTCATAGAAATATTGTAAAAGAGCGCTTAATCATACTATTCGAATTCTGCATTTTTACTCTGTTCAGTACTCCGATCAGGTCATATTGAAGACTTTTCATTAAAAAATTCCGAACAAAAAATTGCCTGCATTTAAAATTCGACATCAAAAAATTGTAGCTTGAAAATTCTAGTGGCATTGAAAGTCTGAAAAAGCTATAAAAATGGCAAAAATTGGCTCAAAATGAACAGAAAAAATGGTTTTAAGACATTATTTGGGCCGCAAAAACCTCCGTCCGTTATTGATGACAACAACCTCTGTTATTACTAATTTACAGTTTTAAACTGTTGTCGTAACAAGGTGTGATTATGATTGCTGGCGCCCAAAACGATGTGCACGTGCACAAAACTTGTCGAAACGAAGAAATATTATGCTCACTAGTGAAAAGAAAACTTGTAAACGTAAATTCTGATTGAAAAAAATCACAATACACATTAGGTTTCGACTTAAAATCCATACGTGTCGTCTCGGTTCCATTGAAGCAAAATTAGTCCATTAAAATTAGGGGCACTTGCTCTAAATGTCGGTTTTTCTACTCTCTCCAATTGGAAGTTTTTGATTAAAAGTTTCTCTATTAGGTTATTGAAGTACACACCAACTATCGTACGTGCTGGGCGTCTGGGTCTGCCCTGGGTACGTTGTCTGGGTCGTGTTTCGTCCTTGTGTATGTGCGGGTTGTTGTCTGTGCGATGGTAAAGTAGAATGTCTATTTACGACCGGTCGTTCAATATTGTTGTTGTTGTTGCCCACTTTCAGACACAAGCCATAAGGGCGAATATATTCAGGGTCATTGATTATTCGGTAACCCTGTTTTCTTTCTGGTACTCTGGTTTTATCTGGCTTGATGCGTACCTAAAACTGGTCTCTACAGGCTTGTCTGATGGTACACTTAACGCTTGAAGTGCCCTCTTTTCTCTCCTATAATTTTGATCAACATGTAAACTGCACTCGACCAAAATTAATTGGGAATAATTCAACATAATTAAAGCAAGATTTTGTTTCTTTTTCTTTGGCCGATGCTCATTTTGATCTATATCTATTTTTCTTCATCTATTCTGATAAGTGGATAGAGGTTAAATTTTTCCAATATTGGAAAGAGTGACAAAAACGGGTTCAAAAACGGGTTAAAAACGGGTGCAAATTCTACAGAAAATTGAACGATTTGCGGTGAACACCGGTGAAAGTTTTTTTTACCGCAAAGCGCCCGATCATGAGGTGCTCGCGATAATATCGATAAAAGATGATCAAAATTTCCATTTAAAAATCTTGAGAGCAACCATAGCATTCGTACTCAACAGAAGGCTTATTTAAAAAAAATTTTCATAACGTCTCCATCGATTGATCGCAATTGGTCTTTATTAAGGAGTACTTCTTTCGGATGTTTCCGATCGTAACCCCCCCCCCCCCCCCACCCACCCAAAATGACAATGAACATGATATGAAATCAAGGAACCTTTGCAGCCTCGTGGCAGATAAATTTGTTGAAGTCATATACAAGTTAACCTTGTTTGTTAAATGATGGTGGTTTTCATGGTCACTCGGGACCTTTTTTGTTTGTGCCCTCCCGCCCCAGCTTAGTGGTTGCATATTATTTGCATATTACCCCCAGACGCACGTGCCATATTTTTACATAATGATTTACTATAAAATGGCACGTGCTCTTTGATGGGGGATGAGGGAAGCATGACGCACGGGGAGGGGAGGGGCTGTAAAAACGAGAAAGATTGCACTTATTTTGCTCAACTGCTCACTATGGATGATTTTGACTGGCAACCTCAATTTTTAGTTGAAAAAATGCCGAAAAGCTTGCAGTAAGTCACCTGCAATATTTCTCCACAACTGTTACTCAGTTAGATCGGCTCACAAAAATGTAGTTAAAAAGCGAAAAATCTGAATAAAAAAAATGTGACGCTCATGACTTATCGGCCTTGAAGAATTAACTTTACGATTAAAGTGCATTTACTTTATCCGAGTTTGAGAAATGGGATCTTTTCCGTTTGTGCCCCCCCCCCAGTACGTTATGCGCCCCCCAGTTACAGAGCACGTACCATTACATGGTAAATCATTAGGTAAAAATATGGCACGTGCGTCTGGGGGGTGCAAATAATATGCTCCCACTAAGCTGGGGGGCATAAACGGAAAATATCTGAGAAATGAAATAACGTGCTTTTCCCATTCTCAGCCCCCAAACCCCCTCCCCCTTGAAATTTCAGCCCCCATTATAAAACGAACCCATTATAGTGGGAAAACCGGAAGTAATACAATTAGTACATGCCTGAAGTACACATTTGGCGCCATCAATCTTGAATTGAGAGTACCTTTCCGAAATTTCGACTTCAGCACTAAAATAAATTCCAACTCCACATGGTCTACCAAAGTTGTCGCTCAACTTGTTCGTATCAATATCGTTGCTGTAGAGCTGACGCTGTCCCGCTTTAAATACTCGAGTTTGGGTTACAGATTGAGTCCCCTCTTGTGTACTTCCATGAAAGCCCACGGCCCACTCATTTTTATTTCTGTCCATACGAAGCCAGTCATTGTTACCATTGTCGTATCTGTATATGCAACAGAGTTTGTTCTTTTTTTAACCCCAAGAGATAACTACCCCGGCTGACCACCATGAATCGTTCTTAGACACCACGCGTAAAACATGCTTTAAGTTTTTATTTCATTTGTAATAACGGCCAGGCCATATTTATATGAGGATATAGCCTCAATAGACGTAGTTACTTACTTGTTTATTGCGCCCAAACTGTTACGGGTTTATGATTATTACCACACGGTTGTTATCGCCACCGAGAAGCTATCAAACTCCGAGGCGAAGCCGAGGTGTTATGATGACTTCAAGGGCGATAAAAACCGTGTGCTAATTTTTTTAATCAACACCTGTTGCGATCATGTTTGTTTTTTAGACTACAAGTTTATCAAACTGTTTCCATCATTAGACTATGAGTTTATCACCACTCTTTTATCGCCACTGCACTCTAAATAAAGTTCAGGTAAATTTACCTGAAAAAACACCTGAATTTACCTGAATCGTTCAGGCAAATTGTTCCCACCTGAACTACACCTGAACTTACCTGAAATTTACCTGAAATTTACCTGAAAATTTCAGGCGTCACTGGCTGAACTTTTACCTGAACTTGCCTGAAAATCACCTGAAAAATACACCTGAAAAGTTCAGGTAGTTTTTCTGGTTCAGGTATTTTTACCTGAATTTCACCTGAAAATTTCAGGTTTTTAACCAACCTGAAATTTTCAGGTGAAATTCAGGAAAAAATACCTGAACCAGAAAAACTACCTGAATTTTTCAATACTTGTTCGATCTAGAAGCATCAGTAAGGCTGAAGAGTAGGAAACCTATATTTTAAACTTAACCGTAACTTTGAGAAAATTTATCAACGGCAGGAAATAGTTCCATAAATGTTTGTTTTGTCCTCTATACTTTCTAGAGAGACCAATTTCGGAAAGACGCACCTAAAAATAACAGGCAAGCTTCAGTTTGACGGACAGGGTTTTGAAGCAGTGCTTATGTTGGAAAATGGAATTGGTTCGAATTAAGAAGAATAACAATCTGATTCTGAAAGACTTTAAATAAATGGAAGCTAAATGAGGACCATATGTCGTTACCGGTTCCATATACGTATAATCTGAATATTCGTAAAATTGAAACACTTTGAAAAATGCTGGACACTGCCTAATAAATGTGTTGATGTTTCTCCTAAAGTTTGTATTTGTATTGTGTTTTAGTTTCTGCTAAATTTTTGTTGTTTCACTGCCGAATGCAATGAAAGTTATTTTCAGGTAACCACACCTGAACTTGTTCAGGTAAAAATTTACCTGAAATTCAGTTCAGGTGTATTTCAGGTGCTTTTACACCTGAACTTCACCTGAACTTCTAGTTACCTGAACTTGGTTCAGGTAAATTTACCTGAACTTTTTTTAGTGTGTGGTTACTTAGTAACAGTGGCGATAAAAGAGTGTGATAAACTCGTAGTCTAATGCTGAAGTGTTTTTCCAGTGTTGATCGGGCATTAAAATTTATTACACTGGCAGTTTATTTAACTGCTATTATTGCAACAGGTGTTTATTAAAGCTAAATCACTCACAACAATCCCTAAACCCTTTTGAAATCCTATTCTTCTATCCGACATGAGTCATTCGGTGACTGTAATCTCAGGGAACAAAATAATAATGGAAGCTGCTGATTTTTAGTGCTAACTGAAATTTAGTCTTAATCAGTGATGATTCAGCGAATACCAAGTCTTGGATGGATATTGCATAAGCGCAACACTTTTCTTTCGCTTCGTAACGGAACAAAAAGAGCGCTTTTCATTGGATTGCTTTGAAAAAGTTTTAAGTTGAAGAAAGATGCATAGGAAATCCCAAAATGTCACATAAGGGTGAATGTCAAAATACAGAAGGAGAAGTCATAAAACCTAATTCAAAGATTTCAATGGCAAACATTGAAATCCTTGACCTGATAGGCATACACAGAATGTTATCAGTCAATCAGTTAAAAAAAGTTTGGTTTTCTGGCATTGAAAACCAAGGTTTCGATCAGAAAGTAAGAAATTGGGAATAGAAAATTTCTATCAGTGACAAATTTTACAGAGCAAAGGAGAAAATATCGCAAAGGACAAAATGACAAAAGCCTAAAAATATTTAACAAAATTACAAAAGACGAAAATACTGAATTTGAGTAAAAATTCTGGGTGTCAAGGCTCAAAACAAACATTAGAATGCAATCATCGAAGCAAGAACCAATCGATGCAAAAAGCAGTTACATTGAAAACTTGAGTTGATGCTTAGATTTGAAAAATCTTCAAAACTGTAAAAGTAAATTTAAAAAAAAAGTAAAACATAATCTTTTAACCTGTTGCCTACCTAAATTATGGTTGGATATATAAAACACAACGAAAGAAAAACCACCAAAAATTATTTTAAGTTGGAAAAAGTTTCAAGGTATTAAGAAATTGCCGTTTCTTGGGTAAAATGACTGACTAAAATTTTGTTTTGCTTATTATTTTAAACAACTGGCTGAAAAGTATATGAAAAAAAGAAAACGACTCGAAAACTGACATAGTTTGATTAAAAAAATCTTGTATCTGCGTCTGAAAATCTTGTAGCTGCGTCTTGATTTCTCGTACCTGCGTCTGAAGAATAGATGAGATGATGGTTGATTCCTAAAACAATATTAAACTGCAGTCAGCGTTGTTGGCAGGCAGCGTTAAGAAAAATCTCAAAAAGAATGAAACAACCGAAGGAAAGACTGAACCATTTGAGCATCAAAACTTTGAAAATGTGAACTTTAAAAAAAGACGTGCCTTCATCTTCAGCCAAAAAGCACTTGAGTTGCTAATAAAGCCAGTTTAGGGGTTCTTTTAAAACCTAATGCCTCCATGGTTCTTGTTGTTTATCACTGTTCGAAAACTCAATTTCATTGGAAAATAAATGAAATCAGATTACTAAAAAATCTAGTAGAAAAATCCTAAAATGGAATCTAACAACAAAAGTGACAAGCGCGTCTGAAATGAACAGCAGACCAATTGACCAAAACGAGTCCAACGGGCGAAACAATTTCAAGTAATTGAAGAAAAATAACATGAGTTGCAGATATCTCTGGAGTTGAGTTGTTACTGAAAATCAGTGTTTTGCAAATCAAAAATGCAATAAGAAGCATACAGATTACTTAGCCGTAAACTTGAATTACTTTTTAGTACACAAAAGACAATAAAGAACGACACCAAAATAATTATCAAATTTGTCTACGCTTCCTCCGTGTTTTTACAGTAAGTGTCTTCTCAAGCAAAATTTTTTAGTTGAGACTTATGCTACTGCCCATATGTAGGTTCAAATATGTGCTATTTTTCTTAGTTGGCTTACAAAAATGAATAAGATTTTTGACAAATGTGCAAAAATCGCAGCAAAAAGATTTCGAAATTCCTTAATAAATTGTTTAGTTTTTCTGATGCTAATTCTTTGGCAAAATTTTTTATCTGATGCTCAGCAACAAATAATACTACGGCTAATTAAAATTTTTTTTGGACATATAAGAGAGCAACTGAGGCCACAAACACCATTTTGCCAAGTCAAGAAAAATTGAAAATGACTAAAAATAATTCACGAAACGTTCTCTATCAGATTTCATTAATTGAAAAATTAAAACTTCCACTTTAAAATAGAACGTTCTCAGCTAGTTCAACAAAAGAAGAACTTGAAAGAAAGCGAAAGCTAGGCAATGTAATGTAACTTAATGCCCATTCGTATCATGTTTTGAAAGCTGAGAGCCGTTTAACGATTTGTTAACACATCCAGACAAGTCCTGAACAATCCGAAGAATTGGATGAAACAAAAAAATCTAAACCTTATCGCAAGATAGGCCCGACCGATGAGGGCACCAGTCAGGAGACAAGTGCGACCCAAGATAATCGCCTAGACCCAAATTTTGGTCGCAGATTCGGTATTTCGATTACCAATTTTCAGTCTGGTAGGCTTGGTGAATACTTACATTTTGTTGTATTATGTCTGGCCACAACCTTTTTTGAATTGTCAGCCTGGTAATTACCCAGAGTCGTGTCTGTTCGGCTTGATCAATGCTATTATAATTTTAAATGATCAAAGCAAGATCTTTGGCTGTGATTAGAGTTCACATATTGATAAATTGGTAAAGATAAACTGATAAATTGGTAATACCAGAGGTTTAGTCGATAATAATATCGTTTCTCTGCAAAAAATGTGTAATTATGTGCCGAATTGGCGTTTTTCTTTCAAGCAATAGCTGATGTTTGGTAACAGACATAAATATTCAGGTCCCTTAACTATTTCACCAAAATGGTTTCAAAAACTCACAATAACCTCTAAATCGACGGATTTTTGTTTAGAGTTAAAGTTAACAACTTTATTTTTCATATTTGGCCAGTGAAACAAAATGAAAAAACTTAAATTTTTGTAAAAGCAGGCGTCTACATTTAAATGGACCTGGCCCAGATTTTCTTGGGTATAGCCTAAGGTCTGTTATCTGCGACCAATGATATGACCTAAGTTCTCTTTGGTCAGGCCAATAGTAATATTATCGTCGGTTCGGTTTGGCAGCTATCCTGTTTTTGGATCGGTTTGGTGTGCTCGGCGGTGTTGACGATGAATCGGCCAATGATCTGTGTCGAGTTTCTTTGGCCTGGTAAATGGTCTGGTCCACGGTCTCTTGGTCTGGCCGATAACCTGGACTAATAGGGTCTGTTTGGTCTGGCCAATAACCTGGACCAATAGGGTCTGTTTGGTCTGGCCAATAACCTGGACCAATAGGGTCTGTTTGGTCTGGCCAATAACCTGGACCAATAGGGTCTGTTTGGTCTGGCCAATAACCTGGACCAATAGGGTCTGTTTGGTCTGGCCAATAACCTGGACCAATAGGGTCTGTTTGGTCTGGCCAATAACCTGGACCAATAGGGTCTGTTTGGTCTGGCCAATAACCTGGACCAATAGGGTCTGTTTGGTCTGGCCAATAACCTGGACCAATAGGGTCTGTTTGGTCTGGCCAATAACCTGGACCAATAGGGTCTGTTTGGTCTGGCCAATAACCTGGGCCAATAGGGTCTGTTTGGTCTGGCCAATAACCTGGACCAATAGGGTCTGTTTGGTCTGGCCAATAACCTGGACCAATAGGGTCTGTTTGGTCTGGCCAATAACCTGGACCAATAGGGTCTGTTTGGTCTGGCCAATAACCTGGACCAATAGGGTCTGTTTGGTCTGGCCAATAACCTGGACCAATAGGGTCTGTTTGGTCTGGCCAATAACCTGGACCAATAGGGTCTGTTTGGTCTGGCCAATAACCTGGACCAATAGGGTCTGTTTGGTCTGGCCAATAACCTGGACCAATAGGGTCTGTTTGGTCTGGCCAATAACCTGGACCAATAGGGTCTGTTTGGTCTGGCCAATAACCTGGACCAATAGGGTCTGTTTGGTCTGGCCAATAACCTGGACCAATAGGGTCTGTTTGGTCTGGCCAATAACCTGGACCAATAGGGTCTGTTTGGTCTGGCCAATAACCTGGACCAATAGGGTCTGTTTGGTCTGGCCAATAACCTGGACCAATAGGGTCTGTTTGGTCTGGCCAATAACCTGGACCAATAGGGTCTGTTTGGTCTGGCCAATAACCTGGACCAATAGGGTCTGTTTGGTCTGGCCAATAACCTGGACCAATAGGGTCTGTTTGGTCTGGCCAATAACCTGGACCAATAGGGTCTGTTTGGTCTGGCCAATAACCTGGACTTAAGTCTGTTCAGTCTCCTTAATTACGATCAAAAATTGCCTGATCTGGCCAAAGGTTGAGAAAATCTAATTAGTCTGGTCAATACTCTTTTTCCGGTCTAGCTGGTCTGGACTCCTTTTTCCGAGGCCCAAGGTAGGCGGTCTGGTCAGTACCTGTGTTTGGTCGTAAACCTGGCCTTGGTTATGAAACAAATCCTTTTTAATGGAGTCAGATAAAGACAACAGCTTTTCATAAGCATATTTATTGACATAATTTCCAATATCGCTAACTTTTTTATTGATTAGATTATAGTTTTTTGTCCCAGAAAAGTGTGCAAGCGGTCTAAAAAAATACTAATGTAGAATGACGAGCGTAAAAAATTGCTCATCTTATAAGGAGAAATGACGGGGAGCTCTATTTGCCAGGTAAAGATATCTGTTCATTTACCTGTCGCAGCATCGTAGACCCACTCGGACCCAGTCTGAATTCGGCTGGAAATACTCCATTTTGCCTCGTATTTGTATATGGCCTCTGGAGTTGGGGAATTTAAAGTCACCTCTGGGGTCGAAATCCTCTTTCTTCAATGATAGAACACTCATCAATTTTTTTGCTTTCTCATTTGCAGGTTCTAAGAAAAATAACCACTCGTTTTTTTTTCATTTGTTTTAATCCTTAAAACGCGAAGGAAGCTTTTAATTTGTCCAAAAATCAACTGATATATAAAATGATCACGAATTTAGCTGGATCTACTATTTGGTGCAAAAATTTGAGAGTTCACTTTCATATTCAGCTTTTCAGGTAAAATAAAAACTTGGTAACTTGGTAAGGGCTTTAAATTTTTGTCTTTGAATTGAATTCAGTTTTTCACTTCATTTCAGTTTTCTGACAAATAGTGAGTTGAGTCTTGGAGTGACCCGGAACTGGGTGACATGGTATTTTAGTACTGATTCATGAAAAAACAAGACTGAATTTTTTTCTGGCTATGGCTCTGATCATTTCACATTTTACAATTTATAGTCTGCAGTTTCCACTATCCATGAATCACCTTTCTAATTTTTAGCTGAGCATGTTTTTGCTTCATTCTGTCTCTTAACTGTCCAGATTAATTTGCCGCCTGCCCCTAATCTGCCCAGAGTAAATTGCCGACTGCCCTTACTCTGCCCCGAGTAAATTGCCGACTGCCCTTAATCTGCCCCGAGTAAATTGCCGACTGCCCTTAATCTGCCCAGAGTAAATTGCCGAGTGCCCTTAATCTGCCCAGAGTAAATTGCCGACTGCCCTTAATCTGCCCAGAGATAATTGCTGGCTGTCTTTAATCTGCCTAGGGGTAATTACCGATAGTTGCTTCAAAGCAAAACTACTCAACACGTTGCTAGTAAAGCATGCTAGTGGCAATACTACTTAATGTTAAAAACACATGCTTGATGATTAACTAATTTAAAATGACCATAGAGGGGGTTTACATAAATAAAAATAAATGAAACTGATATATGAAATTTATAAATAGATAGTTATAAATAACTATTAATGAAACTCATAAATATTATATATAAATGATAGTTATAAATGAGACTTATAAATTATTGACTGAAATGATAGTTAATTTCAGTTTATTCACAGTTTTTATTCACATTTTAATAAAAAAGTGTTCTCTGGGTGTTAGTGATAAAGAATCAGTTCGTTGTCATCGTTCGAAGCTTTCGAGAACGTGGTGCTATTCGTGAATGAAGAGGGCGCTGACCCTCCCTCTTGTTGAACGTCTCCGCGACGGCAGGTACGGCCAGAGAACACGAATTTGAGCAACGTGAACGGGTTGAATAACAATTGGAAATCACTAACGGTACTGCAAGTAGCTTCAACTTCGTTTTGATATGCATCGTGCTCTTCAATATGATTCAATAGTTGTAAACATCTATTTTGTGTTCGGGGATCTTCGACATTTTCAGCTCTAACATCCGAAACAATTTTTACTCTTCGATACTCTTGTGACATTCTGGTGATAGCAACAATAATCAATCTGAAAAAAAGTGTGAGATTTTTCTTACTGTATATTACATCACTTAACATCAAACCAAATTGAAATTACATCAAGTAGAATCACATGCCTCCCTCCATCAGCAACATCTGCATCCCCCCGATCGTTCCTGATCCTTACTGTAATTGTTTAATGGGAAAAGCAATCGAGTCCAAAGAATTTACAGCTGAGGCGTAAACACCGCACCGCCATCAACACCTTCACCGCTCCCCTCCTCTCCAACCATCAACACCTTCAACCCCCATCCCAAGCCACCCATTCCACGCCTTTTAATATTTCCGCCGGGTTCCTCAAGAGTCTCAATCAATTGGTTTTCGTTTCGCCTGGTGAATGATGGGCCGGGGAGACAGCTGTCGGACGTTGAAACTCGTTCACGTTGCTCAAATGCGTGTTCACTGGCCGTACTTGCCGTTGCAGAGACTGGCGACAAGAGGGAGGGTCAGCACCATCTTCATTCACGAATAGCACCACATTTGCAAAAGCAAATTTCAAATCAAATATCGGTTCCCCCACATCTCAATTCGAGAACCAGATTGCATTCATACTGACTTTGTGCCCGTCTCATTTTATTACGGGTACAACGTTGTTCAGGGGTCACAGGGGGGAGGTGGGATGGTGGTGGGCCGACCTTGGGTCTTGGGCTTTGCAGAACGGGACGGGAGTGGCAGTATGGGCCGTCGGAAACAGACAATTCCGTCACAATCGACCATTTCAATGAAATAATGGCGGAGATGGTCTGCGCCATCTTGAATGGTCGACATGCTCAAATTTCGAAATTTTTTCTTAAATTTTTATGCTCTGTCTGTTTTAGCTTTGAGTCATATGGCCATAAAGAATTTATCGTTTCACTGCAAATTTATCGCTTCACTGCACAGAGAATGATCAGTGATCTGCATGATTACCGCGAAACGGAAGAAAACCTTGTATGTTTGATGATGAATTTAGTTACAATTGTACACAAATTGGACGTAGCTTTTTTGTAGCATAGTTTAGATGATCCTAGGATCATCTAAACTATGCTACAAAAAGCTACGTCCACCTGAAATAAAAGCGCCAAAAACGTCAATTAATACAATATTTGAAATCAAATCAGTTCTATGGTAAGGAGTCAATACGTCTTCAGCTTTTTAAGGTCTAGTAGGATGTCTATAGTTTTCAAACAAGATGGTAACGACATCTGAGTTGTTAAATTGTTGACAATCTCTCTTCAAAACATTTGCAGAGAACTGCGTGTTTTCGTAATTTTTGCTTTCAAATTGCCCATAAATTTCAAAATGAATTGTTATTATTTGCTCATACTTCCAGTACATCTCGCTCTGTTTCTTTAAAGAAACTGCCTACAATCTTTGATGAATGCGCACGAGCTTTACCTTGAAAATTATGTATTAAAAGTGCTATGTTTCTGTGCCATTTTTTCTAAATTTTCCAACTAGACAAGACTGTTTAGCTTGTTTGAACATCTTGCAAACACGTTCCGTCCATGTGTTTGAATGTTAGCCCACAACATGAACGATCGATTTTCTGAGCTTGCATTTTTTGTGTTTCGTGTCGAGAAATTTTGTTCATTGTAGTCGATAGAGATTCTTGAACCTGCAACATTTTTGGTAACGTTTGTATGTATGATATAAAGTAGAACTTGATTTTAAAGAGAGTTGTATTTGTTTTTTTGTCATTGAAAATTGGGCATTTCGAATTGAAAGATCGTGGCGAACAGTTTAAAAACGAAGCAGCTAATCATCTCCTCTGTGTACATGGAGATAACGATGAAGAAATCTTGCTAAAAAAATTAACGCAAGTAGAGTGCAAATCAAACGGTTTGCCATAATATAACACTTAAGGAGCAGAAGTTGTGCTGTATGTAGAATTTTAGTTTTATAGTATATGATTTCATATTGACCAAGCTTGATTTTTTAGAGCGACCTTAGTATGAAACCAAAGAAATCATATATGTTCCTAGTACAATTACCAAAATTCATACATCTTTTTTTGCTTCAATTTACCCTTTTAATTTTTTCAGTAAAGTTTTTAATTATGTGATTCCCCTGCATCATCTTGTGGTCCGCCAAAGACCCAGGAATCTTTAGTTTTCGATTATGTTCAAATAGCAAAATGGTTGCTAAAGAGAAGAATCAATTTTTTTATTGACAAAATTTTTGCTATTTTTTTTTTGCTAGTTTATACCAAAAAACACTCAGTTATTAGAAACAATCGAAAAAATTGTTTGCATGTATTTTCAAAATCATTTTCTGACGACATCTAAAACCAAAGTTATTGCTTTATCGAACCAAAATTACCGAATTTGGACTTCATTTGTGATATATCACTTTTAATTGCCCTCTGACTACAGGACAATTGAATTTTGGCACAAGTCAAAGTTTTATGTGTCATAGTTGACTCTGAATGACTTCCAAGATCATTTTTCGAAGTCTACGAAGAAACCTACACAGTTAATCGGCTTTCATTTTAATTGTATGAATTCTGTGTGATTTCGAGGAAATCATATATGATGGTTGTATGACTACTAAAAAACTGATAAAAATCATATGTGACGTAATGTGATTACTATGAATCATATACGACCTTAC
This sequence comes from Convolutriloba macropyga, assembly GCF_964194025.1. NCBI lineage: Eukaryota > Metazoa > Xenacoelomorpha > Acoela > Convolutidae > Convolutriloba > Convolutriloba macropyga. The sequence goes on along the minus strand of NC_134481.1, from coordinate 6,700,353 downwards.
GCGAAATCAAAGAAAAATGTATGGTCAGCGACCCGGGATCTCGCATTTTTCCTCGATTCGGTATACCAGGCGTCAAAATTACAGGTTTTTTAAAGTATTTTTAATTGATTAAGTATTAAGAACTGAATTCAAACATTATTTGAACAAGGAAAGCTCTTAATTTGTCTGCTTTGGGATTTTTATGCTTCAAATCCATTAGGAAAACAAACAAGTTAAATCAAAACCGCGCCATTTGTTGTTTTGTTGTGTATTCTTGTTCTAATTTATTTTTTACCGTTCTATATTATGGCCTACCAGCAGTTCAATTAATTTCAACAAAAAGTCCCAACAAAAAATAATGTTTGGTAAAAACATTTTGTAACTTGTGCTGTTTTAATTCAAATCTTATGTGACCTTCATCACCTTACAGCTAACCTCGTTTGCCTAGTATGGGATAGTTTGGTTTCTATATTTATGGTATGACTTTTGCGTACAACAAAATATACAATTAAGAAAAATGAATAGACTTCAGCAAAATTCCTTAAGCGTTTTTGAATTTCTGCTGCTTTTAGAATAAAAGAAATTAAAAGAAACATACCTGAAAGAATCAATTGTAATCTCCACCTAATCGACAAAAAATGCACCTTTATCATTTAGAAAAGAGCACACCAAGTGAACATCAGAAAGGTTTTTGTACTAAAATTTGCTAAATTCTTGAAAAATGTGGCTGACTTGTAGGAATTTGCAAAAGGAACATGTTACTTGCAACGATAAAAACAACCTCAATTTAGAGGACCATTATTAAATATTTTACAAGGCTGGGAGTTTTCTTGGTATAATTTTGCAACTTTATTCCACGCATTATCATGTCAAAACACTAAATGGGGAGTGAAAATTATTTTTAGTACGAACAGACGCATTAAATTGTTCTTTTAAGCGTTTAAAATCAAAAAGTTTACACACCTGGCCACTCGTCTTGAAAAATAAAAGGCAATAGATCTAACATGCTCTGCCGCCCAAAATTATCGTCTGCTGTGATTAACACAGTTCCTCCTGAAACAAACACAAAAACCATGATAGGTATAGAAACGAAATGAGTAATCATAACCTCTTGCACTTTTTTGCTCGAAGGCTTTTATTTGCATTTTTATCTACGAGACACAACGAAGTAGTAACAATTTACGCATATTTATTGATAATCCTAATAAACATTACTAACAAAAAACGTAACGGGAAGACTCGAAAAATTTCCCATAAAGTTGTTGTTTTCGTAAATTTACTCAAAAAATGTTATAATAAATACGACTCTTTAGCTGAAAAAGTATCCAATTATGACAAATATTGATACTTTACTTTCTTTATGTCTCCAATTTTAAAAAACTTTACAAGATTAACAGAGAAATGCGTCAACTTAATCGAGTTTGCTCAGAAACGAGCTGAAATTTTGCCTCAAATATTTTTGTCAGTAAAACGAAATTTCTCTTATCTATTTGAACTTTAGATAGAAACATGTCTGCATTGTTAGATCAATAACATAATTTTAGCTTTCAGATTGTTTTGAAAAAAACCCTAGTTGACTCGAATCGAGATGAGAACGAATTTGAGAAAAAATTGTTATTAAATTTTAGTCTAAATGTATCTTAGTTCCTGGCCAAAAACGCTAGAAAAATGTTCATGTTGGATACAAATGTGGAAACAGCGGCACAAATCATATTAGAATCATTATTGTAATTCCAAAGACATCAAAAGACATTTTTTGTTGTTAACCGCTTTGAAACATCTCTAACCTAGAGACCACTATTAGGTCTACCTGAACAGTTTTCAAGCCTCTCTAATGTGAACTAATGTGAAATTTTAACGTCTGTTAACGCATGGCTAGATCGCTCTGTAAACGTGTTTGGTTTTCAAACATAGGAAATTGTCGCTATGTTGGCTTTCAAACGTAAGTAGCTGTCGATTTGTTTGATTTCAAAGGTAAGAAATAGTCGGTACATTTGGTTTCGAACGTAAAGAACCGTCGGTATGTTCGGTTTCAAATCATAAAAAACATAAAAAAATTATTAACTGTGAACTAATCAACAGAGATTATGGTGACCGGAAAATAGATCGAAAGGACAGCAATTCGAAAACAGAAAAATTGGGAAAATAGATCGAAAACTAATCTCTAATCTTATTGAGTGAAATGAAGCATTATTGTTCCGACCCCATCATATGGGGGGGAGGAACTATATACTCAAATGGGTTTTTTTTTTTTTTGTTCAGTGAATTTTCGCCGATCGATATATTCATCGTAGAAACTTATGAGTGGTATCATTAAAAAGCCCGTCCAGCGTAGATTATAGAATTAAAAAGATTTTTTCGAAATTCATTTTTTACAGGGAGTTATCGAGCTCCAAAATTTTGTGATCATTCTGGCGTTTTTGTTCACTTTTACAGTTTTTTTTCACTTTTCCGATAAAAGCATGTGTCATATCATTGAAAAGCCCTTTGAAATAGATTATATAAGTTTTTTTTGAAAAATCCCTGATCAGGTAATATATTTTTTTAGTTATCATATTGACATTTTCGTGGTGTCAAAGTGACCACTTAAGAAAGAATTTTTTTAATTTGTCTGAAAGCTTTTATTGTTAATATTCCAATTGTCTTGTTTTTCCAATTGTCTTGTTGTAGAGTTGAGACTAGTATCATTAGAAAGCTTGTCCAGTGGAGAATATGGAATTAAAAAGATTTCTTTATTTTTCGTTTTTTACAGAGAGTTATCGAGGTTTAAATTTTGAGAAAATAGTGTGAATTCCTGCGAGATTTTATTCACTTTTTCCGGAATTTTTGAATAAAATTTCGCCAATTTTGCAAAAACTTGTTAATTTTTTTTGAAAGTGTTGTTGATTTTTATTGGTGAAAATAAAAAAATCAAAAGAATATTGTAGGCTATTTTAATTATTTTTTTGTCAAAAATTCTGGCTAAATATTTCAAAATTAAGACTTTTTCTTCAAAAACAGCACGAAATAAGATCCTTTGGTCCATTTTGATTAAATTTACAGGAAGTAGAGACCCAAACACCTAACACAATTTTTGTAGACTCAAAAGGGGGCTTTTTTTAACATCAAAATCCGTTCAGAGTGCTCTGTAATTAAAACTTCGCCGTTTTTTGCTCAATTTATTCGTTGATTATCAAAAACGCAGCATCTATTTTTGATTTTTTAACTGAAAAAATTCAATATCTATAACATTCGAATAATTAAGTGTTCTTAAAGAACAAATAGCATTAGCAGGGTTAGTTTTGGACCAATCTTGGACTGGTATAATCGAAAAATAATTCGGATTGTTAAACAGTCGATCTTTTTTTATTAAAAAATTCGATCTCTTCTACAATTATTAAATAAGAACATTTCAAAAAAACTCACTAATGATAGTTCCAATTGGGTTCCTAATTAACTCCACATTTTTGTATCTAGTTGATTACTTCAAAGCTTATGGTCGTTTTGACTTTTAAAAGTATTTGATTTTCAAATAAATAATGACTTATTGAACTTTTGCCTCTATTTTTCTTTCTTTGGTCAACCTGTAGCTTATTGTCCGCAATGAAGGAATGCTTCTTCTTTCTATTGAAATCAAATTCAATCTTTATTGCGGTTTGACGCCTTAAGTTATGGCTACTGGCTTTGATACAACTAGATTTCAAATTTTTTTAATTTTTAGGTATTTGCCCATTTTTCACGTTTTCTAGTTTTGTCACATTATCACTTTATTGACAGTTCATATATCACATTAATGGCTTTCAAAATAGGGCACAATTGATATTATTAAAATGCTTGAAGATATAGATTATGATTTTAACGGCTTCGACACTACATTCTCGAAGAATTTATTTGGTTTTCTTAAATTGTCTTTAACTGCCGTTTTTTCCCTCATTTTAGTCGCATGAAATTTTACTGTACAATGACCCGGTTTCATTGTCCTTTCATGAAAGAATAGATGAGACAATAATCTGATTTTAGTGGAGAGCTGATAGCTTTCATGACTCTGAAAACAACTGTTTTCCAAATTTAAAAAAAAAACACTTTTTAACTTCGCAATATTGTTCCTTTTATTGTCTGGTTGTAATCTAGTTTCGTTAATTACAAGCCAATTATGACATTATTGTTGTTAAAAGGAAGGTTTCAAAAGGGGATTAGTGTCACACAATCTAATGTTTTTGAAGAATTCATTTACTTTACTGGCTTCGACACGAAAAAAAAGTAAATTAATTTTTGATTTTTGTCATGTTTGACGTTCTTTTTGTAGACATAAGACATATTCTGGATAATTTCTATTCTCATGGGCTTCATTTCGAAGAATATACGAACCTAATTATTTTTTTATTCTGTAATTAATGGCATTCATGTCTTTGGAAATATTTTTTTCGAAAAGAATTTTAAGTGTTACTTATTTTAGCATTTGGTTTTCCATTTTTGTCTATTTGTTACCTTGCTTCACTAATGAGAGGTCATATAATACATTATCGGCGGTTGCAAAAAGTGCAATTGAGCACATTTTGATGGCCATAGTATGGCTTTAAGATTTCGAAAGCTTTTTCTGCCAAGTTTTATTTGATTTTTTTGTTTGTTGTCTATATGTTGTTTTTGTAAAAGCGTAAAAAATGAAAACCGGCAGCTCTTAATTCCTTCTATGGAACCATTGGTAATCGTACACCTATGCGATACTTCATTTGATTTCCAAGTCTTTTTATTGACTACTCCCTTATCTTTTCTGTTGAATTACAAGTTACTTTGTTTAATATCAGTTTTATCTGACGGTATTTTGACTTTGTTATTAAGTTTTGTTTTTTAAAACGGACATGAAGTTTTTTATGTAATTAATTTTTTGCTGTTGCTGTTGTTTGATTTCGCTGTTCGTCTTGACTCGCTTTCTTAATATTTGCACATCTCATCAATCTAATGCGCCATTTTTACTCCACCACAGTTATTTGCTTTGGAGACTTTCTTTTCGTTCATACACCAATTTTTTTTAAATACTTGAATTTTTGGGTTTTTCAATGTTCCTCATTTGGTAGAAAATCAAGCCAAAACTGTGGATGAGCGGGGTCGGAACCTTATGTGCGATCGCACATTACCGAGTCGCCTTGTTTGAGAGCTAAAAGATAATTACCACCTTATGGTCATACCTTAGCGGCCCGTGAGACTTGATACGAATCTAACACAACCGAACAAATTATCACAACTGAAGATGCTATATGCTGTTTATGAAATGAGCGCTCACATCTGATTGGCCAATACGCAACTTGAATAATCTTATTTTCGATCTATTGTCCCAATTTTTGATGTTGATCCGATGTCTTTCGATCTCTTGTCCTAGCAACAGAGTTTATAACAATTATCAACAACTATTAGAAATACGCTTTTGAATTAAAAACAAACAAGAAATTTTATTTGTTCCACTAGGGTTTTGTCAACAAACTAAAGAAAAATTCTCGATAACTTTGAATGTCCTATCACAATATTTCTCTAGGAGGTTGTCTTAATATTCCTGCATAGTGAACGCTATCATAGCGTTTGACTACATTTTAAACAATAGAAACTTTATAAACCAAGGATGACCAACTTGCTTGTATGATCGATTTGACAATAATGAATTCACAGACTTTGGTTTCAGTGTAAATAAGCATAGAAACATATGTGCTAAAGTTAGAAATCAAATCATGCGAAAGTCAAATTAAGAATTGTTGAAAAATTGATGATTGAGCTTCAACATTTTGCGTCAAGAGGAGGGCGCTCTTAAAAATAAAGACTAAAAGTGAATACTCTGTTGATAATTAAAACTAATATGAAACACATTGAGTTTATGACTTTTAAACTCATTTGAAATTGTTGACCTCCTCTTTCTGTTTTAGGCTGCATTGTTTGTTAGACAATTTTGTGAGCTGCTGATTACTCGTTTTGAAATGATCGTTTGATGATAGTCGTACTCGATCGTGTTCTGAGATGTAATTCGTTATGATGCTGTGGCTTGGAGTTGAAAAACTAATAGGATTTTTTGACAAAAAATACAATCCTCCCACACAGCGAATGAAAAAGTTTAATAAAATTGTTGAATGTTGAATGAATGATTCTCAGGAGTTGAATAAGTGAAATTTTTGGCGATAATTCTTAAAAAGTTAGGAGTATATTAGGTTTGTTGCTCCGCTCCTTGTGTTGATCAGTTCTTCGTCTTCTATAACTGTTGACAATTTTACTACAGGGCGAATTAGTGTATCCGTTGCTGTGTGAATGTCAAATGCTCTTGGTATTCTTTCGGCTCCTTAATGACATTTTGTTATACGTCCGAGGGGCCAAATCCCTGTTGGCGTAAATTTGTTCAGAATCCAGACTAAATCGCCCGCTTTGAGTTGTTTTGACTGCTCTCTGTTATTTGCTCTTGTTATTAGGTCTGAGTCTGATCTGTACTCTCTTTGAAGTCTTTTCTAGAAGTGGTCCAAAAGCGATTGCCTATAGTTGAAATCGTTCTTCCTGACAGTTTGCAATTTCGCTGTGAGAGGGGCTAAGGCTAGATATGGTCGTCTAAGAAAAAATTGGTTCGGAGTTTAGGATACCTTCCGTTTCTGTCAAAGTTGTTTGGAAAGTTTCTGCTTTCATTTGCTGACTTCCTAAGATTATGAGAAGATTCCTCTTGGCTGTTTGAATTATTCTTTCCCATGTACCTCCGAACTGTTGAGCAAGCGGTGGTTTCATTTTCCAAACTATGTTTTGCTGCGATAATTGTTGAGCAATATAGGAAATGATAATTCTGATTTTATCCAAATTCATGACCTTTTTCGATGCTGTTAAATTTTTTCCGTTGTCGGAGACTATTATCTCCGGGTATCTGCTTCTTGATACAAAACGCCTAATTGCAAGTAAACAACCATCGGTGTCTAGACTACGGCAAACTTCCAAGTGCACTGCACGGGCTACTAAACACGTGAAAATGCAGATCTACGGTTTTTCAAGCCTGCGAGTACTATCCTCAGTATAGAAAGGTCCAAAAAACTATAATCTTACATTTATGAATGAGAAGTGTTTTTCGGCGTCAGCAATGCGAAAATGCGGAAGATCAGACATCATTGGCGTTATAATCTGAACTCTTCATCGGCGGCATATAAAACATGTTCGACTGATTCTCCTTAGGAACTTTCGAAGACCAAAAATTAAATATTTCTGTTGCAGGTGCGCCCTGAAAATTTCCATCAGCATGTGTTGACAGCTGTTAGTTTGAGCGTCTTGAACAATTAACTGAGTGACATGATCTTTGATGTCCAGTATTATGGGGTGTTTTTGATTCCAAGTTATTGGAGCACGTTTCAGCCTTCCTTTGGCTCGCAAAACTCAATTTCCATCCAAAAATAGGTTGAAAAGAAGAGCTACGTCTCTTGGTTCCAGTTGTTGTCCAGTTTGCATTCTATTAACTGTTTTTCTAAAAGTATTTTGTTGTGAAAGCCTATTATCAGGTAACTTTGAGCTTCATTCTGACTGTTTAGTGTATCTCTTTTTTGCAAACTCTTTGTTGCTTTGTATACGGTTGTTGTTTTTCTGAGCAATCGATTCCAAGTTGAAATTGTTGTTGATTTTATGACAGGGTTCAAACACTTAGGTAATACTAAATTTGTTCATAAAAGTTTTGTTTGATCAAATTTCCAGTATTCAGGGTCTTGCTAAAGAGAATTTGGTCTGTATACCCACTTCTGTTCCAGTTCTGACGGTTTCAAAAATTTGGTTCCGTGGTCTGCAGGTTTGAACTTTCCGGGTGTATGTTTCCATTCCTTCGCCTTAGAATGTTCCAGTATTTTGTTGACACGGTCAGCTGCGAAAATTTTGTCGTTTGTCTGACTTTATCCATCCTAACGTTTCAGTACTATCCGTCCAGAAGTGAACTGAGGAGAAATTTATTGTCGTTTCTGCGGCTACAGATCCAGCTAATTGGGCTCCCATTGTGGCTTCCTCTTATTCGAATTTAGGTTTATTTGTTTACTTTATGAGGTCTGCTCTCAATTTGCTGATGACATAATTCACAGTCACATTTCCTTCATTAGTTGTAGATCTTATCTAAATAACCGTTGAGGTTGCTATATTGAATGCGTCTGTAAAAACATGAAGCTGTTGACTGATCACTGGTCCTGCTACGAGGCATCTTTTCGTTGAAATATCTGGCATGCTGTTGATTCACAAATCCATTTCTTCAGGTAAAAACGAAATTCGACAGGTACTTCTTCGTCCCATTTCTTGCCTTGCTTAATGACTGCTTGAAGAAGGCTTCGAATTTGTATAATAAATGGCGTTATCATCCCCAATATGTCGAAAAGCAAAGCTGCTAATGACAAGAGTTTTCTTTGTTGTAATCGATCAGTTTTGATGTCCAATTAGGGTCTCCTAAACATGAAGTTGTCGTTTTTGACATTCCACGAATGTACCAGAATTCGTTGTGTCAATGCTTTATCTCCTTCAGCTTTTTAAATTAACAAAAAAATCGAATGGTTGCAGAAAAACTCGTCATATAGAATCCTCCTTTTTTTAGTGTTTCTTTGATGCATGTTGTATGTTCGATAGCTTCGTCTGTTGTCTTGAAATTCTCTAAGAAGTCCTTGACGTAAAAAATATTCATTATTGATTAACTGGCTTCAGTTGATAAGTGGTGATTATCGATGACACATTTCTAAAGTACATAGATAGCACAAGAGGGTGAGCTGTTTGCACCAAAGATGTGTCGCGTGTATTTGTATATTGTTTCGGCGTTGTTTTAGTACCATAGAAGCCTTAATGCGTCTTGATCTTCTTTCCGTACCGCTGTTTGCAAAAACATGTCTTCTCTATCTCCGATAACTGCTATGGCAAGCTGTCAAAAGCGTAGTAGGAGTCCATCTTAATTGCAGAGAAGATCTCGTCCATTTAGAAGCGTCTCTTCAATGAATGTCCTTTGTAATTTTATGCTGCTTTTGTTACACGACAAATCTTTTTCTTCTGTTTGTGCTGTACTGGATAATGAGGAAGAGACACCAATTGCTTGCATATTGCGAAAGGATCTCGGTTAGTGTCCTCAACGTAATCTTTTACAATGTCGTTCTGTATTAAGTTGTTGTAAGTGTAGGCTAACTGTTTGTCTTCATTGAGGCGCTTTTCCAATCATCGTTGTTGGTCTTTTGCTAGAAAATAAACATTTTGTAATTATATGTTTTGTTTCCAGGGTACTACAATCTTATACTTCTGTCTGTTTTGTTTTACTGTATGCTCGAAAATTTGTGGGGTTTTCTTGTCTTCGTGGTTGATTGTGTTAGGTGATGTTTTTGTTGTACTCGTTCCTTCACAGGTCTAAAATAATTGAAGCATGTCTTCGTCCGATATCGTCTCTTCTGACTTAACCCTATTGAGCAAGGTTGTGTTATGATTGCATTGGTTCTTCTCTGTAAATTATCTATACGTGTTTCGGACTGATCCTGTTATTGTCCATCCTAATTGTAAGAGAAATTCGTACGGTGTTCCAGATGGTCCGATTGTGTACTTGAGTGGAAAGGTTGCTGTAAAAGCATCGGCTCCTACTAGAACACCTATTTTTTGTCTCTGATTTGCGGATTGTTGATACCGCTTAAATGACCAAAATCCTGACAAACGCTGTTGAGCATCTGAATTGGCACCGTTGGCATTTGAAAGTTTGTGGTAGGAGTCACAAACACTGGTAAGTTTATGATAGGTCTACTGCTGTTGATGACTCTAGTCTCAAGAAAAATTTCTGTTGTTTCTATCGTGTGTTCTGTTCTTGGTATAGTGATGCTACGGGGATTGTAACAGATTTTCTATCGCAAGTTCCTAAAAATTCTGCAATTAATTTGGTAATTTGATCATTGCCAGTTCCAAGGTCAAGTAGAGCGTCAGTTTCATTGGACATGTCCCCGAAAACACTGTTACCGTTATTGCTTGGAGCTGAGCATGTGGGCAAATTGAACTGCTCTGCTGGTTATTAGTGCAGGTGTAGTTCTGGTGTCGTTTATTGCTGCCTGAGAAACTTTGCGAATTCCGGTCTGTTGAGTGCTGATATTGTTGATTAAAATTTCCTGATGTTGGCGGCTGTTGCTGAACATTGGATGTATTGGACACTTGTTGTGATTGCCAGTAATGGAAGTTCCGGTTACGTCTGTTGTAGCTGTTTCTTTTTTTGTAGTTTGTATTGATGTTGCTGTTGATGTTGATGCTGCTGTTGTTGTAGTTGTTGTTGTATCGGCTTCTGCTGCATTGTCGGTTGTAACTACTGTTACCATTTTGTCTAGTATGGTAATTGTCCAGTATGGTTTGGGTTAGTGCTGCTCAAATTTTGATCAACGAAGAACTGTTGTTTGTGAAACTGAACTGGTTTCTGTTTAAATCATCTCCATTGTGTCGATATCCAGATGTTTACTGGTTTTGTCCTTGATTAATTTGCTGTGTTAGGGTGAAATTGTTACGATGAATTGTTGAGTGATGAACACTGTTACAACTGTCTACCTGGCATCTGTACTTACTGTTGCATTGTCCTTTTCGATGTCCAGAAAGTCAATTAGGGCAAAAGCGCAGTTGTCGCACTGTCTGCTGTTTGTCGAACACGTTTTCGCTCAAAAATTCATGACATTTTCCTAAATTGTGGTTTTATGAACAAAGCGGGCAATTTTTTCTGGCGGTGATCCTTTGCTCAGATTTTCCACGTGCGTGTGTTCTTTCATGGAAAGAATTTTTGTTTTGAGTGCGTGGCATGTCTTCGCACGCTTCGGCATACTTGTCTATCCAATCCTTGAAATGAATCACATTTGGATTAACAAGTTTTTTGTGGATGACATTTTTGTTCCACTTTATTATCATTGCGGGAGATAGTTTTTCTTCGGCTTCTCTGAGAACGGCGGATGATTGCAGACCTGGCGTAAACTCGTGAAATAACAAAGTTTGCACTAATTGTCTGAGAAAAGCTGCAAATGAAATGAAGCTCTCTGAGTTGTCTGTCGAAGGTTTTGGCCAGCGTTCCAGTTTGCCAGGATATGCTGCAAAAACAATTTGTGGTCTTCCAAAACTTCTCTTGAGTTGAGTTATTGCATCGTGGTAAGATTCTCCATTATATGAGTTTTCAAAAACGGTTTCCTTTGCGTGATCTGTGAAAGCGTTTTAGAGACAGCAGACTTTCTGTTTGTCCGAAAAAGACACATTATCGAGTATTGTTGATTTGAAATATCAATAACACTTGTGCCTTTTGAGGGGGTCTCCATTGTATGTCTTCAATTGTGTCTTTGGCATAATGATGTTTATGTGCGGACCTTCTGATTTCATGACAAACAAAGATTGCGAAAATGTTCGTTGTTTGAATTGGTTGTGTGATTTTCAGGTAGTTGTGTGGCAGGTTCGAAGTGAACTGTGAGTTGTCTGACATTGGAGCTGTCATCGTATCTCTCCATACTATTCTCTCTGATTGCTTGTATTGCATGAGACTGGTTGCGGCAAGACCTTGTTTGTATTTGAGTGTCAAATGTGTCTACTGGTACTGTCGGACGGCTGTAAGTTGTCTGTGTTAACATGATATTTTCATTTTAAAGAGGTTGATTTCGATTCTGTGATGAGAAATTGTTTCTATTTATTGTTTGTTTTTGTTTATTTGAAGCAAGAGTTCGTGAATTTGTTAGGCAATTTTCTTGATGTGTTGATGTTGGTGAATTGTGCTTCCCCCGCAAGTTTGTAGTTTGGATGCTTGGTTCTTTGAGAAAACTTTTGCGCGTGAAGCGTTTCATTGGTTGGTCCCTTCATCTATGTCACTGTCACTGTCGTCACAGCTGTCCTGTGAAGGACAATTGGTAATACTTTTTTGTGCTATCAGAACTTTTCAGTTCTGAGTTGTTTGTCTGGAAGCTGATGGCTTTTGAATTTTGTTGAGTGATTTACTAATGATGTTGCTTGGGGGTTCTGATTGTTTTTATCGGATTTCACAAACTGAATTGGTTCGGTAAATTGATTATGACAATTGGTTTCAATCCGCTCGTTATGTTTATTGCTCTGTGTTCGCGCGGAAAGTTCAGGTTTGAGTTCCTTACCTTCGTTTGATTCTTTGGATTCTCTATTGGAGGTCTGTTCAACAATTGTTCAAGAAGGCCGCTGTTTTAAACTGTTCCTGTTCCTATCTATTCGCTGATTAATAATTCCGGCGCTGTCTTTTGCTGTATTTTCTACAGTTTGTCCAATGTTACGCTTGCAAGATTTATTCGACGTAACTCCATCTCTGTCGTTTTTTTGCTGACTGTCAGAAGATGAAAGGTTGGCGTCATTTCGAAGATTCAATGATTGATATCTATCAATGTTGACTCCAATTTCACTTGAGACAGGACAAGTGGTATTGTTTCTATCGTTCATTATCGGGCTTGAGTCCTGTTGATGTGATAGAGATTGCTTTGTGCAGATTTCTATCCGATAAAGATTCTCTGGAGTTGTTAGAGAAATTAAGTCGGTTGCGTAAGTTGTATCTTCGTGTGATTTTGGGATGAATTTTTATTGTGCCTCGTGTATCTGTTTGATATAGTTTCAATGAAGACGCATACATTATTGTTTTTGCAACAGGATTGTCTCCTGAAGCACCAAATGTGTTCATCTTTGATTCAGACAAACCGCTCATAATTTTCCTCCATTTCAGCAACGTCGCTGGGCGTTCACCTGAGCGTTTGGCAAGTGTGGTGTTCTCGTTAGTTGTAAGGGTGAAATCGGAGATATTATCCAAAAGCTTGTCCAAGCATGCCAGGGTGATATACGTGAGTTGAAGAGCGTCAACGTCATCGGTCCGATATTTTTCCTCAAGAAAATTGAGTACTGAGCCCCACTCAACCTCACGTCTCATGATTTGTTGGATCAGCGTCTCTTTCCTTTTATCTGTTTTTGGTGCCATTTGTTTCTTTCTAATTGCTGTTTAGAGTTGTTTAGGTTATTCTTGCTTGGTGCTCAATTAGTTAGCAATTTTGAACAGTTTCTGTTTCTAAACAAACCTAAAGGACACTATCAAAGAGAGCCCCTGTTTGGTTGCGCGCAAGAATATTCAGTGTTAGTTGAGGTTGGCGAAAATCTGCTCTTACTACTTCCGTTGACTGTTTTTTGTTTACTCTTCTCAAATCTGTATGCAGCGTATTGCGTGTGAGTTCTTTTAATGGTCAGCCTATATGGTGATAAATGATTATTTTTATACTTTTTCGAAAGAAGATTCCTTTGTTATGGTGTTCTGTTAAATAAGCAAAAAATTTCTCAGACCCGAGTTTGCTTTTGTTGGTGTTGTGATATTAGTGAAGGTATGGTCAAAGTTTCTTTTATCCTAATCTTGGTTGGGTCTGTTGGACTTTGCAGATAGTCAAAGAGCGTCAATTTTATTTTATTTAAGGAAAAAAAAATAAAAAACCTTTTATTACCGACTTTTGATGAGTGAGGTTACTACTTGTCGTTTAAATCTTTTCTGCAACGCAAAACCAAAATCCGAAGTTTTGTCTACTCTTTAACGTGCGCTCTAAAGTAGAAAGTGTCTGACTGTAATTGCCGTGTTCTTTCTTGCTCCACATTTTGCGAAGATTGAAAATTCCGAAACTTCAATATCTATCTACGATAAAAAACGTTTTTTTATCGTGTTGTTGTTTTCTTTATGTGCGTTTATGTGATTGAACACTATCTACTTTAAAGCAAAAAACTATGTACCCGCATCTACAGCTATTAAACTGTTTTCTAAGAAAGCAGTGGTTTTTTGCAAGAAGTTGTGATGCTTTTTTAAGCCTATTTGCACAATACAACTTTTTCAATGGTATAAAGACGCGTGGACAAAATCTTTTTGTTTATAAATATGATATTAGGTATATAAAAATATATGGGTAAATAGGTTGATATAGATATAGGTTACTTCGGATTGAGACACTTTTACTTTTGTTACTTTGTTCTTTGTCAGACAGATGGAACTATTTTCCTTCTCTTTCGGAATGCGTATTTGGTTATGCTATTTCTGCATTTTTTCTGTTCTCCTTCCTTTTTTCATGAATTTTGAATTTTTCCTCTCTCTTTTTTCGTATTCGTTGATGGGTTTTAGTTGCAGTTCTGAATATCTTGTTCTAAAACAAAAAGAAAACATTGAGTTATGTGAATAGAGAAATTCTCTATTGAAAAGAATTCAAAGGTTCTAACTGTCTTGACGTCAATTTTTTTTCAGTGTCTACAATTTTAACTTTATCTCAGAAGTTTTAGTTGCAGTTCGTTGTTTTGGGGTCACCAATGTTGACCAACTTGCTTATATGATTTGAAAATAGTGGTTTCACAAACTTTGGTTTCAGCGGTAAATTAGCATGGAAGTATATGAGTTGAATTATAAATCAAATCATGCAAATGTCAAATTAAGAATCGTTATAATATTGAAGATTGAGCTTCAACAACCAATTTCGTATGAACTAAAAACTGTTCAAAAGCAAACATACCGAATCTTGCGACAACGAAAATTTCGAAGCTTTCTTACGTTCCAGACGCAACATAACGAATATTTCCTAAGCTGTCTTTTGAATTTTCCTATATCGGACAAACCAAGCATACCGACGGTTTCTTACGTCATTTTTGTTCGGTCTTATGTACTTGGAACACCAAAGCTGGTCGGAGCAGTCGGGATTGAGGTTGATCAGGCGGGTGAAACTGAGGATATCAGAAGCAATCAGGACAGAGCCTATCGGGGTAGCCAGTACGCGGGCTGGCTGGTGTAATTGGGAGCGAACGTCGAGGGTAGGAAGTCAAGACCGAGGCTGGTCGAAGCAGTCGGGACTGAGGTCAATCCGGCTAGTTAGAACTGAGATTAACCTTTCCAGTCGGTACAGAATCTGGTTACACTAGTCGGGACCAGGTCTGGTCGGGGCAGTCAGAGCCAATGCTTGACAGGGAAGTCAGCAGAAAAGCTATGACTGTAGTTGTTGGGACGAAGGCTGCCCAGTTGAGGTGTACGTTATTGGTGCGACCCATCCAGTAGAAAATCAACCATAATCAGACTTTGGAACGTTGATGGTCAGAGTTGAACTCGTTTTTAGCACTTTTGAACGTTACGTAACCGTTTTAAAGCTGTCAGCTCCTTGCGTACTCAATTTTCAGGTTTTTGCTGGCTACGTACTCGTTTTAGAATTTCAGCTGTTTGCGTACACGGTTTTAAAGTTTTTTCCTCGGTACGTACTCTATTCAGGTTTTCAACTCATTGCGTACTCATTTTAAGGGTTTCAGCTCCTTTTTAATTCGTTTTCAGGGTTTTTGTCTTCAGACAAAGAATCAGCCATGAAACTTTTCTTGCTGACGGTACAAAAACATTTTAATGGTCGAAAGACCAGTTATTTAAAACACAAACCTTTACAGAGTGCTAGAATAAAAACAAGACTTCAATTTGTCTACCACATTACCTGTAACTGAATATTAGAATTTGTATACTTTTTGTACTATGTTAAAAAAGTACGTCAAAGCCAAATTTAACTGCTTGATAAATTGATTGGGGCAATACAATAAATAGAAATTGTTCCAGCAGTTTAAATTCTCTTGATGTTAAAACCTAAATATTATAAACGATGTTATGAGTCCCAAGAAATCATATAGATCAATTCTATTTCCACTTGTGGGGGAAAATTTTAGCTGGGAAGTCAATCAAACAGCGCAAAACGATATCATCACTCCCGAAGGAAAAACCCAGACAGATCTCCCAGCTTACGGAAAGCTGCAGAACTTTTTTGCAAAACTTCAAAAGTTGCAGATTGTTTTTTAATAATTTTTATTCAACTCTCGTTGCGATACCAGAATTTTTTTATTTAACAGTGAAATAACGTGTTGACAACTAAATAACAATGCCAATTCTGCTTTTTCAAACTAAGCATTCATCATCATTCTTAGTATATAAAAAAGCAAAAAAAATGGGGTAGAAGTTTGCACTTTTCTCAGAGCAACAGTGGTTCAACTTATGCATCTGTTGTAATAGCAACGAAAATTAATTTTAAAAAAGCATGATGACACGGTTTCTATCGCCCTCTCAAAGTTTGGGATATTTGGGATATTTGCTCTAAATTGTACACCGTTACTGGGGTACGAAGCCATTTTAAACACCGGCCTTTCCTTACTGGCTTTTCCTGATTGCGATTACATGTCGTTGTTTGCTTCTGGCTAGCCTTGTTTGCAGTTGTTATTGGTCATTGTTAGGCAGGAAGGTGAGTTTTGACAGGGAGAGAAAGAAAGAATAAATCAGTAAAATAGGAGAAAAAAAAAAGAAATTGATTTAAGCTGAAACTAGAAGAAGGGCCTCGTATACCAATGTGTTGCGTCAATATACACACACGTTATGGATGGATGATTGCCTTGACGGTACAATTTGTGTTAGTTCTTCTTGGCTAATGAATTTGTCTCAAATTGAGTTGAATTGAAAGTTGAATTGAAATGATTGAATTGAGTTGAATTGAATTGAGTTGAATTGAATTGAGTTGAATTGAAAAGAATTGAAATAAAATGAATTGGATTGAATTGAAAGCTGAAATGGATTTGTTATACGTAATTGAGAAACTCTCAAATCAGGTGCTCGCTGATTTTAAATCAGTAAAAAAATGAAAAGCTTGATTGTCAGGTAGTTTACCCAATCAGAAAGTCCAAGGTGCTTTTGCAATTGTTATTTGGGCATTGCCTTTTCTTTTCTATTAGACGTAGAATTAACTAAATTTTGTTCTTTCGTGCGCGCTTGATGTAGTCTTTTGCCAAGCGTATCTTAATGTTTCTTACAGTAGGTGAGTTAGGTTCTTCATGTAAATTTTGCTCGCTATACCATTGAGGTTTCCTTAAACAAATTCTCAGTGCTCTGTTTTGTCTTTTTTGCATGATAGAGATAATCGTTTGCGATTGGTTGAGCCAGCAAGCGTTTGCACATAGAAACAAAGGCCGGTTCCAGGACTTGTACAACAGAAGTAAACTTTCCTGCTCATATTTGAGGTTGCTTGGACAACACAGCTGGAAGATTCGCTTGTTTGCTTTGATTGTGACATCTTTACAATAATGATCATTCGAGTTTAGGTGTGGCATCATGGTTATTCCTAAAAGCTTGATGGTTTTCGCTTCTTCAGTTTGTTTTCCGTTGATGTTTAGCCTGAGACTTGTTTGTCTTTTCAAGGGATGATTTTTGAACAGCATTTACTGTGTTTTGGAGGGGTTTATTTTGATTTTCGGCCTATCACACCCCATTATGAGTATGTTAAGTAAAGCTTGGAGTTTGTTTTGTATTAACTGACTGGACTTTGACGTGTAAAATAATGCAAAGTTTTCTGCGAAATGAGCAATTTCTGCTGGAGTATCTGGAATGTTAGTGACATAAATTAAGAACAAATTGGGCGCCACAACGCTACCCCGGCTGTTGGTGAGAATTTCTCGCTTCTTGTATTCTTGATTTTCACACAAACGTTTCTTTGTGAGAGAAAAGAGTTCACCCAATTGATGATTTTCTACTGTATTCAGATTTAGTTAAATTGTCAATCAACCCTAATCTCCAGACTGCATCAAAAGTCTTTTCTTCAACGAGGCAGATGAGTCCCACGATTTCTGACCACTGGTATGCTTCACTTATATGCTGAGTCGAAACAAGGAGATTATCGGTTGTGCATCTGTTTGCTCTGTATGCACTTTGTTGTGGTCCAAATACTTTGTTTGCTTCACAGTGGTCTAGGATTCCACAGACCTTTGCAACGCAATTGGTAGGGCTAATTGGTCTCTAAAGTTCTGCTTTGTTCTTGTCTTTTTGAGGTTTTGGAAAGAAGAAGCATTGTTACTTCTGAGTCTTTTCAAAGGCATGGCACGTAAGAATTGTTAAATGAGCAAAAAATAATTATTCATATGAAAGCTTTAATGTTTTTTGCTAGCGCCCTCAGTAGCTGATAGCTTATTTTGTCTGGCCCGGGATTTGATTTACTTATATGTTTCAAAATTTTTTTCAACTCTTCAACGTTTAAGAAAATGTCTTCAGTTATTTCTTTTGGACGATTTCTAACAGAAATTTTGGTTTTTTGTTCTGCCTCGAGAAAATGCCTCTGTAAATCTTCATTTTCGTATTGGTGCCCTTTCATCGTCAAACTTAGTAGGCTTTTAAACATTTTTAACCATATTTTCATGGTCAGTTACAGCAGTTGTGTCTTTGAACGTTGTATAAAAATATGAGCCGCTACAATGTTATTTAACACTGGTGACGGCTCGGATTGCGTTCCAGAACCCCTTATTTCCTACTTGTTTCGCTGTTTCAATTCGCTTTCAATTTTGTCTTTCATTCAAACGTTTGAATAACTTCTGATTTCTTTTTGCAAGAAATTGATTTCCCTTCTCAATCGATGGAAAGTTTCATCCTTTGAACTTTTTAGTTGCCTCCTAACTTTTTATTTTCCTTGATTAGATTGATAACCTCTGAACTAATCTGTTGATTCGTATTATTTACGTAGGATTGTTCAATTGATTTTAAAAAAGTTTGATGAGGTTATGGTTTATTTCATACAGTTGTCTCGGATGCTTGTTTGGATACTTTGGTGGGTACAAGCAGGAATTTTCAAAATTGAATTTTGCAGGTTTTTTGACCTTCATGAAATTGAATTTTGCTTTTAAATTGAATTCTGTTTGAAGTTTCGGCTTCAATGAGGTAATTGTCGCTAAGTGGTGGCTGCCGAAAACTTCTAATAATGTAAAATTGTCAAAATATTTGAAGACTGAAAGACTGCAGAAATGTAAATCAAGCATGCTCGGATAACCGTTATTCAGTATTTTGAAGTTTTTGTTATCAATTATTTCCAGCAGTTTTTCGCCGTTTTCGGGGGTGTATGTACACTTGAGCTCTTGATGAGTAGAATTGAAATCCCCACAGATGAACATGTTTTGGAGGTTGCTGCCAAATATTTCAGTAAAATTTAGGTCTTGATTGGGTGAATTGTAAACATTGATTATCCATAAAATTCCATTGATTGGTGTTTCCAAGTTTACATCAATTATCTCTAATGCCTGTCCGTTTTTGTTTTTTTCTGGATAAAATTGGTCTGAACTCTTTGACCTTTATGCGCTTTCTTGCAGTGATAACAGACCCAGGAAAACTGCTTGCATTTGCTTCTGTTATAATTAAATGTTTTTCATGTATGTAACGTTTTTGCCATTTCTGGACCTTATTTAAACAATCAATGTCAATGTTTTCTTTCGTCAGGAACAAGAAAAATTTGTGAATTTTGTTTTCTAAGCCACGACAGTCCGTTCTAAAATTTCAATGTTGTCCATTTTGAAGATTTTGTTGGCTGCTAGACTGAATCATGTTTGTTTTAACAGTTTGCATCAGTTTTGTTTTCCTGATATTATCGTGAATCTCTTGTCCATCTATTCTTTCGATAAATACTATAGAGGCACTGTTGCTAACGACGCTGATAATATCACTATGGGACATGGTATTGAAACTGTTTCTTATTTTACTGAGAACTTCAGCAACTAGAACAGTAAATTTTGTAGTGGTTAATGACTGAGTGTTTTAAGTATCTTTCCATGAATTGGCGCTTGAGTATTTCGTTTCTTGTTTCTGTTTATTTGCTTTGGTCACGGCGTTCTGATATGCGGGACAGCCTCTATACACTGTATGGTGTGAGCCACCACTGTTTGCAAATTTCGCCTGTTCTTGCAACTTTTTACATTGTCTTTGCCTGCACATCGTAGCCATCTTTACGATCGCCTTTACAATCGCTTGCCGAATGACCAAATTTTTGACATTTGAAGGATTGTTTAATTTGAGGTTGTTCTTTAATTGTTTTGCAGCAGTGAAGCACTCAGCCTAATTTAACACCATGTTTGATTGCGGCTGTGACATGGTTTGAGCAATCAGTTATCACGCGAAGCAGTTTCGTTGGTTTTTCGGTGCCCCTGCTTGTTATCCGAAGCACCTTAATAACATTCATAGCATTGTTGTTCAAAAGTTTTTCCTTCACTTTGTTTTCTTGAATGCTATGATGAGCATTTACAATAACAAAACTGGGTTTAGAGTTGGCTTTTGGTAGAGTGTTTCTTGCTTTAGTAAAAGTGTTTGGAAAGACAAGTTGTAGATTTGAGTCGTTCATCGGACATTCTCTTGAACTTTGGTCTTCGGGTCGGATAAGGAAGTCATTGTTGTTTAGAAGCTCCCTGATGCAATTAAGTGGAGAAAGTGGAGTCCTTGCTTGTGGCTTTCCTATCACACTTTGAGGCAGTGCTCCGAATGTGACCATAACGGCGTATTAATCATCATAGGCAGTATTAGGCTGAGCAGTTGGCAAGTTCACTAGAGAACCATTAGGGATGTATATTTCTGCTTGTTCGACAAAAATACATAAATTTCCTAATATTATCTATGTGATTGTTTTCCAGTTTTATGTAATTCTTTTTGTTGCCAAATTCAGAGCTCAAAGCGCAGAATTTGTCATCTGAACGTCTGCTGTTTTATAATTTGTATTATCGAGTAAAATGAAACAAATAAATTATATCATTAGAACAGAATTTTTGTGCGTATTTTATCAAAACTTTCGCTTAGATTTTCCGTTCTAAATGCTTTATACTTACTATTTCTAAGAAATACCAAAACCGGCTTCCCACTAGGATTAAATTTTAAAATGGCTCAAAATCGTCCGTTTAGTTGAACTAAAGTTTTTTGAAGTGACTTTTTTAAATTGGTGCCCAGGATGAGGTCCAGACCAAAATGGCCTCTGATCAGACCGTCCCAGACAAAAGCGACCTCTGATCAGACCAACTCAGACTGAAGTGGCCTCTGATCAGGCAAGTTCCAGACCATTGTCCAGACAAAAGTGCGCTCGAAGCCTTTCCCAGACCATGTAATTCGAGCGCACCGAGAACATGTGTGCGCTCGATGATGGTCTGATCAGAACTAATTCGGTCTGGCCACCTCGAACTGGTTGACCTAGACTAGGACCTGCCTAAGACTTAAAAAAATGGTCGATAAAGTGTTTTCTGCACCTGTTTTTTTGGGGCAGCTCCCAATTAATACAAGGGGCTTTCACTTATCCGTTCAAGTAGCAGTAACTAAATCCACATACAATATCCGTTCAAGTAGCAGTAACTAAATTCACAAACAATATGACATTAGAACTCTCTGTTGCGTTGTATCAGTTTGGAATGGACGATCATGTTTGATTATGGACGGCTTAATCAAGCCTGCCAGAACGTAAACCTGTTAATGCGTAATAGTTGTAGACTACAGTGCATAACACCAGAAATCTCCGCTTGAGTTGAAGACCCTGACTACAATTTTAGTGCGTAAAAACGACCTCAAGTCCTTCTTAACACTTTTCCAAACAAAATTTATTATAAGCGTTGTCGGAAAACGCTTCATCAACGCCAAAACTTAGTTCTGCGCTGTTGTTGGAGCCTACCCACCCAATGGCTGTATGACTAAGTTTACTCGCAAGGTACGGGTTAGGTTCTGGTTGTTTCCCTCCAGTAGCGATTTACTAGACGTTCCACTCTCCTCTTTTTTGTGTTATTTCGCTTTTTTTGTTTTTCCAAAGGTCACCTGGTTTCAATTTTTCGTTTCCGTTCTTTTTTTAGGGCTCTTTCCTCTAATCTCCATTTAATTGATGTAGGATGTAACTTGTTGGTTTTTGCTGTTATAAAATTTCCCGCCAGTAAGCTGGTTGTGATTGTTTAGTCTTGTTGCTTTCTGGGGTGTGACAAAAGTTTGTTTAACTTTGTTAGTGTGCTCTCTTGTTATCTGGGAAAGGTGACTCGCTAGTTGGCGACTTAAAGTAGTTGTGGAGATAGGGCCAGTAAGTTTCTTGACCTTATCAACATTTTTAATATACCACTTCTCTGCCGGAAGTTATTCGGTATTGATGGATTAAGACCCCCCAAGGACCTGTGGTAGTTTATTTTCCCGTAGCTATTCTCCTCCTTCATAGGATGGTAATTAGGTTTGTTCTGTAGTTATGGCTAGTCTGTTTGGTTGAGTTTCTGGCTGTAGTCTTCTAGCTTAGTTTCTTTGGCCTCCTCGCTAGTCGATTCCTTGTTTACGACACGTTCTATCTCAGTCTCTCATTTCAACGTGACCTAGACTCTTCAAGCCACCGTCTTGTTTCCCGTCTTGTCTTGTGTAAGTCGGTCGAATTTTTCCCTCTCCGCTTCACTTTTTTCTGTTAGTTATTTGGATTTCAGATGTTTTGGCTCCGTCCGTCCTTTTTTCCTAACATATCCTGCGTCATCTGCCCGACTTTGTCTATCTGTACGTACCGTTTCTTGTTGAGTGTTGCGTCGCCCTTTCGTCGCTTCTCTTCATGTGACAGGTTTTTTCGTTTCGTTTTGCCTCGCAATTCCATGCGCTTAATGACGTCATTTTTCCTTTCGTTGGTTGCTTCTGCACTCGAAAAAAATTTTCCATTCGGTGATTTGCTGCGCAAACCATCATTCTTTGTTTTGATATAACCCATTTGTGTTTCTGTTTGTGTGCGTGTGCTTTCTCTACATTACGGAAATAAACTTTTGATTCGCGTCTTATTTTGATTGCAACGTTTCAGGACAAGGCTTTCCTATCACACTTTGACGCAGTGCTCCGAATGTGACCATAACGGCGTATTAATCATCATAGGCAGTATTAGGCTGAGCAGTTGGCAAGTTCACTAGAGGACCATTAGGGATGCATAGTTCTGCTTGTTGGACAAAAATACATAAATTTTCTAACATTATCTATGTGATTGTTTTCCATTTTTATGTAATTGTTTTTTATTGCCAAATTCAGAGCTCAAAGCGCAGAATTTGTCATCTGAACGTCTGCTGTTTTATAATTTGTGTTATCGAGTAAAATGAAACAAATAAATTATATCATTAGAACAGAATTTTTGTGCGTATTTTATCAAAACTTTCGCTTGGATTTTCCGTTCTAAATGCATTATACTTATTATTTCTAAGAAATACCAAAACCGGCTTCCCACTAAGAACAAATTTTAAAATGGCTCAAAATCGTCCGTTTAGTTGAACTAAAGTTTTTTGAAGTGACTTTTTTAAATTGGTGCCCAGGATGAGGTCCAGACCAAAATGGCCTCTGATCAGACCGTCCCAGACAAAAGCGACCTCTGATCAGACCGACTCAGACTGAAGTGGCCTCTGATCAGGCAAGTTCCAGACCATTGTCCAGACAAAAGTGCGCTCGAAGCCTTTCCCAGACCATGTAATTCGAGCGCACCGAGAACATGTGTGCGCTCGATGATGGTCTGATCAGAACTCAATTCGGTCTGGCCACCTCGACCTGGTTGACCTAGACTAGGACCTGCCTAAGACGCAAAAAAATGGTCGATAAAGTGTTTTCTGCACCTGTTTTTTCGGGTCAGCTCCCAATTAATACAAGGGGCTTTCACTTATCCGTTCAAGTAGCAGTAACTAAATTCACAAACAATAGTGGATAATTCATTCTCCGAATATTATTTGAATTATCTAAAATTAAATTGACATTAGAACTCTCTGTTGCGTTGTATCAGTTCGGAATGGACGATCATGTTTGATTATGGACGGCTTAATCAAGCCTGCCAGAACGTAAACCTGTTAATGCGTAATAGTTGTAGACTACAGTGCATAACACCAGAAATCTCCGCTTGAGTTGAAGACCCTGACTACAATTTTAGTGCGTAAAAACGACCTCAAGTCCTTCTTAACACTTTTCCAAACAAAATTTATTATAAGCGTTGTCGGAAAACGCTTCATCAACGCCAAAACTTAGTTCTGCGCTGTTGTTAGAGCCTACCCACCCAATGGCTGTATGACTAAGTTTACTCGCAAGGTACGGGTTAGGTTCTGGTTGTTTCCCTCCAGTAGCGCTTTACTAGACGTTCCACTCTCCTCTTTTTTGTGTTATTTCGCTTTTTTTGTTTTTCCAAAGGTCACCTGGTTTCAATTTTTCGTTTCCGTTCTTTTTTTAGGGCTCTTTCCTCTAATCTCCATTTAATTGATGTAGGATGTAATTTGTTGGTTTTTGCTGTTATAAAATTTCCCGCCAGTAAGCCGGTTGTGATTGTTTAGTCTTGTTGCTTTCTGGGGTGTGACAAAAGTTTGTTTAACTTTGTTAGTGTGCTCTCTTGTTATCTGGGAAAGGTGACTTGCTAGTTCGCGACTTAAAGTAGTTCTGGAGATAGGGCCAGTAAGTTTCTTGACCTTATCAACATTTTTAATATACCACTTCTCTGCCGGAAGTTATTCGGTATTGATGGATTAAGACCCCCAAGGACCTGTGGTAGTTTATTTTCCCGTAGCTATTCTCCTCCTTCATAGGATGGTAATTAGGTTTGTTCTGTAGTTATGGCTAGTCTGTTTGGTTGAGTTTCTGGCTGTAGTCTTCTAGCTTAGTTTCTTTGGCCTCCTCGCTAGTCGATTCCTTGTTTACGACACGTTCTATCTCAGTCTCTCATTTCAACGCGACCTAGACTCTTCAAGCCACCGTCTTGTTTCCCGTCTTGTCTTGTGTAAGTCGGTCGAATTTTTCCCTCTCCGCTTCACTTTTTTCTGTTAGTTATTTGGATTTCAGATGTTTTGGCTCCGTCCGTCCTTTTTTCCTAACATATCGTGCGTCATCTGCCCGACTTTGTCTATCTGTACGTACCGTTTCTTGTTGAGTGTTGCGTCGCCCTTTCGTCGCTTCTCTTCATGTGACAGGTTTTTTCGCTTCGTTTTGCCTCGCAATTCCATGCGCTTAATGACGTCATTTTTCCTTTCGTTGGTTGCTTCTGCACTCGATAAAAGTTTTCCATTCGGTGATTTGCTGCGCAAACCATCATTCTTTGTTTTGATATAACCCATTTGTGTTTCTGTTTGTGTGCGTGTGCTTTCTCTATATTACGGAATTAAACTTTTGATTCGCGTTTTGTTTTGATTGCAACGTTTCAGGACAAGTTCAGATAAAATTGTATAACGAGGATAAAATTAGAGGCTGACCGTACTAACATCTATAGTCAAATCGACAATGCGGTTGATAGCCAAGACAGGAAATTTATGATTGAAAATCTGATTGTAAAGTTCAAAGATGTTTTTCACTAGTGTATTTGATAAGATTGAGGAGCTTTTTGGTCTTGCACTTAAGATTGCATATCCGGACACCGACTGTAGGAACGCAGAACAAGGGTTAGAGACTGTAACAAAGAAAAACGATGAAATGATAGCTGAATCCTGATGTTACAAAAATTCAATCCAAGTCAACGGTGCAGCAGAGTCAGGGACATTTCTATATATCTCAACTCAAAAACAGGTTCACATTTGATATCCTTGAATAGACCAAGCCCAAGTAGAGATGACTTGAAAAAATTAAAAATAGAGCTGCGCATTGCCAGACGGCGTCATAAAATTAAAAAACTAATGAACTTGTGACTTAGATTTTCAACAGATTGAGGAGGAACATAGTCAGAGGGTAGAGTCAAAAAAACTGATTCAATGGACGCTTCACCAGCATATAATTTCCACACCGGGGAACTGAGCGATCTGTTCACTGAGAAAAAATGGGTCAAGAGCAAGAAAAATGTTAAAGATAGGGTTAAATGTTCCCGTCCGGGAACATTGCTGATTATGCAAATGAACCGATTTTGCACCTTTCTTGTTCTATCGTCCGATCACATCAGACCACCCCAATTCCTGTTTCTTCATCCCAACCTCCCAACTCAAACCTTTCTGAACTAAAAAAATGATATTTGAGGCTGACAATCTTAACAACAATGCACTTCCTGAAATCAACAACAACCAGAAGCAGGCACAGCGTCAATACACGCCACCACCAACAGTAGTGAGCTTATGTATGCTAGCTCAAATTAGCGCCCGAACACCGCCCGGCAGTTGTTTCAAGCAACAATGCATTACGATGATCTGCATTTACACAATCAGCAAGCACGCAGGTCGAGCATGGCAGGAAGGTTTAACCTGGTCAGCTCTCATCGTTCTCCTTGCTTAAATGAACTCGCTAATGCTCTGCCATGTTTTTATCCGCCACAGGCACACATAAATGCACCCTCCGCTTCAACCCCGGTCCTCCTCCATATGCCCGCAACTCCAGTAAATCCCATTTGAATGTCGCTTTGCTCTCTCACCCCCTGTATAAGTATTCCCCACCAAAGCTCCATAATCCCTTGTGAAATAATGCCAATCAGTTACCCTCATCTCTGCCTACACAGATTAATAATTCTCCTGCAAATATTCTTCTACCCCAAGTACTTTATCCAACGGCTCCTCAACCGAGATACCTACCTTTCCAGCATCAATTCAATCGAATTCATTTCCACTCGGTGGAACATCAGAAAAATTTAAACGCGTACCACTGGCCCCGTTATTTTACCATCATGTTCCTACATCGCTCAGTTCCTCCAATCATGTGCAAGCAGCAGCAAGGTCCCAAATCAAAAAACACAAGAATTGACGCAACCGAATCCCCTTAAGTCTCCCACCGATCATTCCTGCAACCTATGTAGCTACTGCTGTGAACGCACTGTGGTGGATTGGCTCACCGCATCGCACACCCTTGGCTCCTTCTTTGGACTCCGCGCATTTGATAAAGCAGTTGCCAAATGCAATCACTAATAAAATGAAATATACATTGCCCGAGTTAAATTTGTTACAGGACGATGGTCACACCCCGCAGAGTCATGTATAGTTTGTGCAACTTAAAAACGCGATAGATTCACAATCCTTGACTGATAATGTAAGGCTGACTTACTTAAGAACTATAGTAGCTGGAAAGGCACAGACCGCCATACCCGAGTTTACATATTCTGGCATAAGGAATAAGGATGCATTCAGGGCACTTAAACGTAGATTTGGCCAATAAGAGGCAGTTGTCAGTGCACACTTAGACAAACTCAGTTCTTTTCATCGCCAGACAGATGCACAAAAGTCATAACATCATAAAATAATCTGCTACTATTTCGAGGCTTCTTGGGGTCAGTTCCTGATTTTCATTCAACGCTGACTTGAAGAGCGCCTCGCTCCTTAAAACAGCATTTCACAAAATACCATCAAAAATTTGAGAGTCTTTGTCTTACTCGACGGTCCAAAAGCATGGGTTTCAGCCGACTTTCCTCGATTTCAATGGCTGGTTGATCGATTGACTGGAAAAAACGATGACTTGATGAAACAAACAATATCAAAGACAAGAACTGAAGATACACCCGACTCAGTAGTCAAGACAAAGTTGCCTCAAAAAAGATAGCTGCGAACACTCAAAACTAAGAGCCCTCAGAGACAGGCCTCAACATCGGTAACTTCTCCATCCCTCCATGCTCTTGCTGTCTTGTGTGTAGGTGTAATCATCGCATTTGTTAGTGACGGGTGTATACAGAAAAATTTACCACTCAGGGAGCAGAGGTAGTAGCTGAAGCAAAACTGTGCTTCTCATGTTTGAGGTAAGCTGGGAAATGCAGGCAGAACGGTTGCAACAGCTCCCAAAAAATACTTTCTTTTAGAGCTGTGAGGGTTTATCCATCAAAATCGTTCATAACGAACAAAAAAATTAATTACAATGCTAGCATACGTCAGAGTAAACCTACTTTATGTAAAAGGTGACCCATTTGCAGTTGGTAAACTTATCTGGTAAAGATACCACGGCTTTTTTTCTGTGCAATGCCGCTTTGAGTAACACTTGGGGTCCAATAGTCTTACAAATAGATTTGGTTTGAACGGTAAAGCATTGAAACTAACAGTCAAGGATGAAATTAACAAGGAGGGTTTTGACACCAAGGTCGTTAAATTGATTCTAAAGCCACGCAAAAATCAAGCATTCAAACTATTCAAAGTCATCCATCACGTGAAAGAAATTTTGAACGTAGATGGTCGCGTAATCAAAATTAGGGCGCTTAATCAAACATACCCGAACCTGGCAGCTCTAAAACTGGTAACATATTGCTACGGAAACATCGATCTGATATATGGGCAGGATATTTATCATGCCAACCGCCCGTTAGAGTACTTCGCTGCCGACGAAAAGTGATTTTCTTTCGCCGCTCTCTCGCCCATAAGCTGTGTTTTAAGTTGCCCTTTAGCGTCGTCTTCAGGTTTAGTTTCGAATTGTTTCAAAGCTAATATGGCGTAGGAATTTGTACTCACTAGTCAAATAAAGTGTTGGTACGACATCAAATCGTATGGCGCTATTAAGCAAGTAGACCCACCATCCACCGCGGAAGCAGCAGGGCTAGAAATTCTTGAAAATACCATAGTGCATAATGGAAAAAGATAAGATGTCGGAATGCTATGGTCTGAAGATAAGATCGAATGGTCCCAACAATTACTTCTCATTTTGATTAGTGGCTCACGAAAGACCAATCGTTCAGAAAAAAGCATTCAATTACCACTAACGAGGAATAAGGAAGGGCTACGCAGTAAGGTTCGTAGATGCCCACAAGGTGAAAAGTTGCTCGGAACTTGAGTGGTACAACCGATTGTGAACCCGGATAAGCCGGTCGAGGTTCTTAGGGTACTAACTGGGCAGCTAATTTTGACGCGCATCTCTTGATAAGTAGTTATTCACCGGACCCGACCTAATACAAAACATAATGAATATACTCCTACGATTCATACAACATCCATTTGCCGTAGCAGTCGACATTGAAGCAATGTTCCTATAACCGGAAGTACTACCATGTAATCAGCCATCTTTTTGCCTTTTATGGCAGAAGGACCCCACCTCAAGTGTCTTGTACACCAGTATATACATGACATTGTTGGGGCAAAAGTCTCGCACACCTGCGCTCACCTTGCAATTCAGCGCACGTCATGAGATAAGGCCAAAGATAATCCGGAAGCAGCCAAAGCGTCCTTCAGACCTTCTACTATCAATAACCGTTATGGACTAATACCTTGATTCAGTGAAAACCCCGAGAGGGCTCCTCGTAAGGTTGAGAAAAATGGTTGAGAGAATCGAATTGATATTCTCCTTATAGTGGGTTTTGATCTTACCAAGTTGACAGAAAGTGAGAACATTCTAACTGACCAAATTGATGGTTCCGCTCAATCTACTGAACCGAAAGTTATCGTTTCATCCAATGAGGTATCAGTACACGTGCTCAGGCAAAAACGGGATCAAAACAGAGACAATCTGATTGTGAGAAGCTGCAATAATATCACCATATCAAAAATTTTAACACAACGCTTGGTTTTAAGTCTATTGTCAAAGGACTACAAACCAATTGGCCTTGTTGCACCGTTTGCTATAGCTGCTCGTTTAATCGCAAAGACACAGCTGGCAGACATTTTGCATGGTGCTTCGAATAGTGGCTAATATCACTATGCCCAGACATTACTTTTCCGTTCACATATTTGGTGATAGCTCACAAGACGTATTCAGTGCTGTAAATTTTCTGCGGGGTCAACTAATTTGCACTTACGGATAGATTGAAACAGAGTTTTCGTTCATCGTGGGTAAGGCCCGAGTTGAATCTATGAAAATGATGACCGTTCCGAAATTGAATCTGCAAATCACTTTTCTCTCTGCTCGCTGGAAGAATATATATATATATATATATATATATATATATATATATATATATATGTATATCGAGCACTGACAGTTAACATGAAGAGAGTTCTTATGTGGACAAATGCTACCATCATCTTGCAGTGGGTAAATTCATTCGACATACACCCCGTCTTCATTTAAAACTGTGTTAGTGAAGTCCTGGAGTACACCAGTGTTGATGAAAGGAACGGCGTCGCCACTTGTAATATTCTGTCAGATAACGTGAGTGGTATGTTTGGTGTTTTTTTGCAATCTACTAACTTGATGAGGAGTCCTGACTCCTTGAGTATCAAGCAATTTACTTTAGTACTAAATACAGACGTCGTTGATAACATCAAGCTCAGCATTGCAACCAAGAAACAAGATGATGACTCCACTTCATCATTAGACGAATCCACAAACACGTCCGTTAAACAAAAAAGCATTCCAATAATCCCGCTGATAAGTTTAGATCTTACCAA
Source organism: Convolutriloba macropyga (assembly GCF_964194025.1). NCBI lineage: Eukaryota > Metazoa > Xenacoelomorpha > Acoela > Convolutidae > Convolutriloba > Convolutriloba macropyga. The sequence goes on along the minus strand of NC_134481.1, from coordinate 6,670,398 downwards.
AAACTTCTCAGTGTTACCGCCTATGACCTCCGTCAATTAAAGTCTCACGAAAGTTACCGCACCGTTGAAGGAAACATAACACAGCCTGTTGAGCTTGACGAAGCCGAGAGTAATCTCCAGTATTTTTCAATGAGCGTCCATTAGAATCGAAATATAAAAGCAGCCGCATTGCTGGGCTTATGCCATCTATTGGGTCTTATGGTCTCCTGGTTTCTTTTGGTCGACTCTATCAGGGCATCGATTTCTTACGGTCAAACATGAACGAACGTTATGCCATCCTTAAACTACGTTCTTCTCTGCGTTTCATCAAGTCAAATTGCGTCTTTTGCAGAAAGTTCTGCGCAGCAACCACTCAACCGAGATGACGGCAGACTAACCAAGGGAGAAACTCGCATACAGGTCTTCTCCCCTGACCAAAACCGGGGTTAATCACTTCGGCGCATTCTACGTCATTGTTCGTTTGACTACCAAAAAGAAGTTGGGATTACTCTTGATTTGTCTGACTACTCGTGCTGTCCATATTGCAGCCGTACCGTCCATGGACATTAGTTTTTGTGTAATTGGTGTGGAGCGGTTCGTCTACCGCCGGGATATGACTGCTACGATTTGGTGAGATAATGTTACGACCATTTGGAGCGGAAAAAACGCTGCGTGAATGTATTGAGGAATGGTTTGAACGGAACGTACGCATAGGGCCATTTAGTAGAGTTTCAATCCGCCCAGTGCGCCAAACTGGAGAGGTTGGTCCGTACTTTTAAGAAATTACTATACACAATCCTAGGTACACGTCGCATCACAGATGAGGTTTTGAACACTATTCGAACACTCTATTTTGTTTTGTTGAACACCCACTGAACGCACGTCCGTTAAAGAGCCCGATAAGCGCCGACCTGTCCGACCTAGGGGCATTAATAACCAATCATTTTCTACTTGGTAACCGAGCAATAGGAATTCCCTCCACTGATGACGTCCGGACCGCTCGTCAAACCGCTCGATAATCCTGTATCGATACTGCAAAGATTTTTATCCGGGCCGGAGGATGTTATTGAATATAATGAAACAAATAATTTATATCCTAAGAACAGAATTTTGTTAGATGATTATTAGATAGAAATCTTTAGTCAGACAGATTTTTGTCAGACAGAGAATTTTTAGACATCTTGATTCTTTTGCCTTTACATTGTAAAAACCTATTATCATTATTCCGGGGAAATAGCAAAACCGATTTCCCACTAAGAATAACTTCTAAAATGGTCCAAATTCGTATCTTCAGCCTAACAATTTGGATTTTGGACGGATTACTTTAAATTGGTGACTTAGACTAGGACCTGCGTAGCACTTAAGCTAGATTTGCCGAGCTATGTTTTTATGCATTTGCATTGATGTTGTGAGAAAATTGCATTGTCAGAACCCTTGATGGCTTCATATTTAATCGTTCTGGAAGAAATATAAATCAGTGTCGATAGAGTGTTTTTTGCCCATTTGTTTTGTGTTGTTCATTCAAAAGACTTTTTCGCACTTACCCGGGTCGAGAAAAAGTTGGAAAATTATGTAAGATAAGCGGTAAAAGGTTAGTCATTTCACCGAAAAATATTGTACTTAATTTTGCGGTGAAATGCGGTGAATGCTTCGAAATTATGTAAGTTCACCGCTAGAGTAAGCGGTGATCTTACAAAACTTCACCACAATTCATTGCTTAAAGATGTAGTTTCACCGCCCTTACAAGGGTTCCAACCTCTCCCCCCCTGCTTGGCATCCATTTCTTCTTCCACTGCGCCATCCCTCACTAACTTCTATTATTTTTGTTTTGATTATAAATCAAATTCATTCTATTTTCTGTAAAACATGCGCGGCGATTTTTTTGTAAGATTTGCGATTTTTAGCGGTGAAGTTACATATTTTAGCGGTGAAATGTGGTGATTTTTGTAAATTCACCGCGTACTCTAGTGGTGAAATTACATAAATCCACCGCTTAGAAAAAGTGTCAAAAAGATGTAAGATTAAGGGGTAGTTTTAGTGGGAGGGTAAATCTAGCAATTCCTCCCTTACTCCCCTTACTCTTAACAATTTTTTGTAAGCGGTGAATTTAGGTAAGTTCACCACTAAGTTGAGCGGTGAATTTATGTAATTTCACCGCATTCGCAGCCTACCTTCCATAATTTTGACAAGTTTTTTGAAGCGGTAAATTTATGTAATTTTACCGCTAAATTCAGCGGTGAAATTATGTAATTTCACCGCTAACAGTCGATAAAGGTTTTTTCACCTCATTCACCGACTGATTTATGTAATTTCACCGTATTCACCGCTTATCTTACAAAAATTTCTGCATTCACCGCTTATCTTACATAACTTTGCGTTGAATGGCGGTGAAACCTTGACCCGGGTAGTTATTGGGAATTTGGTCAGGAATTCTCAGCTTACCTGAAGCGGCCAAGGTTTCCTCGGAAAGCTTCTAAAATTGCAAATCAATTTGTGATATTTTTAAATCAATTATCGTTGCGATAGCAATATGTGCGTAACTTACAACTAAAGTAAAATAATATCAACTAAAGAATACTGCAAAATCGGCTTTTTCTTTCATAATCTCTAGGCATTCATTATCATCACTTTTACTATCTAAAAAAGGTCAATGAAATAGTTTTTTTTAAATTCGTAGTCTTCTCACCGCAATATTGGCTCAATTTATGCAACTGATGTAATTGTCAAAAAATCTGATTTAAAAAAGACAGAAAGCTTGCTATCGCTCTCTCGAAGCTATTTAGAAACTTGATTTTGCCTTAATGTTTGAAAACTGCTTCATGATAATATCAACCGTGAAATAATATTCAACAGTACTCTACATTCAATAGCAACCCAATTCTTTGTTCGATTACGGTGGAAAAGTATATAACATTCTCAGGAGCCAGACAAAAACGTAGAAATTTCAATGATGCGGCTTCTAGAAAACACAGTTATTGAGTCAAGTCGCTACTATTTGTTTTCAAAAATTCCGATTTCAAAAACTGATTTGAGACACCGTTCATCATCATTTTAATACTTGAGACACCATCATTTTAATAATTCTCCCCTACATCATAAAATGTCAGTCCCTTGTTTTTTTAAACAATTTTGTTAAGCATTTTCGAATATTTGGACCGAAAAAGAATATTTGTTAAGCATTTTCTGTTTACCGATGGCAAGTTTTTTTTTAAAGTTAGAGAGAACAACTTATACGGAAATATTTTTTTGCCAACAATGCAACAAACATTTCAATATTCGCCAAAATACCAGTTATTCAAAACAAAAATCTTTCCAGACAGCTAGAAAAAAAACAAAATTTTAGTTAGCCTACCAAACTGCATGTCATTGAAGATTAGACTTTACATTTTTTGTACTGTGCCGAAAAAACTAAAAATATTCGCTCGCTAAGTTGATCGGGGCACCACAATAATTAGAAAAAAAGCAGCCATTTATATTATTCTTGAGATAAAAATTTCTTGAGATAAGATTGATGGAAAAAATTTTGAAGTTTTAGACCTATGAACTCATATAGTTTCTTTTTACATCCCTTTTCGGAAAAAAATTAAAGCAGAAATAAATTAAACAGAGCAAAAAGATATCTTCGCTCCACAAACATAAAACACACCAAAGTAAAAATTTCTGAGCTTATATAAAGCTGAAAAAATTTATTCGTGCAGAGTGTTTAAAGTTGCAGATCATTTTCTATTATTTTTAATCAATTCCTAGCATGAGAGAACAGCATTTGCCTAAGTTAAACAGTGAAATCAAGTGGCCAATTCCACCTTTTCATACTACGCATTCATCATCACTCTTACTATTTAAAAATAGCGTTAAATTGTGTGGAAAATTTCAATTTTCCCAGGGCAACAGTGGTTCAAGTTATAAATCTGTTGTAATCGCTCTGAAATTTGATAAGACGCATAATGACACAGTTGCTATCGCGCTCTCAATGTTTTCTAGTCACTCGGTTTAGCCTCAATATATGATAACTTCTTCGCAGCGGTAAACACCCGTGAGTTATCAATCAACAGTAATCTGCATAGAAGATGGCAAGCTGGTTACATTTGTAACATAAGAGACACCATTTATATTGTTGAACAAATTTTGTACATACTTATGAAATTATTCTAACGTTATGTATGAGATAGTTTTTCTAGTTGTTTTTCATGGTTTTTTTTGCCAAAATCATAGCTCAGAGTTTGTCATCTGTAAGTCCGCTGTTTTATAATTTGTGTTGTTCATTCAAAAGTTTCTCCCGCATTTTTTATTGGGCAGGCTCCTTGAAACGGCTACGAATTATTGATACTATAACAACCCAGCTGATAGCTGGATTACTGTGAAAAAAGGAATTATATATATATATATATATATATATATATATATATACATATATATATATATATATATATATATATATATATATATATAAATATATTTATATATATATATATATATATAATATATATATATATATATATATATATATATATATGTATGTATATATATATATATATATATATATATATATATATATATATATATATATTTACTGGTGGTAACAGAAAGTAAAAATTTAAATGATGGGGCATCTAAAGAACCGATACGAGTCAAAACTTGATGAAAGACAACTTCTATGATTAGTTTGATGCTTTGCCAGTGCATCATAAAAAGTCTGTCTCTGATTGTTTTAAAACACTTATTCAAACAAGAGAAATGGAGCCAGTACTGAGGCATTTTTGTTAAACAAACAAAATTTACAATAAATTTACAATAAATAATAAGCATACAATTGAAAGCATAGTTGTTTTTTTATTTAAGGAGAATAACTTATACTGAAATTTGCTTGCTGATAATACAACAAAAATTTCATTTGTTTGTCGAAAAGACCAGTTATTCAAAAAAGAAACACTTACAGAAAGCTAGAATAAAAACAAGATTTGAAATGGTTTACCACATTGCGCGTCACCGAAGATTAGATTTTAGATGCGTTTTCGTACACTTTCAATGTACTGTTTTAAAAACTACGTCATAGCCAAAGTTATCTGCTTGATAAGTTGATTGGGGTTCCACAATAGAAAATGTTGTAGCATTTTAAATTTTTCTGGAGATAAACTTTAAACTTTATAGAAAATGACTTGACATTTTAAACCCATGTGATCAAATCAACATGCAGTATGGAAAAGTATTGAATCGGCAACTTAATTCAACGGCCCAAAAAGATATCTTCATTCCACAATGATGAAGTCCACACAGTCAAAAATTTCGAGCTTAACTGAAGCTGCAAAAGTTTCTGAGGAAAGCTTCTATTGCTGCAAAGGTTTTCGTAGTTTTTTTTAATGAGAATAACTTACAACTGAAATAACGTGTTGACTACTAATTAAGAACTCAAATTCTTCTTTTTCACAACTTACAACTCCTTTATCATTACTCTTACTACATAAGAACTGGCGATAAAAAAGCGGGGTAAACTCATAGTCATCTCACGGTAACAGTGGTTTACGTTTTCCAACTGTTGTAATTGCAACAAATTTGATTTAAAACATTACCAAATAATTGTTCTTGCCCTCGCGCAATTTTTCACCTACCCGCTTTTGCCTTAATGTATGATAGCTTCTTCATTGCGATAACAACCCTGAATTATCTATCGACAGTACTCTACATAGAGGTTAGTAAATTTTTAGAGTACTGTCAGAGCTATGTAGAAGTTTGATTGAGTGACATATATTGTACACAAGTTTTCTTACATTATATATATATATATATATATATATATATATATATATATATATATATATATATATAAGATCGTTTTCTAGTTAGGCTTATTACTTTCATTTTCTTGCTGAATTTTTATTATATTTGATTGGCTGTTGAAGATCGTTCTAATGATGCAATATTAAAATGGCCTGAAAATTAAGATATAAAGAAACGAAAGAGAAAAAATTATTAGCAGGGGAGTTGATACTGTTGAGTGGGGTGAATAAAAGTTCCAAATTATGCAGAAATAACACAGAAAATATTTAAAGATTAAAGAAAATTTAAAAAGTGAAATCCTTTTTAAGGAGACTCATGAACTTTTGTTTAGATTATTCAGACAATTGGTATTCGATAATTGAAATTCGTTATTATCATGAAAAATGAAGCTTAGACAAAGATTACATAAAAAGGGGACTTTGGGGCCAAAATGACGAATAAGAATGATCCAATGACCTATTTCCCTAAAAGCAGATATATAAATGCATATTAGGTAAAATTTTAATCATTCTTGCCAGACAAATTTTTGTCTCATTTTTACGTCTCAGTTAGAATAATTAGTTAATAATTTAACTTTAGCATGCTAAACTTTTTGACCAATAGGACCATTTTTGCTGGATTATGAAAATATGATTCATTTTCTCACCAATTGCTTCCCAGATTTATTGATTCTGCCTCTGAATTAGAGGTTTTAGATATGGCGAAAATAACAAAGTAAACAAATGCAAAAGTTAA
>NC_134481.1:6500665-6663709 GCF_964194025.1 Convolutriloba macropyga | reverse complement strand
CAGAACCCTGAAGAAACACCAACAGAAGAGACTTCATGGTTCAGTGATCACAGTACCTGGCCTCAGCTTTAACTTGAATGCACACAACTTTCGGAAAACCGCCCAATATTATCTCTACAAGTATCCCAACGAAAGTATAGTGGTTTGGCATGATGTTGTGAATAACTCCCTATCTCAACACAAGAGTAATGGATACACCCAACTGAGTGAGAACCAACTTGAATCAGTGCTATCGCGGTTTTCAATCAGAATCAAATCTATCATTTACTGTCAACGAAGAAAACTTCCTGACGTATTTCAAACACTAAAGAAAACGAAATTGCCAGTGGTCTCGATAATTCGAGACATATTGTCACGAAAGAAAGCCAAAGATTCCAAGTTTGTACGAAGATATTTTCGACTACATCAGCCAGCAAATACAGAACTGAAGACTTTCTTTATTGTGAAGAGACATAAGGGAAGTGCTAAATCGATTATCCAAAAGAAAAGACCCCCTTGACTATCAAAGGCTAGACGGAACAAACTAAAGGAACAAAACCGAAATCAAATGCAACTCGAAGATATGTACGAGCCTTTTTCTGACTCCGAACTATCTGACATATCTGAAGATGAACTATTCTTTGATTAATATTTTTGCTATCTGAATCCTTGTTTAAGTACGAGGGTTTGGTGTGCAAGTTTATTTCTTCTCAGTTTCAAGTTCTATCTTTATGATGCGTTCTCAACTTGAATTCATTATCTGATATCTTTTTGCCCCGAAGCTTGTTTCCCCCTAGTCTTTTCGTACTGAGACCTCGTTTCCGTACAAGGGCTCTAGTACATAGCACCTCCACTTGTATCTTTTTGTACTGAGACCTCGTTTTTGTACAAGGGCTCACGTACATAGCATTCCCCTTGTGTCTTTTTGTGCTGAGACCTAGTTTTTGTACCAGGGCTCAAGTACATAACGTTCCCCTTGTGTCTTTTTGTGCTGAGACCTAGTTTTTGTACCAGGGCTCAAGTACAAGTACATTCCATTCCCAGCTCATTCCATTCTCAATTCTTTTCACATCATTCATAATGCATAAAACGCGCCTAAAATCTGCCTCAGAAACTCAAGGCAAATGCAAAACATGCAAAAGTGACATTCCTTCAAGTGAAGAAGTCTTCCGTTGTGTCGCGCGTGATTGCATTCTTCATCTGACTACAATTTGCACGGGTTTTTCTGAAACAGCAATAGCTGGTCTCAAAGAACTTGGAAAAAATGTTCTGCATGTGTGCAATAGGTGTGTAGAGAGGAATAGTCACGAAGAACTTCTGAACTTGTCGGAGAACAAAGAGAAACATCAACAACAGGAATCAGCTTTAAGTTCAATCCAAGCAGAGATTAGCCAAATCAAAAAAGCTGTAGAGTTTCCGCCCAGGAAAAGCCGCAGCAGCCACCACCTAAACCCAAGGTTGCGGACCCACCACCAAAAAACATCGAATTGAATGGTATAAGGCTCCGAGGAATCCCAGAATCAGAAGACAAAACCCCCCGTCAGAGATACGAGCATGATAAGCGAGCGGTAAACTTGATGTTGCAGCACCTTAACATAAACACGGAAATAACAGGTATCAGGAGAATGGGAGTTTTTCAAGCAGGCAGAGCGAGAACAATTGTCTTCAAAGTTGCAACCAAATGGGACAAACGGCTTATCCTCTCCTCTGTCGCAAAGCTTAAAACATACAAAGAGAAGGTTTTTCTGAGCAGAGAGTTACCACCAAGTGAGGCGAAATTAGAGTCCCAGTTCTTAAAGAAGCGTCCCAGTTCTTAATTAATCGACTCAGGAGTAGACAGGAAAAGTCTGAGAATGAAAGATGGCAAACTCCAACTGAAAAACGGTGATGACTGGCAAAACGTACAACTGCAAGCGGATTGCAGCTGACTAGATAGTAGCCCAAAGATAAGCGTAATTCGTCTCCTTCAATACAATGTTAGGAGCATCCTCGATTTCATTCGCCGCCTGAGTTTTGCAAATATTCTCTTGAAGCTTGATTACGACATCCGTTGCCTCACTGAAACTTGGCTCACTAACTGCATTCCTGATTCCAGTCTTTTTCTGAACAACTATGATGTGTATCGAAACGACCGAGAGGCCACTGTTGGGTCCTCAAAACATGGAGGTGCTCTAATCGCTATAAAACATTCAGTTCGGCACCAGAGACTGCAATTGCCACTGAAAATTCCAGACGTTGTCATGATAAAAGTTGAACTGGGCAGTTACAACTGTCTTCTATGTTGCATCTATAGTGCCCCTGGAGATAGTGTTTATACCCTCACATGTTCACAGCTGATAGAACTGCTGGCCCATATGAATTTCACAGCGCCTCGAATTGGGTGCACTGCAATATTTGTAGTAGGAGACATCAATTTCTCGTCAACATCCTGGGGAACAATGTACTCCTCCGATCAGAAAGAAATGAGTGTTCTTGAATATCTATTTGAACACAATTTTACTCAACTCATATTGGGGAAAACAAGGCAATTAGACGTGTTTTTGACAAACAATCCTGACCCAGTTCTTAGTGTGTCAGTTGAGAATCAAGTCAAATCGGCTCACAGCTCAGACCACGATCCTTTTCTCATATCGCTCGAGTCCGGTTCTTCGGTTAGCTCAGCTGTCAAAACTCTGAATAAAAAGCGAGATCTTGCCGCGTTTTCACTAAAGCAAGGCGACTGGCAGGGTTTAGAGAAGTACCTAGCGACAAACCCTTTTGCGCCTTATTGCTTTAGCAATGTGAACCTAATGGTGGATCTTTGGTATGACTGGCTTTATCAAGCGTTTGAAAAGTTCGTGCCTAAGAAAACGAAACATAGAATTAGTCTGCCTCCTTGGGTATACAGCCAAAGCTCCCACCTGATGAAAATCAAACAGAGGCTTCGCAGGTGCTCACAAGAGAACACGAAAATGATAGCCAAGCTGCGAGATATCTCAAATCAACTCGATAAAAGCTTGGATTGTGATCAATTACAGTTTGAAAAGTCAGTATTCGAGCACGGCGCTTTTTCGGAGATCCAAGAGTACCTTAAAAGCATCAAGAAGCCGCCTTCGATACCAAGTGTCTTACACCTGGACGACCTTTCCGCATCAACAGATCAAGAGAAAGTGGAACTGTTTAACACTTTCTTCCAAACAGTTTTTACCAAATCTGACTACAAAAGAAAACCTCTCACTTCCTTGCCCGCTCTTCGAAGCATTCACTTCGAAGAGTCAGAGATATGCGCAGTTCTGGAAAAACTGAAGCCAGGCAAGGCCAAAGGGATAGATGGCTTAGGAAATCTCCCTTTGAAGGCATTGTCCAAAAGCCTTGCGAAGTCGCTAAAATTGCTTTTCAACACCATATCTAACAAGTCAACCTTTCCCGATCACTGGAAAAGAGGCGAAGTGGTTCCTATCTTCAAAGATGGTGACAAACAAAATGTCAAAAACTACCGTGGTGTTGTCTTGCTCGATTGTGTTTCAAAAGTGTTAGAGCGTCTTATTTTCGAAAAACTCTACCCCCGTGTTGAAAGTCTACTATCGGATGATCAGCATGGATTTCGGAAAGGCAGATCAACAACAACACAAATGATCTGTTATCTCAACGAAGTGTTTGAAAACATCAACCAACCGACATTGTTGTCGCTGTATTTGGACTTCGAAAAAGCTTTTGACAAAGTCTGTCATGAGAAGCTGTTGGAGAAGTTGTTGATTCTGGGCTTTGGAGGACCCCTATTAGCACTCTTGGAAAGCCATCTGAGCAACAGGTCGCAAAGGGTCCGCATCGGGAATTCCTACTCCCGGTATCTTGAAACATTAAGTGGAGTTCCACAGGGCTCAGTACTTGGACCGTTCTTCTTCATTCTTTTCATCAACGATCTCCCGAGTCAACAAAAGTCGAAATCGTTTGGATATGCAGACGATTTTAAGATTATATCACAAAATGCAGTTACTCTCCAAATAGATGGACATAGACTCTGGAAATGGTGCTCAGAAAACCAAATGAGTCTGAATCTAAAAAAGTGCAACGTTGTTGCTTTCAAGGGGACTGCGTCAGTTGCACTGGGAGGGCATATTCTTAATACAGCGGCAGTGCAAAAAGACCTTGGAATACAGGTCTCCGAATCTCTTAGCTGGGCGTGTCATGTAGAGAAGCGAACCACCTAAGCTCTCAAGTGTTTCTACATGATCAAAAGAAGCACGCTCAACACCACAGCTTGGCAAACCAAGAAAGCAATTGTTCGTAGTTACATAGTACCTATTGTGTCATATGGAGCTATCCTATTCAAGGCTAGCAAAACCGATCTGCGAATCATTGAAAACGTGCAGAAGAGAGCGGTTAAATGGATTTTCAATAGAAAAGACAATGACTGCAAGACCAGCTTGCAAATCCTGAATCTTCTACCCCTCTCTCTTTATCACGAGCTGCATGTACTATTAACCTTCATATCCATCGTTAAGAACAACATTGATGTTGAATGGAGGAACTACGTTAGCGTTGGGGAAGAGCAAGTTACCAGAGCTGGTCAAATCACTCAGTATAAATGCAAAGTTTACAAGTTGCAAAAGCAAGAAAGTGACTTCTGGTATAGGGCTGCCCACCTCGCAAATTTATTCGGCCGGTATCTCTCAGGAGATGTGTGCGAAACACCGAATATCAAGGGGAAGCTTTCTGATGTTTACTCATTATACTTCGATCAAAAATATGACTTCAACAATGTCTGCACTTGGAGGATTTTCTGCAACTGCTCGGACTGCAGAGACCTTAACAAACTGAATCTGTGACAGTAATTACCAAACAGGGAACTTATGAAACCCCTGGGACTGAATCCCTAAAGCCTTTATTATTATTATTATTATTATTATTATTATTATTATTATTATTATTATTATTATTATTATTATTATTATTATTATTATTATTATTATTATTATTATTATTATTATTATTATTATTATTATTATTATTATTATTATTATTATTATTATTATTTGTCAGCTGATTTGCCAGCTGATTCGGCAGCTGGTTCGCCAGCGTATTTTACAGCTGATTCGTCTGCAGATTTGTCAGCTGACTACTTAGCCGATTCTTTTGCCAAATGATCTGTTATCTCAACGAAGTGTTTGAAAACATCAACCAACCGACATTGTTGTCGCTGTATTTGGACTTCGAAAAAGCTTTTGACAAAGTCTGTCATGAGAAGCTGTTGGAGAAGTTGTTGATTCTGGGCTTTGGAGGACCCCTATTAGCACTCTTGGAAAGCCATCTGAGCAACAGGTCGCAAAGGGTCCGCATCGGGAATTCCTACTCCCGGTATCTTGAAACATTAAGTGGAGTTCCACAGGGCTCAGTACTTGGACCGTTCTTCTTCATTCTTTTCATCAACGATCTCCCGAGTCAACAAAAGTCGAAATCGTTTGGATATGCAGACGATTTTAAGATTATATCACAAAATGCAGTTACTCTCCAAATAGATGGACATAGACTCTGGAAATGGTGCTCAGAAAACCAAATGAGTCTGAATCTAAAAAAGTGCAACGTTGTTGCTTTCAAGGGGACTGCGTCAGTTGCACTGGGAGGGCATATTCTTAATACAGCGGCAGTGCAAAAAGACCTTGGAATACAGGTCTCCGAATCTCTTAGCTGGGCGTGTCATGTAGCTTAGCGTTGGGGAAGAGCAAGTTACCAGAGCTGGTCAAATCACTCAGTATAAATGCAAAGTTTACAAGTTGCAAAAGCAAGAAAGTGACTTCTGGTATAGGGCTGCCCACCTCGCAAATTTATTCGGCCGGTATCTCTCAGGAGATGTGTGCGAAACACCGAATATCAAGGGGAAGCTTTCTGATGTTTACTCATTATACTTCGATCAAAAATATGACTTCAACAATGTCTGCACTTGGAGGATTTTCTGCAACTGCTCGGACTGCAGAGACCTTAACAAACTGAATCTGTGACAGTAATTACCAAACAGGGAACTTATGAAACCCCTGGGACTGAATCCCTAAAGCCTTTATTATTATTATTATTATTATTATTATTATTATTATTATTATTATTATTATTATTATTATTATTATTATTATTATTATTATTATTATTATTATTATTATTATTATTATTATTATTATTATTATTATTATTATTATTTGTCAGCTGATTTGCCAGCTGATTCGGCAGCTGGTTCGCCAGCGTATTTTACAGCTGATTCGTCTGCAGATTTGTCAGCTGACTACTTAGCCGATTCTTTTGCTGTTTTATTAGTCTATTTAAAAAGTCATCTGCATCTCAGTTGGACATTTCACTTTTAGTTTCCAATTTTGGAAGATGCATTAGTGCAAAAAATAACAAGAACTCTTTGAGAACTCTGCATCAAACTATCACTGCTATCATCAGTACTACCATTTTCTGATTGGAAATTTGCACCTCCTGAATTTTTCGACTCCCAGAAAAGTTTGAAACTCTCTCCAGGTGCAGGTTCCCGCCGCTGAAAGTTGCCACTGGGCAGCCAGTTAGAGGGATGCACTGTGGGAAAAGCCACTTTGCCATAGAGTAACCCTAGTTGAGAAATCTTCGGTTTTTAAACGTAAGAATTTGTCGGTATTGTCGGTTTTTTCTAGCCAAAAACGACGAAAGCCCTTACGATTTTTTCGTCGGTATTGTCATTTTTGTTCGGCATTTAATATAAGAGAGGTTCGGTATTGTCGTTTTTAACGTAGGAGAGATTCGGTATCGTCGTTTTTTAACGTAGGAGAGATTCGGTATTTTCGTTTTTAAACGTAAGAGAGATTCGGTATCGTCGTTTTTTTAACGTAAGAGAGATTCAGTATCGTTGAGAGAAACATTAAGAACTATCATATTTTGAGTTTTCCTACCACGAATAAACATGGAAGAAATTTCGGTCGGCACGTTCTGTTTCAAACGTAACCAACCGTCAAAGAACATACTTGTAAACTACAAGAAAGTATGTCCAATCCCAGTGAGAGTGAATTATTTAAGAAAATTTTCATCAATATTCAACAAGTTTGTTACATTCTAAAATTCAAAAATAATCAAGAACTTTATATTTGCATAACTAGTTTGGCCAACAAGCTAAAGAAAAATTTTCAGGAGTTTAGCACACTTTTCCAGAACTTTTCTTTGAGACTTACGTTTGAAATTCCTGCCAAAAGAACGCTATCGTAACGTTTGACTACATTATAAACAGAAATATGAAATTTCCCAATGGAAAAATCCGACAATTTCTTGCGTCCAAAACCGAACATACCAAAGTTTCGGCAGCTGGTTCGCCACCGTATTTTACAGCTGATTCGTCTGCAGATTTGTCAGCTGATTACTTAGCCGATTCTTTTGCTGTTTTATTAGTCTATTTAAAAAGTCTTCTGCATCTCAGTTGGACATTTCACTTTTAGTTTCCAATTATGGAAGATGCATTAGTGCAAAAAATTACAAGAACTCTTTGAGAACTCTGCATCAATACTATCACTGCTATCATCAGTACTACCATTTTCTGATTGGAATTTTGCACCTCCTGATTTTTTCGACTCCCAGAAAAGTTTGAGACTCTCTCCAGGTGCAGGTTCCCGCCGCTGAAAGTTGCCACTGGGCAGCCAGTTAGAGGGATGCACTGTGGAAAAGCCACTTTGCCAGAGAGTAACCCTAGTTGAGAAATCTTCGGTTTTTAAACGTAAGAATTTGTCGGTATTGTCGGTTTTTTCTAGCCAAAAACGACGAAAGCCCTTACGATTTTTTCGTCGTTATTGTCGTTTTTGTTCGGTATTTAATATAGGAGGGGTTCGGTATTGTCGTTTTTAACGTATGAGAGATTCGGTATCGTCGTTTTTTAACGTAAGAGAGATTCGGTATTTTCGTTTTTAAACGTAAGAGAGATTCGGTATCGTCGTTTTTTTAACGTAAGAGAGATTCAGTATCGTTTAGAGAAACATTAAGAACTATCATATTTTGAGTTTTCCTACCACGAATAAACATGGAAGAAATTTCGGTCGCCACGTTCTGTTTCAAACGTAACCAACAGTCAAAGAACATACTTGTAAACTACAAGAAGGTATGTCCAATCCCAGTGAGAGTGAATTATTTAAGAAAATTTTCATCAATTTTCAACAAGTTTGTTACATTCTAAAATTCAAAAATAATCAAGAACTTTATATTTGCATAACTAGTTTGGCCAACGAGCTAAAGAAAAATTTTCAGGAGTTTTGCACACTTTTCCAGAACTTTTCTCTGAGACATACGTTTGAAATTCCTGCCAAAAGAACGCTATCGTAACGTTTGACTACATTATAAACAGAAATATGAATTTTCCCAATGGAAAAATCCGACAATTTCTTGCGTCCAAACCGAACATACCGACGATCTCTTATGTTTAAATACCGAACATACCGAATCTTTCTTACATTCCGAACCGAACATACCGAATCTCGCAAATCCGAACATACCGAAGCTTTCTTACATTCCGAACCGAACATACCGAATCTCGCAAAACCGAACATACCGAAGCTTTCTTACTTTCTAGACCGAACATACCGACAATTTCTTTCATTTGAAACCAATCATACCAAACAAACCGAACATGCCGACCACTTCTTACGTAGAAATTCGAACATACCGAACATTTCTTGTGTCGTTTTTGATCGGTCTTCTCAACTAGGGAGGAATTATTTTTTCAGACGGCCAGATTGAGGTCCACGATCAAAGTTAACACTTATCAGACCCTCCTGGAGTTCATATCCTGTCATTTTGCGCTTCAATTTCGAAGTGTGGAACAATTTTTGGAGATGAGAAGAGTTGTCTGAGCAATTGACTGGCAAGTTTCTGCTTAGGGCCCAGGTCTAGGTACAGACTTATGAAAAGAAAATGCTCGACCAAAATGCACTATGAAAAGACCATACTCGAATAATTTGAGCTATGAAAAGATTTTAGCTGGACTTTAAGACATTCTGGACATTAGCTCGACTCAAATTTTTCGCAAAAGACTTTAGCTGGACCCAAAATTTTACAAAGGTTTTTGAATCGACCCAAAATTTGGACTGGACTTAAGCTCGACACAGTGTTTGCAAACAAAGTCGAGTTAAAGTCTTTTCATGGGTCCATCATTGGTCTTTTCATAAGTCTGCTTTTTGGCCATTAAAATTTCCAGTGCAACATTGCAGATAACGTAGTCAGCGTGTATACTCTTTCTTTTTTTACGATTCAGAAAAACCGCAAATCCCTCAAAAAACTGCATTATTTTTTTAAAAAAAGAGTTTGTAAATTTGCTTGGAAGGGAAAACAAACTGCATAACGCCGAAATTTTGTCATGTTTATTAGGACTAGGGGCAATACACTTAAGCCAGCTGGTTGCATTGAATCAAGTAATGTGGTAATATATTCGAGCTGCCATAACTCTTTATCTTATGTTTTGCTGAAAATCTTAAGGCTTTTGGCAGTTTTCCAAAAGTTTGTAAGTTTGAATGCTCTGGTGCAAAGCTATTTAGTCTTGCTCCGGCTCTGCTTCTTTATGTACAGAAGCATAAAAAAATTGAAAAATATCGGATTTATGAAAAATCTAATGGTCGACCCATGAAAAGACCTTTACTCAATTTTGTTGGTTATGAAACGACTAATGGTTGACCCATGAAAAGACTTTAGCTGGACTTTCTTTGTTATGAAAAGACTTATGTAGCTCGACTTTAACTAGGAAGCTCGACCGTGTAATTATAGTCATTATTGGCCCCCTACTAGACTTTTAAAGTCTTTTCGTAAGTCGAGTATTAGGCCTGGGGGGGTGAATTGAGTGTTCAACAGTGTGATCAGAGGTACGACCTCAGCTCAGCTCAAGATCAATTTGTTTTTTGCTATTAAATTTTAAATATTAACATTGTTTCTTACTATTTGGTATGCTCGTATTAAAATATCGTCTTGTAAAACCTAATAAAAACTGATCGGTCTAAAATTTTAAATAATGCAAGCTTTGTTTTTTATTGCTCCACTTAATGATAAGTTAATTTCACAATTTAATGCAAGTTAATTTCACCACTTTGCTGTTTTGTCTTTTTTAAATTATATTCCCAATTTTGGTGAAATTTCGGGCAGAATTTGGGATCCCCGGGTCAAGGTGACACCGCTAAGAGTCGCTAAAAGATGTAAGATTTGCGGTAGTATTGAATAAAAAGTGTGAGATTGGCGCTCAATGCGATGAATGCGTGAAAAAAAAACTTTTTAGAGGTAAAAAATTTTTATTCAACGCTTAAGCGATGAAAAAAATTTACCGCTAAAAATCGCTTAAGCGTTGAAAAACTTTTCACAGCTAAAATTGCAAATCTTACAAATATACACCGCTAAATTCAACGCTTATCTTAAATTCACAGGAAAATTCAATGCAGTAAGTGACAGATGGGGCAGTGGAAAAAGAAGTTGTTTATAAAGAGCAGGTGAAAAGCTCGAACTTGTACGCGGGAGTTTATTTCTTATAAGAAATCCAGTGAAGGCGGTGAAAAAAATTTCACAGCATTCAACGCTAAACGATGCGGGCGCTTTGCGGTGAAATTTTTCTTTTGGTATTCACTGCTAATCCTACGTCATTTTTGACCAAAACTTGACCCGGGTCAATATAGCTATTTTATTTTTTTGTACTGCCCAGATCTTCACTAAATATGCCGTTGTCTCGAGCACGAGTAACAAGAAATCTATTAATATAATAAAAGAGTTCAAAATCGCCTGAAAGTACACAAATTCACAGGTATTTATAGTCGCTATCTGAATGAAAATTTACAGAACTGTAGATAAAGATAAACTGATATTGGTTTATATCCACCTTAGTTTTGAACAAGTTTTACCCCTTACCGTATATGGCAAGTATTAGTGCAGTTTTTTGCACTTAACACATTGTTTTCCTAACCGGAGAAGGTGTCATTGATGTCTACAGAAAGGATCATCTATTTGGTTTATGGCTGCCAGTGATGATGGGAAGTTCGAGTTAATCGCTCAATTTAATGGTTTATGTGCACTGTTTAACTTGTGGTATGAAAAAATTGAAGCAACGACTCAGATCAAATTAGTAGCCATTAAATAATTTCGTTTGCCCAACATCAGGTAAGAAACTTTTGTTTGTTTTGAAGTTTTAACTTAAAGTCTAGGTTCTGATCGTCGCGATATATCGCATCCTCCCTCTAATTTAACTAAGTTTGTAGCGAAAGCTTCTCCAATTTGTTCCGGCAGTTATTTTATTTCTGGTTAAAGTTCTCGTGGCCCCTGAAGATTGTTCTCCTACAGTAACTGATGTTTCCTCATTGGAGTTGGGAGTTGCCACGTCTCCTTTGTCCCTACTGTTCTCAGATTGTGAGTCAGTAGGTTGCTGATCAGTCGATTCAGTCTTGATGTCATCAGCTTCCCGCCGTTAAAATTGATTGTCACCGACAAGCACTGTCTTGTTTGAATTCTCTGGCTAGATGAAAGAAGTGTTCATTCCTTTGCGTATAATGGAGGTAGCTGGAACTGTTGATGATGTGCTCATTGGTTTGAAGAGGACTGGTTCACACAGATCAAAGTCAGTAACTGCTGGAAATCTGACTTTCCATCCGAGCATTAGTTCCACAGGAGTTTCGACCCTCGTCTTTGAAGTATTTCGCTGTGTCATCAGAGACTGCTGTACGAAAGCGCCAAATAAAACGTTCAGATTTGGAGTCCGGGCTTGAATAGCTCGTTTCACTGTTTGGACTGCTCGCTCTGCAAGTCCCATTGCTATTGGATGATAGATGGTTGACTCCATTTTTTTCAAATTTTCAGTGATTCATACCACTGATTTAGGTCACCGCTTACAAACTCGGGAACATTGTCCGATACTGACGTTTTTTTATCCCAAATCCTGCAATGATTTGACTCAAGAACAACTTCTCTCTTTGTGATGTTCTTTTTCCCGCATGGAAAACTTATATCAAGCCGGATTGGGCAACTAGTTCTACTAAGATTTTACTTTGGTCCTTTACGTAGCCCTAGTCTATATGGAATCTTTCCCAAACGTCTGCCTCTGGCCAAGTCGATACTGTTTTCCCCATGCTGGGCTTGTTTTCTTCGCTCCTTACACTTACAAACATATCAAAGAAGATCTTGACTGATTCCGTGCCACCATGCTATCATTAGGACTGCTGTTTCATTTGCTATTTTGCCTGGGTGTGTCTCATGAGCTTCTGCCATCGCCAATCATCTTAGTTTGGGTGGATTAAAAGGCACAACTCCTCGAAAGATGACTCCGTTGTGGATAGTTAAGGCGTCTTTTTGTTGATCGAAACCTTTCTCAGCTTCCGAGCGCTGTTTCCAGTTTTGTCTTTTTAATCATTTGATGACATCTATGAAGAGTTGATTCGATCCTAATTCATTAGCTATGTCTAACTCGGTCACCAGGTCGGATTGGACAAAATAGATATTGTCGCGAGCAAAGCCGACCAAATCATTGTCGTCGTTGTCATCAAAATCTAATCTGCAAAACCCTCAGCGTGGGAGGATCTACTTTCCGGATGTATATTTCAATTCGAAGTCGAATCCTATCAGCGCTATGGCCTATCTCGTGATTTTTGCTGATGCTGTATTACGAATTTCCTAGTCTGGTTCAAAGAGATATTTGAGAGGTTGGTGGTCAGTTTGTAGAGTGAACCTCCTTCCGAGCAGAACTTTTTTAGTCTTGTGACCTCAAAGACAATCGGAAGTGCTTATTGCTAAATATTAAATTTATTTTGCTCCACTTGCGACAACCGCTTTGAGACATAGATCAGAGGTATTTCTTTCTGTGAGAAGACCCTGTCTATTGCTTTTTCAGAAGCGTCTGCTGTCACGGTCGCTCCTTTCGTCAAACTGTAAGGCTGAACAATTGGGCTGGCACATAAAACAATTTTTATAATTTCAAAAATTTTCTGTTCTTTTTTCCCCATCTGAAGTCCTTTTTCGAATTCCAGTCAAAGGTAACATTTTTGTAGCAAAATCTTGTTTCATTCGTCCATGAATTCTCGCATGGCCTGCAAAATAATCTAATTGTTTCATATCTGATGGTGGTGTTGCCATTTTGATCTTTTCGACAAATTTAGGTGAGTGCTATTCCCTACTTTGAAACAGAGTAATCAAGAAAACTAACACTCGAGACTGGTTTAGCGTTGGTTTTCCTTCCGTTGAGGGTGAAATTCTTCTCACAGAGTTGACTTTTGACCCCAAGCATTCGTTTCTCGTATTGCTCCTCTGTTGTTCCATATACCAGTAAATCATCTTGAAAAATCAACACACCCTTGATTCTTTTGAGAGTGGACTCAATTCAACTCTGGAAGATTGATGAAGAATTTTTAAAGCCCCGAGGAAGCCTGTACATCTTAAAGAATCCTTGCGGTATGTTGATTATACATATTTCATTTGCGTCCTCGTCCAATTCTATTCGATAGTATGCGTCTGATTAGTCAATTTTGCCAAGGTAAGAGGCCTCATGGTTATCATGAAGTATTGTCTCCGTATCTGGAAATGGGTAATCCTCGTCAATAACTTTGCCGTTAGTGTGAACTTTAACATTCACGTTAGTGTGAACTTTCAGAGCTCCAGTTTTCTGCTGCCAATTTACTGGGGATGCATATGTGACCCCAACTTGTAGCACTGGCTCCAGGATTCCCTGTCGCACCATCGCGTGAAGTTTTTCCTTGACTCTGTCTTGTAGAGTTACAGGTATCTTGTTGTTGCAGGTTGCTTCCGTTGCACTAAACATCACATGTTATGGATCCAGAAGCGTCAGTTGATGACCATCATAGGCCTCGAGACGTGAGATGTTCCCATCTGAATGAGGTTCACCATGCTCAGTCCAGATGAAAGATGATATCACAGTTCTATCAGCACCGGTATAAACTTGCATTTTATTTTTCTGGTCTTTTATTGTAGTGTATTCCCATGTCGCGGACATTGTTGACACGTTTTAACCATGTAAAGTACATTCCCATCTCCATTTCAGAAGATGTTTGACCAGACAACTTACATTCTTCCTCACAGAAGTTGTTGTGCTGGTCGGACTTACCTGGCCTAGGCTGGGTTTTACTTTTGCACCTTTTCGCAAAGTGCCCCACATTTTCAAACGTGTTAATTTTCTTCTTCAAGGCCGGACAAGGCATGCTACTGTTTGACTTACCTTCTCATCCATTACACAGGTGACCATTGCCTTTACTACGAGTGAACTTTTCACTCGGTCTCCTGAAGGTCTTTTTGTTGTTGTATCCCACTTCCTCCTTTATCATAAACAGTTTATTACCTGTTGAAGTGCTCACTTAAACCATTGCTCGATTTCTGAACTGTAGGCTCTTGGTCTTTTTAGAAAGAGTAATCGTTGGTTCAGCTTTGATGCCGTCTAAAATTCTTAATATTGCCTCAATGTCTCTCAAACCGGAGATCACTGCAAGTCACAATAGAGTGCTTCTTCTCTTAATCGCGCTAGAAAATCATCGTCGGATTCTCCAACGCATTGGACAATGAACAGATAATTAGCCCTTTCTGCCGTTATAACTCTCTCGCTGGGAGAAAAATAGTTAATTACCAGTCTGATCTCTTTAAAAGGAGTGCCTAGGAATTTCTTAGGGCTCATAAGTCTCCTAAGTTTCAGAAGTGCAGCTTGTCCCCACACAATAAAAAAAGAGATTCGTTACCTGTAGGTCCGAAATTGTATCGTCGGTGTTGATTTTGTCTCTTTCTTCTGTGCAGAAAATTTACAGGAAGTTAGTTTCTATCAGTATGAAAACTTAAAGAAACGTCTAGATATAGATAAACTGATGTTGGTTAATTTACACCATAAGCTTGAACAAGTTTTTTCCCTTGCTGTTAATGGTTAGTGGTGTTTTTTGCACTTAACAAATTTTTCTCCTAACATGAGAACGTCTCATTGATATCGACCGGGAGGAACATCGTGTTGGTTTATGGCCATCACTGATGGTAGGAAGGTCGAGATAATCGCTCAAAATTATGGTTTTTGCACACCGTAAACTTGTGGTGTGAACAAATTTGAAACCATTAGATATACTTGTAAAGATATAAATTTACTTCACCAACATCAGGTAGCAAAGTTTTGTTTATATCGAAGAATTAACCTAAACTCTAAGTTCTGATCTTCGCGATATATCACGACTTTCATGTACTGCCCGAATCTTCACTCAATACGGAAACAACGGGTTTTTATAAATCAGTGCATATTTTTTCTACATTTTCTATATTCGACATTTACCTCTGATCGAACCAAGTCGAATCAAAAGGGCTGCGGGGAAGGGGATAAAGTGCCATTCAACTTCGTTTTTACTATGTTTCAAAAACAAGCACAAATGTTCATAATATGCAAACTCTGGAGTGTGATGTGGCCCTAGGTCGAACAGTCTCATCAGACCGATTTCCGGACAATTGACTGTTGAGTTATTAGAAAATCTGACCAGGTCAGTTTATGGGAAAAATAAAACGAACTTTGGTGTACTCAGGGGGCAAAGTGTCAAGAAAGATCTGGCGAGTCTGATCCGATCCGTACTGATCAGTGGGTAAGGAATATAGTAAAGGGGATGATCAGAGATTAGATTCCTGATAAAAGTCTGATCAGAGGTAGAACTGAAAATTGTCCGCTTTTGATTTTGAAACTAATATGGGTTTATGCCCGCACTATAATTGACAAGAGCTAGGTTAGGTTTGGTTAATAGCGTTGATTGAGTTGTTGATTAACAGACATCAGAAAATGGCAGGTATTCAAAAACAATGAAAAAACACTCCAATAAAAGAAGCCTTGAAAAAAAAACTTAAAAAACAAACGCATGCAGAAACATGTTAAAAAATAAAAAGCTTGCACCAATATGATTGACTCCTATTCTGATGCTTATCGGGAACCATGCAGCGTGTCAGGGTCTATGCTAGATCCGACGTGAATACTGCGGAACTACTTATGACAGTAAATTTAAATATATATATATATATATATATATATATATATATATATATATATATATATATACCTTTATACTTGAGTAAGATTCGTAGAACACGGACTTCGTTATCAAATTTTTCATCTTATTCTATGGAACACAATTTGTTTTAAAACTGACACAGTTTGTTGCTTTTTACCTTTTGTTTCTGTAAAACTAAAAACTCGGCTACAAAAGGTGTTATTACAATCTGTGAGGCTCTTGCTTTCTATCTTGATTGACTTAGTTTGGACTTTTGGACTGAGTTTTGCAAAAGCATGGTCTGATTTTTCAGCTACTCTAGTTAACGGACTTTTTCTAATCATTTTTTTACATTAAAAAAAGTAGTTGAACCAAAATCATTGACCTGCTCCACCTGATTACCAAAAACCTCATTCTTCTCAAATTCCACCTCCCAGCATCCACGCAAAGTCTCTGAAGTTCTGTTGTTTTTCTGAGTTCATCAGTTTTTCTTTGGTTCACTGTGAAAAAAAAATGTTCTCTTGAATCTCTTGTTAAATTGCTTCTGGTCTTAGTTCTCTCAATGTTCCCTGCTTATTAATCTTTAGCAAAAATCTCGCATACATATTCAAATTAGCTTTTTTGTCATTTATAAATACTGTAAAATTAACATACAGATAGAGATACTCCAAGATTGAGTAATGGAGATAAACATTTGGCGGTTGATATCATCTAGCATAGAACTGCTTCGTAATTGTTCAAACCGACGCCAACAAGAAAGTTTTATGAGTTCATCTATAAACCTATATTATTTTCAAAAGCTTGAAAAAAGAAAGACAGCGACTGGAAACGATGTAAAAGAAAAGCTTTGAAGAATATCTGGAAAATCATTCTCCTTCAGAAGCACGGCATAAAGTCAGCAAAAATTTTCGCGAGTTGAATCCGAGAGATAATGGTCTTTTTAAAATCTGATACGACGATTATCGTTTACAAATAAATTTGAAGAAGATCAGCGAAGCTCAAACTACGTTTTTTGCTTAACTATTTGATTCGATTATCGTCGTTCTTGTCAGTATTGTCAGTCTCAATTTGCTTTAAATACAAAAGAAGTACAGTACAATTAATTGCGGACGAAAAGGTGGATGATACTTTAGGGGTCGAAGGTTCGAATCCTGACAGGGACTGTCATTTTTGTAAGATTTTTAGAACGGCAAAAACCGACCATTCTTAAGTTTAATTACCGATGAAAAATGACAATTCTTATGTTTGCGAATCCAACGAAAATTTCAACACGGGTAATGATTAGTTTCATAACTTTTTATAAAAGAAACTGCACCCTAACTCAATGATTTTGTTGGTAGAGAAATATGCACCAGAAAATTATATCGACCTTGATAATGAACATTATTGGTTCTGTCCGATTTTGGAGGTTTCTGTATTTATAATCCAAGGTACACGGAAAAATATTACAAAAGATCAAAAAAAACAAAGATTTGAAATATGAGATCAAATTCATACAAAGAGAGAGAGAGAGAGAGAGAGAGAGAGAGAGAGAGACAGAGAGAGAGAAAGAGAGAGAGAGAGAGAGAGAGAGAGAGAGAGAGAGAGAGAGAAAGGCCGACATTCGGACTGTGCTCACAAGCCATCAAAGTTTTCATAAACAAGTTAGAATGGGTATTTCTGTACTTAAAACTATTCTTATTACAACTCGTTCCTAAGGTGGAATATTGAGGTACCATAGTTTCAACAAAACTAAGCTTTTTATTTACTTCGTTCTTCTGATCGCATAGTCTAAGAATTACCACCTTAATATCCAGATCTGTATTAAAACAATAAAGTTCAATGAAAAATGACATTGATCTGGACTGGCTCCCTAGGAGCCAACGAATTGATTTCAGAGGTAAATGGTAAACGATTTGCTTCATGAGCACAAAATTTTACATAACAAAAAAACAAAGATGCTCGTTTATGAGCATTCGGAAATGATGTTCCGACCCAAGCTCACCTAAATTTTTGACTTAATTGTCAACCACATGAAGAGATAATCCAAAATAGATGTTTGAGTTTTAAAAAAAATCTTCACTCACAAAAAATACTAATTGAGTTACATAATGCCCTGCCTCACTACAGCGCTCACGAGATCTGCCATCATAAAGATTACGAGAACAAAAAGTACAAACAACAAATTAAGCGAAAACAAGTTTCACGGCAAAACTCAATATCTAATTTTAAAAGCTCCAGTAACAACGTCAAAATTCTATCATATAAAACTTTAACTACATAAATTTTCTTTGTCCTAACTAACAAGCAGATGGGACTTTTCCTTAAAGAGACGACAAAAAGGAGAAATAACAAAGCGAAGTTCAAAAAATAATCAACTTTTTTTGAAACAAATAATTTCAAACGTCTTAAAAGACATTAGCTTTAACGATAGAAATTCTGAGAAGTTTACTAAAAAGGTATTACGAAAACAATAGAACCCGTTTTTAGTTAGACTGAGCCATCGAAACGGTCTAAAGATGCAGAAAACCAAGAAAAGGTATTACGAAAACAATAGAACCCGTTTTTAGTTAGACTGAGCCATCGAAACGGTCTAAAGATGCAGAAAACCAAGAAATACAAACAATTTGCAAAATCACTATCTATTGAAGCCATTAAAATAGTTAGCTAATATCTGAATTTTGGTTTTTTTAATTCAATAATAGTTTCAAATATTAATTATACTAATTCACCTGAAATTAAACAGAACAATCAATTAAGTTCATTTGAGCCTCATTTAATAATCATTGAGATCTGTTACCACGCAAATATGGTTAAAGAAGAGAAAAAGAAAAAAAACACAAATACTGACCAGTCACAAATCTTTTATGAAAACGCATATTGTCCAACAACTAAAAAATCAGATACGATATAATATGAATAGACACGTTAAATTTTGAATTACCAGGAATTTTATACGACTTCTCAATGATGAGAAAAAGATACAAATTGACGAAAAGAATAACAGAAACTGAATTTTAAAAAAAAACTGTTGAAAACGAATAGTATCATAACCTTTAAGACTATTCGCTTTAAACTGACAGCATTCATCCAACCCTCAATTAGAAATTTAGCAGAGCTCTCAGCATTCTACGACTACAAAAAAAAACAAAAAAAGTCAAAAAAGCAATCTCAAAACATTTAAGAGAGAAAAGTGTCAAAGCTTTTAAAAAATGACCTCTTCTGTTAGAACTTTTCTGTTTTCAATAAATTTTCAACGGTAATTTCATTCTTCTTTTTTAAGCATATGAGGTCAAAAAATCATCAGGGAAAATCAGATATCTTAAAACCACGAAATTTTGTAGAAAAACCCGTAGTCTCAATGCCAATAAATTCAAAATCTTTAATCGGAAGTCAATAAATAGGCTAAGTTATGCCACAATGAGAGAACAATGATTTTTCTCATTCATAAATTATCGCGAAAACATCAAAATAATTCCTATGGCTATGAAAACAACAACAAATACAGGCAAAAATCGAAAATAAGTAGACAAGTGCTAGAAGAAAATGTCGAAGCCATTTAAACAATAAGCTTTTCTTTGAAAATTTTATCAATGATCCATTGAATGTCTTCTCTAAACCAACGGAAACCATCAATATGAGAATGATGTGGTGAGATTTCAAAAGGAGCTTAAAGTGTTGAAAATATCCAAAAATTGAAAAAAAATTATGAAAATTCGTGGCATCCAAGTCGTAAAACAACAGTTACAAGACAAAAACGCCAACCAGATTAATTGTGAATGAATTAGACATGAAGGTGGCCCTTTCACCGCTGAGAATGACTTATGATTCATTATAATTTAATAAAAAATTTAAGATCGGTTAATGTTCGAACGAAAAATTCGATAATTTTTTTAAAACTCTCAACAACTGTTCGCTGTCCCTCAAAGCACTAGATAGTTTCAGTTAAAGCTAATCAAGAATCCTATTGAGGTTTTTAGTAAAAGAATCTATGCCGTGGACTACAAAAATTTACCAAAATCTCTAAACGAATATCAAAATCTGAATAGATTTTACAAAAACTTAGAGTCGAAGCCAAAGAAAACCAGCGATTTGTTGAAAACCAATTTTTGGTTCATTTGAAATCAATGTTTGTAAATGAGGTTTGTCATTAAAGGAATACGAAAAGTGACTAGTCCCTGAGTAACTTAGAAAAAATATAAAAGTTTGAAAACTTTCTCAAAAACAGCTCTTAAATCGAATTCGAATTTTTTTATAGTAAAATTCCCTATGAGCCTTTTTTCGAATTTTATCGCCTTCCGTCTATTAGGAGCACATACTTGATTCCTTTCGTCGCATGGAATTTAATTTTTAGATATTTTTTAAAGAAAAATATTAATTTGACAAAATTTGCGCTCTAAGTGAAAAAAATTAAGCCAAAAATTCTGAGTCCACGCAAACCTTTTAACATCGATAACTCCTCAAAAAACAAAGTTCGAAAAAAAAACTTCTTAATTTCGAACTCCACGCAGGATGATCTCTTTAATTATACCACTCACTTTTCTCTACGTTGAAAATATCAATCGGCCAAAAATCACTAAACAAAGTCACCCATTTGAGTATATACTTCCTCCCACTCACAAGTGGGGTCTGAACAAAAAACTATAGCAAACAAAGTGTTAAAATAAGTGTTTAAATTTTTTTTTAAATTTTCTTTTACTAAAACAGTGTTTGCAACTTCTACAAAAATTTTTCACAATTTTTCACAATCTAAGAAGTTTACAATTTAACGTTTTGTTTTGAGTATGTTGCGTATGCTTCGGGGCGTCGGATATTAGGTAAAAGCTCGACTAAGCGCAGCTAAATTTGTAAGCAATTATCCCTAGCCGTAAACTAAATTTTTGTAGGCAAAAATCAGTTCAAACACATACATAAGTCACCTCGATCCCCGCTAGGTGCTATATTGTGTTCAAGTGTCCCGTACAATTGTCCTTATGTGAAAAAAATTGAACAAACATATGAATAAAAAACTCTTTTTCAATTTTACATCATTTCTATAATCTCTAGTGAATAACCAAAAAGTAGGTTTTTGTTGAAAGATACTGCGGAAACAGTAAAACATTAAAATATTTTTTAGTCACAGATTTTAGTTTTAACTTACAAGTGGACGAAACGAACAACAAAAACTGAAAAATTAAAGAAAATTAAAATACTTTAAAATAGAAAACGAATATTATCATAACCTTTGAGAATTTTTGCTATAAAATGACATCATTAAGCAACATCTTTTATTCAATTCTCAACTAGAAGTTTATGAATGAAACTTCTCAGCATTTTTGCGTCTACATAAAGAATAAAAAACAGGCGAAAAAAAAAACAAACTAAAAAAAACAGAGAAAAAAAAATATATTAAAAAATAAGCTTTTCATTAAAAACTTTCAATTAGTTTACTAACATCAATGGGATTCTTCTTCTTTGTATCAAAATTCATTCAAAAAATCAACAAATATGAATTCAAAAAATCAACAAACAAAAATTCTTTCAAAAAATCAACAAACAAAAAACAACGAAACCCGTAGTATAAACTCCATTAATCTCAAAAGAGTTTAACCGAAGTCAATAAATATGCAAAATTATGCCTCGATGGGAGGACAATGATGATTGTCATTCGTAAGTCATCAATAAGACATCACAATATGTCTTATGACTATGAAAACAACAACATATACAGGCAAAAATCAAAATTTCAGTAAAGAAGTGAAAGAAGAAAATGTCGAAGCCATTTAAACAATAATTTTTTACTCTGAAAACTTTATCAAGGATCCATTGAACATCTTCTCTAAGCCAATGGGAACCATCAATATTAGGATAAAGTGATGAGACTTCAAAAGGAGCTAAAATTGTGAAAAGTATCCAAAAACTGAAAAAAAAATATGACAACTCTTGGAATCGAAGTCATAAAACCAATAGTTACAAGACAGAACCGCTAACCAGATAAATTTTGAATTGAGTGGACTTGGAGGGGTTCTTCACTGCTGAGAATGACTTATAGTTCAAAAACCAAGTTTAAGATCGGTTAATGTCCAAAAAAAATTCAATAATTTATTTTTAAACTCTCAACAACTGTTCGCTGTCCCCTCAAAGCACTAGATAGGTTCACTTAATGCTAATAAGGAAGCCTATTGAAGCCTTTCAGTTAAGGAATATATGCCAGAGAACTTCAAATATTTAGAAAAAAACTAATAAAAAAACAAAATTTTAATAAAATTTACGGAAACTCGCAGTCAATGCCAAAAAAATGAGCGATTCGTTAAAAACGATTTTTTTTATTTATTTGACATCATTAGTTTGCAAATGAGGTTTGTCATAAACGGAAACTTGATATGAACAACGTCTAGTCTACGAGTGACAGATATGAATATAAAGTATGAAACTGTTTCTAAAAAAAAACAAATCTCAAATCGAATTTGAGTTTTATGAGAGTAAACTTTCCTATGAGACCAGAAACAGAATTTTGAATTTTTTGGCGCCTTTCGTCTTTTAGGAACACATAATTCGTAGCATACGTAGAATACGTAGAATACGTTTGTAGCATGTTTTGAATTAATATTTTAATAGAAAATATCTTTATTTGAGCAAAAATCACGCTAAATGTGAACAAAATCATGCCAAATATCTCCTGTCTACACAAAACTTTGAAATTCGATAACTCCTCACAAAAAATACACAGAAACCGAGAAGCTGTTTAAAGATACCAGTCACGTTTCTCATCGATCGGCCAAAATTGGCGGAAAAAAAACACAATGGAGTATATAGTTCTTCCCCCACAAAAGGGGTCGGAACAAAAAGTTATACCAAAAAGTGTTAGCTGGCTTTGAAAAAAAATTGAATATTTTTTACTAAAACAATCTTTGTAAAGATCACTTCAATCTCCAATTGATGCTGTAATGTTTTCAAGAGTCCTTGACAAATGTCTTAACGCGAAAAAAGTTGATGAACCACATGTATAAAAAGCTATTTTCAAATTTTACACCATTGACATATCCCCTCTTGAATACACGAAAAAAATGTTTTCGGTATAAGTTTCTGCTGAAAAACAAAAAAAAAACAGAAATTTGTTTTAAAGTAATATATCCTTAATAGTTTAGAGCTATGTGGCGCAGTTAACTTTGAGAAAAAACGTCGACATAGCAGTGGGACATTATGTCTACCATCGGTTGTTTTCAGCTCGAAAAATGCTGATGACTTTGAGATAGATTTAAACTGAAAAGCTAACAATTGCAATATTAAAGAACCGTTTTCTGTATTTTTTTCTTTATCTTGTTAAGAAGATCGTCAGGATAAGTTTATCACTTTATAGCGTCAAGCGTATTTTGATGCTAGGAGTTTTACAAAACCTTCTGTATTGGTGAACAATATTTGACTCTGCTGAAAAACTAACTATGTGCATTGTGACCCCTGTAATGTAACTGACTTTTTTTGAATATTTGAATTAGTATTCATAACCACGAGGCAGGATTTGACCAGTAAATTGATAATACAAATTTATAAAAACACTTTTGGAGGAACTCTTTCAAAAAAGAAAATACTCTACACAGGTCTGAAATTCTCGCCTCCTGTACGTCAACAACCGATGATTCCACATCGTCGTTTGTCATTTACTTCTATGATATTGCACGTGAAACTAAATTAGATTCAATAATCATTGTGGAAAACAAATGCGTTGAAAATTTGTAAGTTTAGCGGTTTATAACGCTGATTCTTTTTTAAAATTCACCGTTCAGCTGTAAAAAAAATAGCTTAACGCTGCCAACAGAAAGCGGGTTAAGTAGAAAATCGACCATTAGAGGGCGCAAATCTTCACAGCAAATACAGTACTTTTTGACTTGACGTGTTGCGCTGTTTTTTTTGGTGAATATGATTGTTCTCACCATTTTCACAGATAAAATGGCAACTTTTGGGGGAAACTAAACCAAAAAGTTATCGATATTTTAGACTGCCCATAGTTTGGGGATCTCTGACAATAAGTTTGATTAATTTGAATAATTCCATGCTCCGGTTGAGTCCACATTTCTGAAAAAACTTTTTTTGATTACATTCAACTAAGGAAAGATTAAAATCTAGTTTTTTTTCTAGGGAAGCTAGATCAGAAATTCTGGATGTTTTAGACTTCCCATACCAAGGGGATATCTGACTATGAGTTTAAATTTAAGGGAAGGTTAGATTTTACAAGTCAAAAGATATTACACATATATACAAGTAGTATTTGTTGATCAAAATTTAATTTTTGTCCTCTAATTTTATTACAATGAAAGATTTGTTCAAACTCAAGTATGTCTGCTCGATAAACGGAAGATCTTTGATCAGAATTTCCTCTCAACCTTGATAAATCGTAAAATGATATCTGGTCTTGTTTTATTGCTGTCATTACTCCCTTTTCATCTTTTCCCCTACATTATTCTTTTCAATCCTCTGATTAACAAGGTGAAGCGATTATTTACTATGACATTGAAAGACATTTTTCTAATACTGATGTCACAATGAAAGCTGGCAATTGAAGTTTTCTCGAACGTTCGATCGTAGCCCAACTAATTTCATTTTTTTGGATACAAAATTGACCGGGCTGTTTTGAATAGTCTTGTATCGATTTGAAGTGTAACAATGAAAAAATTGGTAACTTTTATTATTTTTTTATTAAATAACCAAATCGTTTACAGATGTTTATAATATTGCGATTTCACATAAAAATTGCTAGTTTTTTTCAATTTTAACTTAAATTGATTGCGACATTTTCCTATTATTTTCCTATAAGTTATTAATTACTCCTTATTTGAAATCAGTCCGTTTAAATTGAAGTAAATTGGGTCATTATATGAAAAAAAATCATACTTTTGTTTATTAATAATTTTTTGTTGTAAACACTGTTTGTGGACACATGTATAAAAACAAGTGTTATTGTCACATATTTTCTCAGCTTTCATTGAGATCAGAAGCATCAATTGTTTTCCGATTGCTTTTTGTTGATCGTTGATTGACAAGGTGAAGTGATCAGTCACGTGACACTGAATGACGTTTTGGTTGCCTGGAAATGAACAACACTTTCAAAACATGTAATTTGCATCTTCTCAACCAAATCGACTCCATTCATAAAATAATCCTTAAAACGGGTCACCCGTGAGACCAAACAAACACGCGAAGCGGACTTCCATTGTTATAAATCCATAACCATTACTAGGTTATTACAAAGTAAATCTTTCAGGCGGCATAAAATTGTAAAACATGTTTATTCACTGTTCAGTAATCCTCTTAAATGAGTCATAACAGCTGCGCAAAACAGTTGTCATAACCAAAAAAATTCACTCCTTTATGGCATAAAACCAGTGCTGGTTTTGCTTATTTTGGAAAAATTTTTTATGGAAAACCTTGATCAGCTGGTTGATTTGGACTTGAGAAGACGACATGCCTTTTGATTATGACACTTCGGTCAAACACGAAGAAATCGTGTCAAAGTTCGACGCCGCTAAACGAGATAATAAAAGGTTAGATGGGCTTTCCCGTTTTCTCTTTCGTTTTCGATTTCAGACTGCTATCTTTTTAACTTACCCAAAAATTTGAGAAGAGGTTTAAAGCGGTTCATAGACCGCCGAATCCACCGCAAGATTTTTTTTTATTAGTGGTTATCATCTAGACTAATAAGAGGTGAGACCAGCCATTAAGGAAACAAAAGGTTATTTGATGAAAACTATTCAAAATGAAATATGATAGCCGAATAAAAAAGTCAATATTTTAGCTATATTTAATGGAACATTCAAAATTATCCTTGCTTTCCAACACTCTAGGTGATTTTTTCTAACCCCGTTTAACTGAGATTATTGAAAGTTTTAAAAGATTCGCCAAAACATAGTCTTAGGAAATATTTTTGAAAGTTTGTTATCAGAATAAAAAGGAAATTGAATAAGAAGTTCAGTGATTTGAATGAAAAAACGAGATAGGTTTCCATTTCCGAGCTTAGTGGGTAAATATTATTTGCACCTCCCCGACGCGCGTGGCACTTTTTCATATAACAGTTTTCTATGTAATGACACGTGCTCCGTAAATGGTGGTGCATAATGTACTGGGGTACACAACCGGAAAAAATCCGCAAAGTTTTTGTTTTTTTTTATTTAAATTTTTAATAATTTCATTCTGCGAGAAAAAAGTCTTTCTGCAAAAAGACTAGTCAAGGCTTGAGACTGTTTTGGAGTTGTTTCTCAACATACATGGATAAATTTTTCCGGGAAAAAAACATTTTCTATTCAAAACTGTAGCGTTTGACCTTGATTTTCGAATCAGATAATACCTCCTAATTCAAATACCTCCCATAAGTTATCAATAAAGCAAAAACGAGCTATTACGAAAATTTTCTGCAATCGGTTTCAATTGAGCACAATATTGTGTCGATGAGTCAAACCCTATATTAAGTTGAAAATAAAAATTTGCAATTTTTAATAAAAAAGTTGCATTTTTTAAAAAAAAAATGAAATAATTTTTAATTGCTCTCAATCGGTGTTTGCTGCAATTATTTTAGTCCTGTGCTCTCCTCTCTCCTTTGCGATTATTTGGTTGAAGGATTTCTCATCTGACCCATTTGACTTTTAGACCTCAAAAACAGGATAAACAGGTAGAGCTCAGAGGGCACTAAGTGACCGAGCAGCTGACTTAGAGCCTTACACCGTGCTAGTCTCTTAATATGGAATTGATTGAAACTTTTTTGAGGCAAAAATTTCACGGTTTGAAACGCAGTTTTTTTGTCTTAAAAGTTTAACCCCTCATTACTCCCACGCCCGTCCCCCTTCCGAAACCCCCGCCCACTCTCCAACCTGGCGAATTGAACACCCCTGTCGTCCAGCTCTCCCGCAACCCTACCCCCTTCGTTTGAGCCCCTTCCCACTCCGCTCAGCCGCACCCCCCCCCCCCCCCCCCAGTTCCAGCGAAGCCAACAGCTCACCGGTTGTTTGACAGCAATTCGCCCGACGTCAGTGGTTTTTGTCACAAACATTTGCAAACAGGTCTGAACTTTTTTATCCATTATCGTTAGAGGTCGACCCTGTACGAAAATTTTTACCGCACACCATCATTCACAGCATGAAATTTAGAAATAATAAAATTGATTTAAGCTCCGAGAAATAGATGGGAAAATAACTCACATTGCTAAATTAAACAGAGATCAACCGGAACGAACTCTTCCTATTGTTTGCAAACGTACCATCATCCAGTTTGCAAATATTGAATTCTCGTGGGGTAATTTGCAAATAATTTCAAATTTGGCATTACCCGGGCCGAGGTGTCAACGCTAAAAAACGCGAAATTATATCAGATTGGCGTTGAATGCGTTGAATTTATGTAAGATCTACGCTTGAGCGTAGATCTTACATAAATTCAACGCATTCAACGCCAATCTTACATAATTTTGCGTTGAATTTTGGCGTAGATCTTACATATTTAGCGTTGAATTTTAGCGTAGATCTTACATATTTAGCGTTGAATTTAGCGTAGATCTTACATAAATTCAACGCATTCAACGCCAATCTTACATAATTTTGCGTTGAATTTTGGCGTAGATCTTACATATTTAGCGTTGAATTTTAGCGTAGATCTTTCATATTTAGCGTTGAATTTAGCGTAGACCTTACATAAATTCAACGCATTCAACGCCAATCTTACATATTTTGCGTTGAAATTTGGCGTAGATCTTACATATTTAGCGTTGAATTTTAGCGTAGATCTTACATATTTAGCGTTGAATTTAGCGTAGATCTTACATAAATTCAACGCATTCAACGCCAATCTTACATAATTTTGCGTTGAATTTTGGCGTAGATCTTACATATTTAGCGTTGAATTTTAGCGTAGATCTTACATATTTAGCGTTGAATTTAGCGTCGATCTTATATAAATTCAACGCATTCAACGCCAAACTTACATATTTTGCGTTAAAATTTGGCGTAGATCTTACATATTAAGCGTTGAATTTTAGCGTAGATCTTACATATTTAGCGTTGAATTTAGCGTAGATCTTACATATTTATCGTTGAATTTAGCGTAGATCTTAAATAAATTCAACGCATTCAACGCCGATCTTACATATTTTGCGTTAAAATTTGGCGTAGATCTTACATATTTAGCGTTGAATTTAGCGTAGATCTTACATAATTTCAACGCATTCAACGCCAATCTTACATAATTTTAAGTTGAATTTTGGCGTAGACCTTACATATTTAGCGTTGAATTTTAGCGTAGATCTTACATATTTAGCGTTGAATTTAGCGTAGACCTTACATAAATTCAACACATTCAACGCCAATCTTACATATTTTGCGTTGAACTTTTGCCTAGATCTTACATATTTAGCGTTGAATTGTAGCGTAGATCTTACATATTTAGCGTTAAATTTAGCGTAGATCTTACATAATTTCAACGCTTCCAACACCAATCTTACATATTTTGCGTTGAATTTTGGCTTAGATCTTAAAAGTTTAAGGTTGAATTTTTTGAATTCTATTTCAGACCACTTTATGATTTCAAAAGTTTTTCAAGTTTTTTTCAAAAAGTCAATTTTTTCACTGTTTCGACCCCGATACTTCACAGGTGAGAAAAGCGAAGTCAGCAAAAAAACCACTTTTTAGTGCTCTTTTATATTGCAAAATCAATTTGAGACCATTTTACGATTTCAAAACTTTTCCAAGTTTTTTTTCGAAAAATCAATTTCACTGTTTCGACCCCTATGCTGCAAAGGTGAGAAACGTGAAGTCAGAGAAAAATCATTTGTTAGTGCTCTTTTGTAGTGCAAAATCCAATTGAGACCATTTTACAATTTCAAATTTTTCAAGTTTTTTTTCAAAAAGTTAAATTTTTAACTGTTTCGATCCTATACTGCACAGGTGAGAAAAATCACTTTTTAGTGCTCTTTTACAGTGCAAAATTCGTTTCAGACCATTTTACGATTTCAAAACTTTTTCAAGTTTTTTTTTCGAAAAATTAATTTTTTCACTATTTCGAACCCTATACTCCAAAGGTGAGTAACAAGAAGTCAGAAAAAATCTTTTTTAGTGCCCTTTTATAGTGCAAAATCCAATTCAGACCATTTGAAGATTTCAAATTTTTAAAGTTTTTTTTTCGAAAAATTAAATTTTTTACTGTTTCGACCCCTATAATGCACAATTGAGAAAAATGAAGTCAACATAAAATAACCATTTGCTCTCTTACGGTGCAAAAACCATTTCAAACCATCTTAGGGATTCAAATTTTTTTCAAAAATTAAAAAAAAAATTTAAATTTTCCCAGTACTTCTCACATGATAAATGCGTTGAATACGTTGAAATTATGTAAGATCTCGGCTAAATTCAACGAAAAATATGTAAGATCTAGGCTAAATTCAACGAAATATATGCAAGTTCTACGCTAAATTCAATGCAAAATATGTAAGGTCTACGCTAATATCAACGCAAAATATGTAAGATCTACGCTAAATTCAACGCAAAATATGTAAGATCTACGCTTTATAAGGATTGCGGCTCTTACTGAAACCAAGGTACGGTGGCGCAATGGTAGAAAAGGCGACAAGTAAACAGGAGATCAATGGTTCGAGTCCCATACCCAGAGTTCTACTCGTTGTTTTTTTGTGAGATCAACGCTAAATTCAACGCAAAAATATGTAAGATCTACGCTAAATTCAACGCTAAATATGTAAGATCTACGCTAATTTCAACGCTAAATATGTAAGATCAGCGGCAACTAGCGTTGACAAGTTGGAAAATTCACCGCCATTTCTTACATAATTTTGCGCTGAATGAGTTGAATTTTTGTCTTTAAATTCAACGCATTCAACGCAAAATTATGTAAGAAAATTGCGGTGAATTTTCCGACTTGTCAACGCTAGTTGCCGCTGATCTTACATAATTTTGGCCAAATTTCTCGGCCCGGGTATCGAGCAAACATTTGCAAAGAGCTGCAAGTTTGGCATTAGCTTTGGACTAGGGAATTATTAACGAATCATTAACCTACCCAATATTGTTGTTTTGTTTCAGAGTTGAGAATCGGTTCGCAGTGCTGTCTAAACACCTGAGCAGATGTAAGCACGACAAGGAACATGCATTCAGAAACGAAATCAGACAGTTCTCTAAACAATATGCCTACCTAGGTGAGAAAACTATTGTTTAGTTTGTTTTGGAGTGGGCGATCTGTTCAGACATTTCCTTTCTTTGGATATGATCCAAATTCACAGTTGCATAAATCTTGATCATGTTTAACAACGTGGCGTCATCTACAAAATCAAAGTTCAATTTAAACTTTAAGCAGTCGATGCATTTCCCTTATATCATCATTCAATTCTCTGGGCCGCATTTTTTGTATATAACTCAATCTTTGA
Organism: Convolutriloba macropyga; assembly: GCF_964194025.1. Lineage (NCBI taxonomy): Eukaryota > Metazoa > Xenacoelomorpha > Acoela > Convolutidae > Convolutriloba > Convolutriloba macropyga. Next base: position 6,633,415 of record NC_134481.1, on the reverse strand, counting down.
GCAATCGTCAACACTTTTTTGATACCGAAGTCTGCCCGTACCGAACTCCAAGTACGAATCAGTACTGGGCACGTCTAAATGAAATTCTTTATCAGTACGGATTCGTGCACTGATTCATGTCAATTTTTTTACGTGCCAAACGTGCGTTCATGCTGATTCTACAATTGTCAGACTTGGGCCAAGTGCAAAAATAACGTTCAGTACGGGGATCGAACCCGCGATCTACCTCTCCCTAGACGTTTGTTCTCCTTACTCCGCCTCCATGTCTGTTGAAATTATGCCTTTTGCGCCGTTAATACGCTTGAAAGAAGAAATTTTTAGGCGAGGAAAGCGAGCAAAAAATATTACATGGTAACTTGCATTTAGAATTAATTGCCCAGTACTGATTTACACTTCAAGTTCGGTATGGGTGAAAACAAACCCGGGATATTTTCCGTTTGTGCCCCCCAGTACGTTATACCACCCCCCAGTACGTGATAACCCTCCCCACTACAGAGCACGTGGCATTACATAGTAGTTCATTATGTAAAAATATGGAACGTGCGTCTGGGGGCTACAAAATTATGTACCCGGATTGCTCATCATACAAAATTTTTAGTAGTCAAACTAGGTCACATATGATTCCTAATAATCATGCTAGGTCATATATGATTTTTGTTTTTTCTTGGATCTTTTCCGTTTCTGCCCCCCCCCAGCTTAGCGGGTGCATATTATTTGCACCCCCAAGACGCACGTGCCATATTCTTACATAATGATTTACTATGTAATGGCACGTGCTCTGTAACTCGGGGGCGCATAACGTACTCTGGGGGCATAATCAGAAAAGATCCGATTTATTAGTATTCATACAAGGATCATACAGAAGTTCAAACTTAACCTTAAAATGCTTAAATCATTGCGCTCTAAACTACTGATGCCAAAAAACCTCGATTAATGCAGCCATACCTTAAGAATATAACTTCCTAGTAGTCATACAACCATCATATATGATTTCTTAGTAGCCATACAACCATCATATATGAATTCTTAATTGCCATACAAGGATCATATATGATTTCTTAGTAGTCATATATTGATCATAAATGTTTTCATTCAAATCATAGATAGTTATGTAGCAGCTTCAATTGGTCGGCTATTAGTTTTCGAATGCTCTCGATCTACGAGCAGTTTTATCTATCATTTATGATTTCTTTGTTTTGATACACGGATCATATATGATTTCTCAGTAGTCATACAAGAATCGTACCAGGAAATACGTTATGATTTGTATAACATCATGTATCATCCTTGTATGACTCCTAAGAAATGGTGTCCCGGGCACCCACTAATCTGGGGGGGGGGGACAAATGAAAAAGATCCCAAACCCGCTTATAGAGCGCTGTCCTTTTTGAGGTAATGTAACAAAACTGTAAGAAATGTAAAATACACAAATCGGCTGCGGTAATTTTAGTAGCAACACTGAAAATCAAAATATGCAAATTGGGAAACACAAAGATTTTGACTTCTGGACCCCTATTTGGACTTCTATAATGACCCCTCACTCCCCAATTATTATTACTCCCAGTTATTATGTTATTTTCAAAATTAACGTCACTTGTGTGTGTGGCCGGCGTTCGCATTTTTGTATTTTCAGGATTTTATGTATACTGAGAAATACTCTCCACGGAGTGGGGGGGGGGGGGGTCAATTTCAATTCCTTTCATTTATGTTAAATTAATGGATATAATTCTGTTCCAGAGAAGATTCCTGCACACGTACGCAGCCACCTAACAGAAAGCCAAATAGAATCCCTCCGAAACAACCAAAACTTACGCACAATGAATCCAGAACAGACTAACTTTTACCAGAGACTGGTCATTGCCAACAGATACCTGCCCAGACAGGATTCCAGACACTTGATGACAGATGACAGACTGGTCAAGTTTTCTTGCCATCAAAAAGTGGATGTTAAGTTCTTGGGGTCAGAGGGTGATGTGAAGGTATGCGCAAATGACAATCAACCTTTTTTCTCTCAAGACCTTGCAAAAATTGCAAGAACGATTATTTAGTCTTGTAAAATTCTTGCAAGACATTGATGGGTTGAAATTTGTTTTCTTATAGTTGAATTAAGTGGATCACCATGTAATGTATCAGTGAAGTATTAAATATATATTGTCGAAGTTGTTTATGAAACCAGGGATGACTTTTGTCTCAACTATTCAGTTAGGAATTCATTCATGAAGCAGAGACAGCTCAAATAGTATATAATCCAGTTGGATAGATTGAAGAAAATTTCAGGATAACTGTTTTTCAGTGACTATGATCATTGTCTTTTCAACCATTATTTTCTTCTCCTATAGCTTTTCTAAATTGGTAGCAAGCCGTGACAAAATAGAAATGTTTACAAAAATTAATAAAATATAGCTATAACTTATCTTTGTTTTTGTTTAGGCTGATCAGTATCTTAGACAACAATTAATACAACGGAGAATTCGAAACTGTCGCACCGCTTTAGCCCGGGCATCAAGCGAGGGCAATCAGCTATGCAACACATTGGATGACTACAAACTAAAAGGTAACAAAAGATAAAAATATGAATAAATTTTATGAAGTTCGTATTTAGTTTGATATTTTTGTTTAGATTTATTGAAAAATAATATAGTAGCCATTTTTCCAATTTGTATAGTTCCCAATTTCGTTGATCAGTAATTAGCTCATCGGACATATCGCTTATCTTTCAAATCTAGGCAAGACAAACAGAAAAAAAATAACTTATGCTAGTCGAGGCCGGACGGTTACCTTGCAGGAGTCTATCAGATTCTGACAGTTAGATAGTAATCTTCCAAAGTCTGGCAAAAAAAATATTCGAGCCAGATCCTGTCAGAAAACAATTTATCTGACAGCATCAGCCAGAAAATTGATTATCTGGCAGATTCTGCCAGACTAATGGCTATCTTGAAAGATTCTGACAGAAAAATGGTTATATTGCAAGATTCTGTAGCAATTAAAAGAGTTCGTTCAGATTGAGCTCAGACTCAATTGTTTGATCAGGTCTAATCTGCTCAAAATTGTCTCTCAAAAATTATTCCCAGTTCAGTTGCCTTGTCGTTTTGTGATAAAAAAGCACTAAAAATAGGAAAAATTTAGGCAATTTTTGATTTTAAAAAGTTGCTTCATATTGAGTTTTGCTGAGTTTCTTTTCCACAAGTTTTAAGGATTTTTTATTAAACGTAGAGTACAAGGTGTATTTATTTGATTCAAGCGTAACTTTTCCTTATTGCGTCACTTTTAAAATATGAAAAGATAGTTTAATTGATTATTGCAATAATACATCACAAGCTCAATTAGCGTTTTGATGTTGTTAAACATATTAAAAAGGGAAAAATAAATAAATAAATAAATAACAGAACTCCCGCAGCAAACTTGTTTCAGAAACTCTCGATGAAAAATTATTATCCGATAAGAATTTGGCAGAAAAATTGTTTTCTTGTGTTATCCGAAGGAATAGTTATCTTCTGAGAATCAAACATGGGTTCTTTCTAAGAATCTTGCAGAAAATGGTTGTCTTGTAGGAATCTGGCAGGAATCTGGCATTCTCGACAAGGGTAACCACAATTTGCAATTCGAACGGTACGGAACGAAAACCCGCATATCTTTGTTTTTTTTATTATTTAAAATGTTTCATTGTTTAAGATTCCGATTTGATCAAAACGATTGATAAGATAGTGTGGCTAGCTAAAAAACTCAAATTCAAATATTTTGTGTTTTCCTCATTAAATCATATTTGTCTAAGGACTGTTAAACTTCCTTCGTTGTTGATTCACATTGTTTGTTCGATTTTTCATTATTTTCTTACAGTCTTTTGAAATTCGTGACGTATTGCCTTCCATTTATTGTTTCAGGTTTCAGAGCGAAATCAGTAGATCTGCCCAAAACGCAGCTGCTTTTGGGTGAAAAACGATACAAAACTTTGGGATTGAAAACTGGTAAGATTGACTCGTTGCAAAAGGTATCGGCAAATTAATGCGCCAGCAAATAATTGTTATTATGAGTGAGACCTGTTGTACTAAATAGTCCCGCTTTCTGATTATTCAAACCTGCATCGCTGACTTTGCGTCTGCTAGCTTCTATACAGATTCAATACTTTTTCTAAAAGATAAACCATTTCGACCATTTTTAGAATAAGAAATTTGCATGAATTTTGAGGTTAGGTCTTTTGACAACAATATTTCCACTATTGTTGCCAAAAGAAATATTGTTGCCGAAATCCAATAGCAGTACCTTGATACGATAATTCATACACTGTCACCAGAACGCCAAAAGACTGGGTAACGAAAACAATAATCTGGACATAGTTTCTTCTACAAGAGGGCCACACGACAAACAATTTGATCAATAAATTCAATACTGTACCTCCCCGGGTCGAGATCAAATGGTCAACTTGAATGAAATTGCAAGTTTCTTGCAAAAGATGGTTAACTTGTAAGGATTTGCAAGTTTCTTGCAAAAGTTGGTTAGATTGTAAGAACTTGCAAGTCGAATGGCTAAATTATGAGTTTCTTGCAAGTTCATTCCGGTTGAGCTCGATTCTTATTGGTTAATTCAATTTAACACTCATTCATTTACCGTAGAAATTCCGCGAGAGATAGTTGCTCAATTTGGATAACATCTTACAATGCAACATAGGTTGATAAATTGAATACTTCTCCATTTTATCAACTAACTCAAGAGGTCCTTTTGCAATTCAATTATTGAACAGTAGATCTTATATTGCCTTCTTCACTATTGCCTTTTAAAAAGTGTTCCTAAGAATCTATACTTTTTGTTTTACTTTAACTGAAGTTTCAAATTCATTTGTCAGATTTTTCTCGAAATAATTTTGTGACCCTTCATTTTTTTACCTAATTTTATTTCATAATTTCATCTCACACTTTCCAAATTCTATATTTTTAAAGCATCTCTTGACAATCATATCTTGCAACTTTTTATTGTTTTTTGCTAGAAAATAGGCAGAAAAATTACCTGGTAAAAACTTATATTCAAAAAAACATGTAAGAATTTACGTAAGTCAAATGCTTCAATTGCAAGAGCTCTGTGAGTCTCATGAATAACTTTCAAGAACCTTTCAGTCGAATGGTTAACTTGTAACAGCCTTGCAAGTCGAATGGTTAACTTGTAAGTACTTGCAAGTTTATGGAAGAAAAACTTTCAAGGCGATTCATCGCCTTGTAAGTTTTTACCATTTTTTGCATAGCCTTGTAAGATCTATCCAGTTCTAACAAGTTGGACATTCAGCCTCAGCCCGGGTCCTTTTGTTACCGTTTCTGTTTCAATTAGCTGTAAAAGCAACCAAGAAGCAGAAATGCCTTGAAGTATTTCAAACAAGTTAATTGTTTTATGTATATCATCTTTGATTTAGACTGCCCAATCAAAATTTTGGTAAAAAAGTCGAATTTGAATTTTGGAAAGGTTTAGGATGAACCATAAAAAAATGAAATTGGAGAAATTAGAAGAATAAGTGCCTTATCAATGTTCTATACCGATGTGAAATATCCGTGCAAATAATTTTCTTTAAAAGTTATGCAAGCAGCCGTATAAGTTTCTCCTCTAGGATGATTTGAACCCAGGAGTTCAATGGAAACATTCTATAAAACAGTTTTGCTTAATTTTTCTTATTGGCTAACAGTGCTAGACAAAAAGCTCTCAGCTAATTTTTGAGGTCGTAATATCAATCTAAAAAAATTCAAAATGAAAGAAGAAGAACATTAAAAAAACATATTAATTATTGTGATTTTAACAAGCTAATGATTTGAAAAATTAGCCCTGCTTCATTTTGGGCGGAAAGTAACAATTTTATACCACTAAACATTGCGTTCAATTGTTTTGAAATATTTGAAACATATATAAATGTCAAAAACTAAGCTTCAAGTTTCTGAGAAAATCGGGACCAAAGGCAGACTTTTTTGATAGCCCTTTCTCTGCTATCTTTTTAGTGGTTAAAAAAAATTAGTTACCTTTTGTTTTTGATTTTTTTTCTTTCGAGTTGTTAAAATTGGAAAAGCGTGAAAGATAGTAAGTTGTGTATCCTGTTCTAAAAATGTTAGAATTTTTTTCATGAATCAATCAGCGTCTTTAACTGTTTTACAGGCCTCTGCTTTAGTGTCTCCACGTTTTGTTTTCTGTATCAGTTTTTTTTTTCTAAATAATTGAAATTAGTCAAAAATATATAGAAAGATAAGTTCTGCTCAAAGCACTGGGATCAGGTACAAATATATAAATTTTCAATGGGACAAACCCTGACACAAGTGCCAATGACCTACATTTTTAGATACTCTTTTAGCGCAAATTCAAAAAAAAAAATAAGAAAAACCGTTTCAAATTTTTTAGCCCAATGTTGCAATGTTTGCTGTGATTGTTTAATTTTTTTGATCTGCTCGATATAAACAAAATAGAAAAACTATTCCTCTTTTTATAGTTTCCACTGAAATTTTGTGCTATTTTTGCAATACCAATGGAAGACTAAGTTGCACCTCCGATTTTCTATCTTCAACAGAGCTATCTTTACAAAACTTGTTCTCTGGTGTAACAAGCTTTCAATAAGTTTCTGACTAAGCAAAAAGTATGTAGGGTTTTTTCTTCTTCATTTACAATCATTCTTTGTTTACTAAGATTTCACATATAATAACAGTAACTTTTGGTTAGATTTCTTCAAACTTAAAATGAATTTTTATCATTGCTAAGAGTAATAAACTGGTATGGTTGGTTTGGATGGTTGCTGAAACTTTTCATACTGGACTACATTAATAGCTTCTCCTCGGGAGAGAGCGGACAGTCCTTTACAATTGATATCAATCATTATAATACTGTAGAGATAATGCGAATTGAGGGGTCATATTTTCCAGCGGGGTTTAATAAAAACAGCTACTTTTGTGGTTTAGACAACAAATTACCAATAAACCCTTTTTCCTGTAATAATTGTAATTTAATTTTATTCTTTAGACTTGGAAGACATCAGCATATCCGAGTTGAACAAATTTGTGGACTACTTTGATCACGTGAGAACAGGCAATGCCCGAAGGAGTGGGTCTCTGGAGCCCGAGAAACTGCCAGACTTGCCATCACAATTGACCTCAAAACAAACTGCGGAACAAAAAGAAATATCAATTATAGCAGCCAGATATAAACTCACAAATACAAAAAACATTTTTTGAATAGTTTTCTAAAAGTTTAACACTTTCTAAAAAGTTTTTTTTGCCTTAAATAGTTAGTTACTTGTCGGCTAAAAAAATTTATTGTGTTTCTTTGATTTTATTGGCTATCGAGCATATATTACGTTATGCTGCTATCGTTACGAAATGTGTTTTATTAAAAACATTATCATGTTGTGATAAAATTCCTCTTGCGAGTTTTCAAGGCATTTACTAGGTTGATGGCCAAAATGGGAAAAAATCGTGTTAATTTTATAGAAGTGCATGTCAGGACAAGAAAATTAATAAGGTAATGAGATACATAGTATAAAAAATATTGTTGTTCTTCATGAGCTGAACTTGTCAGCTACAAATTTTTGTTCATGAAAAGGTTTAAACGGCAGAACAAGTTTACCATCCGTACTCGACCTCGGAAAATTTTGCAAATTCCGGTTTCTATGGCGAAAAAATCCCCCGTAGCAGTGATTTGCTTTTTAAGCTCAAATTTACGGTATAATGCTCAATTCAGGCTGGTTGAAAATCAAAACAATTTGTTTTCCAAAATTTTTTCTATCGGCAACCGTACGCCAAACGATTGCTGTCAAACAAAAATTCGCATCAGTTTCCAGCTCTAAAAGTGAAACCACAGTTTACACGTATATTTCTCGTTCTCTTTCTGCTAGCCGGCTTTATTATTTAAAAAATTATGGTAATTCGGGTCATTTTATTACTCACATGAAGTAAAACTTTCTTAACTATTTTTCGCTCACGTGATACAGTTCCTGGGTATAATTTAGTTGACTCTAAAATCAGTATTTGATGATGTTAGTTTTGATAAATTCAGAGACAATTTTTTACTATCGTGCTTTGAATACTGATAATAGCAAACACGGTTGAGACTTGTGCAAGAGGCCTTTGAAAACCGTTTAGTGTGATAAATGAAGAAAAAAGTCACATTTTTCAGCGCTCACCTTACATAATAACTCAGCATTATCAGAGTCAGCTTAAAAAATTACACCAGCTTAAATCTTCGAAAATTTAATATTGCTGTATATCCCCATTCACCATTGTCCCAAAAAAGGATTAAATCATGGTTTCTTGGTTCAAAGAATAGCCTAGCCAGCCGATATCCGAAACTTTCAACCAGCTAGTTTATCAATTGCCGACAATCGGTTATCTCAAGGAGTTTCAGTGACTTTAATGAGAGGTTCAGCAACAATGCTGATCACAATAAATACCCTGTTATGAGACTCACTCATTCATGCGACAACACCCTCTGCCCCAAAATGACTATGAGCTCTTTCGCATTAGAACACCTCTTCTTCGAGTGTTCCACAAAGAACGAGTGTCTCAGACCGCAAACTGGGCAATTTTCACCAGAACGAGTTGAGATAAATACTTGTATGTTTATATTTTGAACTTCAATCACGAGTTTTTATTCTTACCTGACCAAAGTGGGGAGAATAGAAACATACATTTCATATCCGGAAAACTGAAAAGAACTGTTGAAAATTGGTTTATTAAACTGATGATCTAAACTGTTTTATAAACATAGTCACGGTAACCAAGTTAAATGTTTGTTCAAGTTTCATCGATAAAAAAGTTCTTATGAGACAAAGATAAAATTCTTTTACTATTTAGCTATACTTACTTACCCGGTTTCCAGCAACATAAGTTAATTCATCGCTTTGTACGAGTCAGAAAGTCACAAAGCGTTCACCCTCATATTCTCTTCTATTTTGTAAGAGTTACAATTTTCAGTACTGGCAACGGTGAACGCAATGACAAGTGATTGAATAAGTCACTGATAGAATTTGATTGAGATCATAAATATCTAACAGAATGCTGGCATGAGCTAACCCGTTTGAAGCTCCCATACTTATATCACTGGATTGTTTTGACATAATGACGGTTTTTCAAAAGAGTGACCAGTCTTAATCAAAAGAGTTCATTGCAAATCAGCTTTCCCAATCGAGCAAGAAATGTGTACACCTTCAGCTCGCAAGAGAAGGAAAAATGTAATAACAACAAAGATGAGTGCACATTTTGCTTGTATGTCTAAATGTTGTCCTGTTTACGGAAATGCTTATAACAAATGATCAATATCATTAGCTATGTATTCTTGTTATCTCCATCTTTGATGCGCTAGGAAAGAACACCATTAACCACCACGGATCATTTTTATTCTGACCTTATGAGGAAGATTGCTCTATTAAAAGCTGAGGTGAGAGGGAGAAAAGACTGCTAGTACCAATTCCAGCAGAAAAAACCGAATTAACTAGCTAGGCACACAATTTTTGATCGAGGCACTGATGTTTCCTACTAAAAAACTTTACTTCTCTCAATCAACTCTCTATGAAAAGCGTTCTGTCTAAGAATAAAAAAGCTGTGATTGAACAGTGACTAATATAGAAGAAACTAGAGCAAATAAAAGGGTTTTGCATTGTTTTGAGTTGAATTTAGACAATTGAGTTTATTTGGACATCCATGTCCCCCTTCATGACATTTCACAATATTTACATGACATTATCAATTTTTGTTGACACATACGTTAAAGACATATAAATAAATCTATATATATATATATATATATATATATATATATATATATATATATATATATATATATATATATATATATATATATCAGCGTTGTTTCAGCGTATTTTTTTGTAACAAGTGTGCTGAAATGCGCTGAATCTTTGATTGTGCGCTGAAACTTTGAAAATTCAGCGCAAACTCAACGCAACTCTTGCATAGTTTCAGCACAATGTTTCCACAAATTCAGCACATTTCATTCGTAACTTTCATCAACTTTTTCAGCAGGTTGAAGCGCCTTTCATGCGAAGTTTCAGAGCAATTGATGCATAGCTTTGGCGGATTTCAGCTAATTTTATGTAAAGTTTTTGCCCTGAAACTCTTAACTTTTTGCAGGAAGTGCAAAAAGTTTACAAGTCTAAGATCAGTCTGGACCAAGACTTGAAAACGTCTGATTCAGGTTCGGAAAAAACTTGATTTAATTGTTGAACGTGGCTTCTTTTTTAACGATTCGTGCTCAGAATGAACTGGAAGGCAACCATGCGAAATTAAACCTCTTTGAAATTCTCCCGAGTGATTAATTGGCAGGTAAATTTTGGATCTGGAAGACACTACGATGCTGCAAATACAACAACCAATCAGCCAAACAAATGTCAAAAAACAGCAGAGAAATTTTCCGATAGAGATTTAAAGTTGCAAGTAAAAGACGTGCAATTGGAGAGAAAGTTACAGTACAGAAACCGTCAGACTCAAGCCGACAAATGTGTAAGAAAAATGAGGAAAACCGTCAAAAAACTGCCAATAAATTGTCCAAACTCAGATTAATCTTCAAAAACTAATTTCATCGTCAGAAATAGCCAGACGCGCGTTAAAAAATAACTATGAAATCATCGAACATTTTAGAAGCATCGTTTTCAAATCACAAGACATCAGAAATGATTTTAAAGGTTCATGACCAATAACAGAGGAAATCAGTTGTTTTAAGCGAAATAGAGTGTTAAATTTTGGAATAAACGACTCTTTTTTCACCACGAAATTTTTATTATATGTTTTAGTTCAAAGCATTTAAGGATAAAATATTCCAAGTACACTATTTAAGTTGACAAAATATTGCGTTAGAAAAAAATTATGGAGAAAAATACTGCGTCATTAGAAGTTACAGACGCTGTAAAAATCACCCAGATCGTTTTCCGTTGTAGGTCTTTACTCTCAATGGCTGAGGCTAACCCTTCAGTTTCTGATAAGCAGAAAGTAATCGAATTGAAACTCGCAACGATAAACAAATTATGGTGTAAATGGATCAACGTTCAAAATTTATCAGCACTGAATCAGTCAAACTGCTAAGTTTAGAGCAATTTTGAATCAAAGCTTTGATAAGGTCACCTTTTGACTTGCTTCTTCTTGAATCAGGCCATAAGACTTTACGAGTCAGAGATCAGTCTGGACCAAGACGTAATAAGTTCTGATTTAGATTCGGCCAAAACTTGAATAATCTAGATTTAAGTGTTGAACGTGGCTTTCAGATCTTTTTAAGATTCGTACTCAGAATAAACTTGAAGGCAACCATTTGAAATTGTGTGCCTTTTAAATTCGCCCAAGTGATTAGTTGATAGGTTTGAAGTAAAATTTGGAAAAGTCACCGAAAGACACTAAGATGATGCAAAAGCACCAATTTCCTCAGAATCAGCCGAGAAATTGTCAAAAAAAGCTGAACAATTGTCTAATACAGTATCAAACTTGTCGGTAAAAGACGTGAAATGGAAAAAGAACAGTACAGAAAATGTCAAAATCTGGCGGAGAAATCTCCCTATTAGGACGGAAAACCTGCAACAATTAGCGAAAATATGTCAGAAAAAGGAGGCAAATTAATGAAAAAAAAAATGCGAATAAATTGTCAACTCAGGTGAATCCTCAAGACTTTACTTTATTGTCAGAAATAGCCAGGTAAGAGTTAAAAGATAACTATGAACTCATCAAAAATTTTATAAGTATTGTATTCAAAACACAAGACATCAGAATTAATTTCAAATTGTTCATGACCGTAAAAACGACACAGTCAGTTATTTTAAGCAAAACAAAGTGTTAAATTTAGGGTCAAAACGAAGGAAAATTAAACGGAACACGAAGAAAACAGAAAAACAGATTGAAAAGAATAAACCTATTTTAATTTTAGAGGCATCAGAAGTGATGTTCTTCCGGTTTTAACCCAAAGAAAAAGAAATTAACTTTTTAAACGCACGTTTGAGGGATCTTTTCTGGGTCAAACTGAGCGAATTGCAGATATCATGACAAACAGGAAGCGCGCAAGGTAAATACAGGTATCGCCTTTGAAATAAAATGACATTGCATAAAGCTCATTATATTAGAAGAAAGTGAAGTGAGATTATGCCCATATAGCATGTTCTACAATAAAAAAGTGTGTGTTAACTTCAAAGTAATAATCCACAATTTAAACCGCAATCTCGATCAAAAGGTAAGCACATCAGGGTGTCGGATAGTACCAACGACTATTTTTCAAATTTTATAACGCTATTCTATGCACGTAATGACTGCATATATGACTATATGCTATCATGAAACCTAAATCAAAGTTTGGCTTCGGTGAACAAAAAACATATTTTCTTAAAAACGTTTTCTTCTCTTCATTTTTTTGACGAGTTATGCTTTTAAAATGTTATTTATCGTCTTAGTAGGTTTGTTCATACTCCATAAAATTGTATAACGTTCAGCATCTTCACTAAGAATCCAAGAAGACTCACGATTGCTATAATTCTGTCGTTTGGCTCATTCATTCAGTAATATCGGCTTTGACTAAGCTAAGAAAGATGTGAAGAAAATTGTATTCCCAGAAGCTCCTTGATTGGAGTCTCTCGGATTTGTTCACTGATCATGTTGAATCTGATATAGATCAACGATGAAACATGCCATGTTCCATTAAAATTACACGGTAGGCAAAGAAACTTTGCAGTAACCCTCAAAGTATAATGGTGAATATTCTGAAAGACACCTTAGTTTAATTTGCAGACTTTGGGAACCCAAAAAATATTATTTGTAAAATTAGGTCTATCAACCAGAAGTCAGTTATCCCCATTGATCGTTGGTATTTTTATCCGTCCCATTTTTGGGGAGCATTAGACCAATTGTTATTGAAGTACCAAACAAAGCATTGCTGTGCTACTACCTTTAATAAATCACACTGTAATACTGGGTAATATGAGTGAACACTCAATCATTGCATTTTCGAGACTGTTCAAATGGATTTTTCACTATCTGAAACTATATTCAAGTAACTTTATAGGAATGTCAGAATATTTTTCCGGGCAGGTGATCTGATTTTTTTTCTGTGATTACTCTGACGGGGTACTCTGATGCCGAAATCGCCCTCCAAATAAGTATATCTGATATCAGTACTATAATTACGTGATTCAAACTGTGTTTACTTACATCTTCCAAGACCCTTGAAAGTGTAATACGAAAATTCCAGGATTTAGAGATTACGAGCTCTATGATATACAAAAAATAAGTGAAGAAAAATTTGAAATTCATTCACAACTTTGAAATTTAAATATGATAAACAGAATTTTAAATTTTTTTGAAGATATCAAGATATGTCAGGAAATAACGCATGCACTTGATTTTTTGTTGCTCGGCTGAGGTTGGACCATAGTTTGTTGACGATGAGTTATATCAATACTGTTTATATTACTGTTAGCACTGTTGTTATTCCTCACTTTCAAACACAGTCCGTAGGGTCGAATGAATTGAGGATCATTCACTATTCTGTAGTTGTTGGCACCTTCTGGAATTCTTGTTTTGTCTGGTTTTATCCGAACCTGCATCAAAACAAAGTATCTGTTCTAACTCAGAGGAGGGGGGGGGGGGGGGGGGGGGCTGGGTTGACACAATTTTAATTTTAATCTGAAGAACATGATCGTTTCAGCGGCGAGTACTAATTAAACAAAGAAAACACATTACGTTGCTAATTTGCGTGAAAAAGCCAAATTTCAAATTTTTTTGCATTTTGTGGAAGCAAACCATGTAATTAGCCTAAAAACCTATTGCCCGAATTTCATTAGTAGTTATTCTAGACCAAATTCAAAGACTTAATTGTTGTTTGAACAATTCTATAGACATTTCTGATAAAATTCTTCAATAAAACTTTCGATCTTTTTGGTCATCGGATACTGTATCCATGGGGAAAGGGAAAATTTTACCAATTTTAAACTAAGTTAAACCTAAGGTACTCGTTTCCACATACGCTTACATCTCTGATCTTAAGATGTGGGTTGTGAAAAGCCCGACAAAATTGAGTATGTATACACGATTTTTCAGACACTGGCCTCGCAATGCAATTACTTTCAGTTGAAGTTTCCATCTTAACAATTTTGACAACCTACAGCCATGAATATTGCGAGACTTCTAAAAACCAAGTTGCGATCGAATCAACAATAATTTCCGCAGAATGGTAAAAATGTGGTTCTTCCAAAACTTCAATAATAAATTTAATAAATAAAGACATAATTGCAAAATTACGAAAGAGGTATTACCCCATCATTAAATTTGCTGAGTGGAACAAACATTGAGGGATTTGTAACAAAGGTTAGACATCAATTAGACATCAATTGTCGTATCATGATATCATCAGAGTACTTCAACCTATATGGGGTTTGGTGTATTTAACTTTTTGAAAAACTTAATTGGTTTCGAAATAAATCTACGCGCATTGAGAGAAAAAATCATATTGAGCTCAAATGATCGACTGCGAAATGACTTCCAGTCCAAAGATATTTGAAACATAATAGTTAGTGAAACATGAACAATTGTCAAAAATAAAGATTGCAAGTGCTATAAAAAATTAGAATGCAAATTAGAAATAAAACAATTTCCTGTTGAGTAAAAGAGTTTTGATTTTTAAGTAAAATGCTGCAACAACTTTAATAAAGTTCAATACTAGAGTTTGCTGCAGATCTCTATTTTTTGTATCGCAGTTTAGTTAAGTCGAAGCTGCTTTGAAACGGTTTAACTGAGCTGCCTTATTTTCTTCGAAGGAGACCAAATTTGTTAATTGCATGCGTACGACGCAATGCCATTGATATATTTTTTTGTCTGATGGCAGTTCTTCAAAGGCCATACAATACATTTCAGAACAGCAATTAAAATTGTTTATTATCATTTTTCCATCTACAGGGCTCAGATGAAAAAACTCTTTTCTCAAAATCGACTATAAACCACTGATTGTCTACTATTTTTTATTAATGTTTTTAATTGTCCACTAGCACCTCCTGACAAACGCTTTTAATAGCATTTTTTTTCCTGTTTAAAAAAATTTGCAAATTCTATTTATAGCTTTACAAAATTTGCAAATTCTATCGATAGTTTTACTAAACTTTACAAATCAATGTTTGCAGTAGCAAGTATTTGCAAACAGCCTTTAAATTTTACAAATTTTACAAGCTAAAGGCTTCGAGTTTCCTAAAATGGCGGCATTCTCTTAAATACATGATCCGAGCAAAAAATTAATTCAGTTTTTTAAGTTTATAAATTGTTGCAATTTTTTCTTGTTTGCAAAAAATTTTTTATAGTTTTAGAAAAATTTGCTAACTTTATCTAGAGTTTTACAAAATTTTGCAAATCAATTTTTGCATTTACAAGTATTTGCAAAAAAATTTTCAACTTTACAAAATTTTGAAAATTTAACCCAATAATTTGCAAAACAAAATTTACAAACTTTTGCAATTATTATGCATTATTAACCAATTATTTATAAAGTTAAATTACAAAACTTTGCAAGTAATAATTTTTTTCATGACTAGAGTTGTTTGAAAGATTGTAGATTCCCATTAAGCGGTAGATTGATATTAAAAGTCTCTTTAGACTAACAGTAGTTGTGAAAAACAAGCAGAGATCTTTCAGAAAAAAAATGAAAATAGTAATTGGTTCCTAACAAAAAAGTTCGAAAGCGTGAGCCTGAGATTTTTGATACCCAATTCAAAAGTTTCTCAGGTACAACGTTTTTTCCTACCTTAATCCCTTGTGTTTAAACTTAAACAGTTAACGTGAAAAATCTTTCTAATATCATCTAGTTACACCCACGAAACAGTTTTGTTCTCCGTTGTTATCCAATGAAATCTTGACCTCTGATACATAATTTTCCATTTTCCGCTCAGGTAAATATTGACAAGTAGGCAGCAAATGATGGCATAGAATATGGTTTCTGAAGAGTTGTTGCGGTTTCCTTATGAACAGTGGCAAAGCATGACTGGAAGTAATATTACGGTCACATCAAAGTTAATATAGGTAGAAAAAAACAGTAAAACTAACTGTTTTTCATATAAACTTTGAATTACTCACACCAACTAAAAGCCAAAACAAACTGTACAGTTGAGACTTTGTGATAATAATGGTTTTAAACAAATTTAGTACATACAAAAATGTTGAAATAGCAATATAAAGTAAAGCATTCATTAGATGCAGTAAACCTGTTCTATATGAGTTAGCCGGTTTCATTTTACATTTCACCTTTTATACATTAACTGTCGTGCACTTTCCTTGAAAAAATTTTTAGGGTCTGTTTTCTTTACCAATTGTATAAAGTTGTTTAATATAAGGAGTTAAACTCAAGTCGTGAGCAAATCATCTTTGGTGACCTTGTTTTTAGTGGCGGAAGATTTTTGCAAGTTTGGTGTGATACATGTGTAAATTTTTCAAAAAAAAGCTGCGAAATTACTCTAAGATTGAAACAAAAATAATCTGTAGATTTAAAAAAACATGTTTAAAAAATACTTACTTTCTCATGAAAACAAGGAAAAAATTTATTAAGTTGTTACAGAGGGAAAAGAATGATAGTTGAAAAAAAATGGGAGAAAAACTTTCATCACTTTGATTCGAAGATTTATCAATTGTCTATTAAAAAAATTGCCTAGTTCGAGGAATTTTTCCCAACTTTCTTTACTAATTACCGCTTCAGCTGCTAATTCCCAATTTGTTAGTTTCAATTATTCCCGTACTTTCAGCTGATTATTCTTGTCAATCCTGATAACTACCCACAATTGGTCCCGTTTTTTGTGGCAAATTGACAAACACGTAGCGTACAGTGAACCCGCTAAAAACGTCAATTTTTCTTCATAATTTATCAAAACTTACCACCCGCTGCTATTTCCCGTGGGAATCCAGTTAAATTACCCAGAGGCAAATGAGGGAACAATAAAGAAAAAAATATAGAGAAATTGCCATAAATGCTGGGAATCAACGCAATCTTTTGGGAATATTGCTAAAATTGTAAAAACGAGCAGTGCTATAAACAAATTTACCATCCAATTTTTTCTAGAACACTTTCAGAAAAGTAGTTTTACAGCACTGATTGAGATATTTACGAGACCTCTTTATGCTGAATAGAACTTCTCATTTCTTTCAAAGCAAACAGTTTCTTGTAAAAATAAATAATTTTAAGGCATATATAATTGGGCTACCATAAAATTTCAGTCGATTTTGAAGATTATTCAATACAAACAAAACAAATCAAACTTTTGAGAATAAAACAATGAAAGAATTAAAATCCAAAATTTTTTGAAAATTCAATAAATTTGATAGTTTTGAAGCGCATATTTGAAAAAATTTCAGCAGTACCATTCATTTTTTCGTAAAAAATTTTATTCCTTTGAAACCTCTACATTTTCGGGTGATTCCAGGCTTAAGTGCCAGAGAAACACCGATGTCTCTATGTGGAAACCGTTTATGTCCAGAGTTTGGCGGACGGTCAGGTCTCAAGTCCTAATTTTCGTGCGTTCAAGTTCAGTCTTCCATGCATTCATCAGACTTTCGTTCACTCACCAGTTATTTCGTTCCCCAAGTCGAGGTCGCCAGACCGAAGTGACCCCTGATCAGACGAGTTTCGAGCGCACACATGTTCCCGGTGCGCTCGAATTACATGGTCTGGAAAAGGCTTCGAGCGTACTTTTGTCTAGACAATGGTCTGGAACTTGCCTGATCAGAGGCCTCTTTGTTCTGGGACGGTCTGATCGGAGGTCATTTTGGTCTGGGACGGTCTGATCAGAGGCGGTTTCAAGCGCCCACTAGTCTGATCAGAGGCCATTTCGAGCGCACACTAGTCTGACAAGAGACCAGTTCGAGCGAAATTTTTTCAAGTTTTTTTTGTTTGCTTGCTGACTTGTTGTGTCTGGTAAGAGTCAACAATAAAACAGCATTCTGATCAGAACTTCATCTGCAAATCTGATGGGTTTGATCAGAACCAAGGGTTCCAGCTGATAACAACTGCCGGTCCCCTCAAGAAAAGATTTTGAATTAAAGTAGATCAAGATGTTTTTATGCAAAGCTGTCTAAGTTCATTTATTCAGATAAAAGGATAAATAAATGGCATACTCAGCAATTTTTTTGATCACTTTTTTTTCTATTTGTTTTCATTATCAATGCTTTCAGGATTGGCCTTTTGTTAGTTGAATATAAGATTGATAAAACGATAGATGAAATGAATATATTATAACGATATTGAGAGATCTGTTCATGTTCAAAATCTTTCTCTGATCAGACTATTTCGAACGCACTTTAGTCTAAACAGAGCCAACTTCGAGTGCACTTTTTTCTGATCAGAGGTGATTTCGACCGCACTTTACTCTGGGACAATATTTCGAGCGCAATTTAGTCTGGACAATGGTCTGGAACTCGTCTGGACAATGGTCGGGAACTTGTCTGATCAGGGGTCACTTCGGTCTGGAACTCGTCTGATCAGAAGCGGCTTCGAGCGCACTTCGAGCGCACAATGATCTTCGAGCGCATACTCGTCCGATCAGAGGTCACTTCGGTCTGGGACGGTCTGATCAGAGGTCCCACTTGTCTGGGACGGTTTGATCAGAGGCGATTTCGAGCGCGACCTCAAACTGGGTCATCACAGACAGAATTTCATGCGTTTTTCTTCAGCTTTTCAGGTGTTCGTTTCTGTACATTTGTGCATTAAAATTCAGACTTTCGAGCGTTCATCGGATTTTCTTCTGTTCATCAGATTTTTGTGTGTTCATGTTCAGATTTCGTCCTCCATTCGATGTTTCCATATTACAATAATTCGAACGCACAACAACTCATTTATTTTTGCTCCGGGTATTATTGCCTCCGGCTGGAACCACATTCCGGGACGGCAAGATCAGAAGCGGGACGGCAAGCATGCAAATTTTTTTTAAGAATAATCAAGTTTCATTACAAAATAATACATCTATGTGTACAAAGAAAGTAATGCTTAGTTCTAAACACATTTTTTGTGTCCCCTTGTCACAAATAATGTGCCAATGATTAATATCTCATTTGACTAACCATAAAGAGAGCGTTCAAGATGAAAATGTCTTAAAAATCATCGCCTAACGTTAAATTCTGAAACTCTTATGCGCTATAGTTTTAGCCTAATTGTAGGTTTCGTGACTGATGATGTCACTGAGAAAATATGGCATTAACAAACAACAGCACAGAGTTGCCAGATATCTTCAGCAAAATCACGTAACCTTACTTGAATCATGCGCTCTAACTTTTGAAATCTGGTACTGTATATAGTAAATTTTGTATATTCTCAAATACGAACCGTACGGTAATCAAGCTAAAAATGTTAGGTTTATTCCCTAGTTTATGATAAATTATCACCAGATGTCAATTCCTACTGAAATCTCAGGGAGTTTCCCACTGAGAAATGAGGGGAAAACAGAAAAAAAAAACTTTATAAAGAAATTGCCATCATTAACGGGAACCACAAATTGGGATCTGCTTTAAGTTTGGGATCTTAAAATATTTCTAAGGCCCCTTCAAAAGACTACTCATAGGGCATTGATTGAGATATGTTGGAAATGCCACTTGGCGCCTAATAAAAAATTTTCAGTTCCTTTTCGGCAATAATTTTTTTCAAAAACTTAAATAAATGCTTTTATAATTAAGCTGCCATCAAAAATCACTAAGTGCGCCAATTTGTTTTCGTTTAAATCTCACATCTGAAATTTTTGTAAACGATGCAATGAAAGAGTTAACATTCAATATTTACTGAAAGTGGATTTTAGAGCATCGCGGCGCATATTTAGAACCAGTTCAGTAACACTATTTTTTGGAATATTTTTAGTCTATTGAAACTGCTACAATTTCAAGTGAACTTAGGTTGAGGTGCTAGAGAAAAACCGTTGGGTTTATAGAGCCCCCGATGAAAAGTGCTTTTGTCCAGATTGTGGTAGGCGGACAGATGGAATGATCTCATGTCCAGTCCTGCGACTGTTCAAGTTCAGACGTTCAAGCGTTCTTGATCAGGTTTTATCGCGTTCTTTTCCCAATTTTTTGGCTTTCAATTTTGGGCTTTCCGTCCGTTCATCGAAAATTTTGTGCCTTCATGTTTAGAATTTCTTGTGTTCACCTGACTTTCGTGACTTCATGTTCAATTGTTTGTTTGTTTTTCGATGTTTCCCGACTATGAAAACTTGAAGACAGAGCGACACACTCATCTTTACTCGGGACATACATGCTTCCGTCTGAGACCACGACCCGGGAATTCATGCATACAAATTTAAAAAAAAACAAATATTGCCAAAACATAATACAGCGATGTGAATGAGAAAATCTGGCATTAACCGCCCAGTGGTTCCACATATTTTCTACAGAATGATGTAAACTTACTTGAAACATCAGCTCGCATTTCTGGAATCTCGCACTGCAGATAGAGATCTGGCAATGTGGAGATCATGCATTTTAAGAACTGCACTGGTGTATTTGAAGTACAGTTAAGAAATTGTACTTCCTTATAAGGAGTACCCGGGTTGACCACCAGGAAAGAAATTTATCAACAATAAAACGCCAAAATTGGATTTTAGTTAAACTTACTAAATATACAACCCCAAATTTGTTTTCATTTTGGCTTTTAAACACTTGGCGTACAATAGGTCGCTTGCAGTTCCGGAACAACATTTTCTGCGCCATTTCAATATTCGGAAGTTCTTTTTTATATTACTTTGCTGGACATAAAACTCCATTTAACAATAAATTATATTCACCTGAAGTACACAAGGTGACCCTCCGGGACTGAACCGTGAATAGCTCTTCGATATTTCGATGAAGGCTGCAAAATAAACCCCAACCCCGCATGGCATGCCAGCCCTGTCACTCAACTTGTTCGTATCAGTGGCGCTCTGGAATGCCTGGCCACCTCCAGCTTTGAGTAGCCTGGACTGCGTTATAGCCTTTGTTCCCTCCTGGGTACTTCCATGAAACCCAACAGCCCACTCATTGTCGTTGCCATTCATAAGAACCCAGTCGTTATTACCGTTATCGTATCTATATAAAATCAGTGTTGACTGAAAGACATTTTAAAATATCATGTTTTTTTGCTGCAACTCAGAAAAAGTTTATGATTATAAAATTGCGGATATTTTGAAAAATGTCTCATTTTTTAAAAAAAAATTGTTACCTCAAAAAACGTTATGTCGAAGCTCTGGACTGAAATTACACCGACAAAAGTAGGTCCCGGACATTAGGTATCGGTAACAAATGGAACAAAAATGGCCGACAGCAGGAAAAACGGGAAAATGTGGGCATCTTTCAGTTTGATTGCTTACATTGTGTTTCTTTAATGAAACTTCAACTCGACGCATTTTTGTATTAATTTTGTGATGTTGATATAATGATTCTTCTCTTCAGAATTTTTTTAAAAAAGTAGCTCACAAGTGTCAACAACGAATGTTCCCCGAAAATAAAGTGCCCTCATTTTAACATCACTCCACAAATGGGAGAAATATAGTGAACTAAACACAGCTTTACCTATCCCAGCATCGAAGACCAACTCTGATCCAGTCCGAATCTGGCTGGAAGTAATCCAATTTTCCTCGTAACTGTTTGTCACCCTGGGAATTTGGGAAATCAATGTCGCCTCGAGAATCGAAGTCTTCCTTCTTCAAGGAAAGAATTGTCATTAGGTTTTTCGCTTTTTGAGTTTTGGGATCTAAAATAACAAAAGAGTTAAGCATAACTTCGAGATACTGCGGTTCTTGTCAGTACTGTCACATAATGCACATAAAAAGAAGGGCCGATTTTGTTCTTAGCTGAGATTCTTTCAATTTAATGAACCCAGTGTGGTCATATCTCTGGTTTCACTTCAAGAATACGCTCCAATACATGTACGCTCATTATTAGGAAAAGATACAACTTTTGAATTCGCATCATTTCTAATTTTTCCCCACAAACCAGCTTGAAGTTTGATCCTAATAGCATTCTCAATTAAAGCTTTGAAACGCACCATTTTTGATGTCTTATTTGTTTGCAGCTTATTTGTTTTCATTGGTTTGAGTTTTATAATTTGTTATAGTTTTATTGAGTTTTATTGAGTTTTAACGAGTTTTATTGATTGATAGGCGTGATGAAAAGCACTCGTAGAATTCAATAGTATTCGAAACATTTTTTATTGTTCGGACCCCTCTTGAGGGCGGAAGATCCATAAACTCAACTGGGTTTTTTTTTGTTCAGACAAT
Organism: Convolutriloba macropyga; assembly: GCF_964194025.1. Classification (NCBI taxonomy): domain Eukaryota; kingdom Metazoa; phylum Xenacoelomorpha; order Acoela; family Convolutidae; genus Convolutriloba; species Convolutriloba macropyga. Next base: position 6,611,214 of record NC_134481.1, on the reverse strand, counting down.
TTTGACCGATAGATATATTCATCGTAGAGAGTCTTGAGTGGTTTCTTTAAAAAGCCCGTCCAGCGTAGAATATGGAATTGAAAAGATTTTTTTTTTTGAATTTCGTTTTCCAGATTGAAGTGTCGTGGTTCAAATTTTTTTGCATATTAGACCAATTTGCGTTACTTTTATTCACATTTTCTGGAATTTTTTACCAAAATATAGTCACTTGGGCTAAAATTTGTAAAAATTGTAAACAAAAGTACTGTTGATTTTTTTTGAAAGACGAAAGAGTAAAGTTAATAATTTTGATTTAATTTTTGGCTCAAATTCTTAAATATCTCAAATATCAGCATTTTTCATCAAAAATTGTCCGAAATAGGCTTATTTTGTCCACTTTGCTTAAACTTGCCGGAAGTGCACAACCAAAGACAACTAACACAAACTTTGTAAACTAAAAAGAGAGCTACACCTACATCTATTTCCATTGCGAGTTTTCTGGAATTGAATTTTTGCCGTTTTTGCCAACTTTAATGAACCCAGTGTGGTCATATCTCTGGTTTCACTTCAAGAATACGCTCCAATACATGTACGCTCATTATTAGGAAAAGATACAACTTTTGAATTCGCATCATTTCTAATTTTTCCCCACAAACCAGCTTGAAGTTTGATCCTAATAGCATTCTCAATTAAAGCTTTGAAACGCACCATTTTTGATGTCTTATTTGTTTGCAGCTTATTTGTTTTCATTGGTTTGAGTTTTATAATTTGTTATAGTTTTATTGAGTTTTATTGAGTTTTAACGAGTTTTATTGATTGATAGGCGTGATGAAAAGCACTCGTAGAATTCAATAGTATTCGAAACATTTTTTATTGTTCGGACCCCTCTTGAGGGCGGAAGATCCATAAACTCAACTGGGTTTTTTTTGTTCAGACAATTTTGACCGATAGATATATTCATCGTAGAGTGTCTTGAGTGGTTTCTTTAAAAAGCCCGTCCAGCGTAGAATATGGAATTGAAAAGTTTTTTTTTTGAATTTCGTTTTCCAGATTGAAGTGTCGTGGTTCAAATTTTTTGCATATTAGACCAATTTGCGTTACTTTTATTCACATTTTCTGGAATTTTTGACCAAAATATAGTCACTTGGGCTAAAATTTGTAAAAATTGTAAACAAAAGTACTGTTGATTTTTTTTGAAAGACGAAAGAGTAAAGTTAATAATTTTGATTTAATTTTTGGCTCAAATTTTTAAATATTTCAAATATCAGCATTTTTCATCAAAAATTGTCCGAAATAGGCTTATTTTGTCCACTTTGCATAAACTTGCCGGAAGTGCACAACCAAAGACAACTAACACAAACTTTGTAAACTAAAAAGAGAGCTACACCTACATCTATTTCCATTGCGAGTTTTCTGGAATTGAATTTTTGCCGTTTTTGCCAACTTTAATGAACCCAGTGTGGTCATATCTCTGGTTTCACTTCAAGAATACGCTCCAATACATGTACGCTCATTATTAGGAAAAGATACAACTTTTGAATTCGCATCATTTCTAATTTGTCCCCACAAACCAGCTTGAAGTTTGATCCTAATAGCATTCTCAATTAAAGCTTTGAAACGCAACTTTTTTGATGTCTTATTTGTTTGCAGCTTATTTGTTTTCATTGGTTTGAGTTTTATAATTTGTTATAGTTTTATTGAGTTTTATTGAGTTTTAACGAGTTTTATTGATTGATAGGCGTGATGAAAAGCACTCGTAGAATTCAATAGTATTCGAAACAATTTTTAATGCTCGGACCCCTCTTGAGGGCGGAGGATCCATAAACTCAACTGAGTTTTTTTTTGTTCAGACAATTTTGACCGATAGTTATATTCATCGTAGAGAGTCTTGAGTGGTTTCTTTAAAAAGCCCGTCCAGCGTAGAATATGGAATTGAAAAGATTTTTTTTTGAATTTCGTTTTCCAGAATGAAGTGTCGTGGTTCAAATTTTTTTGCATATTAGACCAATTTGCGTTACTTTAATTCACATTTTCTAGAATTTTTGACCAAAATATAGTCACTTGGGCTAAAATTTGTAAAAATTGTAAACAATAGTACTGTTGATTTTTTTTGAAAGACGAAAGAGTAAAGTTAATAATTTTGATTTAATTTTTGACTCAAATTTTTAAATATCTCAAATATCAGCATTTTTTATCAAAAATTGTCCGAAATAGGCTTCTTTTGTCCACTTTGCTTAAACTTGCCGGAAGTGCACAACCATAGACAACTAACACAAACTTTGTAAACTAAAAAGAGAGCTACACCTACATCTATTTCCATTGCGAGTTTTCTGGAATTGAATTTATGCCGTTTTTGCCAACTTTACTCTACTCTATGATTATCAAAAACGCAGCAAAAATTTTTTTGATATCGTAACCAACAAATACACTAGATGTAAAACATTCGAAGCAATTGAGCGTTCTTAATGGACAAAGAGCAATAAAGAGGCTCATTTTGGACCAATCTTGAACTGTTAAAAATCCAAAAAAATTCGGATTGTTATCTGTTGGTCATTTTTAGAAAAAAAAAATTGATCTTTTTTATTTTTTTATTAAAGAAATAACAATTCAAATTATAGCGCAGTGTTTATAGGTTTCATTGGATAGTTCCAAATTACTGTATCTGGTTTTTTACTTGAAAGTTTTTATTCGTTGATTCTGTTTTTAAAAATGTTTGAGTTTTAAATAAACGATGTCTTCATTAATTTTGCCGCCATTTCTCTCTTAGTTTTGGCAACTTGTAGCTCAGCGTCAGCGAAGAAGGAATGCTTCTTCTTCGTCTTTTTTTTCTACTGAATTAAAATTTAATCTTTTTTGCGCGTTAACTTATGGTTTTCTGCTTTGAAACCACTATATTTTAACTATTTTATTTTTAGGCATTGGCCCATTTTTCACGTTTCTCGAAGAATTTAACTGATTTTTTCTCAATTGTCCTTATCTATCGCTTTTGTTTTGTCTTTTAGTTCTATAAAAAAAACTTCCTGGATTTTGAGAAGTTTCTTTGGCCTTTTTTTGAGGAAAAAATGATCCTATATTCTGATTCGAAAATATAGCTGATGGTTTTCATGACTTTAATAACAATTGTTTTAAAAAAAATGAACATTCAATTTTCGTTCTTGTTTGTCTATCTTACCTTGTCTAGTTTATTACAGGTCACATAAAACAGTTTTTTGTCACAGGTATTTGCAGGAGTACAAAATCTTATGTTTATGAAGATGTTGTTATGAATTTACTGGCTTCGACACCGGTTTTTCGCGAAAAAAGGAAGCTATTTTTTTAATTTTTGTCTAAATTTTACGCTCTTTTGTAGACGTCAGACATATTATGAACAATTACAGGTCTTAAGCGCTTCCTTTGGACGAATAAACGAACCTTTTTAATTATTTAAGTTTGTAGATAATGGCTTTCTTTGAAAATAGTTCTTTTCGAAAAATACAGAAGTTTTACTTAATTTTGCCGATTTTTCTCTTCTTCGTCTATTTATTACTTATTCTCAATAAATAGAGCTATCATACCACCTTTTCGGCGTTTCGTGGAATTCTCAATTGCACATATTTTGAGGGCCAAAATATGCCTTTACGGAATTGGCAGCGTTTTCTCTCAAGTTTTCCTTGATTTTTGTTGTATCTATTTGTTGTTCTTTTTGTAACCAAATAAAAAATTGAATGACGACAGGTCGTAATGCCCTAAAATAGAGGCGCTTATGATCATAAAAATGTTGGATGTTTTCAATTGCTATCTAATGGTTTTCATTACTTTGAAACTAATTGTTTTTAAAAATTTGAGACATTTTTTAACTTTGCTATCTCTTTGTTCTTCTTTGTCTAATTGTTAACGAGCTTTATTTTGGAGTGGTTCCACATCTTTTCTACTCAAATACAAGTTGATTTGTTTAGTTTCAAATTTATCTGACGCTATTTTGACCTGAAGTTTTTTTTAAAAAATGGACATATTTTTGGATGTAATTAATGTTTGTTGTTAATGATGTTTGATATTGTTTTTCGTCTTGGCTTGCTTTATTAATAATGGCTGACCTCATCAATCTAATGAGGCATTTTGTACTCCACTGAGGCGATTTTTTTGTTCATACACATTTATTTTTGAAGAATACTGAAAATTTTTTGGGGGTTCTCTATCTGTTCCTCATTTGGTAGAAATTTATGCAAAAAAAATAAGGATGAGCAGGGTTGGAGCATTATGAGCGAGCGCACAAAGATGAGTCTCCTTGTTCAATTATATGGACATTTGTTCAACTCGCTTCTTATATACTAACATTCTTAAAAGTGGAATTTACAGTACAATTTTCAACAAGATGAATCCATTAAACAATGCTGACCATTTTTTGCTTAGATATCGCTGAGATTGCAATGCAACCATCAACTAATACAATAATGCAATTCTTACACTAATGAACTAATTTGGAAAACTGTTTACTCTTAAAACTTCTTGAGAAAACAGCGAAAAAAATTTAAAAATGGAAATATTTATCCCTACTTATAATTATCGGCTAAACTTCACCTTCTATAGTTAAAAAAGATTGATAGTCACCAACCTGGCCATTCTTCCATGAGAGTAAGAGGCAGTTTGTCCAACATGCTGAGTCTGCAATCATCATCATCGGGAGAAAGCAACAGCCTCCCGCCTGAAAATGTTATGCAGGTATATTAAAAAAAAAATTATAACAAAAAAATAGAAAAAAAATTATATGCCTTTCGGCCGCTATGCAGCAGACGCGCATGCAGCTAAGATCTTCTAGCTGTTAACTAATTGACTTTAAAAAATCTTGTTACGACACATTCCTTGATGCGTGAGTAGGAAACTCGCCACCACAGTGAGACAATTTGAAACAAACTTTAGCTTGCTGAAAAAAAATTGTTGAAATTCCGCATGAAATATTACGAGACACAGTTTTTTTCCACATTTCTATCTCTCCGATTAGATTGGATTATACTCTCAACAAATCGGTATGTTTAGATTTATAATTAGTTATTACCATAATCAATTGAAATTCGCTTTGTTCGACCCCAGCTCTCATTGGTTGTCATTGACGCATTGTCTTCTATTTTGTGCACTAAGGTTCCGAGACATAATTTATAGTGTTTTATTTGTTTAATTTTTTACAAAAAATATAAGTATTGTCAACTGACCATAAAATTTTACTGTACTGCTGAGCAAAAAAAATAATTTAACACAAAGTGATAATTCTTAAAATTTTTTAACTGCTCATTTTCTTTAACTTTCTCGGATCTCCTCAGTTAGATTTCACTATTAAATCTCCGAGAACTTTTTTCTTTTCAAATATTGCTCACTCTTATTTTGTTTCTTTTAATTCAGCGATTCTAACTGCAAAAAAGCTGCAAATTTTATCTACTTTCATTGTGTGCAGAATGTAAAACTTTATTTTTTTTGGTAGTTTGTAAATACAAAAAGTTGAGCAAAAATAATTTTCTTGTCCTTTAATGGATGCATGTGTCAACTAATTGCATATTTGCAAGACACATGGTTATCTTGCAGCATTCATTTCAGACGGAAGATTGCCTTTCAAAAAATGGTTGCCTTTCAAAAAAGATTGCCTTTCAATTCATCTGTAGCAAAAAATGGAGCAAAATTTTGAGGCAACACGATGCAAAACGAATTTTGAATTGAGGTGAAAATGATGAGATTTTAATAAAAAACATCCGTTCAATTAGGAATGTTTGGAAAAAATTTTTACTTCATTTTGCGTTTTTCTAAGGTCTACAGTGAATTCAACAGTGATATTTATTTATCTACATTATTTTTAAATGAGAGTTGTTGCTATGCTGTATTGAAGGTAACACTGACAAAAACATTTAAATTTTTCCGCGGATTTTTTTTTTATTTTCTTGGGCAATAAAACTAATTCACAACTGAATCAGTGGGAGCACAAGAGATTAAAAAAAATAATAGTTCGGAACTTTAGAATCACAACAAAGAAAACCTAAAAGAAAAACAAAAAGCATGTCAGAGATAAAATTTCTTATTCCAAAAAACAACGTCACTCATAGCAGCTAACAGGGTTTCCTACATTTGCTAATTTTCTTTTTTAAAGATGAAAAGTTAGCTTCAAATAATTTTTTCGAAAAAAAAACTCATTAAAGAAACGGTGAAAATTTGGGAGAAAGGCAAAAAAATCAGTTGGCCACAATCTCTCCTTCACTGCACTTGTTTCAGCCGTGTTGCAAATTGTGACCAAAGTCTTGATATAATGGTTTATTTTTTCCGTTAAAAACTTTTCCCTTCACTTTATCCTCTTTTCTACAACTAAAACTCGAGACTTTTCAGATTTTCTTTTTTGTTTGATTGATAATCCAGCTGCAGCTCATCACTGTCTTAAATTTTCCTAAGACAATCGATTAAAACTTTTTATGAAATTGATTTGAAAAGTTGTGTCATTATAGAAACATGCCAAACTATTTCAGCTAAGTTGAAAAATATATATTTTAAACTACATTTTTCGATTAGTCGCATACTCCCCACTGTTGGACAAAATTTTTTGTTAAATATTTAATTGTTTTCCAGATTACAGTTCGCATTTAAGACTTGGTTTTTTCTAGCGTTGATCTGTAAGCAATGTTTTAATAATGTATCACCTTGAAAGGCAGTTGTGGTGGTAAGACCTGTAACAGAACTCTTGTATCAAATCCTTTGAAAAGTTGCCCGCGAATAAAACAGTCTGGTTTTTCCGGGATATAATTTTTCGACAACATACTTTCATCACATAAGGTAAATTGAATCGAAACACTTAATTTTAGTGAAATTCTTACGCACCAAAGACATATCAGTTTAAATGCTTGAAAAAAGGATGACCATCAAAAAGTTTTAATTTTTTTAGGATTTGTTGGGCAAGTTAGCGGTCATTTTGAAATATAGTTCGAAATGAGGTGAATTGCGATGAAATATTTATTTTCTTCGCTTATTTAATTGAAAATACTGTCAGCACACTATTTAAAATAGACAAAAAGACTACCAGCTTTGACAAAATTTTTTCTAGCAAGTGTATGCCGTGAAATCTGGAACGATTGCTCAAACAAGCAGTTGATTCAATTTGTACGAAAAGTCTCCTTAAAACAATAATGTCCAGGAAAAAATTTTTCAATTTGAGTAATTTCCAGTAACTTTTTGGTCTAAGTAGGTGTGGTTAGGACATTTGATGAACAAAACGCCTTTATAAAATTAAAAAGCTCACACCCCACAGACACATCTTCAGCTCAATCTTAAAAAAATATAAGAGCTCTATCGTGTAACTGTGTGTGTGTGCATGTTTGTGTTATTGTTTGCGTGTGACTGCGTGTGTGTTTATGTGTGTATGTATGTGTGTTATTCGAATGTGTGTATGTATGTATGCATGTTTGGTTATGTATGTATATGTGTGAGCTGATTGAACTACAAGAGAATAAAATTTTTGTAAAGCAAAAAAAAACATTTATATCCCTTTTTGATCCCGTATATTTTCTGCTTAGTTTCTGTAATTTTGTTAAAACTTTCAAGAAAGAGAACAATTCCTTCTTTTTGTATTTACCTTTCTCCTGAGCATGTGTCTCTAGAGCTGTGATCGCAGTTTTCTGTTTATCACTCATTTGTGTCACAACTTCCTGGTGAACTTTCTCTTCCTCCTTCGAAGGCGGATGTTGTATTAATGCCTTCATTGCCTTCAAATATTCTATTTCAAAATCTGAACCCCGATATTTGGTCGAAGGTGCAATTAGCCGAAGTTTTTCTATTTCACAAATTTCACATGAACAATCTTGTTTCCCTTCGTCGTCGTTTTCATTACTGTCACCTGATATTACCCTTCCATCTGTTTCAATTGATAAAGCTGGATACAAACCAGACGTCGCCATTTTTTCCAAATCAACAAGAGGGCTTGTTAACTTTCTCTGCGTATAGTAGGCCGTCCAGATTCATGAGGACGTTAATTTTGAGGTCCAGATTTTGAGGACGTTAATTCATGATAGTACCTTCGAGTACAGAAATTGGTTTTCGAGAATTTATATTTAACGTGCCTTTTCAGACGCTTATGGTATATTTAATTGAGCTGAAGAACGATTAAATTAACTGTATGAGATTATGATTACTTCAACGGTCATATATTTGTGTTATTGATATTGAATTTTTTCGGTTATTACTTAATAACATGTGATTTCATTTACAAATTTTAAAATTTTCGAGTCGAATTCTGAAACCAATTTTAAAGCTACATTGAGTTAACTCAATGTAGCTTTCAAATTTGTTTCAAAATTTGACTCGTAAAATGCAAAAATTTGTGAATGAAACCACACGTTACTTTATTAGCTCGACGGCAACACAAAAAATTACACGGAGTACCGGCACGCTTCAGATGTCTGTTTTCAAACCGTTCCCAGGTTGAGGTGCCAGACAGAAACCAATATTTCCAAAACGTCCAAAACGGAGAGATGCTTGCGCAAAGACTTTTGTTCATTAACGTCCAGATTTCCATAGGACCAATCAAACTTTCGTCGGTTCACGTTCAGAATTTCGTGCCTTCTTGCCCAGACCATCATGCGTTCACCAGAATTTCGTGCGTTCAACAGAGTTGCATGCTTTCATGCGGTATTCGATGGTTTCAGACAGTATAATTTTCACTCGTGCGTTCATCTTTAGTCTGGACATAGCTAATTCCAGGTGGGACCTCAACCTGGGTTGAAGACGCACATACATATTTAGAAAACTTGCTCTAATTACAATAGAAGATCTTACGGAAAATTAGTTGCATTTCAACATTTCTTCAATTGTTTGGGGGGGTCCCTAGAATTTCATTGGCAATATCAGAATTTTCCCATTTAAATGTCTGGAACTTTACTTCGAAAACTAGGGTTTTAATTACCCCTGAATTGCTTCTTCCCGTCTCGCTCTAATGTCACTACAATAATACATAGGATTTTTGTGAAAAAACGAAGTGTGACAATTTATGTAATTTGTTAAAGTTCACTCAGTTTATGCATGCAAAAGTATATTTTCTTTTTTATAATTATCGTTCCGAAAACGATCAGCTTTCACAACAATTTTTGCATATTAACTGATTAAGTGAGTATTGATTCCTTACAATTGACCAACAGAAAAGTGCAGGTAACTAAAAAGGTCGAGTAAGTAAAAATTTAGAAAAAAAATTTTTTGCATCTCTTCTGTCCCCATATATTTCTGTGACCCCACTTACAAACTACAATTTGTTTTATTGCAAGATACCCTGTAAAAATTAGCTCAAGCTCTTCGGGGCGTTAATAGTATATGCCAGCTAAACTTGGGGCAGAACAAAATAGATCGGAGAAAAAAACGAAATCTAATTTTATTATTGATTTTTTTCAGTATCCGTGTTTTTTTGTAATCTCGCACTTTTAGATAATCGAATGGAAAGTAAAGAAGAACGACTTAGTATCCAACACAATGTTTCTTGATATTGAAGAAGTGTTACGGTTTTTTTACAAACTAGCTTCTTAAAACCAGCCAAACTTTTGCTAAGAGAACCAGCTTCTGATGCAGACAGAGCAATAAACTTTAATTGATGAGTTTTTGTCATCAAATTTTTTTCGGTATCAAAATTAAAAGTATTTCTGCTCAATTATAGAGCTATGAGGACATTTTTGATGATAAGTCGCAGAGTAGTATTGGACGGGAAACAAAATAATAGATGCTAGGTTCATTCAAACGCCAAATTTGTGAAATTTCCTCAAAACAACTCACAGGTCTACTGTTAACTATTTTTTACAAATCTTTTCTGATTGTATTTGTTTCTCCTTATTTATTAAAGGCAGCATATTTCAATTTTTTAATTCAAAAACATTAAAAAACTGAATTCTCAAATTTATGCGGTCACTGTCTTCGTCTACGAAACCGTAGCAAAAAAAAATGCGCAAGTTCTGCCTCAAACAAATCTTAAGCCATAAATTTTTTAACTTTTATTAATTAAAAGATTTCAATTTTTGAGAAATTTAACTTTAAAGAGCTATGTTGGTAGTTTTCCGTCTAATCGATAGACTAAAAGAATAGAAACGAGATTCCGGTTTCAAAATGCTCCCAACCTTTCGGGCATTTTTTAGTTGCTTTCATTGGTCATTTTCAGATACTTATCTTGGAAAGAAGGCGACCAGGTAGTCAAATATTTTTTTCTCCCACTCTGCTAACGAAGAAATTTTTATCTGCTCGTTAGCAGAAAGAGTTTTGTTTTGTACTTGAAAAAATCTTTTGCATCTGTTCAGAAATCTTTCTTGTAATAAAAGTTTTGTGAATTCACAAAGGCTGTTTCTGTATGAACTTGCAATTACTGATGAGACTCGTCAGTTGGCTGTGTAAACCAACAATTGACTAAGTTGAACGCGAAAGCTAACCAATATTGAGCTTAGAGTTTTTTAAGAACCTTGCTGATTCATTAGCCAATTTTTTGTAAGACGAATGTTAAAGTTTGATCGTTTAATTTAGATGAGATAAACGCTATGTTAAAAGCCAACTTTAGTAAAGTTTTTGTTGTTTAGAATAGGAATGTTTCTTTCTAAGAATAGTGTTCTTTCTAAGCAACTGTTCTTCTAAGAATGATCCTTCTAAGAGTGATTTTCCTTCCCAGCCAACTATCCTTCTAAAAATGATGTTCCTTCTAAGCCAATGATTCTTCCAAAAAACATGTCTTTTCTCAGATAATAAACTTTCAAAGAATGATGGGCGAAAGTGAAAGTCGAGCTTTTTTTCTTAAAACAGAAATCTGTCAGTAAATTAATGTGAACAAATAACAAATGAGACAATACTTCAAATTGCCCCGAGTCTTTTTTGCAAGACGGCAGGTGTTATTATTATTGGTTCTTTACCATCATAGCTTTTATATAAGTATAACACCCAATCATGATATCTTTAACATAGGTGAGCACGCTATTATCTATATGACGATCAAAAAGGGACTGTAATGGGTTAGACTAATCAAATTTCGAGCCTCTAGGTTCTTAGTTTCTTGTGCCTATAATGCTGGTAGAAATTACAGGGGGTTCGGATATTTGTTCTAAATAAATTTAGGACGCAAAAGTGACTTAAGGCACATTTTTGGAACCAGTTTTTGACTTCTTATATAAATTTTGATACTCTTTTGTTTTTTTTTCTTTGCTAATGTATATTTGATGTCTATTTTGTTACACCAAAGTTCTACCTACATATGTTGAAGACTAGTTTAATCCAAAAAGCTGATCACTGTAATTGACTGCTTTGTAAAATAGCCGTAAAAAAATTCAAGGACGCTCTCATTGTAGATGTAAATACTGAGCGACTAGGCAAAAATACAATGGAAAGATTAGAAGTGTCGGTATATCGAACAAACGCTGAACGTTATTTTTGACGCTATCAGTATACTTCAACTGTATGATACATATCTATTTCGAATCGTGCCAGATCTCGTTCAGTATACAGCTACTCAAATCTTGAAAAGTTTGTATGTCAGGACATTTGAAATACGATCAATCCACCCAATTGTGTACTTTGAAATTGATTCGATATATGCTTCCTAAAACGATGGGTCTTAAATTTTAATGGCTCTGCTTTTAATTCGTTTTTATTTCGAATTGGTTACGGGGGACTAAAACGGACCTAACCTAGCAATGGAAGTCATCGCCTGACATAGAGTCATATGGAGCCGTGACAATTTTGATCCAAGGTCCGTCCAGCACAAAATCTGTCTCGACCGAATTTCTGATTGAAATCCTTTAGACAACATAATTGGTAGCGAGGAGTCGATGCAGTACAAAATTACGGTTTTATAGAAAAATATTCAAAGTTGGGTTGCGTGGCTGATAGGGGTGTGAGGGGAGGCGGAATTGGGGATTCATCCAGAACAAAGACTATATAAGTCTTCTCATCGTCAGCAAGTTGTATTTTGAGTTACTGATACATAGGCGCCATTTTGATTGCCGACTTCTGAGATTTTCGAAATTTTCATGTATGTCTTCCCGTACCGAACTCCAAGTGTAAGTCAGTACTCGGCAATTGTAAATGCAAGTCTCCCATGCAAAATATTTTGATCGCTTTCTTGCTTGAAATTCGCTTCTTTCAAGCGTATATTAACGGCGCAAAATTGCAAAACATGCATTCTTCTTATTATTTCTTCAAATTTTTGTCAAAGTCGTGATATTGCTACAAATTGATGTTTCCGTTTGTTCATTTTGATTAATTGTTTCAAGGGGGTACTGTTTTTTTTTAATTTTTAAATGAACAATATTGTGATTTTTTTTCAATCTTAAATGTTTTTAAGTCTCTAAGAGAGGTAATGATGATCAATCTTTTTGATCGGTGACACCCACTTATCTTTAGACGATGAATTTTAGAGATATCAAAAACCTCAAGTGAAAAGATGAATTTTTGCAATTCTGTTGAGCAAAATTAAACGCAGAGAATAAATTTAGAGGTTTATTATTGTTCAAAGAGAGAGAGAGAGAGAGAGAGAGAGAGAGAGGGAGGGAGGGAGAGAGAGAGAGAGAGAGAGAGAGAGAGAGAGACTGACAATATCTTTTCATTTAGCATTTTTTTCCTGTGCTCGCAATTCTGATGATCATTTGATTTGACTAGAATCAATTATATGATGATTTTCCCTAGTTGAAAAAAAATGCCAAGTTTGCAAACCTTTAAAATTTTTGCCCAATAATGCCAATTGTGTAAAAAAATTTGCAAGTTATCTCGTCACAAGGTCAAATATGCAAAATTTTGCAAACTAATGTTAAGTTTGCAAAAATTTGCAAACGGTGAGCCGAGTTCGTTCCGGTCCAGCTCTGCTTAATTTATTAATTTGGGTTTTTTCCTAACCATTTCTCAGAGATTGCTGAATTTAATTGAAAAATTTTCAAAAGACACCTTGTAAACGATTTGTGGGGTAAAATCACCCCACAAGGCCAACTGCAAACTATAAAAGACAAAATTATTCAGACCGATTTACAAATATTTGTAAAAGTAATGTAATTTACAAAAGTTGCAAACTTCTTTATAAGTAATTGCTAATTTGACGTTAAGTTAAACTAGGGTTTTTTGCAAAAACAAAATGAATTAGGCCAAATTTTGTCTGGTTTGAATTTTTGGTCTAATTTTAAAATTTTGGCCCACATTCGCATTTTCTTGTGCTTTTCAGGAAAATTTTTTCTGAACATTTTGATTATTGTTTCTGTAAAAATAGATCAACTGTTTTTGCAACAAAAAATATACTTGACTTTTTGATGGGCCGGTTTGTATTGAACTCAATAGAACACCTTTGTGATTGCTATACATTTTCTTTGTTTATTCTCTGAGTTTTCTTTCTTTTGTAGGTTGTCTTCTATTTCCAGAAGTTCTGTTTCTACTTTGCCCTTCTGTTTTTCCTGGGGAAAATTTTTGTGAAGTCAAATTTGTAGCAAAAATTGCCTTTAGAAAAACAATCTTTTTTTCTCTGATATTCTTCCTTTTTTATCGGAATTTTTTTTCTTCTTGTCTTTTATCTAGTCAGTAAGTGGTTCAACAGGAATTGAACCCCATTTGATAACTACCAGGAGTGAATTTTTATCAAAAAATCTGGATATCATAATTTGATATCTTATTTTTCATTTTGTTTTTTCCTCTCTTTCGTTAGCTATTCAATGTTTGCATTTGGATCTGTTCTGGAGTCTCCAGCTAGGCTTTTATCATTAAAACGATTGTGTATTTTAAAAGTTTAATGTAATTTTTTGGCGAAGTATCTGAACATTTGTGACTAAATCGGTCAATTCTTGTTCTAAAATTGCATTTTTGGCTCCCAACTGAAAATTGTTTGCACAAAAAAAGTGTCTCCGCAAAATCATCATAGCTGTATGAGGTTAATCAAATTTTAATTCGTCTGCATTTCTAACCCTATCTTTTTTTGGAATCCAACGCAATTGGGTTGTCCTCATGCTCATTTTTTAAATTTTAAAATAAATAGAACAAAAAAGTGTAAAACGTATTTTGCCATCCAATTTTAATGAAGCTAGAGTGAGATTTTTTGTCCAGTTGTGGCAATGTGACATTTTTATGGGTTTTCTAGTCCCTTTTCCCCATGATCTCAATATTATTTTCCCGAATAAAACTCGCATCCTTAATAAGAGTCTGCACAAGCCTTAAAATGTTGATGAAATCGCCTATCTTGTAAGACTCTAACAAGATTACATGCCTATCTTGTAAGATCTTGTAAGAATCTTGCAAGACCCTTGTAAGATTATACAATTTGGTACAAGAGTCTTGCAAGATTCTTACAAGATCTTACAAGATAGGCGTGTAAGCTCGACTAGGGGAGTTATATTCAATTGAAAATATTAAACGCGAGCTATGGGTTTTGGCATTCTGAGCGCCTAACTTCACAAGAAATGGGTGAAATTTTAAGATGTTCCTGATAAAAATTGTCTGCTTATCATTTCGGTCCCTAACAAACGGTTTCGTGTCCAGCTTGCATTATTTGTTCTTTTTGTTCGCTTATCAAAGTTTTGCCTTAAAGAATGATAGTGCTTGCCCAGCGATTATACATAGAATAGCGTGTACAAAATTTCATTTAGATAAGTATCTTAATAACTTGGATCCAAAATTATTTTGGTTTTTGGCCTTGTATCCAGTTGTTTCGGTGCTTTGTGTTTTACTTCAACAAACTCAAACACTATAGTTTCAAATTCAGATTTGACCAGATTGACCAGATTTGACCAGTTTGGCAAGATTGAAAAAAACTTTTGTACATAGCTTTCAACTTTCAGATTTGAAACCATTAGTAATCTAAACTGTTATTTATAAGAAGAACACAAAGACAAAAGCAATAAACGCTATTAATATGAACAAAAATTGATTTCAAAAAGAATGTATTGGTTGTAAATAACTGGCTGGAACGGCAAAAACTTGTCATGTAAGTTGTATACGTTGTAGCAACGTTGAGTCTCTGCAATTTTTAAACATGCACGTCATCAAATACAACCAAACAACGCTGTAAAAGAATTTGTAAAATATTGTCGCATTTTAATCTTCAAATAAAACCACTCATACGTCCCTCTGCCTCTGCTGAAAACAGTTTGTCCAGAACATTGAAGAAAAAGTGTGTGATTGAAAGCTGAGCTTTCTTGTCTCATCATATACAAATCAACTATAAGTATCAATTTTTTTACGAAAATTGTTTAACGCAACGGTTGAGTTCAACTTTACGAATTAAGAGAATTTTCGGCTGACCGTACAAGGCTCAAATGCAACACTTCAAATAAGCGGCGGCTTATTTAAATCTGAAACGTCCGATTTTTTCAGAGTTGTTGGTTGAGTTCTTTGTATAGACAATTTTTCGAACATCTACTTACAAAAGGCACATTGACTATTTGCAGCCAGCGATGTTTCTCACTAACCCTCAACTGAGAAAAAGTTATGCATCATCTGGCTGTTCTGTCTGTGGCAACCCTCGTTGTGGGACAGTTCATAAATCGCCTCACGATAAAAGTAGTGGAGAAACAACGTCTGCATGGAGACAAAATGAAGAAATATTTCAGGCCAAGTGTGCCGAGGCTGTAGGAACACTTTTACAAAAACCGCCTTCTGAGACAGAAAAAGAGGAACATCAAAACATTTTGAGCAATTTTGGTGCCAAGCAGAAATCTGCAATCGGGGCGCTCGGTTCTCTGGTGGCGTCTAAAGGTAACTTGATCAAAACTTGCCAATTTTCGATTTAAATTGGATGCTCAACCTAGCATTGTCGGTCCACAGTCAGTCGTTTCATAGCCTGAAATGGGTTTTCTGTATTTTTTTGTGAGTTTTTGTGTTTTTTTTTTGTAATTTTGGCCGTGCTCTTTTCACACCAAAAAATGGAAAACAGCGATATTTTTGCAAGATAGGCAAGAGTCTTTTCTTTGTTGTTAATTCTTTTTCCATTTGATCTCGTGAGAGCAAAACTACCCTTTTTGGTCACGAAAATAAATACAGGAGCTTCTGTATAGCCATTCCACACCACAGAGCCAAAGTCTACCAAAATTAACAAAATTAGTCAGGAGATTGTCGAAAACTCTAAAATGGTTCTTAATAAATATCGAATGAACATATTTTAACTAAGGTAGCGTCTCTTCTGAAGAGAAAACAGATCACAGCAACACTTTAAAAACAGCCAGGCGTTCTATAATTAAAAAATAGGCTTTCTTTAAATTATTCAACCTTTCAATGCTTATAATTTTTTGAAGGTATAAAAACTTTGCAAAAGCTCTTGATGATTATCTTGCAGGTTGGTGGCAGAGCAAATCAGCGCAGAATCAGTCTAGAGACATTCTGTTTTTTATTGACACTGTTCAGTCTTGATTTTGGGTAAAATTTAATGCATGAAAAAATAATTTGCTCAGCGCAACTCCAGCCAACAAGGTTTGCTTTATATGCGATTCGAACTTCCTTGTGGGTACTTGCAACAACTAATGTGCGTAGCAAGTCAAAATCACTAAACTAAATGCGCTTTGTGGCAATTTCCTACACACTAACTTATGTATTAATGGTGTGTTTATTATTGTAGTAATTACCAGTTATAAGCTAAAAAGTGGGACGTTATTCTACTCAGACTTAATTTTGAGGTATGAGTAAATGTCAGACTATACAGGATAAGTTTAGCCTAGGCGAATTCTATGACCTCAATGTAATCATAATGAAGCAAAACTGCACATAAAGAAAATTAAAAATTTCTGGTGATGCAATGTTTTAGAACTGATTTAAGTTTTTTCCTCTTGAAATGTGCTGGTTCAGCTCTGTAATGCTCTGACACTCATGTCCAGGAAATACGCAGATTTTCAATTACGCAAACTTTTCTGCCTTCAACGTACTGCGGTCAAACGGAAGCACATATCCCCAGCCATATTAAGGTAACCAAGTTATTTGAAAGCACACACAAATACACATACAAATATACACTGACATACACACACAATCAAACGAACACACGCGCACACACATACATAAACACGAACACATAAACGCGCACGTACATACCCGCAAACTATTGAACGCAAACGTACATATATTACATTAATTGAGCCATTAGTAGTTCAATTTCAATATGTGTAATTATAGTTCAGACTCAAGGGCGTGAAAAGGCAAAAACAAAAAAAATGTTAGAATTCTGAAGTGAAAAATGCTTTGAGATTTGACTAAGGGGACCAATTCATTTTCGTTAATTTTTTATAACAAGTAATTGGCACAATCAGGGAATCATAATAATATAACGGAAAATTCCCTCATTTTCTAGTTAAACTCACGACCCTCAACTGTATAGACATGACTCGCAAATATGTCAATTTGACATTCCAACAGACAAAAAACTGACATTCTGCAAAAAATATAAAAGTTAAATGATATAAGTAAGGAAAAAAAGAAGATCAAGAGATAAATTAAGATCGAGAGATAAGTGCTATCAATGTTGCAGCAACAGAATTTCTCGACAAGATTTTCACCTTAAAAACCAGACTAAAATGAAATAAATTTTTTTCTTTGCAGCAAAGTTATTTTTTTAGCTCCACAAGATCTCTCAAACATTTAACGATTACTGCAAAAATCGGCTAGAACTTAAAACTCAGCAAGCTTATGATGCACTTTAACTTGTTCTGCCAGAAATCGATCTAACAAACTATATTAAAAACGACACTCCTCTCTTTTTTTTCAACGAAAAAACCGTATTCCTCTTTTTTTATCTATCGGATAAGTTTTCCGGAAGACGTGATCAATTACTGATCAAGGCATGCCAACTTCTATTTTTGCAATTTTGTGCAATATTTTTCTCGAATCAAACAAAAAAATTGATTATAAAAACACGAAATTGCGCAAGTCCTTGTTCAAAGCGTTTTCGATAAAAAAAAATTGCAAAAGGAAGTTATCTATACTAGATGTCTAGTGAAGTTACTTTTTTATATCAGATATTTTACTTTGGTAGGAGTTTTTCACAATTCCAACAAGGACCGTGTGACCTTCTTATTGCAACTAAAACTTATTAGGAAAAATCTGATCTAGTTTGTTTGAGTTAGAAGAACCTTATTTCGTGGCAATATTTTACTGGAATAACTGTTTAACATTGTTACTTTTAACAAATCGTTATGTTTTTTTGGTTCTTGCGTTTTGATTTTTGTACTTCATGTTTATTTAATTTGGCTGTTTTGTGCGACATCACCACAGGAACCACTCTAATCTTTTCTCGAAAATAAAGGCAGTCGCAAATTTGAAGCTCATTAATCCACTGGAGACATTTGAACTAACAGATTCAACAATTGACACTTTTTAAAAATACAAAATCCACAAGTGGGAAAATCAGTCGCTTTAACATGATCATCCAAAATTTAAGTTGTAACGAGATTACAGAAAATCAATAATGAAGAACACTGATTCATATGAGATCATTTGATATTTAACGTCTTTTAACATCCTTTGGCATACAAGATCATATAAGGTGTTTGAAATTATATAACGGTAACATCCGTCGAAAACGTTTAAAAGCTAAAACTGGAGAAATTGGCCATACAAATTTTCGTTTGCTTTTTTAAAGTTTTCCTCTAATTAGCATTTTAACAATCCCGCATTGGAACAATTGATATAATAGTAGATTTTATAGCGGTTTTCATTTAAAAAATGTTATCAACAAAATCCCTTCTACGGCCTCACTCTGGGACCATTTTAACGATTTAAATCCTCTTAAATCCATTTACTTATATTGAAAAAAAAGGATTATAGCCGTTTAAGGAACATTTGAAATGGATTTAAATTGAACTACGAAGACTCCCTTAAATAGATTATTATGTCCGCTCAGTGAAAACCGTTATATAACTTTGAATTAATATTTGATTTATTTTGAAAAATTTAAATTAAAGTTTCAAGTCCATCAGTTTTCCATCAGTTTCAGTCCTTCCGCTCTATGTGACACCTTCGGAACAGCAAGTTCATCGGCCCAACAGGTGCCCAGATGAAGAAACTGAAGTGAAGATCTGCATCTAAAATAGAGGTCAAAATGCTGTAAAACCTTGTTTAAAATTAGCAAATTTTTTCAAGTAGTGTAAAATTAACAAAATTTTTGAATAAAATAATGGAGAATACCTGCATAGAAGATGTCAGAGGTCGATTGAATGTCAAAAGCAGATTGAGGAAACAGAGGATCTGCATCTAAAATAAAGAAGAAAATGCCGTGAAACGTTAAAAAATTTTCAAATACGGTAAAATTAGCAAAATTTTTGAATAACATAATGGATTTTACCTGCATAGAAGATGTCAAAGGTAGATTGGGTGTATTCATTCTTTGAAATAGATTTTAGTTAGTTCAATTGAAACTCAAAAATCCAAATTGAACTAACCGATTTTTAGTCTTTTGGTTTTTGGTGATGAATATTTGTAAAGCCAAATTCAATCTCTGAAAAGAAAACATATGAAGCCAAAAAATGTAAAGCCAATTGTAAAGCCAAATTCAATTTGCAAAGAAAACAAATGAAGCCAAAAAATATAAAGCCAAATTTGGGATTGAAATAACAATAACTATACGACGAAATCATGCGTGATTATGATGCGTGTTTGTTCTAGCAGTTTTGTTTTCGCAAAGTTAAATTTTGCTCAATTCTGGTTGGCTAAAAATCGGTCGCGAGAAAATAAGACAACTCTTAAATCGCTTTAAATCCGTTTAAAAATTTGAGCTTCAAGCTTCTTTAAATATACCCCATATATTGGCAAAATGTAGTTTTAGCCTAAGAAAATTTCTATAAAATCGATTGCTTGCTTAAGTTTTACGACACGGGATGACATTTTCTGTTTACTTTTCTGAATATATTTAAAAAGTTATCTTAAAATGGTTCCATCCGCCTCGTAGCGCTTCTGGTTGTTGACTTACAGCACCTTTCTAAATCACATCTTCACAAATAGTTGCCTCTTTTTTGGGAATCAGCAGTTTTATTTTTCAGTAACAACCTAGGGCAATTTTTGTGGCTATTTATAAATTGCATAAACATTTTAGAAACGCTTTTCTACAAAAATCCTGGAAAATCTTTAGTTTAAAAATTGATCATCTAAGAAGAATGGAGCATGATCTCTATTGGAATTATAAAACAGCAGAGCGATGAATGATTCACGAACAGATTGTAAAATTGCTATGCTCCGTTGTCCAGTGCTTAACAAATACTAGAGATGAAACATACTAAAAGGTTCTGTAGGTGGGGGTGATGGAGGGGGGGTGAAGAAGAAACAGTTACATAAAAAGAAACATTTTGTGCTCTAGGGGGAACTTTACTGATCTCTACTGACGAAAACAGCGAAAGACCCAGCCTGTTGGAGCATCTTCCTCTTCTCCTCTTCCAGGAACATTGGCCAGGTAATAATAATTGTCCTCAAAAAATAAAAATTGTCCTCAATAAATTGTCCTAAAAAAATTGATGATTTCATACAAACGTGTAAACTTTAAAAAAAACTGATTTCTGTTACTCTCTGTGCGCGACTCAAGCCAATCTGATCATTGCCATATTTGGTCTGAATGCACTGGTAAAACCAGTGGGCTTCTCATATTAGCTAGACCAGAGCTGGCCAGAGCTGGCCAGAGCTAGACCAGAGCTGGTTGCGTACTTTATCCAAGGTGATGAAAGTAAAACTATAATTTGTTTTAATAGTCATTTTCATTCTACAGCAATCAAAGCAAAAAAAAGTTGCACTAAAGCTGGAATTTACTGAATCGAGAACTTTTTTCGGTGACCATTTGAGCGATTGGCCATAAGCATGAAAAAATCTTACTTTGGAAGAAATCAGTCGGAATGGTCAGTTTTATCTACCAAAGTAGTCTGGAAAAAAGACCGGTCTGACAGAATCATACCAACTATAAGACAATCTCACTATTTCTACTTCGTTAATGTATCTCTGCATATTAATCAGACCAGCAAAAAGCTTTGTCTGCATTTTATTTTGGTGGAAAGAAGTTATTGGCGTTTGTCTGTTAATCAAAGCGAAGTTCGGCTGTTGTCCTTTAATACCCGTGTCACAGCCATTCAAGGGAAAAATATGTAAGATAACCGGTGAGTGTGAAAAATTTTGTAAGATAAGCAGTGAATGCTGTGAAATTACATAAATCTGGCGGCAATGCGGTGAAAAAAATTTTATTTTGTTTTTTTTTTTAGTAATATTATTTTGTCCAACGAAAAAAGGATGCATTTATTAAAAGTTGCACCGAAAAATTAGCCAATATTAATCATATATATTTTTAAAACTTTTTTTCACCACCAGGGTAAGCGGTGATCTTATAAAGAATCATCATGTTCCACCGCTTAAAATTATAATTTCACCGCTGATCTAACAAAAATTCAACAAGCATGTTTCAACAGAAAGTAGAGCGAATTTTGCGTGAAAGTAGTGAGAGGTGGGGCAGTGGAAGTAGACGTGGATGTCATTCACTAGGTTAGAGGTTCGAATCCGTGCAAGGACGGTAATTTGTAATCAGAGGTTAACTGTGGTGACCATTGACAATCTAGCGGTGAAGGTAGATAATTTCACCGCAAAATTATGCACGGAAAACGACTTTTCACCGCTTATCTCACATATTTTTCCAATTTTTCCTCGACCCGGGTATATGGCCTGCTTCATGAAAAAAAAGTTGCTTTGCTTTTCAAGTATATAAAAATGACATAGTGCATGACTTAAGAACCCACAGTCGACAAAAGTCCTTCTTGATAATCACACGCGATCTGGCATCTGCTGGTCTTAAACGACGGCCTTCCGGTAGTACTTAATTTAGTTGAGTTTTTTCTGTTTGATGGGATGCAGAGTCTTTAATGATTCGCTTTTCATCTTTATTCGATACGAAAAAAAATTGCTGCCTAACAAAGTCACAAATAACAAATCATCCATACGTTAGCTCAGACATCATCGAAATACTTAATTTGAGTAAATTAAGCTGTTTGCTAATACCAATTTACTTGATCAACAGAAACCATGCAGTCGTGACTTTCAGGAACGTCAAAGAAGAAACCATTGAGAGAGAAAATAACTCAGTCATCGATCGATGACTTCGTTATTAAAAATTGATTCTTGATGGTTGATGGCCAATTCTGCAACTGTTCGCAGGTCTTTTATAGCTCTTTAATATGACCTAAAACTTGTTTATATTTTTCCTTTGATAGGGTCTACGCCAAGGACATTTTTTGGTCAGTATAGTACATACATTTTTATTGTTAAAAATTTCATGTGTTTTTTACCAACTTCACGGTCGCAAAATGTGCTTGTAGTATTGCTATGCAATTGATGCGGGGTTTGTTCAAGAGGCATAAAATTGTCAGGTTTAAAAAAGAGGTATTGTTTCAAATACAACGGACCTTGATACCTTGATTGCATTGATCCTAGTAACCAGCGCTTTCGGAAAAGTTTTAAGCTTTACAAATAGAAACAATAATTCCTGTTAAACAACTTTTGGTACTTCAAGAACGTCAACAATTTGTTTCCTCAATGATGAAAAATTGTTCAGATAAAGTGAATTCCGTTTGCTCGACCGGAGTAAATTCGTAAGTTCAATGTGATTAGTATGGTAATATGCCACATGACTGTATTGGGGGGTTCTGACCCTCCCCCTACAAGACTTCAAGCCGACCAAAGTCCTGACTTCTTTCGGAATAAAAATTTGCTCAAGTTTCAGCAGTCTTCGAAAGAAATCAGTATTTTGGTCGACTTGAAGTCTTCCTAGTCCCCCGTCCCACTGTTAAAGGGCAGTATCCATTTTTTGGAATGATTACTGCGGAGGACGAGAATACATTCATGAGATGTTAGCGACTAAGTACAGCCGCTTAGTAGTAAATATAAAAGTTTCCCATTATAGAGCCCAAAGGCCGCAAACTTGGAAAAATTTCAAAATTTTGGAATTTTTTGTATTCCAAAAAGGGTCTGAAATGGATTTTGAGCTATAAAAGAGCAGTCAAAAGTGATTTTATTGTGTACTTCAAATTTTCAATCTCTGCAGAATTAGGGGTCGAAACAAAAAAAAATTTCAAATTTTTGAGTAAAAAAATTATAAGCGTCTTGAAGTTCTAAACGTGTCTGAATGGGCTTTTGCGCTGTAAAAGAGCACTCAGTAAACATTTTCTATTAATCTGATTTTTTAATGACTTTTTTATTCTAAAATTTTGCTTTTTCAGATGTACTAACTCAAAATACAAAACAATTACAAATTCAATCTGTGTCAGAGTCATCTACATAAATTCCTGTGCGTTTTTTGAGCTATAGTGGGGAAAAATTGCTCTTTTGAATAGTAGACTATTGGGCTTCTAAATAAATTCCTGATATTGAAATCTCTCTGCTATCTGATTATTTTTCCATTCTTCAATTGATAGCCTTTCTTTTCCTGGTTTCTTTCCATCAAGAAATTTTCAGTGCTCCTTTATGTGGTCTTGCCTTCCTCCGCTTCAATCAAAAAACCAGAATTGAGAGTCTCTAGATTTTTTTCATCATTTTGTTCCGATATCCGACTGAAATCAACAACATACTTTCGTTCTTCATTTGTGTATGATGGTTGCTGGAAACCAGTTCCAAAGTCTCACAACCGGAGACAATTTCAGTTGGATGCTTATCCGAGCTAAATTTTATCTTTTCAAGTCTCAAAAGGTCACCTTTTCGCAACTCATGTGTTAAATTGCCCTGTGAATACTTTTTGATCCCCATGGCTGACATTTTGAAACTCTGCCCTGCAATTTTTGAAAATAAAAAATAGGCTTTGAAGCGCCAAAATCATCTATAAACGTATTTCCGAATTCGTCCTTAAACTTGAGTAAAGTTTTTTCATTGAAGCGATCATATAGTTGATGATTTTTTGAAGAGTTTGAAAGATCGAAACGGCTTCTCAACGATGAAATTTTAGCTAAACATTTAAAAAATTTCTAACGTTTTTTTCAAATTGAAAAATCTGTGTCAGAATACAAATGTTGGCACGCAGTTTCTTTCTTCATTATATTAAAGTGAAAGTCTAGCATAAAGTGATTACAAAAATATAGCATGCTAGCACCTAATATTGTGGGCTTTGTGCATGAAATATACTGTTTCCTCATGATTATTAGGGAAAAACTTAGGTCCACATTTTTGAATAAGGAAATAATACGTTGCGAGGTGGCGTTGAGTAGTTCAACATTATTCCTCACATAGGTACCGATTACTCTATATCTTAGGCTTTCAATCAGTTTTCTGAATGTTAAGATGGAAATTATTTTGTAAAAGCTTTGCTTCAAATTTGACTCTGTTTGTTGACATCTGTTAGTGTCTAGTTGAATGTAGGTTGAGAGCCCCTTCGATTGACAAAATTTAAATGCGCGATGGAGTTAGTTGACTTTTATTCTATTCGTTCCAAAAGCTTCAAATTTTTGTTTTGAGTGACCTTTTTCTTCTTTGGTTGATATGCCTGTCTCATCTTTTTAATGTTGTTGTTTGAAATGTTGAGAGTATTTTCCAGTTGAGATTGATATTTGCTCAACGTTATATGATCAAGAGGTTCTTTATCCAATATTAGATGACAGTCGCTGTGTTTGTCAAGTAGAAGATCCGAATAACCAAAGTCTACTTCTAAAATATATGCTATATCACCCTCATCATCAGTGTTCAGGTTCTCTTCTAGGCTGATTCCCTTCACATTTTCAAAGTCCTTGAGGGAAGAAGATAATGTAACATGACTCCGACGTAAAGTTATCAGTATCCGTTTACAGTATGGACGATGGTTCATTTCTTTCTTCATAATTGCTGGGGGTAAACTCTCAGCAACTTCTAAGCGCGAAATTTACACTGACGCCAAACCACCTAGGTTCATTCTTCCCTTGAAATCTAAGATATTACGGTTTATTTACAATTGACAATCTGGCTTCCAATCTTTGAGGCAGGCATTTCCTGAAAACTTGAAGCATTAAGGAACTGATCACAGGAGATTCCGTACGTCTCATAAAAAACTGCTCCTAAATATTCAAACCCGCAAGCAAGTTTTTGGAGACCTCCTGCGAAGTAGAGCACAAGAAAATCTTTGAGATTTGCGCTCTTAAACTCTCTTAAGGGTTTTCGGAGTTGTTCGGGTTGTTCTTGCAGGTTGTTGTTGTTTCACAGACTGTTTTTTGAGTTTTGAAAGTTTAGCAGTGATGTTTGAGAAATTTTTTTGAACGAATCTACAAATGAATAGGGTAAACTATCCTTCTTTTCCAGAGTTTTTGCTGGTTGGCTGAGTATCCCCTGTAAAAGTTGTCTAAATTAGTAAAGTTGTTTGCAGGTAAGGTTTGAATTATCTTATCTAATCTGCTAGGCAAAATTGAAACCTCATTAAACTCTAGAATCTCAAATACTGGTAAACACTAGCTCAAAGCCATAAGTTTTTCATCGTTGACTGAGGTAAGGTCAGTTTTCGAATTGCTTTTACGAAAAGTTGCATGTCATAATTCATCATATTATGAGCAACGTTTGGTGTAAAAGTGATTGTTCTACATTTGAGGTTACGCTCACTGTGAGCAAATCCAGCCAAACCTCCACTTACATGACAATGATCTGTGTTTTTCTTCTTCACCATCGACGAATCTCTACTCCAAAATTACCAATACAGCAGCAGATGCAAGATTTTGACGTTGCCACTCCAGTGAAGTTAAATAATTCACAATTCTTGTTGTAGAGAAAGCGTGCAAACGCTTCTTACTTGCCTAAAAGCCTTTAGATTCAGTCAGTCCCTGTCTGTTTGTCATAATTAATTGGTGTAGGATTTTGTCGCTCAATCACCACGATACAGTAACTGCAGGTTGATGTTGTTCAAAAAAAGTTGTTTAAAAATTTTCTCATTGTTCGTTGACTGTGGACACAGGCAATATCAGTGACTCTAAATCATGGTAAGCTACAAAGGTTAGATTCACCTAGCTGGGTAATTGCTCAACACTAGTTTGTTTCTTCATGGCTTGGGCATTGTGATTTGTACTGACTCTTTATCGTAATAATGTTTTGATAATTTGGGAACGATTTATCAGAGTTGCTGAGGTCGAATTTTTTTTGGCACAAAGAAGTTTTTTATCACAATACTTTTTACCACTTATCTTCAAAATCAGCTTGTGTCATTCTATGGTTAACACATAGTGATATTTTTTACCATTGCTGAGAAGTAGTGATTCCAGACTGAAGGGAAAAATTTTTGAATAATTGAAGCGGTAAAAGTTGTTTCTTCTAATTCTCTTTTACATATGAGGGCTTTCCATTGGATTTGTTTTTTTGTTTCTCAAAGACGAAATACAACCAATCCTCTAATATTTATAAGAGTTTTACTGTCAACTAATAAAGACAATAAGAACCTAACTCAAGCATTCTACTCTGAAGACATTGAATTGAAATTTGTTCATGTCCTCACATTTTGAATTGCCCATCGATTTCATGGGCATATCCAGGTCACCCACAGATTGTTTTGCTGACAAGTTTTCATTGCTGGATGCAATGAATTTTGTCCTTAGTTTAAAACATTTGCGGGGTTTTTTCTAGTGTTTACTTCATTTTAACCAGATTGTATTCTGCAGTGTACCAATGCAAAAAAAATTGCCATCGCTTCATTGCGGATAGTTTGCAGTTTAAGGTCTCTTCTTTACAATTGGCCTACTGGAAAAATTATTAAACTGCTGCCACGGACAAGTAAAAACCTTACAAGTTTGAGGTTAACTTTATGGATTGAAATCAACTGCCAACCGCTTGCATGGCTAGAGAAGGGAACTAGTTCTGTAACAATAGAGTACTCTAGCTCTTTACACGTTTCATCTGAAAGTCCACATTTATAAAAGTATATTGTTTTAGGATATAAATAAAGTGTAACTCTCTCGTTTTCCTCTGCTGTAGGTTTTTGGAGGCTCAGCTTCGAGTTTTTGCGTGCTCTCGTACAATGTCTGAATTTTGTTGCGATTTGCAAAAAAGTGCTCCATAATATCCAAATTAGTTGAGTCAGGAGTGGTCTGATAATAGTTGATGCCACAATTGATTGAAAAAACTGTTGGTTCTATAAGGCTTATTTCCTCAGGAGCCATGTCATAAATAGTTTCATTGTTGACATGACTGGCACAATCAGTGTCTGATTGAAATGCAATTCGACACGAATAACAAACTTCAAGTACTGGCTTCTGGTGGTTAATGGTTCAATGCTTGCTCAACGACAGTAGTTTTTTTTCCTTGACCAAAGAAGCGAGCAATAAAGATGTTGTGTTTCCTTTTCTAGTGTTTTTATGTCTCCTCTATTGCTGAGCAGCAAAGAACAATATGTTCATTTTAGGCCCATTGTAAATTTTTTATATAGAATAATTTTCTAAAAACTGATTATAATTAAAATGCATAACTGTTCAGAGTAGTGCAGAAGATATTTTTTGTGAAAGAGTTCCCTTGGACTAAAAACCAATTGAAGAAAAACACTAAAAAGATAAAGATTGGGACTTTAGATCTGAATTTAAAAGAGAACTTTGAAAACCGTTAAATAAAACTCTGTAAAAGGGCACGTTATTCAGCTGTGAAGGCTCAATTTTTATCAAAGGTGTTGTTTGTATGTTGTAGAACGTTCGCATTACTTTATAAGATGTATTTTGATCTGATAACTTTTACCCTCGTGACATTTTAAACATTGGCGTTTTTTTTCAAAACGCAAAAACGTTGCAAAGAATTCTGAACTAGATATAGGAGAAAGCTGATATCAGTTCTGGAGTTTAATCCTGAATTTTCACCTAATAAATTTGTTTATTTCTCTAAAACCTAAGTTTAAACGAACAAAATTTTGCTCTACAGTGTAACTTGCATTGTATTGATATTCAATTGAACAAACCTAAGTTCAAAAAGCAACACGCCAAGATTGATTTCACGCTTTATGGAAATTGTGTTCAGAGATAATTCTAAAAAAGTCAGAACTCATTTTCTTAAAGTGTTTTTCTATAAACTACTTTTTCCAAAATGAACACCTAAAACTTGAGTTTATTAGATATTAAAAAACGACAAGTTCTCGGTGTTAAACTTTATGCAGTGATAACAAAAGTTGACTCTCGATTCTCAAAGCATTGCAAAGTTTTTTTGTGCTTCCCTAATTTTTTTTTTTGATTTTTTTTGTTTTTTTTGTGTTTTTCTTTAATCGAAAACATCATTAATTATGAATTCTTAGGAAAAGAAACCTTTTTGAAAATTCAAATGTGAGAGAGATTCAACATGCGAATGAGAAGAAACACTGTGAAAGGACTGGATTTAAAGAAGTTAATCGGAGTTATCAAAAAGTTATCACTTGGTTAAAATTTCTCTTTGTGGAGACTTGATGACTTAGATGTTTGCTTTGTTCTCCAGAGTTATAGAGAAGTAAGTTTTTGGTAGGAGTATCTCCCGCTCATCCAGTTGCGGGGGACGATTTGGTGATTCCTGAGCTGATGAAAGGCCCCAACGGTCTGCTAATTTGTCACAATCGTGCAGAAAATCGATCTGCTTCTTTTACAAGGGAACACCACCACAATCGTGTTTATAAAGAATTTCTTTGTTCCCACTGGCCAATTATCCAAATTATATATCGTAAGGACGCTTATGGTAAGAGAGAATTGAGATGAAGGCGATGCATGTACCATTCCGTCTGATGTAATAAAACCGCCACTGTTTGATTTTGGTGTGTCGGGCAACTGAGCCATTAAAATTATAAACATTTTCCGAAGCACAGAAAACACTTTTTCAGTTAACTCTTCTTTTCCTCTTTTTCACTAAACCTTTTTTATTTTGCGATTGCTCTGAAGTTCTTAGGCATTGCTTGATACACAATTGTGCGTCAAACTGAAATATCTTTTTCAGAAAAAAATAGTACGACACTGAGAGAGCGTTGAAAAAACCCACATAAACGTTAAAAACAAAAATCGAAATTAAAAACCAAAGTGAATATTTTCAATTTTTTGCTGTAGCAAACTCTAACTCTGAAACAAAAAGTCTGAAGCAAAAATCATCGAGTGAATAATAAAGTTACAAAAATACACATGTATGCTGTTGAGTGTGGTTTAAGGTTTGGTACACAGGTTTGGTGCACTTTTTTGATCAAATTTTGTCTTTTGACACACCTAAGGTCACACATGTACACTCCAATTCGCTGTTAACTGTTAAACCAAGCACTAAAATTGTGTTGTTTCGAGACTAGACCATCCAGGAGATAAAAGATTAAGGCCTTTACTTCAATGGAATTTTTATTGTTTACATTGCGTTTATTTGATTGCCTTCAGAACTAATGTATGAGTAATCATTACTCAGCCGCTTTACCAGTTTCTTTGTAACACTCAAACTCAATATAATACACTATAATTGATTGTTATCTAATTCTGTTTTTAACTCGTGCGCGTGTTCTCAGAGATTTCAGTGCATAAAATTCATGACACAGATAATCTTGACGCAACACAGTTAACTGAATATATTGCTTTAGAAGTATAAAATGCCTTTTACAGCAGAGAGTGACGCTGAGTTTGGGGAGGCTTTGACGTTTCCAGAAGTGAAAAACGTTTGATCCGAGCAACTGTGACTACATATGGTATCACAGGAATTTATATATTTCTAAAATTTTTCAGAAAAGTAGATCAGGAGTCCGAATTTTCGCAGAAAATAGCACTGACTTTCGATGAGTTTGTGGATGACAAAAAAACAGGGAGAATTGATTCTGCAGCTGATAATGCCACTGAAAACAATTTTACACTGAAAGCGCCCTATGCAAAGAAAGCTAAATGAAAGCAACAAGACGACGAACATGAAATTTCTGACTGACTCAAAGAGCCTGAATGAAAAAAGGTGGAAGCTATGTATGAACGTTGGTTACGTCAAGCAATTTCAGAAAACTTTAGGTTTTGTATCTCTGAAGAGAAACCAAAATCAAGGTTTGCTAAAAAAAAAATGTTGCCATAGGCATGCACAATGTTGTGGAGTTTTAGCAGCAATTCATTGTCAATTTCTGTTTGATGTGTCGGTTGTTTATGCAGAGTGACAAAACAACTAAACTTTTTTCCATGCCTATCTACTGCAATCAATTGTTTATTCCCGAATAGCAAGGACTTGGTGACAACTGAAGAGATTTTCAAAAAGAACCAAGGCCAAAAGTTATACAACCAAAAATCAAAAACGCTAATAATCCGGTGGTGTCCAGCAGTTGCAAGTCTTCTAAACTTTTTGTCATTAAAGATTTCAACACACGAATTGTCAAAAACCAACGTACAATTTTTCGACTGTGAATTGAAATCAGATTTGGAGATTTTTGTTTTAAAAATCCGTTCAATTAACGCTCTATAGAGCTGAATATGGGCTGCCCATGTTAAGGAAAGTAAAAAAGGTATTTAATTTTTGGGTAGAAAGATGTTCCCAGTAACATTTGGAAAATTCAGTTTTACCACAGCATGACGGTCACAAACAGCTATGAATAGTCTATCACTTGTTGAAATTATTTTGTTCATAGCTTCGAATTAGGAAGCAAGTAGCCAACTCTGCATGAAAACAATAAAAACCAAATTGTTGATTCTTCACAATCAATGTGAAAAAAGACAAATTGGACATTGTAACCACAATAAGAAACCGTATAATTTCGATTTGAGTAAAATGGACAGCTTCCGACCATGGCAGTGCAGTATTAAAAAGTTTGCAGGACCGTCTCTAATAATTTTCGTCATCAATAACTAAGTCATTCAAATTTACTTCATCAACGGAACCTATCTAATCTTCTTTTTACGACCTAATTGAAAAAAAACTGTTTTACATAAATGTTTAGAAATTTAAATTTTTGTTTTATCTCGTTATTTTAATAGTGAACCTAAACCATAAAGATTTCATATTAATCATATCTACATTTTTTGTCTTCCTTTTTTTGTAATTTTGTAGTTCACTCTCATGCAACAATCTTTTTCTATAGTAGACATTTCGGAAACTCTAATAATTTTCGTCATCAATAACTAACTCATTCAAACCTACTTCATCAACGGAACCTATCTAATCTTCTTTTTACGACCTAATTGAAAAAAAAACTGTTTTACATAAATGTTTAGAAATTTAAATTTTTGTTTTATCTCGTTATTTTAATAGTGAACCTAAACCATAAAGATTTCATATTAATCATATCTACATTTTTTGTCTTCCTTTTTTTGTAATTTTGTAGTTCACTCTCATGCAACAATCTTTTTCTATAGTAGACAATTGACTTCAAGGTTCGTTTGCTGACTACCTGCTTGATTTCATCAAGAAGATCTTTGTCGTCCAGGGTCACTTGAACCCGTGCTGGCGACTAGTAGGAAAAATGGTTAGTTTCAGTCTTTCCATTTTCTCTTGTAAATAAATGTTACACTTGAAATTATTCGGGTACAGAAAGATAATTTAGCAGCATCTCAATCTCAGTTGTGTTGCAAAAAAGTTGCTGTTTCCTCATAATGGATTGCCCTCGTGACTTTAATTTTTCTTTTTATTGCTCATGTAAAATGAAAGAGTGCAAAGCACAGGTAATTTTAATCGGAGAGAAATTTTTCTAAAGTTCAGGGCATAAGGATTGTCCAAATCTACTACTTCCGTCTGCAATAGGGTGAGCAGAGCCTACGACTTCTCTTTTTCTTTTGCAAAGAATTCTCCGAACAGAAAATGGAGTTAAATTGCGATACAGATTTGGGATGGAAACCAGTAAGGATGACCGCCCGTGCTCCAACAGAAATTGTGTAGGAATCTTATAATCCATTGGTGAGACATCTTGTTATTAGTAAAAATCGAAATGTATGACAATGGTGGTAGCGATAAGATTGTGACTGAATAGGTATCTGATCAAATCGATAACAATTTTATTATTGAACCGGTTTTTGTGACGAAAACCTTGAAAATATATAACAACAACTTCGAAACTCAACAATCCAGCAAATTCAACGTATTCCCTTTAAAAGTTTTTACAATCAAGCAAAAAATTAGAACACTCGGGTGACCAATATTAGAGTTTGTAATTGGACAAGGCAAAACACATGAGTATCCTGGGCATATCTGAGTGTGTTCTGGAATTAAATCTGAAGCCTAATGAAGTATAACTGAAGGAATTTAAAACACTTTAAATAAGAATCTAGCAAAGAGTTGTCTGTACCTAATAAGCCACGATATGGCGTTAACTTCAGAAAAGTTTCCAACTTAACGTCTGGGTCCAAAAAAAGAAATGTTGCAAACAAATATACAAAATCTATTAACTCTGTTCCGGATAGTCGACTTTTTTGTTCATAAATTTCATCATTTTTCTTCAAATCATTCGTTGCAATATTTGCCATGCTGATTCTCAAACAAAAAAAATGTTGACCAACAAGGGTTGCTCGTTATTTATTTCAAAAAAAACAAGTTAACAACTTGAATTTTTTCAATGAAACTTTTCCATCACTTGCTGTGTTTTTTGTATTTTTGAGCCGTTTGTTCTTTTTTGTCTTCACTGTAAAACTTATTGAGTACCTTTTTGCGTGATTATTGTAAAACAAGCAGCCTGCTACATCAAGATCACTCAAAAAATTAGGAACAATTATGAACGTCAATTTTTGTAGGTTGTTGTAAATTGTACAAGACTAATAGAGACACTATTAAATTCAAAACTTTTTTAGAACAACTGCAGTTCTTTCGTTTTCGTTCCATCCATTGATTTCAATTCTGGCAATATTGATTCAAATGCTGAATCCCTCCGTTTTTTTACCGTCATTACTAACAAATAATTTTTCACTGTCATTCTTAACTGATTTCGATTTTACGTCTTCTGAGTCATTTGTTCCATCGCCGTTACTCTTGGCTCTAGTGATCAATCTGTCACTATTAGTGTCTGCAACTTGTATTTTTTCACTGTTTTGCTCAAACTTTGGCTTAGATCTTTGTAAGAGTGATAACTGAGTTGATTTTTGTTGATATGATAGATTATCAAAAAAAATTTCCTTTGTTGTATCTTTTTATATGAACATTCTTTTGGGGATCAAAAGAAATTTGTCGGCATGCATTTTTTGACTTTTAAGTAAAGATAGCACGAGAATCCTAATGCCTTAGTGAGTTCTGATTTTCTTGCCATGCTATATTGCTTTTTCTTCGGATTTGTTTCCTATGATAATAACTACTGAAAAGCCTGATCTTGAGTTTTAAGCAACTGCTTGTTGACTGGAACATTGCCATTGATTTTTACCTTCAGCATACCTCCACAGAGAAATTTTATAAAACCATTCGGTACTTATTTGAGGAACTTTCTGAATTTACTCTCAGACAGCTCTAGCATTTGCATTAGCATACAGCAATCTATCTCTCTCACCTCTCAATTTAGTTCAAATCAATTTGGAGGAAGGTAGAAAAAAAACGTTGGACCTGATTTTAAATTATTTGAACAAAAAGGAATGGAGTCTTAAGTGTTTGGATCCAAAACGATGAGTAATTGTATAAAGGCTGATTTTGTTGCTATTTTCCGTCCTTCTTTTAAAAAATTTGTGTTCTGTAACTGTTTGCTTATTTAGGTTATATGTTGTACGTTTCCAGGTGATTTGAACGAAATGATATCGACATGTGTTCAGATCATTTGCTTTTGAACATTTCTTCTGTTGGAATAAGTTATACATATCATATCTGACGCTAATAGACGGTGGTGTCCAGCAGCTGCAAGTTTTCTAAAATCTTTGTCATTGAAATTTTCTGCTGAAGAATTGTCAAAAACCAACGTACAGTTTTTCAGCTGTGAAGTGAATTCAGATTGGGAAAATTTTGCTTAAAAAACGTTCAAGTAACTTTCTATAGAGCTGAATTTGGGCTGCTTATGTTGATAGAAGTAAAAAAGCTATTTAACTTTTGAGTAGAAAATGTTTCCCAGTAACATTTGGAAAATGACCTCAGTTTAACCACAGCATGACGGCCACCAGCAGCTAAGACTAGTCTATCGCTTGTTGAAGTTATCTTGTTCATAGCTTTGAATAAGGAAGCGCGTAGCCAACTGTGCAAGTTTGACATTGTAACCACAATTAGAAACGGTATAATTTCAATTTGAGTAAAATGGACAGCTTCCGACCGTGGCAGTGCAGTATTAAAAACTTTTCAGGACCGGCTCTAATAATTTTCATCATCAATAACTAAGTCATTCATACCTACTTCATCAACGGAACCTATCTAATCTTCTTTACAACTTAATTGAAAAAAAAACTGTTTTACATAAATGTATAGAAACTTCAATTTTTGTTTTATCTCGTTATTTTAATAGTGAACCTAAACCATAAAGATTTCATATTAATCATATCTACATTTTTGACTTCCTATTTTTTGTTACTTTGTAGTTCACTCGCAACAATCTTTTTCTATAGTAGACAATTGACTCCACGTTTCGTTTGCTGACTACCTGTTTGATTTCATCAGGAAGATTTTTTTGTCCAGGGTTACTTGAACCGGTGCTCTCGGCTTGTGAATAGTTGAAATGGTTAGTTTCAGTGAAAGGGTTAGAAAGGGTAAGATATCTTCGCAGCATCTCAATCTCAGTTGTGATGCAAAAAAGTTGCTGAGTGAAAGATATCTTTCAATCAGCAACTTAGTAGTGAAAGATATCTTAGCAGCATCTCAATCTCAGGTTTGAGGTAGAAAAATTGCTGTTTCCTCTGAATGGATTGCCCTCGTGATTTTATTTTCTCTTCTCTGATCATTGATAAAGTGAACTGAGTTTTATTCGTTCTGCAGCTGGATACGGTCAAACTTGACATAAATTCACTCGAAGAACTGGAGGAGTTACGTTCCCCACTCGATGACCCAGTGGTGAGCAGTGTCAGCCAAAAGAATTACAACATTAATTTTTTAGCAAAAACTCTTTTTCTTTTGTTTCGCGTGTAAATTGAAAAAGTGCAAAGCACAGGCAATTTTAATCGGATGTAATTTTTTGTAAACTTTAGGCCATAAAAAGGGTGTCCAAATCTACTATTTCCGTCTGCAATAGGGTTTGCAGGGAATACGTCTTCTCTTTTCGTTTTGCAAAGATTTCTCCGAACAGAAAATGAAGTTGAATTGCCATAAAGATTTGGGATGGAAACCACTAAGTATGACCGTCAGTCCTCCAAGAAAAACCGTGCAAGAATCTAATAACTCATTAGTGAGATTTCTTCTCACTAGTGAAACACGAATTGTATTCATTAGTTTTCATTATTAAACCGGTTTTTTGAGACGGATACCTTCAATATCTATAACAACAATTTCGAAATTCCACAATCCAGCAAATTAAACATATTCCCTTTGAAAATTTTACAAAATGTAAATCCTTAGAACAGTCCGGTGACCAATATAAGTGTATGTAATTGGAAAAGGCAAAACATATGAATATCCTGGGCATATCTGACTGTGTTCTGGAATAAACCCTGAAGCCTCATGAATTATAGCAGGTAATTGAAGGAATTTATAAGACTTCAGATAAGTGTCTAACAAAGAGTTGTCTGCACCTAATAAGCCGCCATATGGTGTTAGCTCGACAACAGTTTCCAAGTTAACGTCTGGGTCCAAATAATGACATGTTGCAAACAAATGTACAAAATCCTTTAACTATGTTCCGGATAGTCAACTTTTTTTTCACAAATTTCATAAATTTTTGTCAAACCTTTTTTGTCAACTTGAAGTCTTGTATGGGGTCCGAACACCCCCCCCCCCCACAGTCATATGGCAGGTTACCATACAACTAATGTGGTATGGCTTGTCTATTTAAACTCGATCACCATAAAGCGAATCACTTTAGTGTTGGCAGTGACGGTGTATGAGGAGTCATGCATATGAATGGTACCTCGAATTGACAAAAATCTAAGAAACTTTGCGTAACGAAAATCTTCACGCAATTCTGATCTTACAATTGGGCAAAACGGTGAAACCTCTGACTTGGCAGAGCTTGTGAAGAATTTTAATTTTATTTTTTCTTTACAATATAATAGAATACCAAAAAAATTGTTGGACCTTAAAAAACTTAAATTTGACCTTGGATAATGGCACCCCAAAAACTACTTTTGGAAAATAAACTCGAAACTTTGGTAAGAGAAATGTATGAACGATTAAGTTTACAGTTAGTGGAAACAACAGGAATTTGCATTGCGAAAACTTCGAGGTTAGTTAACTTTGGAAGACACCTTTAGATGTTGAACGTAAAGCCGCAAAAATTCCTAAATTGATTTCAAAAAACACCACATGACAGAAAGTACAATTTTAGATGCTTTTCAGTGATACTAATTATCTGCGCGTTGCCCGATCTAAGAAATCACAGCTGAAAAACCGTCAAAACTATATTGGAATAGTGATTAATGCGATGATACTTTGTGTAACATAAACGCTATACCCTTAATTTATTTCAAAAATTTGCTAGATTTAACGAAATTGTACGTTAAAAATGAGGCCAACTTTGCTGCAAATATTGCGAAAAGCTATTCCGTTATCAGCACTGAATGGTCTCCACGAGTAGTTCAGGTGAGTCAAGCTTGTTCCTTTTTTGAACGAAATTCTATAGGTCTGAACCAGTTCACTAACATTATAGCCTTCCACTTGTTTACCCATCTCGAGTTTCAGAGCGAAAAAAAAATCAAACATTTGTAAACCTAAAAAATGATGAAAGTCTTGTACAAATCCACCTTTCGTTTTGCTTTGCGCTATAATGTGTTGGTGATTTACTACAAAATAATCTGAAATGACGAAACTGGGTATTTAAGTAGATTTGTGGCATTTGACTTCACTAAAGAATACAGAAATCTGAACAGTCGAAACGTTTTGTGCAACATTACTGGTTTAAGTTTTAGACAAACTTACCTCTATGAAGGATGACTTACTCTTGAAATTGATTTATTGAAGAGATAGTTTTAGAAAAAATGATGGTTATTAAAAGGCATAGTGTTGGAAGACACAACTAACCTACAGTATACAAGCTGTTTTTGTTTGGAATATCAGAGACAGCCTAGAATGTGGTGAATTGAAGCAAGATAAGTGTTGGCGACTGGCATTTAGCAACATTTAGAAATTTTTCTACAAACAAGTTTTCTTTTAAAAAATATTTGTAATCAGAACGTTGGAATTTTGTATGTTCAACGCTAACTTCTTCATTGAAAAATAACGTAAGAGTTGGACGTTTAAAGTTTCAGTTGACAAATACCTCCTATCCTACAAAATTTTTATTAACTAATCGGCCAGGGTCATTAGAACTGGTTAACTATTCCCCATTTAGAACCTATAACCGGTGAGGCAAAAAAACTGATGACTGTATTGTCTCTGAAGAAGGGCGACTTCGACAGGAGAGGAGATTTCGAGTTTCCTTGTAAAGACGGTGACAAACAAACTCGAGGCAAGATGGAATACAAACAACCCAATTCAAGTTGGATAAGAATTGGGCTTAGCTGCCTAAACAGGGGAGTACAACGATCAGTTTTAAATATCTTTTTGAAAGACAACAAATTTTGATATCTCAAAAAACATGAGGTCACGGCTTTGATCGAAGATCTGAAAAAAATTGATTTTTCCGAAAATAGAAGTGGCTGAATATTTTATGTCGGTGTGTTATTGTCATGAAAAGGCAGAAACATGCATCTGATGTCAAGAGGAAATGTTTATAGGAAAAATTCCTATTTACAGGAAATGTTTGATTCGTGGAACTAAGTGAATTGTGTTTTCCCGGATTGACCAACTTTTCCAACAAAAAAAGGACCATTATGGTCCATAAAAGTCCACAAAAAGTTTCGTTCTGTGAACTTGCTATGTACGTTACGGTCCATGTTAGTTTCCATTACGGTCCGTTTTGTAGTTGGTAAATTTATATAACAATTATCATGGCCGCAGTTTATACTTGGTTGGTTGTAATTATGCCTCATTTTATGGTTGATAAGGTACCATCATGGCCCATTTTATGGTTAGAAAGTTACCTTAATGATGGTCAACCCGAGTTGACAGCAATCGTATTCTCATATCAAAACTTCCAATAATCCCAATTTTCTTGCGGTTCTGCATTTTTCCCTAAACTGTTTTAAACAGTAACAAAATTTTTCGTTAAATTTGTACTATTGAGTAAAATCACAGAAGCTCAAAACAGCAGCCCAATTGTAGAGCAAGACATTTATCAAAACAACTTCAGAGCCAAAACCTCCACAAAGGTTTGATTTTAAAATGTTAATATCTGAGTTTTTGTTATTTTTAAATTGTAAGATGGCTGTGAAATTGTATTCAAGTTGAATAAAAATGTTCGACAAAACTAGAGTCATTGTTAAAATCATGCCCACACAATAAAAACGTTTGTGTTGAGAAAATTGTGTTGTAAGTTGTCCGAAGAAAACATTTCCTCTTATGAGTTTTTTGTATGATCAAAAAGCCCTTGATAATTGTCTTGAATGACTTTAAAAGACAATAGTTCAAAAAGTCGAGTTTTTATCTTGTCTGCGCTGATATGATGCCAGTCAACTCAAAAAAAATTCAAATTAGGAAGCACTTTGTAGTTTAAGAGTTAGAAAATTATGTGTCATAATATCTCTCACGATCAAACCAATTAGCTCGTTTTTGCAGCCCCAATAACTGAAAATTCCCACATTGTCGGTTCTTAAGGAAAATTGCTTCTGGTTATAGATACCTTATTTACTGATTCTTCTCCATGCTAATGACTAATTGTGTTGGCAAAATTGAATTTCATGAAAACAAATTTCCTAAATGTTGAAAATAAGGCTTATTGGTTATACTGGATTAAAGATTTTAATTTTTCAAAAGAATCATAGCAGACAAAATGTTTCTGATAGATTAAACAACTGTTTTTGCCTGCTCTTTCTTACTGTTCCAAGTGAACCATTTAAGCATACGATGCGTCAGTTTATTTTAAAAGAATAACTAACGCGTGGAGCTGAGAGAATACAATTTATTAAAGAACTAAAGAAAAACTAGTCAACAAGGTAGACGGGAAATGCCACTGCCGTTTGAATCTCACGAACGCGAGATTGTCTGATGATAATTTATTTTGAGTTCACATTGAGCAATCAAGTCGCTTATTTAAGTTAAAAAAATTTTTTTAACTTAAAAGTTATGATTCAAATGGAGAGAAATTTGATCTAACGTTTTTGATGTCTAAGCAAACCAACACTTCTATGAACAATCTTCTAGCGGTGTAAATTTTGATTATTTTATAAAAATTGGTATTTTTTTTCTATTTTGGTGCAGCTATTATTTTCTTTCAAAAAAAGAGGAGAGAGAAAATATTCTGACCCAATGGTTCATAAAAATCAACAATAGAGAAAATTTAAAACTTTTAAATTTCAATCGGAATGAATTTGTTATAGATACCTTGTTTACTGATTCTTCTCCATGCTAATGACATATTGTGTTGGCAAAATTGAATTTCGTGAAACCAAATTTCCTAAATGTTGAAAATAAAGCTTATTGGTTATACTGGATTAAAGATTTTAATTTTTCAAAAGAATCATAGCAGACAAAATGTTTCTGATAGATTAATCAACTGTTTTTGCCTGCTCTTTCTTACTATTCCAAGTGAACCATTTAAGCATACGCTGCGTCAGTTTATTTAAAAAAAAACTAACGCGTGGAGCTGAGAGAATACAATTTATTAAAGAACTAAAGAAAAACTAGTCAAAAAGGTAGACGGGAAATGCCACTGCCGTTGGAATCTCACGAACGCGAAAATGTCTGATGATAATTTATTTTGAGTTCACGTTGAGCAATCAAGTCGCTAATTTAAGTAGAAAATTTTTTCAACTTAAAAGTTATGATTCAAATGGAGAGAAATTTGATCTAACGTTTTTGATGTCTAAGCAAACCAACGCTTCTATGAACAATCTTCTAGCGGTGTAAATTTTGATTATTTTATAAAAATTGGTATTTTTTTGCTTTTTTGGTGCAGCTATTAATTTTCTTCCAAAAAAAGGAGAGAGAAAATATTCTGACCCAATGGTTCTTAAAAATCAACAATAGAGAAAGTTTAAAAGTTTTAAGTTTCAATCGGAATGATTTTGTTATAGATACCTTGTTTACTGATTCTTCTCCATGCTAATGACTAATTGTGTTGGCAAAATTGAATTTCATGAAACCAAATTTCCTAAATGTTGAAAATAAGGCTTATTGGTTATACTGGATTAAAGATTTTAATTTTTCAAAAGATTCATAGCAGAGAAAATGTTTCTGATAGATTAAACAACTGTTTTTGTCTGCTCTTTCTTACTGTTCCAAGTGAACCATTTAAGCATACGATGCGTCAGTTTATTTTAAAAAATAATTAACGCGTGGAGCTGAGATAATACAATTTATTAAAGAACTAAGGAAAAACTAGTCAACAAGGTAGACGGGAAATGCCACTGCCGTTTGAATCTCACGAACGCGAGATTGTCTGATGATATTTTATTTTGAGTTCACGTTGAGCAATCAAGTCGCTAATTTAAGTTAAAAAGTTTTTCAACTTAAAAGTTATGATTCAAATGGAGAGAAATTTGATCTAACGTTTTTGATGTCTAAGCAAACCAAGACCTCTATGATCCATCTTCTAGCGGTGTAAATTTTGAACATTTTATAAAAATTGATATTTTTTTGCTTTTTTGGTGCAGCTATTAATTTTCTTTCAAAAAAAGAGGAGAAAGAAAATATTCTGACCCAGTGGTTCATAAAGATCAACAATAGAGAAAGTTTAAAACTTTTAAATTTCAATCGGAATGATTTTGTATTCTGATAACACTATAATCAAGGGCACAATATAAACTAGAGACGGAAAAGTGAACCACAATTTTGTGACTTTTATGAATCTCAAGCAAATATATTTTGGTGTCTTCATAAAACTTACAAATAATTGACCAAAGTCATTCATATTTTCAATCAGATGTCAAACCAGTCTAGACTCAAGCAAGTGTGAAAAAATTATCTGTTACTTCCGAAATAAAAGGCTTGGTTTTTAGATAAAAAAATCCAATTCATTTCATATATACTGGAGAAGCATTTAAAAGTGTTCAGCAAGCAGCCTTGATATGGTTTAATTTAGAAAACTTTATCAGCTGAATTTTTTGGCCACAAGACATGAAATTTAAAGAGCGAAGAATGCATGGTATCGGAGTAGCAGTTGAAGGCTTGAGAAATTGATTTAAGGTCAATTGGATTACTTCCATTTTTTAAGTTGACCAGAGAGTTTTCCCACAGATGCCTGGCAAACAGATTACAGCCACACTTTTTCTGCAAGATTAAGCCCCTAGAAATTTTTATTTTTCAAATTAATCGCAGAAAGTAAAACGTTTCTGATAGTTTGAACAACATTTTTTTGCCTGCTCCCTTTTCCTGTTCTGAGTGAATTATTTAAATATGAGATGCGTCAGATTATTTTTTTTAAAAAATAACTAAAGCGTGGAGCTGAGAGAATACAATTTATTAAAGAACCAAAGAAAATTAAGTAAACCAGTTAGACGGCAAGTGCTACTGCTTCTTGCATCTCAAGAACGCGAGATTGTCTGATGAAAAATTTTTTGCAGCGCTAAAGTCGCTAATTTGGGTTAAAAA
The DNA here is from genome assembly GCF_964194025.1 of Convolutriloba macropyga. NCBI lineage: Eukaryota > Metazoa > Xenacoelomorpha > Acoela > Convolutidae > Convolutriloba > Convolutriloba macropyga. Next base: position 6,569,760 of record NC_134481.1, on the reverse strand, counting down.
AAATTTCAGCTGAAAATATCTAATACCAAAAGGAGAGAAATTTTCTCTCACGTGTTTGATGTCAAAGCAAACTAATTCCTCTGTGACCCATCTTCTATTGCTGTAAATTTTCAACATTTTTAAAATAATAAAAATATACGGCCGTAGTACAGCACCTTATTGATCATGATACGGCCTTAATAAGATAACTTTGAAGACTTATTACGGCCGTACTACAGACCGTAGTAAAGTTTACACGATCTTAGGACGGTTTTCATTCAAGATTTACACGATGCCGTACTACGGCCGTATCAAGTTTTCTTAATACGGGGATCCTGGGTAGTATAACAAGCAATCAGTAAGTAATATTAATCAAAGGGCACATTGGTCTATGTTGCATGATCAAAGAAGGCAACTGCAAAAATACAAAGTTTTTGCGATTAGAGGGAGGAAAAATGAGGGTTTTTAAACATTTATTTGGGGCATTTTTCTCCTAAAATATTGCTTAGTGTTTACGCTCTGTTTTTTATTCATATAAGATACGCGAAACAAAGTGTTCTGAAGGCCAAATCAATTAAAGCGCTCTCCTTGAAAAGTTTAATTTTGTTCGGGATTAAAAACTTTTTTTCAAAACAATTAGGTTTAATAACGACAGTGTTTTGAGTAAAAAAAAGGTTACATCAGTTATCTGGTTAAAATGACAGTTTCTGCAAGATTAAGCCACTAGAGATTTGTTAGCTTACTTTTTTGAGCTACTCCTGCTGCTGACAGTAGCAAAAAATTTTGCTGTCACCCTAAAATTTTTAAACTACGCTCTTATAAACTGTTTTCTTTTATTGTAAAGGCCCTTAGTGGAACAAACAATTTTGTAAATTCATATAAAACGAAAGTCTTGGCATTTTTGAGCACAAAGACCACATAAAATTTTCCGTGATACACTGCTGTCCAAAAATCTGGACTGGTAGGATATTTTCTCAGATAGATAAGTCCCTGGAGTTCCTGGAACTTCCCGACGGGAAATTAGAATTCTGACAGGAAATAGCAATCAGTGCTCTTTTTCTGCCATCTGTGGTAATCTCCTGGTAAGAGTTATAGGTGAATGGTAATTTCACAGAAAGTTGAGAATTTTTGAAAGCCTGGTTAGAATCATTGATATTTTAGGTGGGGTCCAGCTAAAAACGCATGCAACTTATCCGTAGTTATCAACTTAGATTTCCAATAACTTTACCGGTAGATTAAAAAAAACTATTGTAGAAAAAAGAAAGTAGGATGAATTTTTTTTCCTATTGACTCAGTCATAGACAAATTGATTAAAACAAGATGGCAGCAAAAAATTCCCATTTTTTCACCCTCATACAACATGAGCATTCCTTAGTAATTTTTTCAGATATCTCAAAATCAAAAAAACGCTGCTAGAGCAACGAAATTTTCCGGGTCGCCATATTGGGAGGGAAAAAAACAAAAAACAAGTATCCACCTGATGTTGGATATCTTTCCTGGAAGTCACGCAACATTAGCGCTCGAGTCCGTAACAACTACACTTTCAAAAAGTATACTGTCACTTTGTACCAAAAAAAACTTTAAAATAGTTTATGAGCTGAAAATACACGTATTTCCACAGATAAAATATTTTAAGGAGCCATTTTCTTGTTGTGCCTGTGTAATGATTATAGGGGGTGTTTGTAGTACAAATCTTGAGTTTTTAAGCTCCTCAAGTAAAAAATTGAAAAAAGTAATCTTTCTGAAACAATTCTCAATGATTATGTTTGTTGTCTCAAACCAAGTAGTGAACATCTTAATCTTTTCTACGTACTTGAGATGATTTTTTTGGCTCTTTGTTCAACAGTCGGTTATTTTTTGTAGAGGTCAAATTTTCAAAAAAAAAATAGAATTGGAAATTTTTGAGGAAAGTCATCAATTTGCGTAATATTTTCTTATAAAATTTTAATTGATCCATCTAATAAGTAGCAGACATAATTGTTGTAGCTAGCAGTATCAAAAACGATAAATTCCGGTGTCCTTTGGTTAAAACGTCTCAAAAATCAATCGGTGTTGAACGTTTCAGGGCCGGCTCTTGGTTCACCATTTCCCGGACTGAAAGTCAAGTCTTAATCAGTCCTGATTCTGTGAAACTGCAAATCTCGGATCAGCACTGTGTCAGTGCTCTAATCATTTCTTTTTTGAATTGTGCACGGCTTGAATCAATTAAAAATTCTTGGCTAGTCTTGAGTCAAGTCTTGACCAAGACTTGTCAAGTCTTGTGCAAGACTTGACCAAGACTCGACAAATCTTGAGCAAGTCTTGGCCCAGGCTTGACAAGTCCTGCGCAAGTCTTGGCTCAGACTTGAAAAGTCTTGCACAAGTCCTGTCCAAGACTTAACAGGTCCTATGCAAGTCTTGGCCAAGGTTTGACAAATCTTGTGCAAGACTTGTTTAATAATCTCTCCAAAGCGAGGAAAAAAGCATTTGAAAACGCGAGCACTTCCATGAAGTTTTACTTAATAGGCAACAAAACAAAATCTGATATCGACTAAAGATGCCAGTCAATGCCTCTACAGAGTGATTAGATGGACAATTTCAACTAGGTATACGCTCATATCAGAAATAGTTTAGCCATATTAACAAGTTTCTTGTAAAAATTCTTCACCTAATTTTGAGCTAATTTTGAAGTGCATTAATAATAAATAAATTCTTCCCAAAATCCTACTTAGCTTCTTTACTGCGCAACAAGCAACACTTGACGAAGCTTGATCCAGTTTTGACTCAACTTTTGCAAGTGTAGGCCAAAACTTGACTGAACCCTTGCCAAATATTGGCCAGCACTTGACTCAAGACTTGACCTGACAACTCTTGAGCAAGTCATGAGCAAGTCTTCAAGACTGAAATAAGATGTACTGATTAGTACTGATTTGTCAATTCAAGATTTGTATTACTGGAAAAGTACTGATCAAGACTTGAAGCTCGTTCCTGATTATGTTTTATACTCCTCGCGCGTTCTTCAAACAGAGGAATTTTGTTCTTAAAATTCTTGTCAGTAAAACATTGATCTTTTTATGTACCATTCCTAGATACGACAATGGCAATAACGACTGGCTTCTTATGAACGGAAATGACAACGAGTGGGCCATTGGATTCCACGGAAGCACCAAAAAGGGCACACAAGCTATTGCCGAATCGCGAATTTTTAAAGCTGGAACTCGTCAAGCCTACAGCCGCGACATTGATACAAACAAGTTGAGTGACAATTCAGGAAAACCGTGTGGTGATGGGGTTTACTTCGCGGCCGACATTGAAATTGCCCAAGGCTATTCTCGGTTCAGTCCTGAAGACTCTCCTTGTGTACTTCAAGTGAGTCAAGCTTGTTGATTTTTTTACCGACTTGTTACAGATTTAAACGTCCCGGGACGAGGTGTCAACGCTAGAAAACGCAAATTTATGTAAGATTGGAGTTGAAAACGTTGAATTTATGTAAGAACAAGGCTTGAGCCTATATCTCACAAAAATTCAACGCATTCAATGCCAATCTTACATATTTTGCGTTGAATTTCAGCGTAGATCTTACATATTTTGCGTTGAGTTTAGCGTAGATCTTACATATTTTGCGTTGAATTTAGCGTAGATCTTACATATTTTGCGTAGAATTTAGCGTATATCTGACATATTTTGCGTTGAATTTAGCGTAGATCTTACAAAAATTCAACGCATTCAACGCCAATCTTACATACTTTGCGTTGAATTTAGCGTAGATCTGACATATTTTGCTTTGAATTTAGTGTGGACATTACATATTTCGCGTTGAATTTTGCGTAGATCTTACATATTTTGCGTTGAATTTAGCGTAGATCTTTCATAAATTCAACGCATTCAACGCCAGTCTTACATATTTTGCGTTGAATTTAGCGTATATCTGACATATTTTGCGTTGAATTTAGCGTAGATCTTACAAAAATTCAACGCATTCAACGCCAATCTTACATACTTTGCATTGAAATTAGCGTAGATCTTACATATTATCCGTTGAATTTAGCGTAGATCCTATAAATTCTGTGTTGCACTTTTCGTAGATCTTACATAATTTGCGGTGAATTTTGCGTAGATATTACATGTTTCGCGTTGAGTTAAGCGTAGATCTTACAGATTTTGCTTTGAATTTTGCGTAGATCTTACATAATTTCAACGCATTCAACGCCTATCTTAAAAATTTTGCGTTGAATTTAGCGGAGATCGGACATAATTTTCGTTGAATATAGCGTAGATCTTACATAAATTCAACGATTTCAACGCCAATCTTATAAATTTTCCGTTGAAATTAGCGTGGACCTTACATATTTTGCGTTGAATTTAGCGTATATCTTACATTTTTTGCGTTGAGTTTAGCGTAGATTTTACATAAACTCAACGCAATCAACGCCAATCTTAATTATTTTGCGTTGAAATTAGCGTAGACCTTACGTATTTTGCGTTGAGTTTCGCGTAGAACTTTCATAAAATCAACGCATTCAAAGCCAATCTTACATATTTTGCGTTGAAATTAGAGTTGATCTTACTTTTTTGCCCTGAGTTTTGCGTAGAACTTACATGTTTTGGCGTTGAAATAAGCTTAGATATTACATAATTTCAACGCATTCAACGCCAATTTTTTACATTTTCGTTGAAATTAGCGTAGATCTTACATATTTTGCGTTGAGTTTTGCGTAGAATTTACATATTTTGGCGTTGAAATTAGCGTAAATCTTGCATAAATTCAACGCCTTCAACGCCAATCTTATATATTTTGCGTTGAGATAAACGTGGATCTTACATTATTGGCGTTGAATTTAACGTGGATCTCACATTATTATCCTAGACTTTAGCGAAGATATTACATAATTTTTCTTAATTTAGGGGGACGTGCGTGGGGAGGATACGGGTGGCGAGGAGGGGGATACGTGGGCGGGGGGGGGGGGGCTTGGGGGTTATGTGGGAGGGCGTTACTAGGGGATGGGGATAATGGCTGCGTGCGGGGAGTTCCCTGTGGTCATGGGGATACTTCGGGGGTATGTGAGTGGTGGGGGTACGTGTGGGGGTACGAGGGGAGTGGGGATGAGGGGTACGTGGAAGTGGGATGGGTGGAGGGGGTACGTGTGGGGGTACGAGGGGAGTGGGGGTGAGGGGTACGTGGAAGTGGGATGGGTGGAGGGGGTAGGTGTGGGGGTACGAGGGGAGTGGGGATGGGGGGTACGTGAAAGTGGGATGGGTGGAGGGGGTACGTGTGGGGGTACGAGGGGGGTTGGGGATGGGGGAGTACGTGTGGGGGGTTACGTGTGGTCAGTGGGGGTTACTTGGGGGTACGCGAGGGGTGGGGGTACCTGAGGGGAGGTGTTACGAGAGGGTGGTAGTGGGGGAGGGTAGGTGGCGGGAGGGGGTTTGTGCGTTGGGTGGGATACATGGGGGGTAATGTGCGTTTGTGTGGGAGGGGGGAGGCTACGAGAGAGGGGCATTTTTTGCGATTTTTTTTGAAAAAATCAGAAAGCGGTTGCGTCGAAGAGAAACTGGAAAGAATTGAAAAGACAGAAAAAGAGAATAAAAATTGAACAAAAATCAAATGGGATCTAAGATGAATTCTACGCAATATTATGGAATTTCTTCGCTTAGAAACTCCAAATTTATTTGAAACCTGTTGTTACTGTCCGATTTGAAAAGGTAAGGGTTCCTAAGAAAATTAAAGTTCTGTGGCACAATGGCACAAGAGGCGACAAGTAAGCAGGAGGTCAGTGGTTCGAGTCCCTTACCAGTGGTTGTCAGCGTTGATTTTTTTGTAAAATCAACGCTAAATTTATTGCAAAATAAGTAAGATTAACGCTAAATTCAACGCAAAATATGTATGATCTACGCCAAATTCAATACAAAATATGTAAGATCTACGCAAAATTCAACGCAAAATTTGTAAGATCTACGCAAAATTCAACGCAAAATATATAAGATCTACGTTAAATTCTACGCTAGATATGTAAGATCTACGCAAAATTCAACGAAAAATATGTAAGATCTACGCAAAAATCAACGCAAAATATGTAAGATCTACGCAAAATTCAACGCAAAATATGTAAGATCTACGCAAATTTCAACGCAAAATATATAAGATCTACGTTAAATTCTACGCTAGATATGTAAGATCTACGCAAAATTCAACGCAAAATTTGTTAGATCGAAGCTCAATTCTACGCTAAATATGTATGATCTACGCTAAATTCAACACAAAATATGTAAGATCTAGGCAAAATTCAACGCAATATATGTAAGATCTACGCTAAATTCAACTCAAAATATGTGAGATCTACGCAAAACTCGACGCAAAATATGTAAGATCATCGCTAAATTCAACAGAAATTATGTAAGATCTACGCTAAATTCAACGCTATAGATGTAAGATTTACGCAAAATTCAGCGCAAAATATCTAAAATCTAAGCTAAATTCAACGCAAAATATGTATAATCGACGCTAAATTCGACTCAAAATATGTGAGATCTACGCAAAACTCGACGCAAAATATGCAAGATCAACGCTAAATTCAACCGAAATTATGTAAGATCTACGCTAAATTCAACGCTAAATATGTAAGATCTACGCTAAATTCAACGCAAAATTTTATAATCGACGCTAAATTGAACTCAAAATATGTGAGATCTACGCAAAACTCGACGCAAAATATGTAAGATCAACGCTAAATTCAACAGAAAATATGTAAGATCTAAGCTAATTTCAACGCTAAATATGTAAGATCTACGCTAAATTCAACGCTAAATATATAAGATCTACGCTAAAATCAACGTTAAATATGTAAGATCAGCGGTATCTAGCGTAGACAAGTCGGAGTATTCACCGCAATTTCTTTCATAACTTGCAGTTGATTGCTGTATTTTTTTGTTTTCAAATTCAACGCATTCAACGCCAAAATAATGTAAGAAGATTGCGGTGAGTTTTCCGACTTGTCATCGCTAGTTGCCGTTGATCTTACATAATTTTGGTCAAATTCCTCTACCCGGGGTGCACCAGGAATCTATAACCTATTTGTATAACCTCCGACTACTTTCGTGGTAACGAGAATGTGCTCTCCAATGAACGTAAGTGTTCCCCGCACAAATTCTCAGTATCAACTTGAAAAATGTATCATTTTCATGTCTGAAACTCTTCTCTCAAGAGACATTGAACCAAGCAAGAGCTCTTTCTTATCAGTATTGTCATACAGATTCGCAATCTGTAATCTGAGTTGATTCGTGGTGCCGATTTATTCAATCTACTAATCCAAATTAATTGGTTAATTCGCGGGTCGAATTTACTATTATTTTTGTAGCTGAACGATTCAATATTTTGAATGCAGAATATGCGTAGATTTGGCGGAGCGAACGTTAGTTCTATTGTTAGACTGGTATTTCGCTTAGCGAAATAGGACTCAAAATTATCTGATACAAATTAATGCTTTAGCGGAGCAAATTCTAGTTTTAAGAGAGAGAGAATTAATTTGAGTTAAGGAAATGAGCAGAATGAAATGAAATTAAAATAACTAAAATTGATCAACAATTTGATCACGACAACTGAATTCAAATTGCGGCAACTCAAGATCACAAGACGACCTGAACAATATGAACAGACAAAATTATCAGGCACAGGATATAAATAAATTGTTAAAACGTGAAAACTCAAGATTTGATCTTCAAACAAGAATTTAAATTATGATTAAAATTAAATGGCGAAGGAAAGTGAATTAAATCAATTTTAACTAAAATAACTTGATTTGCTATACCAAATCAATAGCCCAAGAATGAATGAAATGTACTACTGTACCACATTTCCCCCTCGACAAAATAAATGACAAATTATTTATCATAAAATAAATAACATATGTACTGGTTACTATAATTACTACTATAATGTTTTTTTTCAGAAAGTTTTAGTCTAAGCAGTTTAACGTTCGACAAGTTTTAATTACTGTCACTCTCATAAAATCTTTCCACCTCGCCAACCGTCTCTGATGCCTCTGGTCCCTCGTAGTTAAGCGAAATATAGTACTGTAAGAGGTAAGACTGTGCAGGGGAGCATGGGCCGACTGTAAAATCTGATTCTTAGTGCTGACACTGAGCTGCGGCTGTCTTTATAGCTGAAATTATTGACTTGTTCTTAATCTGTGTTTGCTCAATAATATATCTCGTTTTGTTTCGCGAGGGTGCACTGGAACTAGAAGCTATGGGGTACAAGTTTGTACAGATGCAAGTAATTCGTCTGACTCAGTTACTGAAGGCGTTGAGCCTTTTCATTTTAACGGTTTCAGTGCCGCTGAAGCCTTGGTAGCAGCTTTTCGTTTCGGTCTACTAGGGGGCTCAGCGATTACAATGGATGTCGATGGCATCTCCATTGGCACCGCGAAATCACTTGTTACATCTGCTGGTGGCTTTGGCGGCGCTGTTATAACTGTTCGTTTTGGTTTTGTGGGCATTCGTACTCGAAGAGCTCGAGTTAAATTTGAATGTATCGAGGAGACCGCACTGATATCGTCTGCTATTTTTCGGTGTTCCATTCGTTTGCCTCCTTCTATTTTTTTCCTGGTCTCTTTTGCATGGTGACTAATAAGATCTTCAGTAATCTTTCCCGTTGGTGTTTTCGATTGACGATTCGCATACAATTGTAATTCAGTTTGGCGTTCGTCCTTTATGCCAAATTTAGTTAAATCTGAATTACGGATGGTCACATCTCTTTTTCCAGGCTCCTTAATCACTGATGTGAAATTATCCGTCTTCACCACCGAAGAACCGGGCGCTAACACTTCATATAGCCCTTCCAGGCTTTTCTTGGAGCGTTTCGTTCGTGGTCTCTTTTTGGCGAGCTTAATTTCCAGGGAGGCTTCAGTTCGTGGCACCAACAGTCCAATTTCTTGGTGAGGGATCACTCTGGTTTCTGTGTTTGGGTCCTCATTCTTCCGTTTTGCTGCGTCCTTGCCTAATCTATCTCTTTTCAATTCGAGTTCTGTGTCACTCCGTTCCTCGTTGTCCCAGTGTTCTTCGGAGATTAGTTCCTCCCATCTGACTGTCTCCAAATCAATTTTTACACAGGGATTGCACTTTGCCGTCTTTGTGATTATGTCCCTGTGCATGTACGGCAACCATGCATGTGCCAGGGTGAGTGGCATGTATGGCTTCGACGTATGCGTCCTTGATTGCATGAGGGAGAGCTATCCTGTCGTCAATGCATACACATCCATTCTTGACGTGAATATCTTTCCAGAATGAGTGTATGTAGGGCAATATTCGATTGCAGCGATCTTCATTTTCAGTTAGGATGCAGTCCCGTACCTCCTTTAAAATCGCATCATTGGTGGTGAGGCTGGCCATTAGCGTGCTAGAAAAGATCTTCGAAAGGGCGAAGTTAAGTGAATCCAAGTAGAAGGTCGTCTACTGAGGTTGACGTTACTGTCATTGTGTCTGTATTAGGAGTGACTGGCGTTGCGGGTACCGCTGGAGCTGTCAATGGTCCTGCCTCGTCCGCAAATCTCACTTTGGAGGGCGTCAATTGCTTGACTTGCATTAAAGTTTCTTCATCTGAGTTCGATTGTGACATCATGTAGACTGTTTTAAATTTATTGGCAATTCGTTGAAAATTTTTCAATTGAGATAGCAACTGATCGATAGGCCGATTTAAGGCAAAAAGTGAGTGAAGAATGTTAGCTGTCTCAATTTGGATATTCGAATTTGAGTTATTTGGTGTTCATTTGTTAATTGAGTTATCATTATCTGTAATTGAAGAATATTCTGGATTTCGTGGTGCGAATTCACAGCATAATTTGTTTGTGGAATTTGGAGTATTTGAGGCTTGTTTTGTAAGCAGCATTCGCGCTGCGAAATCGACGTAAATTTCCGCATTTAATAAAAAGCGTTTGGCGCTGCGTTTAATCACATCCAATTTTGCTACTATAAATTGCTCGTCATATGCAGATATATTAACAGCTTTTTGTTGCGGGTCGCGAGAGATATGATCTACTAATCCCATTTTTGAGCCAGGGAGATGATCAATTGAAAAAATGGCAGTAGTCGATCTACCCAACGTGTAAATCGACTATTGTAGGATTTGTTTGCTCTATTTTCTCTCATGATTGATTTATTGAAAGAAGAGCCCTATGATCAGTTATTACGGTAAATGGTTGGCCGTATAAATAATATATAAAATGTTCAACGGACCAGACAACACCCAACAGTTCGAGCTCATTGATGCTATATCTTTCCTCCACAGAATTCAAAAATCGCGATGCGAATGCCACAGTATGCCAACCATTTGGGTTCGTTGTTCTAATGCATACCCCAAACCTTTACGTGAAGCGTCGCATTTTATACGTATTTCTAAGTCCGGGTTAAATTGCTTATTTTCGGTTGTTTCTGCAATCTTCTTTTTAATCAAGGTGAACTGTTTTTCATGTTCATTCGTCCATATAAATTTTGTATTTTTCTTAAGCAGAGGTTGAAGTTGAACATAATTGTGACAAGTTTGGAATGAAAGTTCATATGTGATGAACTGAGCCCATAAAAGATCTGAGTTTTTTTAGACTGGAAGGTGCAGATAATTTTCCGATTGCATCCGTTTTATTCGACAATGGTGTTATACCGGTTTGTGTAATATTGTGTCCGAGCCATTCGATTTTATCTTTCGCGAAATGACATTTAAAAAGATTTATTCGGAGATTTTCTTGATCTATTTTTATCAGACATTGTCGTACTAAATTGAGATGTTTTTCTATTCCTCCTCTGCTCACTATTAATATATCGTCCAAGTATTATCCAGGCCTGCGAGATTACAATCAATCGCTTTTTAAAATTCAGCCGGCATATCTGTATGGCCGTAAAATCCAGTTTAAAAACGATATGTGCCGGTCATATCTCCGCTTACGAGGTAGAAGTTACAATGGCGGGCCGTATCACGGTGTAAATTGAGCTGGCTGTATGCGTACTGCAATTCAAGAGTCGTAAAATAAGCCGTCTCTTGCGGCGCGGTTGACAGTGTATGAGAAATGGTTTGAATTAGCGGGTCTATATTCGGCATTTGATACTTGTTTTTGAGAATGGCTTTATTCAGGATTTTGGAATCTAATGCTATTTTGATTGATTGATCCTTTTTTACCGTAATGACTGTTGGAGAAATAAAAAATTGATCATAGCAATTAGTCAGTTTTTCAATATGCCCTTCGTTTAGCAATTTTTTGAGTTCAACTTTCACTTTCGATTGGAGATGAATTGGCACTTTTTTCCTTTTTGATGTGTAACTCACTAATTTTTGTGGAATTTTAAATTGACCGTGTGATGATTAGATTTTCTTATTCGGGAGATTAATTCTGGAAATTCTTTTGCTAGCAATTTTTTAATTGCACAAGGTGATTCTATATTATTGACTTCAGTATTCGGGCAAGGTTTTTGTGATATTGTTATGCCTAATTGATCAAGGCGGTCTCGTCCGAGAATTGGTTGAAAAATATCAGCTACGACCGTGATTTTTGCTTTCTGAATTTTCCAATCATTGCACCGAGCTGGCGTTTTTAAAGTGCCTAGAGTTTCGACAATATCATTAGAAAAAGACTTTAATTCTAATGGTTTTTTCGCCGACCATTGTGATTGCGCACAGTTAACCATTATTTCTCTGGCGAGTGACATATTGATAATCGTACAACTGCTACCGGAATCGAGGAGCAAGTGACAATCTGTTTTGCCGATCGCTATCGTCATATTTTGCAACGCTATTGACGGTGATCTATCGTTTTCTACTGTCGCAACGCAATTGTCGTCCGAAGAATCATAATCAGAATTAAATTGTTCATTATAAATTATATAATTGACCTTTTGATTTTCCTGACTTGTATTTTGATCTGTAGTTTCAGCAGTTTCTACATTGTTAATACGATTTTTTTACCTGAATTTTGTGCATTATTAAGTTTTTGCCGCCATACCTTGGCGAAATGGTTGAGCAAACCACAATGATTGCATTTCTTACCCATAGCAGGGCAAACCTGGCGGTGCGTTGTTGTCCAAGCTTGACCTGTACATTGGCCAACTGATGCACGATTAACTGCTACTCTGCCTGACTGATTTCCACGTGCACCCGCGCCGCGAAATCGATTGAATGATTTTATTGCATTCACCGTACTGCCAGTTGCGCCGTTATTTGATGATTTTCTCTGCTGATTTTTATGGCCCATTTCCATATTGACTGCAATACTAATTGCTCTTTTGGGGTCAACTGTGTCGCGGAGAAGTTTGCGTTGAATATCATCATCACACATGTTTGTGATGAAAATGTCCCTGATGATCACCTCCTCACGATTTTCAAAATCGCAATTTTCCGCCAATTCTTTCAAAATGTTGTAGAATTGTTCTACCGTTTCACCCTTTTTCTGATTTCGTGAGAAGAACGCATTCCGATCGAATGTGATATTTCTTGGGCGTATAAAAGCTATCTCCATCATCTCCCAAAGTTTGAGGGTAGTCAGGTCATAAATATTGTCACGAGGGAATTTTTGTGTTAGTAGGCGTCTTCCCTCTGTACCGATGCTGAGGTACAAAAGAGACGTAAATTTTTGATCGCAAAGATGCCATGGTTGTTCCCCTTATAGTACTCCCGCTTCTGTTATCTTTTGACATGTTAAGTCCCATTGCAACTTCAATTGGCTGTTTCGTATCCGACGGTCTCTCTCCGTTTCATCTGTTGCGTCTTCAATTGGCATCTCGTACTTTGGTTCAGTTGGCAAACGTACCATCGTTGGTTTCGGTTGTAGTAGCGTTTCCAGTGTGATATTCTCTTGCGCGAGAATCGCAAGTTTTACTTGGATCCGCCATTACTCCCATCTGATTGGTGGGTCCGACGTTGGGCGTTCCCAAAATGGCTCTATTGACCATGGTGTCTTTTGAGATCCACGAGCTGACTGCGCCATGTCATATAGATTCGCAATCTGTAATCTGAGTTGATTCGCGGTGCCGATTTAATCAATTTTTCTATTCCAAATTAATTGGTTAATTCGCGGGGCGAATTTACTTTTATTTTTGTAGCTGAACGATTCAATATTCTGAATGCAAAATGTGCGTAGATTTGGCGGAGCGAAAGTTAGTTCTATTGTTAGACTGGTATTTCGCTTAGCGAAATAGGACTCAAAATTATCTGATACAAATTAATGCTTTCGCGGAGCAAATTCTAGTTTTAAGAGAGAGAGAGAGATAGACAACTAATTTGAATTAAGAAAATGAGCAGAATGAAATAAAATTAAAATAGCTAAAATTGATCAACAATTTAATCACGACAATTGAATTCCCATTGCGGCAACTCAAGATCACAAGACGACATGAACAATATTAACAGACAAAGTTATCAGGCACAGGATATAAACAAATTGTTAAAATTGAAAACTCAAGATTTGATCTTCAAACAAGAACTAAAATTCTGATTAAAATTAAATGGCGAAAGAAAGTGAAATAAATTAAATTTAGTTAAAATAACTTGATTTGCTACACCAAATCAAAAGCCCCAGAATGAATGAAATGTTCTACTGTACCACAAGTATCACTTGATCTAGATCATCGAGTCCACACAAACTGCTTTGACGTCGCAAACACCATCAAAATGATAACTTGCAAAAATCATGTAGCTTTTTACGTCCAGACCGTATTAGTACTATTGTGATATAGTCATACAATGGTCATTGTCATTTGTAGTGCTCAAACCCCTAATTTCATTTAACTTTTAAGTTAGTTCAGTCTAGTCATTTATTATTTTTGTTCAATTTTTTATCTGAAGATCAAATCTTCTTTGTTCATGCCTGTTAATTTGTTTCCTTTAATATCTTGATTTAATTGTCTGATAATGCTGTCTGTAAATTTGTTTTTCCGCAAATTTCCTTTTAAAGTAAAGATATGTTATGATCAAATCTCTGATCAATTTTCTTTAGTTCATATTTATTCATTCTTTCGAATCTAATTTCAATTTTCAGTTGACTCTCTCTTATTTCGAATTTCGCTGCGCAGATCGCTCAATTCAAAATATCTGATTTAATCCTGATTTCGCTAAGCAAAACGCAAGTCTGAAAGTTTATGCTGTAAACGCAACGCGAATACCACTCAAAAGTGAGGCTCAGAAATGTTAGTCTATTAAATACAAATTTAAAAGTGGAAACGCTCCGCGAAATTACCAAACATTTAACGTTCACTAAAATTGTAATTTTGCTCATCAAACACTCTCGACTACAGGGAACGATTTCTGTACGACATGGTGCAGTCAGCTCGCGAGTCATGCAAGACCCCACTTTCAATTGAACCGTTTTGGGAACGGGCTACATCGGAGCCTCCAATAAGATGGGAGAAGTGGCGAATCCAAGCGAAGCTAGCAATTCTTGCAGGAGAGAATATAACGCTGGACACACTACTTCAACCAAAGCCAACACAAGAACGACTACCGGCAGAGCCGAAATATGAAATGACCATCGAGGATGCAACAGAGCAAACAGAACGGGATAGTCAAATCCGCATTAGTCAGTTGAAGCTTCAATGGGAATTGAAAGACCAAAAAATCAAGGAGACAGGTGTCTTGTGTGTCGAAAGACCATGGCCCCTATGCGATCAGAAGTGTGTTTCACTTCTCTACCTCAGTATTGTCTTTTAACCCAAAAAATTCCCATGATAACTTCTATGACCTTTCTCCTTTCAAACTTTGGGAAATGATGGAAATAGTTTTCAATCGACCTCGCAACATCACTTTTGATCGCTATGTTTTTTTCTCGAGGAAACAGAAAAAGGGTGAAACGGTGGAACAATTCTACAGCATTTTGAAAGAATTAGAAGAAAATTGTGAGAAAGCCATAATCAGAGACATTTTCATCATCAATATGTTGAACGACGACATTCAACGAGAACTCCTTCATGAAACAGTAGATCCGTACAGAGCCCTCAGTATAGCTGTCAATATGGAGATGGGACATCAAAACCAACAACGAATATCTTCCAAAAACAACAACAATGCAAATGGCAACGCAATCAATGCAATACAATCAATCAATAGATTCCGCGGCGCGAGTGTCCGTCTAAATCAGTCAGGCAGAATTTCATTCAATCGAGCAGCGAATGGCCAATGTAGAGGTTGTGGCCGGAATTGGACTTCAACACATCGTCAGGTTTGCCCTCTTCTGGGTAAAAAATGTAATCACTGTGGTCTGCTCAATCATTTTGAAAAAAAAATTCTCGACAAGATACTCGCATCAATATTGTAGAAAATTTTGAAAATACAGAACAAACGGAAAGTAAAATTGTTAATTTTATACGACTCTTCTGACGACAATTATGTTACAATGGTGGAAAACCTTAATACACCCCCGATTGTTTCGCAAAACCTAACAAAAACACTTGTAAATACGGACTGCTATTTGCTTCTCGATTCTGTTAGTGACATGTCACTTGCTAAGGAGATAATGTTTAGCTGTATGCAAGCACAATGGTCAGAGAAAAAAACCACTCGAACTTAAATCCTTCTCTAACGATATAGTTGAAACGCTCGAAACATTGAAAACACCAGTTAGATGTAACGATTGGAAAACTCAAAAAGCTAAAATCAGGGTAGACGCAGACGGTTTCCGACCTATTTGTGGACGTGATCTATTTGATCAATTGGGAATAACTGTTTCACAAAAGCTTTGACCAAAAACTGAAGTAAATACAGTCAAATCACCTTGCGTAATAAAACTTTCGCAGCTAAGGAATTTCCGGCATTAATTTCGAGAATTGGAGAATAAAAACATCATACTGTCAATTCAAATTTCATAGAAATTATCGTGTCATACACCAATAAGGGAGAAAAAAACCGATCCATCTTCCACCTAAAGTGAAAACAGAAATCAAAGATTACTAAATGAAGGACATATTGAAAAATTATCAAAAGGTTCCGACCAGTCTTTCATTTTCCCAATTGTTGTCACAGTCAAAAAGAACCAATCAATCAAAATAGCCTTAGATTCGAAGATCTTGAACAAAAAATTCATGATAAAAAGTTCCAGATGCCAAATATCGATTCAAACCATTTCACAATCACTGTCAAACGCACCGCAAGAAACGGCCTATTTGAAGACTTTAGATTTACAGTACGCTTATAGCCAATTAAATTTGTATAACGATACGGCCCGCCATTGTAATTTTAATATTGTCAGCGGAGATATGACTGGCACTTACCGCTTTAAAACGGGGTTTTATGGATTAACGGATAGGGTTGCTGAATTTCAAAAGCAGAAAGCAATCGATTGTACGCTCGCCGGCCTGACTAATACATTCTGTTTTCTGGACGATATTCTTATAGTGAGTCGAGGTAGAATTGATCTCGATCTTGCATAAAAATGTTTAATACAACTTGACCAGGAAAATCTTCGAACTAATTTAGCAAAATGCCATTTTGCGAAAGATCAAAATGAATGGCCCGGACATCGTATCACTCAATCGGGCAAAACACCGTTATCAAATAAAACTGACGCAACTGAAAAATTATCTTTACATTCAAATCTCAAAACATAACGACCTTTTTATGGGATCAGTACATCATCTAGGCCAATTTATACCAAACCTGTCTCAAAAGTGTCACCCACTTAGACCTCTACTTAGGAAAAATACAAAATTTGTTTGGACAGAAGAGCATGAACAGCGTTTTAAATTGATAAAAACAAAAATTGCAGAAATAACGGAAAATAAACACTTTAACCCGGATTTGGAAACACGAATAAAATCGATGCCTCTCGAGAAGGTTTGGGCTGTGCATTAGAACAGCGAGCTCCGAACGGATGTCATACGGTAGCGTTTGCGTAACGCTTCTGAAATTCAGTTGAAGATCGATATAGCAATCATGAGCTTGAATTATTGGGTGTCGTTTTGTCCATTGAACATTTCAAATATTACCTTTATGGTAAGCCCTTCACCGTTATAACGGATCACAGATTAATACTATCTTTAATGAGAGAAAACAGAGCTAACAAATCTTATAATAGTCGTCTTATACGCTGGGTCGATAGACTTCTACCTTTTGATTTCCCAATAGATCATCTCCTTGGCTCAAAAATGGGACTGGAAAAATATATTTCGCGCGAGCCTCAACAAAAAGCTGTTAATATTTCCACTTATGATGAGCAATTCATAGTTGCCAAAATGGACGCACTTAAAAACAGTGCGAAACGTTTTTTATTGAATGCAGAAATTTATACTGATTTTGCGGCTCCAATTTCGCTTGTAAAACCGGCCTTGAATAATCAACTTTTCAATGACAGAAATTGCAGCGCATTTGCACCGCGACATCGAGAATATTCTGAAATTACGCAAAATAGCAATACAATTAGCAAATTAACACCAAATAACTCGCATTCTAAGGACACAATTGAGATCACCAAAATTCCTCACTTGCTTTTTGACTTAATTCACTCTACCGATCAGTTGGATAAAGAATTCAATAATTTTCAACGAAATGCTAATAGCTTTCACAACGTTTTGATGATGTCGCAGTCTGATGAGGAAACATTTCTGCAAATTAAGCACTCTATTCCATCCAAAGTACGCTTCGCCGATGAAGCAGGCCCATGTACAGCCCCATCAGTACCAGCTACACCTTCTACCCTAAATACGGATACAACGACAGTGACATAACCCTCAACAGACGACCTCTACACTGACGCTTTTAACTTTGCCTTGTCGAAAATCTTCTACAGTACGCTCATGGCCATCCTCACTTCAAGAGATGCAATCCTCAAGGAAATTCGCGATTGAGTACTGACAGACAACTAGGACAGGTGCCGTCAGATCAGTACCTACATGCAGCTTTTGGAAAGATCCCCACGTCAAAAACGGCTGTGTGTGTATCGACGATCAGATTGCCATCCCCAACTCTATAAAGGAGGCCAATGTGGAAGCTATCCATGCCACACATCCCGGGAGTTGGGGGTGACGGACATGGCGGTACATGCATGGTGGCCGTACATGCATGGGGACATCATCACAAAAAGGGCCAAAATTAACCCTTGCGTAAAAATCGGTAAAAATTTAAAGGCCATCATCCCATCTAGCAAATGGGCACCATTAAAATTAGGTAAAGTAGCAAACGAGGAAATTCAAATTGACTTTGGCGGACCAATTTATAATGAAAAAAAAAAGAAGTTTATTTTCTCGTATTCATAGATCGGTTCTCAAAATTTCCAACAGCAAAGATATTTGACGGAGCAAATGCCGAAAATAATTTGAAATTTCTTCAAGAGTAGGCTTTGCTACTCGGATTTTCCCGTACAATTAGATTAGATCAGGCGCAGTGCCAAACTGGCCATCAAAATAAAGCCTTTTGTAATCAAAATAATATACAGTCAATTGAAGCTCCAATACACGACCACAGAGCAATTGGGCAAGTTGAGTGGCTAATACCAACAATCAGGAATCGTTTAGCTTGCATTAAAACGGCATTGCAAAATCGCTTTAATTTGAAAGCATTGATAAACTCAATTTTTTATCAACTCCGCATTTGTCGCCAAAAGACAGTTAATAATTTCACCATCTGAAGCGCATTTTGGTAGAAAAGCAAATACTCCACCAAGTAATATATCAACTGAGCCTGATCCTGGTACTCTCACATAAACACCAATTGTGAAAAAATATTAAGACATAGAAAAATTTCGCTGGGACGAGTTAATCTCGTATGAGCAGTGGGACAATGATGCAAGGAGCGATATCGATCTTGAAAAAAGTAGAGATCAACTCAGCAAGGACGCAATAAGAAGGTGCAACGAAGACCCTAACAACGAGTCAAGAGTAATCACACACCCAGATGTTGTTCAAGCAGTACCTAGGACAGAGGTTTCACTGACATTTAAACTAGCAAAGAAAAAGTTAGAGAATAAGCGTTCTAAAAAGAGTCTGGACGGACTATACGAGGTACCAGCACCCAATTCCTCTGTGATCAAATGCGATACATACACATCAATAATAAAAAGAACCAGAAAAACTTGAGTTTACAATAAGAAACTCTGATTTAGCTAAATTTGGAACGAAAGCAGAGAGGCAGAGAGACCTAAAAAATTACACTGACAGCAGACCCAAAGTACCAACGGAAAAATTAGGGAAGACCTTATCAACCAACACGCCAAAGAAGCATGACGAAAACTAGAAGGGAACAAAAAAGTTAAACATAAAAGGATCGCTGATGACATGAGTGCAGTTTCCTTCATCCATTTGAATATTTCCAGAGCATTACGGGTACGCCTGCCGACGAAACCAAAGAAAACGATAGTCCACGCACCGCCGCAGCGACCTACAGAAACGATGACAGATTTTGCACCACCAATGACCCTGCCACAGATATTTATCGTAATCCCGCAGCCACCGACACGACCAAAACGAAAGGCAGCTTCAAAAGCTACAGAAGCCTTACAACCATCACATAATCGTAAACGCTCGTCCCCATCTATAACAGAGTCGGACAAATCATTAGCATCAACACAGGCCTCTCCGCCGACTGTATCATCCACTTCTGCACCCTCAAGACAAAAGCGAAGGCAAATGATTAAGCAGGAACAGATACAAAATCCATTGTGTCAACAATTCAAAAAACAGCTGCTCGTATTCAAAATGAAGAAACGGATTTCTCAGTAGGCCCCTGCTTGCCAGTCAAAACGTTTCCCACTCAAAACTACGTCTCCCCGACTTATGAAGGAACTGAACATTCAATGACAGTTCATGAGGCGGAATATGCACTTGGATAGTGACTCTGACTAAATAAAACAATTCACAAAACTTATAGTATTATTTCTCAAAAACTAACTCGTTGTTTATTTCTGTTGAGGGGGAAATGTGATATAGTCATACAATGGTCATTGTCATTTGTAGTGCTAAAACACCTAAATTCTTTTAACCTTAAATTTAGTTTAGATTAGTCATTTATTATTTTTGTTCAATTTTTGATCTGAAGATCTAATCTTCTTTGTTCATGCCTGTTAGTTTGTTTAACTTAATGTCGTGATTTATTGTCTGATCATGCTGTCTGTAAATTTGTTTTAACGCAAATTTCCTTTTAAAGTAAAGATATGTTATGATCAAATCGCTGATCAATTTTCTTTAGTTCATATTTATTCATTCTCTCGAATCTAATTTCAATTTTCAGTTGGCTCTCTCTTAATTCGAATTTCGCTGCGCAGATCGCTCAATTCAAAATATCTGATATAATCCTGATTTCGCTAAGCAAAACGCAAGTCTGAAAGTTTATGCTGTAAACGCGACGCGAAAACCACGCAAAACAAGGCTCAGAAGGATTAGTCTATGAAATAAAAATTTAGTAGTGGAAACGCTCCGTGATATCACTGAACATTTCGTTTTAAATAAAATTGTAATTTCCCTTTTCAAACACTCTCGGCAACAGAGGACGATTTCTGTACGACAACTATAAAGCTTGAGGCTTAATCGAGCTTGAGGTAATTACCGCAAAACGCCATTTGGCTAACTGGTTACAATGTAGAACACAAAAATTACTCTAAAAATATATAAGCTGACAAAATCCCCAGCTTCAATTCCCAAAAATCACGTTCTTATTTGTGTCTGTCATTCGAGTCACCATGCAAATGTTGTTCGAGTGTTGTTTGCCGGGCAAAACTTGCGTGTTGGAATGAATTACAATTACATTAATTGTCGACGCGAATCAGGCTTAATTTTTGACAAAGAAACTGATCGAGTTTGGTTTACACAAATTTATGAGTTTCTCTCCGCGAAACCTTTTTACAATTGAATAGTGGATTTTATCTGATTTCAATTTCCAGTTCGATTTGGTAAGCAAGTCTTAGATTGAAAGATGAGCAACTGAATTTGTGAATTATAATGAGAATAATGAAAATGAGTTAAGATTGGTAATCAACGTAATCAAGTTTTCAATTTTTTTCATTTTTCTATTTAGGCTGAACAATATCATAAACAAACTGTCAAAATCAGGAGAGCAAGAGAAAAACTGAACAGACAATGAGTCAAAGGAGGACTTAAAAAGGAGAAGTAATTAGAGTTAACGAGTACCAAGTTAGGAAAGAAGTTAAACAGCAACTTTTAAACCTAAAACAAGGAAATGAACAGCTCAAAATTTAGAATTGCACTTCGATACGAGGATATAAAAAGGAGAGACAGACTAGTGTACCACATTTCTCTCAGGCCTACAAAAAAATCGAATTACGTATTTGTCTATGTTACAAAAAATCAGGAAAATATTTTTATTTTAACTGGTCACCATAGCTATATCATAAAATTAGTAAAAATGATGAGTCCATTAATAAGTTCTAATTACCATCCAACTCTAAAGCATTTTCAGTTTCTCCAACTAACAATACTATTCCGCTATATTTTGGTTAAATTTTTATTGGCTGGAGAGGATTATTCAATCTCTAAATTGGTCACGGGGGTGTCGGATTTCAACGAGAAAAATCTTGTTTTTGCTACAAATTTTCACCTGTGTTTTCTTTGCTTTTCTTCAGTTTTTCGTTGTATTTTATGCCTCAAAGTCATTTGTGAAGTTGAACTTTCGAAAATTTAGAGCTGCGTTAATTTAGAACTGCGTTGGGTTTTTGGTGGCTGCCTTTTGTGTAATCAACTGTTGTACTGGAGGCGTCGGTATACTTTGCGCTGCTGATGCCTCTTTAAAGTGTTGTTGTGTTATTTGCGGCGCCGTTGGCGTCAATTTTGTGGCTTGGTAGATACTTTTAATTGCAAAGCCCGTGACACATTTGAGTGAACGGATGAAATACAACTAGCGTCGTCTGTTGTTTTTCTCCTTTTAATTTTTGTGTCACTTTTGAGGTTTTTCTTGCATCCCTCGCATTTTTCTGGAATATTTCCTCTGTTTTTTTTTCTTGTTAGGACTATAACTTTTCTTTCTGTTTTCGGCAAGACCGTTTCATTGTTCTGCTTTGGTGCCGGATCAAAATTTCACATTGTTACTTCTAATTTCCTAGGCCCTTAATTACTAATGTAAAGTAATCTGTTTTGATTACCGACGACACTGGGGCTATAACGCCGTATATCCCTCTGGGTTTTAAATCGCTTGTTTCTGATTTTTTTGTTTAGTCTAAGAGTTAGTTAAAATTTTGTATTTGGCGAAGGCTCTCCAATCTCTGGATTTCAGATCAAACTTGATTTGCCCTGCGGGTCATTGTTCTTCTCATATTGGCCTCCTGTTTTGGCTTTTGTCCTATGGTTTTCAGTTCACAGTCAATTCTCTTTGATTGCTCCAATTTTTCTTCCGAGATCAGTTGCTCCCATCTGACAACTTTGTGAACTAGATTTTTTTCAAGGTTGAATCATCAGACAGTTTGTCTGGATCTAGGACCCTACTTAAATAGCTAGTAGGTGTGTTCAATTTTCAGCCGGAATGTCCTTCTAACGGTGATATTGTGATTGTCTTTTGTCTGCATATTATACGCCAATATAAAAAGAAAACTTTTTATCCGTTTACTTTGAAGTCCAATTTAGCCGACTTCTTATTGCAGACCAAACAACGTATCAAGAGTTTAAATTATCCTCTCCACAAATTCAACCGCTCTGTGATCGTGTATAGGCAATGCCAATAACACTTTAAAATTTTTATGACCAAAGGCTTCTATATGATAATCTATTTGACGTCTCGCTTCATACATTCCAACTGCTCGTGGAACGCCATGCAATAGGATGTAAAATCATATCCATTTTTTGCATTGACTCTGTAAAATAACTCGGCAGTGAAAAATATATAGACTCAATCTATGCATTCAAGAAAGTACAATTCCTGATTTTTCTCGTCATCAATTGGTCCTCTGAAAATTTTATATTTTTTCATTTGGTACATTACATACTTAGCTGGCCCCCATTCCGAAAACGTTATTTTTGATTTGAGATTTCTACTTCTTTTCATACACGAGTTGCATTTTGACACCTTTGACACTCTTTTAGGTCCATCCTGCATACTTTGCCATGTCTGTTCATGCGCTAACTGTTTAGATGTCTGCTGTGAATGGCTTCAACCTAAACTTTCGTCAACAATACCTTGTTTTGCAATGCAAAATCATAGTAATTCGAGAAAGTTTTCAAAAAACTGTTTCCCGCATTCTTTAATTATTTCCCTTTCGATAGAAGGTAATGCCAACAGTTTGTAGCAAAATTTACAGTGCTTTGTTGCAGTTCGCGAGAAAAGTAGACAGCCAGTCGCATTTTGAGCCCAGCAAAAATCCATTTCAATTTAAATTGTTGCGGAAATTCACTCCGTCTAGTTTTGTGACTATTGTATCATTCATTTGTACTATATTCTGGAAATACTTAAAAAAACCTCAAATTTTGTAATTACTTGGACCAACTTTTCGTGTAAATAAAATTTCAAAATTAAATACTGACCATACATCGGTTGGGTTTTTAGCTCATTAACACTATATTGTTTCCCCGCATTAATTAGAAAACGCTTTGCCAATGCCACCGTTTGCCGACTTTTGTTTGCTAGTTGTTTGAGAGCTCCACCAAAAATTTTTCTCGAAGAAACACATTTCATTAACGTCGTTTTATTAAAGTCAATTGCTTTAAACTGCTTATCGTGTTCCTCTGTCAAGACAGATTTGTTCACCAGGGTTCTATGGGAATGACAAATCTGGAACAAAATTGGTATAGATGACGCACTGATCTGCTAAAAGAATTCTATTTTCTCAACTTAGTTGGGGAAATCATATTTTAATTTGCTACTGTTTTATTCTTTGATGTTTTATTTCTTGTATTTATAAAGTAATGACCATTCTTTTTCAATTTTTGTGATTTGACAATTTTCCAAATCGATTTTAAGATTTTCTATATACTGCTATTTCAGCATTTTTTACCATACTTAAATGATCTTCCTTTTCCCCTCTGCTTACACCTAAGATATCGTCTAAGAAAAAGTCTCTGTTTTCTAAAACAATTGATTTGCAAATTATAGCTCTTTGAGATTCCGCAGTCATGTTAGTTAATCCTTAGTAAGTTGAAGTGGTATCAGTTAAAATGGAATAAAACTGTCAAGTCACTGCTTACAATATTAAATTTGCAAGCTTGGGTCATTCTTTTTGACATCGTTTGAAGTGATGCATCAATATTTGGTATCTTATTTTTGATCCTATGAATAGATTTGCTATGGAGCTTCGAATCTAGAGCCAGTTTCTTGAATTGGTCATTTTGTACGGTTATCACGAGTGGGGTAACATTTTGATCCAGGCAACTGAAAAGTTTTTTGATAAGATCCTCTCGCAGTAGTTTTTCATGTTCAATTCTCAACTTCTATTGAAGATGAAATAATATCTTCTTTTCCTTGGATGACATGATGAGGTTTGTTTTGCAAATTTCGATTTTACTGCATGACGCTTTGACCTTTGCAGTCTACTAATTATTGTTTTTGAGTGCTACTGAACATTTCTTCTGTTTTTTTCTTAAAAGTCACACTAGGATTTTGTATGGTTTCCTTGATTTCATGCAAGGATCATATATGATTTCTTAGGTTCCATACAAGGATCGTACTAGGAAATACGTTATGATTTGTATGACATCATATATGATCCTTGTAGGATTACCGGGAAAGGTCAACCCGGGTAATTGTGGAAGTTTTTTCTAATTCCTTTTTAATTGGAACACTAATATTATCTTTGTTTGAAAAAAGGCTGTGTAATTCATTTGCCAAGTCCACTTATCTTTTGATCATAGGGGTTAGTCCGTAAGCTAAGGCTGCCAACTGTTCTCCATTTAATTCTCTGTCATTAGACTTAACTGGACTTTTGGGTTACGAGCGTTTCAAGTTTTTCATTAGAGATTGTTCGCAATTCGTTTAGTTTTCCCTCTAACTATTCTGCTTTTTGACAATTAGGAATAATCTTTTTCGTTACTGGCAAATCGATAATTGACCACGTACTTCCTGAGTCGAACAAGAAAAAACAATTCTATTTACTATCCTCAGATGCATATTTTGTGGGCTGATATCATTACTGGAACTGTCGCTAATCATCGCTACATAATTCTCGTCTGCTGAACTGTAGCGCACTTCGTTGAATTGGTTTAACTTTGGAACGTTATTAACAATAGACTCTAACAATAGACTAACAATCAATTTCTTATTCAATGTTGCTTTTTAATTTTTGTTGAAAAATTTTCTTTTCATTTAATCTTCTGAGGAAAACCTAGTCAAGATGATTTTGAAGACCACATTGGTTGCACATCTTACCCACAGCTAGACTTACTTGTGTATGATTTGATTTTTAACTTTTTCCACAATTATATTATTTGTTTGACTGACGAATGTTGCCACTTTTTGTGGCCTCCCTTTTTCGCTGATTTTCGCCGCAAAAATGATCGTTGAACTGAATTTCATCGACGCTGGACAGGTTTTTTTGAGATTTTTAGTTGTTGAATTAAGTGTGCAATCTCCATATTCAATGACCTGTCTGGGTTTGACGTTTTGAGTTATTCGTACCGATAGGATCTGTTATTCGGACTTGTTTGATCGTACCGACCCTCGGATCATCTCCACGCAGTATCATAGCCCGGTGCAACGATTCCTACTAATCTCACTAGGATTCCTGATTATCTTACTAAAACCCGCTTTTCCGTAATTTCCTGCTCGGAAAAAAACTTTCACCCGCTTTTCCGTAATTTCTGGCTCGGAAAAAACTTTTACCCGCTTTTCCGCAATTTCCTGCTCGGAAAAAAACTTTCGCCTGCTTTTCTCGCAAATCCTAGTAGGAAATCTTACAATTTCTTTTTTTCCTGAATTTCCTGGTAGGAAAGTTTTCTCGCTTGTTTTCCTTCGTTTTCTAATAGGATATGGGATATTTCCGAGTCGGAATTTTACTTCAACCAAGATAAAACTTGTAAACACTAAAAAAAAGTTCAGGTAACTAGAAGTTCAGGTAAATTTCAGGTGTAAAAGCACCTGAAATACAACTGAACTGTATTTCAGGTAAATTTTCACCTGAACAAGTTCAGGTGTGGTTACCACCTTTTTTGTATTCAGCAGTGAAACAACAAAAATTTAACAAAACCGCAGTGGTTTTAAAGTGGATCAACTTGAATCCAACCTCTGTTTCTTATATATTAAATCAAAAATTAGTTTTCCTGCTTAAAATAGATCTCTGTAGAACTGGATTACACAAAAACAGAAACGGTAACGACCCTTGGGTCGACCCTTGGGTGATTTTGATGCACCGCTTGACAGCGTGGCCTTGATATCACTCTTTGAATGCATCTCAAGAGCACTTGCTGCTGCTGCCTCCCGGCTCCTTTGGGAGCTTCTGTTCTGTTAGGATCCCGGCTTCTCTGGGTCCCTCCCCATCCCTTGTGTGCTTCTGCTCTTCTGTCCTGGCTTTTCTGGGACAGCTTTTGTTTTTTTAGGGTCCCGGCTTCTATGGGTCCCTCACCCTTATCGTGTGCTTTTGTGCTTTACTGTCCCGGCTTCTCTGAAACAACTTTTTGCGGGTCCTGGCTAACTCTAGTACTGATTTTCCCTACAAACAATCCCACTGTTTTCTCATTTTTCTCACTGGGAAACCCATTATCTCCCACTTTTCCTGACGAGAATCCTAAAGAGTCTCAAAATTTCCTAGCAAGATTCTTATTGTGCCCATTTTTCTTGCTAGGATTCCGAGGTTTCTCAAAATTCCTAGTGGGAAAAGTGAGAACTTGCATACACTTACCACCACCTACAATTCTTGGTAAGTTTCCCAATAGGATTCCTGATAGGATTTCTTCTGATCTTGAAAAGTCCCAAATAGGAACTTGGCAAGAAAAATGAGAATCGTAGCACCGGGAGTCCTAACTCTTTTCTTGCATTTTAGCTCCCATTGTAATTATGGCTGTTTATTGCAGATGTGCATCTCACGTTTTTAAATTTCTGTTGGTCTTTCTATTGTGCTTTCTTCTATTGGCTATAGAGGAATTTTAATATCTCTTGGTTTTAATCGAGCAAGTCATCTAAGACGATTTCTTCTCTATCTAAGATCGCAAGCTTCGGTAATAATCTCCACTTTTCACATCCTATCGGCGGTTCCGACGTTGTTCTCTCCGAGAAGGCTGGATTTAGAGTTAGAGTGTTACGAAACTTGCTATGTTGCTGGCTCTGCTATGCCATGGGCTTGAAAATTGCGAAATATATTGCGGTGCAACACTTGCATGTTAGACTGAATTAAAATTACGTTGAATGTCGACGAAAATCGGCGTTACCATTAGACCAAATAATTGTTTGAGTTTGGCTCAGATATAATATGGGTTTCGCTCCGGAAAATAACTTGTTCTAATTGAAAGGTGGATTTTCCTTCAAATCATTGCAAATCAATTATTTATTATTTTGAATATTCAGTTTGTTTTTAAAAAACAAAACATAGATCGAACGAAGAGCAAGTGAAATCGTCATTTAAAATGAAAGAAATGAAATTAGGCTAATATTGAGAATGGGATCAATTTTTCATCGAGATCATTTTACTAATTCAGCTGAACAAAATTAAGAACAAACTATTAAAATCAGGACAACAGACAGGAAGTACATTAAACAGACAATGCATCAAAGTTAGTATGAAAGGACAATAGCGTTAGCGAATATCAAACTAGGAAAGAAATATAACTAAGTGATCTAAGATAGTACAAAATAAAAAAAAAAAACGTTAACGGGTAACAAAGTTGGCCAGCAAAAAAAAACATTTTTAAGAGCCACTCTTCAGCGTGGATTGGTCACCAAAACGTTGTTGAAGCCAAGAGGTTTTTAAAAAAACTCTAAGTAGTAATATATAGTTGTATTGGGATAGGGGGTTTATCCTGCCATGGGGATAATAGGGTATAGAATGCATCAGGATAATATGGAATGGTATGTCCCATGAGGATATTATGGAGTGGTATATCCCAAGAGGATAATATGGAGTGGTATATCCCACCTGATCTACATGTAAATTGAGAAGGAAGAATTGCCGCGACCAAAGTTGCATTTGAAACGATTATTTACCGAGCTCTTGATTTATGTGAAAACGGATCAAACAACAATTTATAATTTTGTTTTTGCAACTGTAAACAAAACTTATTCAAACATTTATTTACTTCACAAAATCCAAACTGCGGAGCACTTTGAAAACAGGTTCTGAAACTTTAAGTTATAGCAAAAATCACGTACAAAATTGCGCAGAAGTGGAAACTAAGGTGAGTTTGTTTGAAATAATTTAGTAGGCAACAAAACGCTCAAGCGTTGGGTTTAGCTATGCATTTTAATCACTGCTGTCACTTGCTTCAAAGTTAATGAGGGAGCAATGAAATTGATCATCTGCAGAACTGCTGCTCCTATCGAAATTAACAACATCAGAATCACTATTTTCCTCCTCAGTAGTAGCTCTAGCAACAATCTTTCACGGGTTGGGTGGTGTCCAGGTTTATTCTATATCAAGCATTTGATTCATGTGTTCATTTAACTGTTTTCTCATTCTTTTTGCTGGAGGAGAAATGGGGCTGGGAGGTGTCGGATAATGCCAGTCGACATTAGCGTCATTGTCTTTACCATTGAAAATTCTACTTAAATTTTCTTCTGAGACTGATTTGTAATCTCAACTTATTTCACTGTCCTCTTTCTCATTATCGAACCAGCTATATGAATCAGTATCACTCTCGGTTGTAGATTGCCAACTGTTCCTTTTAGAATAATGCCCAATTGGCAGTGTTCTCAAACCATCAGCGATAATGTACCGTTTATTGTCGTACGCTGAGAGGGACACTTTGTTTTCGGATACTGTTTTTAGAATATGGTTTTTGGACGTGATTCTATTACTTATTGCGCGATATTGCTTTGCCGTAATTATTGTTGGCTTGTACAGCTCGTTTTTCAACAACTTCTGGCAGCTTTTGTTAGCAGTTTCGTCGACAGCTTTCTACAACCTGGAACAAAAAAACAAATGCAGATCAACTTCGAGTCTCAGGTGAGTTCGTATTTCAACATGCGAAAAAATTGATTGGTTCTCGGGGAAAAAAGGATATGTGTAATTTACAATTTACTTTTAGAAGTTATTGAATACATTTTGGGCTCCAAGCATATAAGTTCCGAGATGTAGCCACCAGCGAATTCATCCTTGAATTTGAGAACTCTGCTGTGGTTAACATTGGAGTAGAGCATTTGATTGTCCGGATAGTTTGAAAAATCGAATTCTCTACAAACTTCCTCTTCTTTGCCAAGTCGGCATAGAGGTCAGTCGTCTCGACTTTATACAATAGGCTGTCGGTATCAGAGTACAAAGGTGAGCACCGAAAATTTGCGCGCATAGCATCATAGTGGACACCGTATTTACGTAATTTTGAATTATCCAAGATGGTCGCCCCGACAATAGTTGGTGTTGCCATTTAATAACCTTTGGACGAGAACAGATCGCCGCCATGTTTTCGCCGAATCTTTTAAATTTGTCGAACTTGAATTTTGATTTAAATTTTGAAGTTTTTCCGGCATCCCTTGTTATGTCTATTTTCAGTCGTCTTTGTTTTGACTCAATTGTTTTCCCATATACCGAGTTGTTCATCAATTTGTAGTAGTTCTGCTCAAATCTGTTAGTTGCATTTTTCTCATGGCGCTGTTTAAGGTAATGTACGGTTCAAGCCATTTTTATTGTGTGAAATTGAGAATTCTGTGCACTTTTTAATACGCAACAGAAGCCGAACATGGAATTGCAGTAGTTTGTAGTGTAGGACATATTTGCTTTTGTCAACGTTTGTAGTAGTTTGTTAACTTTTTTTCCGGTAAATTGTAACGCTGTTAAACCTCTAACTGATAATCGCTTAGCCAGTCGTCCTTTACTAGTGTTTTTCTGGTGCCAATGAGTAGTCCTACTGTTGATCATGTATTTTACTTGGGTATATTAGATCGACTTCATAGAAATACCTAAATGAAGAGCTCTCAGGGTGGTGTAGTAGTTCGTTTATTGAGATGTCGAAAACAAAACAAAAATCACCAATGGGCAGCATCTCCTCCTGCATAACTCCACCATATAAATTATTAGCGTCCAACATTAGCCAAAATTTGGACGTTTTCTCGGAGTTGAACCCAGGCAGGTAGCGGTTGTTTGCTTTAAAATTTCGACTTTCGAAAACAGACGTTATACCCCCGCGTATCGCCGGCTCTATCATGTCCAGATGTTCCCGCTCAGTGAATAATCGAATTTTAGCTTTGGTGATACGATGTGCGGCATCTTTTGCCAAGTTTGGGGCAGTGAAGAACTGTACAACATCAAGCTTGTAAGTTTTGAAACTAATTTTCCGACAATACTTGGAGCAGCAATCTAATAAAACACAATCTAACTTTAGATAGGCATAATGATAATCCTGCATGGTTTTACACCCAAGCAAACTCCACATTCTGGTTGCATGCTTCCATTCGTTTTGCTTAATTGTTGTGCCACTTAGTGAGTGTTTCCATGCTTCTATTGGAGGCAAAATATCTTCCGAGAACTTTGTACAATTCGACATGTATGAATATGGGTAGAAACTTTTTTGCTTGAGCAGTTCAAAGTGGTCGCTAGGGGTTTCGTTGAATATTACTTCCAAAATGCCGAATTCAGATTGCGGTAAAGTTTTGGTGAGTTTTTCTAGAGATGCGTTAAAAAGCTTGTACGTGTCAACAAACCTTAGGAACTCATGCACGGGAACAGTTTGGCCATCACTTTTCATCGTGTCTACTTGAACATCTAATTGCATCGAGATATATTTCTCGTCAGTTGCTGTGATTACGCCTATTGTTGTAGATGGCTCACATTCCTGCAATGCCAGACAGATATGGTGGAGATCGTAATTTTGTTTTTGTGCTCAAATACGGGAATGAGTTTTGACGTTCTTCGTAGTCGGTTGCATTGCGGATGGGCCCAGCCCAGAAATCCGCATCTGTAGTGGCAGTGGTCAAGGTCTTTTTCGTCATTTTCATTGAAAACGTTTTCGCAAATCCAACAAACAACACTTTCTGTTTTCCCAAGTTCTGATCTGTCTCCACGAAAATACGGATTTTTTTGTTTCTGCTCGTGAATATCATTGGCCAACTTGTGAAACACTTACACAAAAATCTCCATGCAAATTTTTGGAGCTATCTTAGTGGGTATATTCGGGCTTCGGGTTGTTATGCTCAACAACAGTCAGAGCGAAACCGCAGGGCTCATGAATCTTTATGGTGGATGATGAGGAGACGTTTCCACTAAGTAAACAAGCAGATACTGGCTGTAGGAAAGATTCAAAATCAAAGTAAATTACCAATGGGGCAAACCAGAGGTGAGACCAGTTGTTGAATTTGTAGATATTGCTGTTTCTGCTGGACATTCGAACAAGCGCTGGTGAAAGATCTTTGCACCTTTCAAGGTGTTCATCGAAAGCTGTGACACCGTCATAACATAACCAGAAACAGCTTCTGCATAAAAGCAGGTAACTACAATACCACACCGTAGAAAGCAATAAAATTTACACATGTCTTTGATAGGAACATAGTGATGTTTATCTGAATTGTAAAATAGCAGTAAATCAATAACCAATTCCTCTGAACTCTTTTTTTGAAATTCTTGTAGGAAATAGATCTTTTTTGTGGCAACCAAACACATTAACTTGAACAGAATTAAGTTCTTCAAACTTGTTGAGACTATTAAGACCCATTGCATCTGAAAATTGCCCGCTGAGCAGAGCGATTTCAGGTCTTTATAAGTTTCGGGATTTGTCGCTCTCAAAGTATCGTTTTGACCGTCAACTTTCAAGCAAAAATTTTCCTTCAGACATCTAGCTGCTATATAACAGTAGACAAAGCAATTAATGTCATTGTGTTTTCGAATATTTAGAACAGCTTGGCATATGGATAACTCACAAGGAAATGCTATGAAGGACGATCCCCGAATAGTTCTGTAGTTCGCATAGTTGAGATGTAAGCGAATCACCCGAACTAGTAGCCTTCCACTCCCTGAAGACACGAAAGTAAAGAGAACAGCCAAAATTTTCCAACACCAGGGCAAAGTCGTCGTTTGAGATTTCTCCAGTAATTACTGGGGTCATTATGAATTGGCAAATTCAACTAAATTTTCGTCGTCTTCATCAGTCTTGCGTTTTGGTTTGGAGAGTTATAGTTCAGCGGAAAATTGAATTTTCTGGGATCCTGAGCTTAATTTTTGCTTAATAAGTTCTTCGATTTGTGCTCGCTTGGACTGCATAAATGTCTGCTAGTCCAACGAATTTTCTTCGTTGTTTTCAACTTCGATTACAAACGTTTGAAGGTGATGTGCGGACTGGGAGGGTATTTGTAAAGGCTGGATCTCTTCTCCAAAAACGGGAAGCCACTGAACAGAGCTCATATGTTGTGCGTAGAGGTGAGAACTGTTCAAACCAAGATAACAAGAATGACATTAATTTGTAAACTTTGAGTGATCTGTTTGATCTGTTCTCATATGTTCTTCAAGAGGAGACATTTTTCTAGTCGAAAACCCACAAATTGAACAATGATAATGTGGTAAGCCGCACTCATCGAGATGAAATTGTGTTTCATGTTGCGATTTGTTTCCCGATGTACTAAACGTTGAAGGGCAGACGCAGCAAGAATGAGTCATTTCAAAGCAGTTATCAGAAGTAAATAAATTAAGTTGTATAACCGGTTTATTTAATAATGTCAGCTACTCTGCAAGAAAATTCAGTTCTGTGTAATACTCAATTGCATTTGTTACGACTCAATAAATGTTTACAGTGTTTTGAAAATGGCACTGAAAAAGGGCGGCGAATTCGATATTCAAATTGAACGTACTTCTATAGGCTAATTTTGGCGCGCGCTTCAACTCCAAATTTAGCTCGACCTCGAAAGACTTTGTCTTTTCTTGAAACAATTATCCCGAGTTTCTTATTATCCCTAATTTGAAGCTAATGCACAAAAGGGATATTCACTAGATAGGGCGCAAAATTTGAATTTCAAAATGGCGGCCTCTGGTTGTCTGGATTCGGCGCTCAAATAGTTTCGAAATTTTACTAAAATTAAATGCAAAAAAGATTTAAAAACACTTCGATTTCAAAAGATGTGGTAATAGACCCTCAGAAGTGTCATACCGAGTATTGTTCTTTGTGGATTACTTCGAAAAATGCATTTAAAAAAGCGGAAAAACATGTTACTTTATTTGGTTTTTTTCAAAAAAGTGTCAGTTTAGACCTCATCTCTATAACGAGTGGTTAGAGTTGTCGTACGCTGTCAAGTGTGATGAGCAAAATTGCTCCCCGTGGCTCAAAATCTTGGACCGCACTGCAATGCAAAAAAATTTTCCAAAACAAACAGAAAAAAAAATTTTCTGTCAATCATCATAAATCAATGTCTTTAAATGAAAAATACATGACATATACATGTGTCTTCTTTCTGAAGCCTTTTTCGATGACAGGTGTTATGAGAGAAATTGATGCCGTGGGCCCACTATATGCAAAAACGCAAGAAAACATCGTCTGACAGCTTTGCTTAGGGTACTTCCTATGCTAATTAATGCCAGATGTTAATGTGACATTGATCACCAGATGTTTTGAGAATCGGTGAAGGAGCCGTTTTTTGTACATGATGCTGCTGACCAAAAACACCCAGCATGTTCTCATAAAGCAATTGCTGTAAAAAAAATCCAATTTTTTTTCAATAATTAGCAATCTTGTTAATTAATAACTAATTAGCCGTTAACTAGGCGCTAATTATCTCCGTAACGGTTAAGTTAAATTGGACGAGCGTGATGAGATGTTTTGTAGGATACAATCTGCTGAGGACCTCTGAACCATCAGTTTCATCCCAAGTGTTTTTTGAAACCTCATTTTTTGGGTTAAAGTTCAGAAGTCATCTTTTAAACATTTTTTTTCAATTTTTTTTTGAAATTTCTTTACAAATTTGCTTGTTTTTACCCTGTTGAGCAAACGCACAAAGCTAGGTGATGCTGCTAGTGGACATTAAAAATTATTTAACTGAACTGATTGACATCAGTTGTGGTCCAATTTTTTGACTTTTTCTCTGAGAGATTACAATTTTTTGACGATTTTTCCAAATTATGAATGAATTTCAGGGTTCATACGCTGCTACAGCTGCTGGCATAATGTTAACAGATCTTTTGGGCCAAAAACGTACACAATTTGCAGAATAAACATATTGTTATTTCCGAAAAACTTTGGGTTTAACATACAGATGTTAACAAATTTTATTGATTCGATCTTAATCTGGATATTTTACCACAAAAACTAATCACTCCATTGTGGTTGTGGTAAATGAAATCCTGTTAGGAAAATAGTATGTGTGATTGCGTCATAGGGGAGAGTGAAAATTTTCACTGAAAAATTTTGAACTTGATCACTTACTTGAATTATATTTTCGTCTGTGTTTTGAATTGAAAGACAAAACAGACTTCAAAAAATGTTATATTACAAATTCGAGAAATAGAAAATAGGTAAATGGAATAACACACGCACACGCACAACTTCGCATCTAAAAATTTAAACAGTTCTTCATATAAAATTAAAGTCTCAAGTTTCAATTGAAATAATTTAATCGAATAAGTCCATCAAAAACTTTTCTGGTCGTCGCTTTTTTGGTGCACCGCTGACGTTTGGAGTCTCTGAACAAGTGGGTGTTTGAAAATTGTTGCTCATAGCCTCTCGTTTTGGAGTTTGAAAAGTTGTTCCGGACAGAAAGATCTCGTCAAAGTTATCGAAATTGTTTGGAGGATTGTTGTTGTTGTTAATTCCAGCGAATAAAGACGGGCTATGTGTCGGCGTAACAGTTGGACTTGGGTCAACTGCTGGTGTTGTGGATAGACTAGCTAGTGTTGTCTCACTGTCGGGTGAAGACGGTGAATTTTTGATCCCCCACAAATTGCCCGTTTCATCACAAGCTTGATAAGCTCCGAGTTGATTTTCAAACAAAGGTACGCAGTCACAGTCCTAGCGGTAGAAAATTCATTTCAATTCATCAGATAATGTGTCCATAT
Organism: Convolutriloba macropyga; assembly: GCF_964194025.1. NCBI lineage: Eukaryota > Metazoa > Xenacoelomorpha > Acoela > Convolutidae > Convolutriloba > Convolutriloba macropyga. Next base: position 6,534,796 of record NC_134481.1, on the reverse strand, counting down.
TACCTTCTTGAAATGCTGGTAGCACTTTTGCAGGTAGGTGGCAACCAGAAGTAATAATACTGCTCTCGGTTGGGTCAGTTTTTTGGGTAGGGCGGCAATTGCATTTATAAGAAGCTCAGGGAGAAGACAGTGATGATTAACGTGGCACACATCGTCCTGTTTTCGTTGTTGAATAAGAAACACAAAATATTCATAATATGTTTGATAAATTAGAGTTCTTTCCCAGGAAGCCTCTGACTCTGCGAGAATTTTAACCAACATTTTGAAGTTTTGTGTATAATAAATCAGTTAAAACAAGTTTGAAATTGTTGCTGGAAACAAACTGCAATTTGACTCAACACAAATATCAATGCCGTCGAATTATGGCGCAGGGTGTGTGTTTGCAATTTGTTTGAAAGTTAAAATCCAGCTAGGGTCAGATCTAATTTCAATTTTTAGGCAACAAACACTTTTGACTTGAGCGTACCAAAGATTGTTATCTAGGGTTACATCTGTTTCCAATTAACTGTTGTTAAATATTCTGTCCATTGTGTAGTTTCTTATCTTATCTGAGGTCACATCTGCTTCCAGTTTCCGGTGTATATGATTGCTTTATGCCTGTGAAATTGTATTCAACGTGTAAGTTTGCTATCGGAGGTCACATCTGTTTCTAACTTTTAGTGTAAATGAGTTCTTTTTGCATTTGAAATTATTCAAAAGATTACATTTGTGCACACTCTGTTTGCCATAAAATTTGTAATGAAAAGACTCAAGTACGCCGTGGGCGTACTTGAGACTGTATTTACCAGTCATTTGTTTTTAATTAAGTGTTTGATGGCACATGTATAATCCAAGCTTGCCGCCGCTGTTGAGTTGGAGCGCTCACAACTTTATTTGAAAGAGAAAAAATTTGGTTGCGCCATGCCTTTCACTTCCACTAAAGACACAGATTTTGGCAATGGTTATTCCGACTTTTTCAAAACTGATAAGCGTTTAATCAGAGCAACTGTGAAAATGTATGAAAGGACGGGCACCTATGTTTTTCTAATATTGTTCAAGAAAGCGGAAAGCGAATACCAATTTCAGCAGAGAGTTTCTCTAACTGTCCAAGAATTTGAAAACTTGATTGAAAAGTCAGGAGATATACGCTCTTGGTTCAAAGAAGAGGAATCAACAAAACCACCTGCAGCAAAGAAACCACGCTTCCAACAAAAGTCGGAAAAAATTTCTAAGACCAGCAACAAAAATGGTTGAAGCGATGTACGAGCGCTCACCAAATTACTTTAAAGAAATTCAAAAAAAGATCAAATTTCAGATTGATAAAGAGAAACCTTCCTTTTCTAACACAAATGTTTATGCCGTGTGTGCCCAATTTGGTCCTGAGTTTTGCAATTTAGTAACTAACCATTATCACGTTTTGATTGATACAACAGTATCGAAAAGGAAACTTTGAATCGAAACCAAATTTTTTCTGTTCCTTTTATTCTTACAGCTTTCAAATTTTTATTTTCGACTGCATCAACATTGGAGACTAATCGTGACGTTTTTAAAAAGCTGAAGTTGACAATTCAATTCAATAACTCCGCAGAAAAAGTTGACTCACAGACAGTACGCAAACAACTGCCAGGTTTTGCCTACAAAAATTTGAAAAACAGCTATGCAAAACAAGTGAGTTTGAATCAAAAACCGCTCTCAAAGATGCCAGTAATTGCTGAAAAGACTATCTACAACGCCCGTCCGCCATCGAAACAAGTTCAAACTAATTTTGTTAATAGTGAAATTATTCGACGAGTTAAAAATATTTTGTCTGGTCCTCATTCTGGTGCTTTTTGTCAAATTATGCATATTTTTTTAGTGATTACGGAAAGCTGAATATTGATACTGATATGATGAGTGTTCGCCTTGTGTATGAAGAAAAAATTAAATTTTTGGAAAAAATATTTTATTGCAATCAAGGAAAGGTTAATACGTCATTTGAAAAGCAAGGCGAATTAGTTGAGCATCACTCAGTTCTACAATTTTGTGTGAGTTAAAAATATGATGAGCAATATAAATACAAAAAATTCCACACAGTTTTGAGTTTTTACTTTGAATTGGCTGATCCTTCAGGAACTGATAAATTTGCGCATTTTCTTTCAGAGAAATTATTTTTTATTTGACATTTTTGTTTGATGAAATAGACTGTCCGAAAAAGTCAGCAAAGAAAAATTGATCCTCCTTCTGGCACAGTAGTAACCGATGAGCTCCAAAACTTTCTGCAGTTGCTGCGTTAACAATTAGGAAACTGTTTGGTTTCAACTTTCGGGGAAAATTTTTTCCAGCGAGAACACCCAGAAATTTGTGTTTCAGCAAAGCACATCTTTGAATCAAATCATGGATATCATCCTGTCCATTTTTAGTCTGTCAAAATGTGATTCTTTGATACTCTTCTCGCACTATCAACAAATGTACTGGTTTTTTCAGCATTAATGAAAATCTCAATTTTGTTTGGCAAGGCCACACAAAACTTCAACTCACTAGAAATTGAACAGGTAGTCAGTTCAGGATGTATAAAGTCGTGAGATGCTTATTGGGTGCTGCTGAAATCAAAAACCATTATGGAATTGTTTGAGTAATCTGTCAAACTTTTTCCATGTCCATTATCAATGTTTGCTAGATCCGATATTGTATTGATGTAAAGACGTTTGTCGTCAGCTGTAGATATTGGACTATCTGCTACAGGCAAACCGTTTTGATATACATAAATCTGCCCAAGGTTGAATGTTCTGAAACGAAATGGACTTTGCTGGTTGTTACCCAGAAAAGCTTTATTTGTATTTAAGCAGACCGCCAGTCGGCGGATTGGTTCTCTCGCAAATATATCTTCTTGTTTCCAACTTTGTAGAACCGTTGAAGCCAAAAACGTTTTTGTAAGTGTTTCAAGGTAAGGATAGGAGGCAGGACTACTCAATAATGTTTTTTCAATCGCGGGCACAGCAGTGTCATTAAGTGTCGTCTTCCACACATACCAATTAGCTTCGGCAAAATTACTTTGTATTGTTTCACAGCATCATCAGACACTATAACAAAATCATCAATCGAGCGTCTGAATGCAATGCGAAGTGTCACACAACTTAACAGATGTCTTTGACAAATGAAAAAATCTACAGCATTTTTACCATACAACGTGCATTCAGCTGATTGCCTCAGCAAAAGTTTTCTTCTCTTCACTTCTGCAGTTGACAGCATTTCCCGGGTCTTCCTCGTAAGAATAGCCCTGACAGTCCAGCCATGTATTTTTTGCATCGTTATTATGTGAGAACTTGGTCTCAATGAAACTTTCGTGAGCATAGTTTTCGTTAGCGTTTGATATTTTCAGTCCATTAGCAGACACTGTACAAAAAGAGAATAGTGAATGTAACACATTATTTTAAAAGTAGGGAGAATCGGTCTTTGTAACGTCAGCAGCGGCTCCAGCGTCATATTTCAAATCAGCTTCAAGAAGACTGGACAATTTTACATTTAACTTCGAGAATAATTTTTTTGTAAATCGATAAAGTTGTTTCTGTCACAAGCCACTTCAAATTCTAACATGGGTCTATTTGGACTGTAGATGGCACTCAATTTTTGACAAAAACTGCCATCAACGTTACCAGTAGTGAAGGCTCTTCAAATAAGTCCAATGAGCTGTGAGTTGCTTCTGATGGTAACATATTAGCGATCATCTTTCTTTTAAGCAAAAAAAATCCGACTGACTTCTTTTTGGTGCTCTATGCGTTGAAATGGTCTTTTTACCTTCGTCGCTCGCTTTCATTGGCTTGCTTCGTATTGATTTCTTTCGACGTGAAGTATTTCGTCGAGAGCCTCCAGTCTGTTTTTTAACAGTTTTTGAGATTGTATATTTAATCGCCTGTCGAGGAAATTTTTTGTTGCCCACTACATCCAAGATCTCTGGTACACTTTGTTTCAGGAGTTCTTTTCCGATACGTTTAGCAGTAGGCAAAATGAAGCGCCGTGCTAGGAGCAGTGCAACGCATCCAATTCCTGCAGCTAAAGCGCCAAAACCGCTTCCTCGTTGTCAATAATGTCCAGAGAAATGAGGCAGATGTCGCTTGATTAGCATAGTAAGAATCCATTTTATTGGGAAACTTTTTTGAATTGTAGTGTTAGAATAACTTTTCCGGTTCCCAAAAAAGGAACTAATTGTCCTGTTTCCAGCCGCAATTCAATTGAAATTGATTGAATTGTGTTGGTCAAAGGCTTCTTTTAGTCTAAATTTTGTAAAAAAAATATTCCAATGAGTTGGTTCAAGCTCACATACACTACCGTTTTTCAGACGTTGTTTCGAATCAATGACACTCAAAAAGGTGCCTTGGTGTCACCGACGCATTGATAATCAATAATGTTTGTAAAGATGAAAATAAGATGTTTTCCAGCACAGAGGTCGGCTGGAAACTCCCCATAGAAGGCTTTTGTTTCATCACTTTTCATACGCCTGTTTGCAATCGGATTCATTTTGTACCCAAAGTGTATTCCATTGCCATCAAGAATACCTTTATATTCAATGATGCTCGGAATTTCTTCACTGGGAAAGGTAATTCCCTCATACTTGCCAAATACAATTTTGTATTTTCCAAGACTCTTCAACTCTCCGAAGTGAAAATGGGGCAATCCAACTGTGCGCTTAATTGTAGCAAGAAGCTGTGCCACTGTATCAGATGTTCCTGGCATGAAAAGTCGTCTTTGGCCGTTATAAGGCCTAGAAATAACATTGGCCCCGGAAGACATTTTTTGGGAATCCTCATAGTCTTTTAGATTGTACACAATTAAATCTGCGTTTACAATATTTTCTATTTTTGTTGGGAATATGATTTCAATTAGCGCCTTCCAATCACCTTCAAGTTGAATTCCGTCATTGAAAAAAATTCCGATTTGATGCAAGTGTGTTTGAATCAAATACTTCTATTAAAGCCGTTGAAACAACTTGAACTGTAAATTTGTCTTCAAACCGGTTGTTGGACAATTTCAACGAGAAGAAGCCTGACAAGTTGTAATTCTGGTTGATAAAATTTTCTTTGATTAGGTTCGTTGTCAGCGTCAACTAAGGAGTACGTTGGTGGGTTTATTGTAGGTATTCCCGTTAATTCAAAGACTTCGTCTGTGAACGATTGCTTGTAACTTTTCCGGAACGCTTTGTCCTTTTTAACTATTCTCACAAAAAACCCAATGTAAAATTTGGAATTCTGAATTGTGCTTGTTCGCGCAATCAATGACACTAACCGCGGTACATCCTTTTTTGTTACTTTATTTGGTGCTCAATTAACCCAATTTACTCTTGAATTGATTGTTTTCATAAATTGGTCTATTTGGTCAATATGGGAATAGGTCCGCCGTTCTTCGAGGTAAAGATGAATTATCTTTTGAGTGACCTAATGTTCCTTTTAGCAAAAGCAGACTTTTTTGCTGAAAGTACTGTATAAATGAATTCCACGTTTATTACACAATTGTTTGAATGCTCCAAGAACCTCTTCACTATCATCAACCCCTATTTTTTTGGGCTGCTTGTTTTTGAACATAATTTGGAATGCTTTAGCTGTTTCCGTCGCACACTTTGTTTTCAAGGGTTACACTCGTAAATATCTTGATAGACAGTCAACTGCTACCAAGAGATACTTCATGTTACGGTTATTATTTGCTAGTTTGTCAACGTGCGCCAAATCCGGTGACCAAATTTCATTAATGTCTTTTACAAAAACGTTAATGCTAGGAACTTTTAATCAAATTGAACGGTACTTTTTGAAAGACGGTTCTGTCTCCAAATAGGATTGCACCTTGCCTAATGGCAGCTTGCTCTGAGTCTTTAAGCGTTTTGTGCTTCATACGAGGCTGGTCTTCTCATATAAAGCTGGTTCAAACGTTCAACTTCAGGAGAAGAAAGACCATTTCTTTTGACTGGTCTCTTCTTTGTCTGTCGTTTCGTCACTTCTTTCTTCGTAATCTCTTTTTGGGGTTGATTTGGAACCACCGCTGGGGGATATTTCTCCGCTTGGGTAAAATTCTTGTTCATTTTCCGACGAGGCTTCCAAGAATTGCTTGGCATAACTGTTTGCAAAAAAATGCGGTGATATATCGAGAGCAGTCAAAATTTTTTTGAGTATTTTTTAATGTCATTTTTTTTGTGTGTTGCTGCAAATTATAGAGAAAAGTAGAAACTTTAGCGCCCAGTGGTTCTCAATGGAAACGACGTCAGATTGCATTCAAGTATGATTTCAGATCGCCTAATTTTATTTTTATTCCACTCAGTTTGAGTTCAAGTAATATTGACTCAGCCTTAGAAATTTTCTGTTTATCATAATTTGTTCTATCTCACTGTCTTCGCTAACTGGTTCTGATGTTTCTTCTTTAGTTTCAGCTTGTGTTCGTGAACATTATTCATTGTTTCAATGGGTTTGTTTTCTTTTTGTGTTTTTTCAGACTGGTTTCGTTTGAAGAGTGATAGTTGAGCTGCCTTCTGTTCGTGAATAGGGTTTTTCAAAATTTCATTTTTTTGCCAGTTGATGTGGCAAAAACATTTGTTTGGGAATTAAAATGAATTCTTCTGTATGCATTACAATTTTGTCAAGTAACGATAGCAAGACAAACCAACAATTCTCATCAACTCTGTTTCTTTGGCTAAAAGTTTCCTTTTCTGTTTTAAACTTGTTGGCTTATATAGTAGTGTTTTGAATGATTTCTCCTAAACTTCTATTATTGTTTTATTAACTGGAACGTTTCCATTGACAACATTGACTATACACTCATAAAGGAATTTAATGAACTTATTTGGAGCCGTCTAGATTAATTTTTCTATTTTTGAATCCGATGTATCTAGCATCCGCCGCAGCATACATATTTCTTTCTCTCTCATCGGTTAAGTTTGTGATTACAGATTTAGCTGAGGAAAGATCGAAAATTGATGGACCTGGAGGATCAATAATTGAACAGTAACGTAGGACGTCAGATGTTTATGAATCTAAGTCGATTAACAAATGACCAAACTGCTTCCTGATTGCTAGCTCATAACTTTCTTTCAAATATTGCGTGTTCTTCAGTTGTCGACCAATAAAATTAATTTGCTGTGTGTCTCGCAGTGATTTGAATAAAATTATATGTGTTGTATTTAAATCAATTGTTCTAGACCAATTGTTTTGTTGAAACAAGTTGTGTTTAACGTATATTACGCTGATGTTTCTATGTCGGCCCGCAGTTGCTAATTTAGAAAACTCTTTTTTGTTGAAAATTTCTTCCCATGAATCGAAAACGACAAGCAGACAGTTTTCTAACTCTGACACAAGCTCAAGACCAGAAGATTTTCTAAACTCTATGTTCAGTTTCTTTTCTATTGACTGAAATTTAGGCTGATTGTGCTGATAAAAATAAAAAATCCTTTGAAACTCTGGGGAAAATGTGCCAAGTAGTAACATTTTGAAAATAGGCTCAAATTTTCCGCAACAAGATGGCCTGCAAACAACCATGAACAGCCTGTCAGAGGTTGAAATTGTTTTGTTCATAACTTAGGATTAGGAAAAGCGTACCCAACTGTTTAGGAGAGTAGAGAAAACCAAATTGTTGATTCTTCGCAATCAAGTTTGAAAAACAGTAATTTGATTAGAGAAATAGTTCTGAGAAAAAATATTATAAACGTTTTCGTAACAAAATACCACTTGTATTACAGAACCTCCAAGACTCTCTTTCATGGTTCTCGGCGTCTAAAACCAAGTCAGTTATGCCTCCGCCAGAATCTAACTGATCCTCCGTTTGACTCATTTTAAAATTTTTTAAAATGAAAAATGAATTGCAAATTTATTTATGACAAAACTATTCAGCAATATAAGTTTCATACGACACAATTTCAGAGTTTTTGTCTTTCTTCTTGTATGTGATTGTATAGTTTGCATTTATTGAGTCTACTTTATCTCTGAAAACAATGAGCTCTACATCGTTTTCTTTCACCCGCTGCTTGATTTCCTTGGGACGGCTCTCATCATCCAGAGACATCAGAAATGGTACTGCACGCTAGGGCATAGGTAAGGGGGTTAGTTTCAGTCTTTGCATTTTCTCGTGTATAGACATGATACAATTGAAAGTATTCCACGAATGAAAGACATTTCTTAAAAGCTTCTATTTCAGCGCCACCACACACAATATGCTGCTTTCTGAGAATTGTTTGTCCACGGGAGTCAATTTTTTCCTCCTTCACTAGAGTTACTGTCAATTGATTGTCAAGCGCTACGCAACTGTAGACTGTCAAATTTGGAGACAAATTCACCTGAAGCAGCGAGGGATTTGTCTTCTCTGGACGTCGATTCATTCATCAACCAGTGATAGAACAACAGGGCTTTCTTCTTTGCGCAATGCCTGCTCCTCCGTCGTTTTGGGAACCTCAGTGCAAGTATGTTGCAAATTGGTGTTTCTCAATATAACTTCAAATGCTCAATTTTTAGAGAAGACAAAGTTTCCAAATTTATTACGTTTTTCTGAAGTAGTTCTGTGAGAGTACTTGTTTTCCCTTTGCCCTTGGCGTAAAATACCGCTAATGGAAATCGGAGAATAATGCTGTATAAGATTTGCTGCAAATAGCAATAAGGATATTCTCCCGTTTCCCACAAAAGACCTTGCAAAATTTTAGAAACCCACTGGTAAGACTTTTGATCACTTGAAGAGAGCGTTCTGTATGAATTGGGAGTTAGAGAGGAAATTATATCGATAAAATTCTCGGTAGCAACAGCAAGTTCTTTAACTGTGAAGCCATATATTTCGAAAACCTTCAAAGTCGATTCATTCATCAATCAGTGATCGAACAACAAGGCTTTCTTCTTTGCGCAATGCCTGCTCCTCTGTCGTTTTGAGGAACTCAGTGCAAGTATGTTGCAAATTGGTGTTTCTCAATATAACTTCAAATTCTCAATTCTTGGAGAAGACAAAGTTTCGAAATTTATTACGTTTTTCTGAAGTAGTTCTGTGAGAGTACTTGTTTTCCCTTTGCCCTTGGCGTAAAATACCGCTAATGGAAATCGGAGAATAATGCTGTATAAGATTTGCTGCAAATAGCAATAAGGATATTCTCCCGTTTCCCACAAAAGACCTTGCAAAATTTTAGAAACCCACTGGTAAGACTTTTGATCACTTGAAGAAAGCGTTCTGTATGAATTGGGAGTTAGAGAGGAAATGATATCGATAAAATTCTCGGTAGCAACAGCAAGTTCTTTAACTGTGAAGCCATATATTTCGAAAACCTTCAAAGTCGATTCATTCATCAATCAGTGATAGAACAACAAGGCTTTCTTCTTTGCGCAATGCTTGCTCCTCTGTCGTTTTGAGGAACTCAGTGCAAGTATGTTGCAAATTGGTGTTTCTCAATATAACTTCAAATGCTCAATTTTTGGACAAGACAATGTTTCCAAATTTATTACGTTATTCTGAAGTAGTTCCGTGAGAGTACTTGTTTTCTCTTTGCCCTTGGCGTAAAATACCGCTAATGGATATCGGAGAATATTGCTGTATAAGATTTGCTGCAAATAGCAATAAGGATATTCTCCCCATTCCCACAAAAGACCTTGCAAAATTTTAGAAACCCACTGGTAAGACTTTTGATCACTTGAAGAGAGCGTTCTGTATGAATTGGGAGTTAGAGAGGAAATTATGTCGATAAAATTCTCGGTAGCAACAGCAAGTTCTTTAACTGTGAAGCCATATATTTCGAAAACCTTCAAAGTCGAGAACAACTGCTTGTGATTTCAACATTCCAACAAACTGAACAATCGTCCTTTGAAAGTTTTCACATAAAGACAAAATGCAAGGCAGGTCACTTGACCAAGATACTGGTTTGTGACTGGACAGGGTAAAACGTATGAGTTACCTGGTCCTTTTTTGCTAAACTCATCAACAAATCCGGCAGCGTCAAGATCAATGTTAGGATCCAAAGGCACACAAATTGCTAAAAAATACAAATATCCTTCACTGTACTCAGGATAAACTTCCCTCACAAAAAAATAATTTTTGTGTATTCTTTTCAAATCTATTGTAGCAATAGTAGCAACCATTTCGTCCTGTCACACTTCCGAAAAGTGAAAATTTCATCAGTTGATTTATGCCGAGAGTTTATAGTCTCTTGTTAATAAAATTGACAATTCCATATGCTCCAATGTGATTTCATATTCTCCTCATACAATAACCAATTCCATATTATCTTTATGAGATATATCATAGCCTATTATTCTCACAGGATATAACATTCCATATTCTCCTCATAGGATATACCATTCCATATTATCCTCATGCATTCTATACCCTATTATCCCTATGGCAGGATAACTCCCCTATCCCAATACAGCTATATATTACTACTACTCGATTTAGTTTTTCTCAGTAGGGTAAACAAAAGTAACTCCACTCCCATGACGCAGGATCTTGCGTTCGTGGACGTAGCGACTTCAAAATGAACAGAACAAAACCGACAGAATGGTCGCCGAACAAAATTTTCTCCACCAAACGCAAATTCACATGGTGTAATTATTACAAGGTACGTAATTTAAGAATAAAATGTAATCTTCATCTTGATACCGTAAGTAGTCAAGATACCGTAAGTGTCCTGATTATTGTACGTCAAGTGAGTATGTCTCAGGAACAAATTAACAAATTTTTGACGTGAAAAAAACGCAATTGGGTGTTCCGCAATAAAGTCAACTTCAGCTTATCAAAAAAAAAACGAGCGTAGGATTCCAGCGGATACAAACAGTCGAGCGTGCGAGACCATAAGGTCCAATAAAACCACACCGAACATTTCTGGCTACTCTATCTGGCGGGTTTGTTGTCAGCGAGACTTTTTCATTTGGGTTTGAAAAGTTACTTTCAACAAGATATTGCAGATGACGTTGGGATTTGTCAAGCTTATTGGGACTGAAAAACTACCATGGAGATACCACACAGTCAAGCAGAGTCCGGCTGATCACAGTTATCAAAATGGATACATTGGCCAACGTTGTTGCAACTCAAAACCTGAAATAACTCTTTCGCACTGAAAGCAACGATTTTTTATATTTAGGTCATCAGGAGGATAGTAAAACTTGCTTAAGTAAAATTTTTTGCTCAGAGTGACAGTCAATGTTCGTTGTCGAACTCATTGTCAACAAAGTTGACAAACAAAGCTGTCCAGTTATGGGCCAATGCTGCTGGAACCAGTGTTGCAGTTGTGATATTCGCTAGCTCGAGGACGTGAAAGAACTCTTCCTTAGATGAGGTGATCACTTTCAGTTAATGAGAAGAACCGTAAATTCGATAACTCAGATCTGTTTTTTTGCCTATGTATACACTCAGCTCGAATCAACCACAAAATAGAATTTGCACCTAACTTTTTGATCAATTGAGGGCATACTCGGGGGATTAGACTCTTGCATATAAAATTTTGCAAGATTTGTTTTTGTGGTTACCATGTATTTTCTCGCATTTTCAAGAGCTGTTCGCTGAACAGCGTCGTTTGCTCAGTTGGGTTGGGTTTTTGTCGCCGATATTTTGTCTTGTATGGTGATGGACAATTACAATAGATGTGAGGCTCTCCCAGATGGCTGACCGCTTGAGGGCACTCCAGCCCGGAGGAACAATATTTCAATGTATGTTGAGACTTCAAATGGATATTGTCAGGACAGTAAGGGTACACAGATTAAGAATTGAAGTTATCCGGGTCCAGCGACCAAAGACTTACTGAAAGATAAGCAGTGGATTTCAAGAAACCTATTGAGTACTCAAAGAACATTTCTGGGTTCGTTAGTGTTGATAACCAGATGCTGTGTGTTGTGCTTGTTTGTGTTGCAATACTCTCATATCGATTGGTTTTTTTACCTTTTTGCCAATATTCACCGTAACTAGGTAACCGTTATCCAAGTTTTCCTGGATTGTATGAGAGTCTTTTCGCAAATGGTTGTTCCCTAGTGAGCTTTTTTCTAATCATTTGTGTTAAACCAGAGAAGTAAAATAGTTAAAGCGTAAATTGTTGCTATCATCAACTCAAAGCATTTCAATCTAACGGGTGTTTTCATTGTTTTCAGACGTGCTTCTATTATTTTGTTCGAACCTTGGTCTTTTGTGGATCATGGGTCTATTTATGGAGACGCGATGACCGATGGCCGAGAAATTCTCGTTGGTAGCGAACTATTTAAAAAACGGACGGCATTGTACATATCCACTCCAAGTTTTGTTGTAACTTGGTGCCAACAAATCTTGAACCGGTACTAGTTAAACCTTGTCAACTTTCCTACTGTGTAAAAGAATGTTTTTTTTCAATAATTGTTTTAGTGAGAGCCACAATTTCAATAATTTTAGTTGTTTCAGAGCAGAAAAATAGTTATCGGTATTTCACACGCAGTTTGCAACAATTTATACTCGTTTTAAGAGACAAAATATTCTCTCATTTTCTCACTTTTTGTGTCTCAGATATCGCAAGTTTTTGTTTACTCAGTAACATCCTCCGTCTCGGAATAGATGCTGGGGGAACCAAATCAAGCTTTTAAAGGAAACGCCGGAAAAGTGAACGTACGACAACAGAGCTTGCTACGATGTGGCAATTGTTCTGAGCTCTTCAATCCGAGAAGTGGTACAATCCAATTGTATTGTTTTCTTCAACGATCCAAACTAAATCAGCGGTTTAAAGTTTTTTAAAGTTGGAGGTTTGTTTATTTAGATATGCGAAAGAGAGCAGGTGCAGGCTTCTTAAGTCGACACGACCAAACTGAAAATGAATAGATCAGCCCGCTAGGTACCTCTGACGATGATCGAGTTCAACAAACGTACAATTGCCGGAAATTCTTTTTTAATGCTCTCATGGAGCACCTTTTAGGCTTCGATTAAGTTCTGCTAACGTGTGATATCTGATCAAATTATTGCAAATGTACCGGGATGGGAGACTAACCCCTCCACTTGCAATACACCAAGATCTAGCGATCATGGATAGAAGGAATTCAACAAGGATATCACAAATCTTAAGACATGCGGAGAGAAATCCTCATCTTTTCTCGTTTTCCGCCAAAAGTTAATTTAAAATTTGCCAAAAGAAACAACCTTGACATTTTTGGTAGAAGGAGACTGGTTCTGGAGACCTCTTTTGTTAGGTATGTTGTAATCGGTTGTGTGGTTGCCACATAAAACATTCTGCACAATCAAAATTAACGGAATTTTATTTACTTGGTTATTGCGAAAAAAAATTCAGCTGTTGTGACTGAGACAGACGAGTCGGTGCTTATGGGCGTAAACGGATGTGCACGCTCATTGCGTTTTTGATGACACCAAATGATTCGTTCAACTTTTCGTCTGGGGGTGGCGTATCCGGTGTTTAGTATGCAAATCTGTCCAAAAAAACTGGAAACCAAACCACTCCCAGAAAACACATTTTATTGGCGCATTGACCGCATTGGTGAATTGAACCTCCGTTTATTTTATTTGCTCAAGGTACAAGACAATGTTTATGGTTGCTCGGTGAGTTTTTAAAGAAAGAAATTGTCTGAAAAAATTCCTTTTCAACTTTTATCATTTATCTTTTTAGCTCAGCGTCGTTTGCTCTAGCGGTTTGGGTTCTTATCTCCGGAAATTTATGGCGTATAAGGATGTACAACAATATTAGAAGTGAAGTTCTCCCGGCTGACCGCTTGCGGGCACTCCAGACTGCAAACGGACGTTGTCAAGACAGCAAGTGTACATAGGTTAAGATTTGTAATTATCCGAATCCGGTGAGCAATTATTTTTTGAGAGACAGCAGTGGAATTTAAAAAATCTATTGATTACCAAAGGAACGTTTCTAGGTCCGATTGTATTGATAACAAGATGTTGTGGTAGGTACTACTCATTTTTTTATTGGCTGTTTACCTGTTTGGCAAATTGAACCGTTACTAGGCAAGCGTTGTCCAATTATTCCTGGATTATATGAGAGTCTTTTTGCAAATGGTTGTTCTTTACTGAGCTTTTTTAAATCATTTTTGTTGTAACGAGCAGAAAAATAGTAACAGCATAAAGTGTTGCTATCATCAACTCATAGCATTCCAATTTGACGCTTGTTTCCATTGTTGTAAGATGTGCTTCTATTGATTTCATGCGAACCTTGGTCTTTTGTGGATTATGGGTCTACTTATTTAATTGCACAGTGCAACTTCATGCACACTAAATAAAGTTCAGGTAAATTTACCTTAACGCAGTTAAGGTAAACCTTTGTTAAGGTAAAGTTAAGGTAACAATTACCTTAACTTTACCTTAACTTTAGTTAAGGTAAAAAATTACCTGAACTGTGTTAAGGTAAAATTACCTTAACTTACCTTAACCTTTTTAATAACTTAATTTTTAAGGTAAATTTACCTTAACTATTATAATTTACCTTAAAAGTTCAGGTTAAATTTAAGGTATTTTTAAGATAAATTTCAGGTAATTATTCAGGTACTTTTACCTTGAATTTTAAGGTAATTTTTGCGCGTTTTTCAGGTAAGTTTAGGTAATTTTACCTTGTTTGTTCAGGTTTGTTTTTCAGGTAAATTTAAGGTATGTTCAGGTAAAATTTCAGGTGGTGCCCCCTTAATTTTTCAAGTAATTTTCAGGTAAAGTTGAGGTAAGTTAAGGTAAGTTAAGGTAAGGCAAAACTACCTGAAAGTTTCAGGTAAGTTAAGGTATTTTTTCAGGTAAACTTACCTGAACTTTATTTAGTTTGTATGGAACCAAGTTATTAATTGAGTAATGAATCCAAAAACCTGATCAACTTTAGCTTTGAAACATGTCGAAACTAAACCAGAGGACGGAGGAGAATGGCCACTTAGAAGAACCCATTCTATGGTGAAGCGAAAAACGGAGGGCAAAAACTTCTCGTTGGCAGCCAATTATTTTGAAAGACGGATGATATTGTACATGTCCTAGATTCAACATTGAGTGCTCCACGAACAGTACGGTGCTTGTTCGTGTTGATAACATTATGCTGTGGCAGGAACAACAACTCACTTTCCGTTTGGCTTTTTAAGTTAAAAAACAGTTATTGTTAATTTGCACGCAGTCTGTCACAATTTACACGCAATATAGCAAATCTTTGTTTACTCAGTAACATCCTCCATTCGGGAAGAGATGCTGGAGAAACCAAAAAAAGCTTAAAAAGGAAAGGCCGGAAAGGCGAACGTACGACGGCAGAGCTTGCTACGATGTGGGAACTGTTCGGAGCTGTCCAATCCGAGAAGTGGTAAAATCCAATTGTGTTCTTTTCTTCAACTATCCAAACTAAATCAGTGGTCTAAAGTTTTTGCTTGGCAGGTTTGTTCCATTTAGATCTGCGGAGCAGAGCAGGTGCATTTTCTTTAAGTCGACGCAACCAAATTGAAATCCAAGAGATCCGCACGCGAGGTACCGCTTACAATTATCGAGTTCAACAAAGCTACAATTAAAGGAAATTCTTTTTTTCAATGCTCCCATGGAGCTCCTTTTAGGCTTCGATTAATTTCTGCTAACATCTGATATCTGACCAACTCATTGAAAATTTACCGGGATGGGAGAATAACCATTCCACTAGCAATATACAAGATCTAGCGATCATTGATGGAACGGCTTCAACATACTATGTTGAACATACTATCAACTAACAAACTATCACGAATAGTCAGAAATGTGGAGAGAGACCCTCACCTCTTCTCTTTTCCCGCCGCAAGTTAAAAAAAATTTGCCGAAGTAATCAACTTCGAGGATTATGATAGAAGGCGACTGGTTCCGGAGATCTCTCTTGGTAAGTATATTATAATCGGTTGAGTGGTGGCCACACAAAACAGTCTGCACAAAACAATTAACGGATCTTGGGTTACTTGGTTATCACGTAGAAAAGATTCGTTGTTGTTGTGACTCAGAGTGAAGGGTCGGTGCTAAAGGGCGTAAACGGTTGTGCGAGCTCAATGAGTATTTGATGACACCAAATGAGATGCTCAAAGTTTTGTCTGGGGGGCGGCGTGTACGGAGTATAGAATGCCAATCTGTTTAAAAACTCCAGACGAACCTCCCCCGGATGATACTTTTATGTGGCGCATTGGGTGAACCGAAACTCCGCCTGATATTTTTTGCGCAAGTTCCGATGCAATGTTTATGATTGCTCCGTGAGTTTATAGGAGAAAAATTGTGTGAAAATATTCGATTTCAACTTGTGTCGTTTTTCTTTTTAGCGCTAAACCGTTCAGGGAATCAATTACATTTTCGACACCAATTTTGCAAGGCTTGACTGGTTTCAGCAACACAGCACGCCGATTTCGCCTCCCATAATTTTCAAAAAATATGCATCTTTTTAATTATAGCCCCTCCCCGAAATTTAGTGGTCAATTAACCTATAGCCCCCAATCGTGGTAAATATATCCTGATGGGGGCTAAAATTTCATGGGAACCGTAACAAAAAAAAACAAACCAGAAAAAAATTGTTTCAAAGTTCGATCAACTTGAGCTGTAGACATTTTACTGTCTCGTAATAGCAAAAACCTTGAAAAAACGTTTGTTTTCGCTCCAAGCATAAGGAAACCTTGCTAAAATCTGTTGAAAAAACCCAAAAAAATAAACAAGAATCAAACCTACTGGAATTTCTTCACACAGATTGGAACGTTACTTTTATAATCAGTAACTGCTAACTTGAAGTTGTCCAATCAAACGCGTTATTCACTTAGATCCTCTTAAGCCCCTTTTTTGCATGTAAACCGGTTCTGTTTTTTACTAGACACAAAAGTATTGTGCAACAAGGCGTCACTTAGTCAAGCTTTATTTATTTGCAAGGGAGTCATTAGTTATATTGACATTGGCATTATTGCAGCCCATTTAATTATTTGCCATATCTGCGTTCTAAGCAAATCAACATGCCGAACCCAAAATTATCAGCAAAAATTATCAATTGGAAACTGAAACCGAACTGTGGTCAATTTAGGAAAAAAATTGTACAATTGATTTTCAATTCAATGATTCAAAAAAGCTGTTCTCAAGGTTCCTACGGCGGTTTATTAAAAAAGATTTTTATGCTATCCGTATTTAAACT
Organism: Convolutriloba macropyga; assembly: GCF_964194025.1. Taxonomy (NCBI): domain Eukaryota; kingdom Metazoa; phylum Xenacoelomorpha; order Acoela; family Convolutidae; genus Convolutriloba; species Convolutriloba macropyga. The sequence continues at coordinate 6,517,785 of NC_134481.1, read as the reverse complement.
AACAATATGGCAAAAAACAGTACGCTTTGACTGAACATTTGACGAAATATTGAACCATGTTCTAATCATTTCTTGCAACTTTGAAAGCACCCAGGTCGAGGTAATAATTTGTCCTCGATTAGGAAGCAGAGAGTTTTTGAACGCACACAGGGGGTTTGGTGCGTTCAAACATACACAGGCGAAGATTTTTTAACGAGCAACATAAACGCACCAGTACTTAGGGTCGAGCCAACGTCTGCCCCATAAACGAGCCAAAAACTGCCCCATAAACGCACCAACTCTGCAACATAGACGAGCAAATAACTGCCCCATAGACGCACCACTTCTGCAACCTAGACGAGCCAACTTCAGCTCCACATACGAGCTAGAAACTTTATCATAGGCGAGCTGAAGTCTGCACCATACACTTTTTAAACATCTTTTTATAGCAGTACTGTGGGAAAACTGTCTCAGGTTGATTGAAAAAACCAAATTTTGAGATTTTCCAGTACGTTCTGGGTGTGTTTTCCTCCTATTTTCTCATCCGAGCTGGGGACCGGCTACGGCGGAGTTACAAACAAACAACTATAGAAGATTTTGAGAAGATCGTTAGAAAAAATACCAGGCTTGATTAATTATTTAAAGTTTTTTGAACGTAAAAATAAACGTTAAACGTTATTTAAATTTTTTTTCAATTAGTTAAAATTTGTTTAAAATTTTTCTAAAGAGCCTAATAAATTTTTGAGCAGGAAAATTGAAGTAACGAATTAAATAAAACTTATATTCAACAAAAAGCGACTATGCCCGTCTAAATTGACGCAGTAGTTTGGAGAAAATCACTAGAAACGTGAAGCATGCTCCAATTTTTCTGCCAGTAATTTATAATTTTCAAATAAAATCTAGCAAAGCGACATAAAACTGGCCCTCGACAAAAAATTCAAGATGCAAAGCCAGCGCAGTCTGTACTTCCTCGAGCTCTATTTACTGTCCAAGACGACAAGAAAAATTGTGCGATTTTTTTGGCAGCCCAAGAAAAAAATCGAGGGTCTTTATAGCACACTCATTAAGTCACATTTATTCTACAGCACATGGGAGAAGGTCCCCAAAAGGACAAAAAGGAAATAACGAGGCAAAGTGTGGATCATAAGTTATTTCTGGTCTACCTGAGTCTTTTCGCCACTTGAACGAGCCAAAGTCTGGATCATAAACTTGTTTGGTCTTTGTGAGTCTTTTCATAAATTGAACGAGCCAAAGTCTGTATCATATCGTATTTTGGTCTGGACAGGTCTTTTCATAAGCGTTTTTGAACGAGCACATGAACGCACCAAAAATTTGAACGAGGCAATGTCTGGTTCATAAGCATTATTGGTCTGCCTGGGTATTTTCGTAGGCAAAAATGGTCTGGATGGGTATTTTCATAAGGAGTTTTGAACGAGGACCTCAACCTGGGCAAGCATCAGCACGGGATATTCGGCCAATTGAAAAGTAGAGAACTATTCACAACAAACTTCATAACTTTTTTCGCAAGGGAAGTAATGGGTCCATTTATTTAAGTTTTTGCCCGTCACTGATCAAAGAAACAAACATCTCTGATCGGCTTTCGAGCAATGACATTATTTTATAGACAGTTTCTGTAAATTTCTGAAAATGCAAAAATTTATACTCGGCCTATCCACGATCAATTAAAACAAAATGGAATGCTGAAACAGATTCTCTGAAAATTCTTTTAATTAATGTCTAGCATGATGCTAAGAAGCGCTCTTCATTTCACTCTATGCTGTTAAGTGCACTCCGTTTTGTAGGTACGGATCAAGCCAGATAAAACCAGGGTGCCAGAAGACAATAAGGATTACAGGATAGTGAATGACCCGCAATACATTCGCCCCTACGGATTGTGCCTAAAAGTGGGAGAAAACAATTCTTCGGACAGTTCGTCAGAAGAGTCTGAAGAAACTGAAAACGAAGATGATTCCAAAATAAATATTACTAAGGAAATAAATGATGAAACGTGCTCAAAATCGGGAGACAGTCGCCCAACTTCGGGCAATTTATCTCTTCTGACATCTATTCAGCCACCCCTCCAATTAGGGTCTGCAAAGCAAACCGGGGGTATTCAAGCTGCTTCAGGCAGTTCTAATGGAAAAACAGCGGAGAGTTCTTCGCCTCAGATATCAACTCCGCTTGGCGGTCCAGCCGCAGGCCAAAAAACTTCAGAAACAACTCTGACTTCAAAGAGTTTATCGGACAAACAAAACGACAAATCAGACGATATCCTTTCAGTTCAGGAACTTAAAGGCCGTCTAAGTCAACTCATCCGGCCAGACTTATCCAATTCACGGATTACATATGCAAAATCTGTTTCGAATTTATCAGAGGCAGCCAAGTCAGCAGACACTCGTTCCCTGACCCCAAAACCACAAAATCCCCAAAGCTCCTACGACTATTCAAAAAACATAAGGACAAGATCTGTTTGGGATTTATCTACAGAGGATAGACCATTCAGATATCTAGTTGGGACCCCAACATCACGGCAAAGACCTCAAACTTATGGAGCTTCTGGAACGTATGGAACTTCTGGAACTTCTGGAACTTCTGGAACTTATGGAACTTCTGGAACTTCTGGAACTTCTGGAACTTCTGGAACTTCTGGAACTTATGAAACTTCTGGAACTTCTGGAACTTCTGGAACTTATGGAACTTCTGGAACTTCTGGAACTTCTGGAACTTCTGGAACTTATGGAACTTATGGAACTTATGCGAAATCAGATGATACTTATTATTCCACTCCATATGCTAGTATATTGCGTGGAGCCGCGAAAACATCCAGGCCTTCGACTACCCAAACGATGACATCAAGAGAAACACAAACGCTTCCCGATTTTGGTCGATCAAAAAAGCGACGCTGTGTAATTTCGTAATGAAATTATTATCACTGCTTATCGAGTTCTCTGTCAATATCAAAATGACTTCATTAGTTTCTACACTACAGCATTTAATGTTATCCTGCTCAAGACGCCTGAAAATTATCACTTTTCGCTGTCAAATAAAATGAATAAACAGTCAATGTAATTCAATAATCGTAAATAAAATTTCGTTAGTGGATTACATAGTAAAAATTTCTGTAGATTTTTTTCTCTTCTTGTGTCTAATAAATTGCTGTCTATAGAAAATCATAGTCAAAAAAATCTTCATGAATTAACCGTCACAGAAAAAGATTTTCCAAAGTTTCAATTCTCAATGAGATGCTATTTGCCAAACCTAAAGCAACTGCTTGACTGATTCTAACTAATTGTAAGCCCGAACTTTACTGCGTCTTGATGAAGTTGAGAAGATTATGAAAGCTAAAAAAATTTCAATCTGAGCAGATCTCTGAAGTGCGTCTTCAAATCAACTGATGCTCTATTTTCGCAGAAATACGAAAATAAAAGTCATCATAATGATTCGAAAGATCAGCCCAGAGCTTAAACAATTAAAATTACGTATACTTCTTGTAAAGTAAGATTTCAACAAAAACATCCATTTTTCAAAGACAATAGCTCTTTTTCGTAAACAAATATCTTTTAAGATCATCATAACAAGTAAAATTTTTTATGCAACAAATGTTTTGGAAATTCTTGTAAATAGTGTAAGGGACAGAATCTTCCCTTTTTTCTGCATAAAAGCATTTCGATGCTTAAAAAGTCAAGGGCAGAACTACAAAACTACAATGTGACTAAATTATATAATATGGACTATATTCCAAATCCTACTTGTGGTCATTCAACATGCTCATTCAACTTTTGCATAGCACTGCCGTATTTCATCTTAAAAAACCTATTGAACGCTCGTCTAATAAAACTTATTGAAAGATCTTAGAAGTTATATTTGATAGATCAATTTAACAACAAAAAATGTTTCTCGAAAGATGCATGTTTAGCACTTTTGAACACAGCAAAAAAGTACTCTCTTTATGCAAATATTTTAAATTTTAAGCAGACACTTTTTACTTAATTTGTTGCTATTTTTTACCTAACAATACTATATGAAGGCTGTCTAGACAAAATTATCTTGGGTCTAGCACACCAACCTCGTTTCACTCTTAAGATGCTATGACTTTTTATAACATCTTATGAGATATCACTAAATTTCTAAATTCTGTAAAACATAATTTTCAACTTGTACGACTTGTCGAGTGCAAACTTTGATCGCGCAAGAACGGTTTTAAGGTTGATTTGTACAAACTGATAAAATCTCGTACAAACTTGTTCTAACAAAATTGCATGATTAAGAACGAATTTTAGATATAAGGATATTCCTATCAATTGGGCTTTTATGATTAAAAAACGGCTACAAAACTGCAATTGTGAATTTTGGAAATGTTACAAAAATGTTTGTGTTCCGTCCTCTGAAATCAGAGAAATGATTTCCATTTTTAAAGAAACACATAAAGCCACCAAAACTTATAAAACCAACAGTTCTCCTAATCAGAGAATATTTACGAAGCCAGAAGCAGAACTCACACTCATTGACCATTTCAGTTTCTGAGCACAAAAATGCATACTTGACCTACCTACCTAGAAATAATACCACCTAAGTAGCAATTCAGTCTCAGACGACGCCGCAATGGGTATCGGAAACTTTGAACGAAGCTCAGACAATCACACTCTCAGAAATTTTTGAAAAAGTAATAAATTATTTGTATAACAAGAGATAGTTGACAATATTTCTGCTAAAGGGTTTAATAGAAAAGTTGATATAATGTTACGTTTCAGTTTTACATCATTAGACCAAAAATCGCGCCTACCGTTGAGGCTATTATTTTATCTCTGGTTACGATAACAACAGTTGCATTTGGTAGGTTATCTAAATCAGTCTCCGGAACAGCAATCTACGTGTCCGTTATTATGCTCCTTACAAAAGTCGCGAGATTTAGTCACTTATGAAACGCGAGCTAACCTTTGAATACTTATCTCTCCCGTTAGGTTGGGAGTCTTCGTCGAAAATTGTGTCACCCAATAATCGGCGATCAATGCTGATCAGTTTCTGACGTCTCACCTAATGAGAGGGGAGCTCAAACTTTTATGTCTCACCGTAAGGATCATAAATCAGCAACAAAAACATGTGAACAAGTGAAATACCTCAAAAGATTCTTCCAGGAAGGTAGCGGGAGTGATTCCATTGATGATTCGAACTGAACTGATATTAAAAATAAAGATTAGCCGTGAACCAAGTATTTACCTATTATTATGAAAACTTTACCAAACTAAACTAGGCTAAATATAAATTAACATTACTTCAAGGCAGAAAAACATATGAATGATAATTGAAATAACTTGCTAGCGTCTGATGAAACCTGCTGAGCAAATTCCGATCAGTGGCAAAACTATGATTGGATATTATGCTTACGGAATCTTTCAAAGATCCTCCCAAACAGTGTAATAAACTGTAATGCAGCATAAGTTATGCAGTTTTGCATTCTGCAACGAGGTTCGATTCAAATCATTTCAAAATAGCTGTCAACAACTTTTGAACGTTATTGAACACCTGCAAAATTAATAAAATAGCGAATATTTTAACTTTCTCAACTTCTCCGTCAACTTGAACTAGAAAGACCATCGGTTGTAAATTTAACTGATGGAAATTGTTTATACTTTTGTCGGAAAAATGATGAAGCAAATAAAGATAAATTTCGATACAAGCTCCTCTTGGATGACTCCATCAAATATCAATCGAAGAATTTCGTGGACTGAATCAGCGATTAATTCATGCACAGTAAAGTTCCTTTTATTAAAAAAAACACTTACAAAAACTTTAACAATATATAGTTTCATTAAAAAAAACTCAAAATGACTGTTGGAAATTGGGTCTGAAGAAAAGTCGACATTTGCTTTGTTAACTCAATTTTTTTGACATTATCCATGATTTTCATCAGTCCCAGAGGGGCAGTAGCCGCACGTGTCAAAAAAGATTTTACATCAGCAAACAAATATTTGCTAAGCTGATCAGAGTTAGTGTTCTATGATCTGACCTCTCCAATACTTTACAAACAACTTTGTTAAGAATTAGGAACTTTTAGAAATTTTTTATATCATATTTTAACATGAACCAAAACTTTCTGCAGGAACTGCATACCTACATAAAGTAGTTTACAAAAGTTGCGGATATTTCTGAAAAAATCGCCCAACAATGACTGAAAGAGTCAGAGGCAGCGAAGAAAGACTATCGGAAAGAGAGTCAACCCGGCAATATCAGAGGCGAATTTTGAGTTCAAGGAAGAATAGAAGAGCCCGGAGCGACCCTTTGAACTCATCCTTTCGGCCCAGAAGAAAATTAAGTCAGGATTTAGTTTTTAATGTGACATGCTGTCTCAATGAAAACTCTCAAGATCGTCGGGCTGATTATTAAAATCCCTGATGATAATTCGAAACTGAGCGCTCGGTCACGTCTATCGGAATAAATTGTTTTACAACCAAAATTATAACCTCAACGGTAGGAACAATTCAAACTATGTCCGAGTTCCTCAGAAGAAAAGAGGAGCTAAAAACAAAAGAAAGAGAATACAAATTCGAAAACACGATCCAGCAAACCAAATAAAAATCTTTAAAAAATCCAAATCTCAATTAAATCAAAGACACAGTGACCAGACAAATAAATAACCATAAATATTACTAATTAGAGGACTGGTTCATTCTGCCTTGATGAGATTACCAAGGCCATTTTACACGTTTAAACCTTACGAAAAGTCATTCACCCCAAACAAAGACGACTGGAAACATCCCCAGACCAAAAAAGAACCAAACAAAAATTTACGAATTAACTCGAAATTATCTCTGAAATTGATGCCTTGGACATCGTAAGCCAACACTGTCGTCTCATTTCATTAACAAAAACCAGCTTAAAATTCGAGAAAGCCACCGACCAGCCGGACAAAAACGACGAACCAGGAACGCATCTACAAACTGGGCGAGATACAGAAGCCTCGAACAAACAAAGACAGAGCTCACCCCCCCCCCTATCTTCTCTACATTCACATCGAATACAAAGCTACTTTTCAAACTAGTCAAAAACCAAGGATTAAACCTGAAACTAAGAACCCCCACACCTTCAGTAAAAGCCAAGCAAGATATAGTTAACAATGATGTTTTTAAATCATCTGAAATAAATTCCCAAATTTATAAGGATAGGATTAGGTAACTTAGGTCTAGACGGTGTTAACGGGAAGTTTTTATCGAGAACCGCTTGTTGGTTCTCAATAAACCTCAGAAGTTCTCAAAGACTCTAAGCACCGTCACGTAACCATTACTGTAGCATACTGTAGCATAATTTGAATCAACAGTTTCGTTATATTTTGCAAAATTTCTCGTTGTATTTCTTACTATAAGCTGGGCATGATTGGCGGATATTTGCATTTCAATTTTGATCACAATAACGGCACTTGTCCATGGTGCAACGACTTTTGTTGTTCCGTGGGGCTGATCAGTTTTTGATTTGCGTCGCGAAACTGTAAAGTTGTTTGCACTGTGTTAATGCAGTTGTTTATCGAGAACCGCTTCGCGGTTCTCGATGTACCTCAGAAGTTCTCAGTGACATCAAGCAGAGTGTGGTATAGTATGACATTGTATTAAAAAGATGGCTATTGATTTGGGTACACCAAATCTGTTTAATTTTAAGTTATTTTAATTTAGTTCTTTTGTTTATCATTTAGTTCTAATTTCATTGTCAATTTCCTGTTTGAAGATCAAATCTTCATATTTTACGTTTATTTAATTTGTTTAAAATCCTGTCTGTTCATGTAGTCTTGTGATTTGAGTTGCCACGTTTGGAGATACTTTGATGTGATCAAATTGTTGATCAAATTCAGTTAATTTTAAATTCCTCATTCTGCTCAATTCATAATTCAAGTTTAGTTGCCTTTCTTTATTCTTAAATCCGCTCCGCTAAACACTCAATTGTAATCAAACAATTTTAAGCCTTATTTCGCTAAGCGAAATACGAGTCTATAAACTAAAGCTAAAATCGTGCCGCCAATTGCACACATATTTAGCACTCAGAAGAACGGATTTTCACATTTCAAAATTAATAGTGAATTCGCTCCGCGAATTAGCAAATAATTAAGAACAATAAATCCTGTACTTTGGCACCGCTATTTCACTCCAAATACAGTAACGAAATCTGTAAGACATGGCGCAGCCAGCTCGCGAATCTCGAAAAACACCGCTAACGATAGAGCCATTTTGTGAACGACCAACTTCGGATCCTCCTACAAGATGGGAAAAGTGGCACATTCAAGTAAAACATGCCCTTCTTGCACGTGAAAACATCCCAATAGATACACATCTCCAACCGAGATCAACAATGGTACGACTACCAGCTGAACCGAAGTACGAGATGGCAATTGAAGATGCGACAGAAGAAACAGAAAGAGATCGACAAATAAGAAATAGTCAATTGAAAATTCAATGGGACTTGAAATGCACAAAGATAACGGAGGCAGGTGTCTTATGCGGAGAACGGCCATGGCATCTCTGTGACCAAAAATGTGCTTCACTTTTGTATCTTAGCATCGGAACAGAAGGAAGACGTCTCCTAACACAAAATTTTCCGCACGATAACATCTACGATCTCACTACCCTCAAGCTCTGGGAATTGATGGAGATAGCTTTCATTCGTCCTAGAAATATCACCTTTGATCGCTATGTGTTTTTCTCATGAAAGCCGGAAAAAGGCGAAACAGTCGAACAGCTCTAGAGTATTTTGAAAGAATTGGCAGAAAATTGCGACTTCGAAAATCGAGAAGAGGTAATAATCAGAGACATCTTCATCACAAACATGTTGTACGACGACATCCAACCCGAATTCCTTCGCGACACAGTTGACCCGGAAAGAGCACTCAGTATAGCTGTAAACATGGAAATGGGCCATCAGAATCAATAGAGAATTTCCTCAAACAACAATAACAGCGCAGCTGGTAGTACGGTTAGTGCTATACAATCTTTCAATAGATTTCGCGGCGCGGGTGCACGCGGAAATCAGTCAGGCAGAGTAGCAGTCGATCGAGAGGCGATTGGTCAGCTAGAGGATGTGGTCAGGTTTGGACTACAACACATCGCCAGGTTTGCCCTGCCCTGGGTAAGAAATGCAATCGTTGTGGTTTGCTCAACCATTTTGCCAAGGTTTGTTGGAAAAAATTAAATAATTAACGAAATTCTTGTCACGGTAATCGCATCAATAATGTAGAAAATGCTGAAACTACAGAACAAAACACACATTCTGAAAATCAAAATGTTAATTATATAAACTATAATGAACAACTCCATTCTTACTTCGATTCTTCGGAAAATAATTACGTTGCAACAGTTGAAAATGTTAGCACACCACCTATTGCACTGCAAAATATGACGATAACAATTGGAAATACAGACTGTCATTTGCTCCTCAATTCTGGTAGTGGTTGTATTATTATCAATATGTCACTCGCCAGGGAAATAATGCTTAATTGTGCGTAATCTCAATGGTCCGAGAAAAAAAACCACTCGAATTAAAGTCTTTTTTGAAGAATATAGTCGAAACTATAGGAACTCTATAAACGCCAGTTCACTGTAATGATTGGAAAATTCAAAAAGCAAAAATCACGTTAGTAGCAGACGAATTTTGACCTAATCTAGGACGAGATCTGTTTGACCAACTGGGTATAACAATCTCACAAAAGCCTTGCCCCAATATAGAAATCAACAAGAGAGAAACACCTTGTGAAATAAGAAATCACTGGCAAAAAAATTTCTTGAACTAATCTCGCGAATAGGAAAATTGAAACAGCATACAGTCAATTCAAAATTTCACAGAAATTATTGAGTCACGCATCAAAAAGGGAGAAAAGTGCCAAATCATCTTCAACCAAAAGTAAAAATCGAACTTGAAAAATTGTTAAATGAAGGACATATCGAACAATAAACAAACTGCTCTGATCAGTTTTTCATATCTCCGATAGTCATTACAGTCAAAAAGGATCAATCAATCAAAATAGCATTATATTCCAAAATCCTGAATAAAGCTATCCACAAAAACAAATATAAGATGCCAAATATTGATTCGCTAATTCAAACGATTTCTCAAACACTGTCAACAGCGCCGCAAGAGACAGTTTATTTCACGAAACTCGATTTGCAGTAGGCGTATAGTCAATTAAATTCACTCAGTGATACGGCCGCCATTGTAACTTTAATCTCGTAAGCGGAGATATGACCGGCACTTATCGTTTCAAAACGGGGTTTTACGGTTTAACGGATATGCCAGCCGAATTTCAAAAAGCAATTGATTGTACACTTGCCGGCCTAAATAATACATTCTGTTTTTTGGACGATATACTGATAGTAAGTAGAGGTGGAATTGAACAACATCTCGATCTTAATGGGAAATGTTTGATGAAATTAGATCAAGAAAACCTTCGAATCAATCTCGCTAATGTCATTTTGCAAAAGATAAAATCAAATGGCTTGGACATATCATCACTAAAACAAACATAACACCATTATGGAATAAAACAGATGCAATCGAAAATTTGTCATCGCCTACAAATCTCAAAAAACTCCGATCTTTTATGGGATCAGTTCATCATCTGGGCAAACTTATTCCTAATCTGTCACAATTATGTTATCCACTTAGACAACTACTTAAGAAAAATACAAAATTTATTTGGATGGATGAACCAGAAGAGCAGTTCAAATTGATAAAAGCGAAGATTGCTAAAACAACCAAAAATAAGCATTTTAATCCGGACCTAGATACACGTGTAAAATGCGACATTTCACGTAAAGGTTTGGGTTGTGCATTAGAACAACGAACTCCAAACGGTTGGCACACCGTGGCTTTTTTATCGCGATTTTTGAATTCTCTAGAAGATAGATATAGCCTCAATGAGCTCGAGTTGTTGGGTGTTGTTTGGTCTATTGAACAGTTCAAATTTTATTTATATGGCACGCTATTCACCGTAATAACTGATCATAGAGCTTTACTTTCGATCATGAGAGAAAATAGAGCTAATCAATTCTACAATAGTTGACTAACACGTTGGATAGATAGACTACTACCTTTTGATTTCATGATCGATCATCTTCTTGGTTCAAAAATGGGACCTGTTGACTACATCTCTCGCGACCCACAACAAAAAGCTGTTAAAATATTTGCATATGACGAACAATTCATAGTTGCTAAATTGGATGTGTTTAAGCGCGGCGCGAAACGCTTCTTATTAGATGCTGAGAATTACATAACAAGCCTCAAATACCCCAAATTCCATTAACAAATTAGGCAGTGAATTCGCACCGCGAATTCCAGAATATTCTGCGATTACGGAAAATGATAAAGCAATTAGCAAATTAGCACCAAATAACTCAAATTCTAATATCCAAATCGAGACAACCAACATTCCAAACTGGCTTTTTGCCTTGAATCGTTCTACAAAATAGCTGCCCACTAATTTGAATAATTTTTAACGAATCGCAAACAAATTTCAAAGCGTACTCATGATGTCCAACTTTGCCGGAAACCCTAATGCAAGTAAAGCACTCAGCACCCTCAAAGGTCAGATTAGGCAGGTCCATCAACGGCTCCCGCAGTGCAAGCAACACCCTCAACTCCCAATACCGATACCACAACGGTCACGTCGCCATCTAGTGATGATCTTTACACAGATGCCTTCAATTTTGCGCTGTCCAAAATCTTTTCAAGCACCCGAATGGCCAGCCTGAGTACCAAGGACGCGATCCTCAAAGAGATAAGAGACTGCATTCTGACAGAAAATGAGGATAGATGCAAGCAGATTTCGCCGTACATTCAAACTTTTTGGAAGGACTTGCACGTCAAGAATGGATATGTGTGCATCGATGACAGGATGGCGATACCAAACTCGATCAAAGAAGCCTACGTGGAGGCAATTCACGCAACACACCCAGGCAGCTGGGGAATGACAGATATGGCGACACATGCATGGTGGCCGTACATGCATCGGGACATAATATCAAAAACAGCAAAGTGCAACCCTTGTGTCAAAATCGGTAAACATTTAAAGTCTATTATTCCTGCTACCAAATGGGCACCATTAAAATTATGCAAAGTACCAAATGAGGAAACTCAAATTGACTTTGGCGGACCCATTTATAATGAAAAAAATCAAGAAGTTTACTTCCTTGCATGTATAGATCGATTTTCTAAATTTCCGACAGCGGAGGTATTTGATAGAGCTAATGCAGATAAAACTTTGAAATTCCTTCAAGAGTATGTTTTGCTACACGGAATACCACGTTCAATTAGATTAAACCAAGCGCGATGCCATACTGGTAACCAAATTAAAGCATTTTGTAGTCAAAATAATATACAATTAATTGAAGCTCCTATACACGATCACAGAGCAATTGGACTCGTTGAAAGGCTAATTCAAGCAATCAAGAGTCGTTTAGTTTGTATTAAAACGGCGGCGCAAAATCAATTTAACTTGAAAGCATCGATAAATTCTATAATTTACCAGCTACGTATATGTCGACAAAAGACAATAAATATATCACCATTTGAAGCACATTTTGACAGAAAAGCAAATACTCCATTCAGTAATATTTCAACGGGACCTGATCCTAACAGTCTCACGTATAAACGCATTTTGAATAAATCTTTAGATTTGGAGACAATCCGTTCGGAGGAACTAATTTCTGCAGAAAATTGGGATGTAGAGGCCAGAAGCGACACAGAATTGGAACACAACAGGGACAAACTGAATAAAGATGCGGCCCCAAGAAAGAACGCAGACCCAGAGAAAGAGTGTAGATTGATCACTCATCCTGATGTTGGTCTGCCAGTGCCACGGACAGCGACTTCTTTATCAGTTAAATTGGCCAAGAAAAAAACAAGGACCAAATGGTCACAGAAAAGTCCTGATGGGCTTTATGAGGTCTTGGCACCTGGTTCCTCAGTAGTCGAGACGGATGCATATACTTTCGTCATAAAAAAACAGGAAAAAAGAGAAGTCTCGATCCGCAACTCTGAGTTGGGGAAATTTGGGACTAAGACAGAGCGCCAAACAGAACTCCAAATTTACGCAAATAGGGGGCCAAAAGTACCCTCCAGGAAAATTACGGAAGATCTAATAAACCAACATCGAGAGAGGCCAGGAAGAAGTTAGAGGGAAACAAGAAAATGAAACATAGAAAGATCGCCGATGATGCCAGTGCTGTATCATTCATTCATTCTAACGTCACGAGAGCACCAAGAGTGAGAATGCCGACCAAACCCAAAAGAACAGCAGTACCAGCACCACCACAGCCACCCTCAGAAAAATTAAGTGATTTCGCGCCGCCAAATGAGCTCCTATTGACATCAATTGTAATTACGGAGCCACCATCGATGCCAAAATGAAAGCCGCTACAAAAGCAACTGCAGCAATACAGCCATTATCAAAAACGAAAAGATCTTCTCTGTCAATTACCGAATCAGACGAATCATTAGCGTTTGTCCAAACATGCCCCCAACAATTTCCTCGTCTACAGCACCTTCGCGTAACAAAAGAAGGCAGTTAATTAAACAGACTCAAATTCAAAATAAGTCGATTGTATCTTCAATCAAGAAAGCCGGAGCTCAGAGCCAAAATGTGGAAACAGGCTATACAGTAGGCGAATGTTCTCCTGTACAGACGTTTCTCAGTATTATATTTCACCAAATTACGAGGGGCCGGAAACGTCCATGACAGTCGGAGAAGCTGAGAGACTATGTGAAAGTGATTCAGATTAAAACTTGCAAAAAACATTATAGTATTATTTATAGTAACCGGTAAATATGTTATTAATTTTCTTTTAAACCACTCGTCGTTTATTTTGCTGAGGGGGAAATGTGGTATAAAATGACATTGTATTAAAAAGGGGCTATTGATTTGGGTACACCAATTCTGTTTATTTTTAAATTAAATTAATTTAGTTCGTTTGTTTACCATTTAGTTCTAATTTCATTGTCAATTTCCTGTTTGAAGATCAAATCTTTATACTTCACGTATATTTAAATTGTTTACAATCTTTGTCTGAAAACCTTGTCTGTTCATGTAGTCTTGTGATTTGAGTTGCCGCGTTTGCAGATATTTTGATGTGATCAAATTGTTGATCAAATTCAATTAATTTTAATTTCCTCATTCTGCTCAATTGGTAATTCAAGTTTAGTTGCTTTTTTTATTCTTAAATCCAATCCGCTAAACACTCAATTGTACTTAAACAATTTTAAGCCTTATTTCACTAAGCAAAATACGAGTCTGTAAACTAGAGCTAAAATCGTGCCGCCAATTGCACACATATTTAGCACTCAGAAAAAAACGGTTTTTCACATTTCAAAATTAATAGTGAATTTGCTCCGCGAATCAGCAAATAATTAAGAACAATAAATCCTGTACTTTGGCACCGCTATTTCACTCCGAATACAGTAACGAAATCTGTATGACACAGAGTCACGTAAACATTACTTCAGCTGTGTTAATGTGAAGTCACGTAACCATTAACTGCACTGTGTTAACGGGAAAATATTTTTATCGAGAACCGCTTGGTGGTTCTCGATAAACCTCTGAAGTTCTCGATACATCAAGCAGAGTCACGTAAACAATACTTCAACTGTGTTAACATGAATTTTTCATCGAGAACCGCTTGTTGGTTCTCAAAAAACCTCAGAAGTTCTCAAAGACTCCAAGCACCGTCACGTAACCATTACTGTAGCATAAGAAACAGCAGGTCTGGTTTACATGTTGATACTTAAAAAAGTTCAGGTAATTTTTTTTCTTTTATGGATCACAATTGTATTTTTACAATTGTTTTACTTTTGATGATCTCTTGATGATTGTTTTACAATTGAAAATATGTGCGCCAGTCTAGATTTGTCTTGTGAGCAAACTCAGGGAGCGCAATCTGAGTTAAAGGTAGGTGCACTGGAGTGTGATAATTACCACGGATCTTACCAATGAAATGTTTCCACCTGTACCGATCTCAGTTCCAACAAGCACCCCTCCCCCCCCCCCCCCCCCCCCCTGAATATTATTTTGAAATGAGCTTCTCTGAAATTTCCTCCTTTTCGTTTTTAGAAAATTTTAGCCTTTTGGTCCATATCTTTAGCAATATTAAGAATTCAAGGCATATGCATTGTGGCAATAAAACCCAACCAATCATCAGGACGTTTCATTTTAGAGAAGTAATTGGAAAAAATGCACTTTTGTGTAAAAATTCATAATTTTTCCTCAATTTTTACCCAAACCAATTATTTTCTTGTTGATTTGCCATGTTTGAGCTTTTACTGCCCGGACTTTAGTCTCAGAGATTTTCAGCGCTGAACCAGCAAATTTCAAGTTTAAAAACTTAGTTGAATTCTGTAACATTGCATCTCCAGAATGTTTTAAGTTCCTTCATGTGCAGTTTTTCTTCATTATGATTGTATTGAGGTCATAGAGTTCACCCAGGCTAAACTTATACTGTACAGTCTGAAAAATGCTCGTACCCAAAATTAAATCTGCGCAGAATAATGTCATAAAATTGCAGCTTATAACTGGTAATTACTATACCCAGGTTTAGACCTCGACTAATGAAAAGACAATGCTCGACCATCTATAGTATATATAGTAGTATACAACATATCTATACATAAACTATTGTGTATGCAATTACCGCACAATATAATCATAATGAAGGCCCATTTAGCTCGGTGGTTACGTCCCAGTGTTATAAGTACCCACGCGGGAGGTCGAGTCGCGTATAAAACAAACCTTGTTACGCTGAAGATATTTTTTTCATGAAGTTAATTTACTCAAAAATCAGACTAGCCGGTGAAAATTGAGACAAGAACAGAGTACTGGCTATCCTAAAAAACTGATTCAGCGCTGATTTGCTCTGCGACCAACATCCGGGTTACTACTGAAGCACGAGTGATATAAAAATTGGGGATATTTTTTAGGAGTTGAGTCGAGATACATATCATAGGGACTACGCTGAAACACGGTTATATTAGCCACCTTCATACTGCGTCCGATCCAGCAATTGCAATCTAACTGGATATACGAACCATTTCCTGAAATTCTAACTGTGTAAAGCTCCCATGAATCTTTTATTATATTATACCAGTTCTTTGATTCCGTCCACAGTTGTATATAGTTAATATCATCTAGATGATAAAGTGATTCGATTACAAATTGATCGCAGTGACTTGGTTGAAAGGTGTCGTACTCTTTATGGTCCAATCGCGTTTTTGTTCGATCGTCGCCATTTATTTTCATGTAGACTCGTCTGGCCGTGCCAGAATTGTCGTGATTCATTGTTACAGTGATCACTCGATAGCTATACGTCTTAATGTCTCCGGATCTCAGCTCGACATTTTCAACGGGAGATTGTGCTAGAGAAAAATTTGGAAAAATGATTCAAGTTCAGAGCTTCTGCTATAATTCAATAGGCACTTAAAAAGGCCCGGGTCGAGATGTCACGGCCATTCAACGCAAAATTATGTAAGATAAGCGGTGAATGCGGAAAATTTTGTAGCATAAGCGGTGAATGCGGTGAAGTTACATAAATTCACCGCTTAACTCAGTGGTGAAATTACATAAATTGAGAGCAGCATTGAATGCGGTGAAATTACACAAATTCACCGCTTAACTTAGTGATGAAATAACACAAATTAACCGCATAGAAAATGCTTCGAATTGTCTTTTGTTCAACAAAGTTAAGATACATCTATTAAAAAACAAACGGAAAATTTATCCTCGAATAATCATACATCTTTTTGAAACTCTTTTAAGCGGTGAATTTATGTAATTTCAACACTAAAGCAAGCGGTGAACTTATAAAAAATCACCACATTTCACCGCTAAAGTTTGTAATTTCACCGCTAATCTTACAAAAGTTCGACGCTCATGTTTTTACAGAAAGTAGACTGAATTTGATTTATATTCAGAACAAATGTCATTGTGTTATTGGAGCGGTGGTGCAGTGTAAGAAGAAGTGGCTGACATTTAGGAGGTGAGAGGTTCGATTCCATGCAAGGACGGTAACTTGTAGTAAGTGGTGAAATGTGGTTAGTTTTTGTAAGTTCACCGCAAAATTATCTACGAATTTTGCGGTGAAAAAACAACTTTTCACTGCTTTCTTACATATTTTTCCTAT
>NC_134481.1:6454982-6500465 GCF_964194025.1 Convolutriloba macropyga | reverse complement strand
CTCTGAACAATAAAAAACCTCTAAATTTACTCTCTGCGTTTAATTTTGCTCAACAGAAATGCAAAAATTCATCTTTTCACTTGAGGTTTTTGATATCTCTAAAATTAATCGTCTAAAGATAAATGGGTGTCACCGATCAAAAAGATTGATCATCATTACCTCTCTTAGAGACTTCAAAACATTTAAGATTGAAAAAAAATCACAATACTGTTCATTTAAAAATTAAAAAAAACAGTACCCCCTTGAAACAATTAATCAAAACGAACAAACGGAAACATCAATTTGTAGCAATATCACGACTTTGAAAAAAATTACCGAATGATTAAAATAAAATACAATTTAGGAAATGAAAGTTTTGTTCATAACATAAGATTGAAAAAAAAAATCACAATACTGTTCATTTAAAAATTAAAAAAAAACAGTACCCCCTTGAAACAATTAATCAAAATGAACAAACGGAAACATCAATTTGTAGCATTATCACGACTTTGACAAAAATTTGAAGAAATAATAAGAAGAATGCTTGTTTTGCAATTTTGCGCCGTTAATATACGCTTGAAAGAAGCCAATTTCAAGCAAGAAAGCGAGCAAAATATATTGCATGGGAGACTTGCATTTACAATTGCCGAGTAGTGACTTACACTTGGAGTTCGGTACGGGAAGACATACATGAAAATTTCGAAAATCTCACAAGTCGCGGCAATCAAAATGGCGCCTATGTATCAGTAACTCAAAATACAACTTGCTGCGGATGAGAAGACTTAAATAGTCTTTGTTCTGGATGAATCCCCAAATCCAACTCCCCTGACACCCCTATCAGCCACGCAACCCAACTTTGAATATTTTCCTATAAAACCGTAATTTTGGACTGCATCGAATCCTCGCTACCAATAATGTTGTCTAAAGGATTTCAATCAGATTTGTCGAGACAGATTTTGCGCTGGACGGACCTTGGATCAAATTTGTCACGGCTCCATATGACTCTCTGCCAGGCGATGACTTCCATTGCTAGGAAAGGTCCGTTTTAGTCCCCCGTAACCAATTCGAAATAAAAACGAAATAAAAGCAGAGCCACTAAAATTCAAGACCCATCGTTTTAGAAAGCATATATCGAATCAATTTCAAAGTACACAATTGGGTGAATTGATATTTCAAATGTCCTGACATACAAACTTTTCAAGATTTGAGTAGCTGTACTGAACGAGATCTGGCACGATTCGAAATAGATATGTATCATACAGTTGAAGTCTATTGATAGCGTCAAAAATAACGTTCAGCGCCTGTTCGATATACCGACACTTCTAATCTTTCCATTGTATTTTTGCCTAGTCGCTCAAAATTTACATATACAATGAGTGCATCCTTGAATTCGTTTACGGTTATTCTGCAAACCAGTCATTTAAAGCAATCAACCTTTCAGATTAAAGTAGTCTTCAATACATGTAGGTAGAACTTTGGTGTAATAAAATAGACATCAAATATACAGTAGCAAAGAAAAAAAAAACAAAAGAGTATCAAAATTTATTTAAGAAAACAAAAACTGGTTCCAAAAATGTGCCTTAAGTCACTTTTGCGTCCTGAATTCATTTAGAACAAATATCCGAACCCCCTGTAATTTCTACCAGCATTATAGGCACAAAAAACTAAGAACCTCAAGGCTCGAAATTTGATTGGTCTAACCCATTACAGTCCCTTTTTGATTGTCATATAGATAATAGCCTGCTCGCCTATGTTAAAGATATCATGATTGGGTGTTATACTTATATAGGAGCTATAATGGTAAAGAACCAATAATAATAACACCTGCCGTCTTGCAAAAAAGACTTGGGACAATTTGAAGTATTATCTCATTTGTTATTTGTTCACATTAATTTATTGACAGATTTCTGTTTTAGAAAAGAATGCTCGACTTTCACTTTCGCACATCATTCTTAAAAAATTTATTATCTTAGATAAGATATGTTGCTTAGAAGAATCATTGGCTTAGAAGGAACATCATTTTTAGAAGGATAGTTGGCTGGGAAGGAAAATCAATCTTAGAAGGATCATTCTTAGAAGAACACTGTTCTTAGAAAGAAAAATTCCTATTCTAAACAAAAACTTTGCTTAAGTTGGCTTTTAACATAGCGTTTATCTCATCTAAATTAAACGATCAAACTTCAACTTTCGTCTTACAAAAAATTGGCTAATGAATCAGCAAGGTTCTAAAAAAAACTCTAAGTTCAATATTGGTTAGCTTTCGCGTTGAACTTAGTCAATTGTTGGGTTACACAGCCAACTGACGAGTCTCATCAGTAATTGCAAGTTCATACAGAAACAGCCTTTGTGAATTCACAAAACTTTTATTACAAGAAAGATTTCTGGACAGATGCAAAAGATTTTTTCAAGTACAAAACAAAACTCTTTCTGCTAACGAGCAGATAAAAATTTCTTCGTTAGCAGAGTGGGAGAAAAAACATTTGACTACCTGGTTGCCTTGTTTCCAAGATAAGTATCTGAAAATGACCAAAAATGTTTGTCGAGCAACTAAAAGAATGCCCGAGTTGGGAACATTTTGAAACCGGAATCTCGTTTCTATTCTTTTAGTCTATCGATTAGACAAAAAACAGCCAACATAGCTCTTTGATAGTTAATTTCTCAAAAATTGAAAACCTTTAATTAAGCTTCGTAGACGAAAACAGTGACCGCATAAATTTGTGAATTCCGTTTTTTAATATTTTTGAATGAAAAAATTGAAAATTGCTGCCTTTAATAAATAAGGAGAAACAAATACAATCAAAAAAGATTTGTAAAAAATAGCTGACAGAAGACCTGTGAGTTGTTTTGAGGAAATTTCACAAATTTGGGGTTTGAATGAACCTAGCATCTATTATTTTGTTTCGCGTCCAATACTACTCTTCGACTTATCATCAAAAATGTCCTCATAGCTCTATAATTGAGCATGAATACTTTTAATTTTGATACCGAAAAAAATTTGATGACAAAAACTCATTAATTAAAGTTTATTGCTCTGTCTGCCTCAGAAGCTGGTTCTCTTAGCAAAACTTTGTCTGTTTTTAAGAAGCTAGTTTGCAAAAAAGACCGTAACACTTCTTCAATATCAAGAAACATTGTGTTGGATACTAAGTCGTTCTTCTTTACTTTCCATTCGATTATCTAAAAGTGTGAGATTACAAAAAAAACACGGATACTGAAAAAAATCATTAAAAAAATTAGATTTCGTTTTCTTCTCCGATCTATTTTGTTCTGCCCCAAGTTTAGCTGGCATATACTATTAACGCCCCGAAGAGCTTGAGCTAATTTTTACAGGGTATCTTGCAATAAAACAAATTGAAGTTTGTAAGTGGGGTCACAGAAATATATGGGGACAGAAGAGATGCAAAAAAAAATATTTTTCTAAATTTTTACTTACTCGACCTTTTCAGTTACCTGCACTTTTATGTTGGTCAATCGTAAGGAATCAATACTCACTTAATAAGTTAATATGCAAAAATTGTTGTGAAAACTGATCGTTTTCGGAAAGATAATTATAAGAAAGATGATATACTTGTGCATGCATAAACTGAGTGAACTTTAACAAATTACATAAATTGTCACACTTCGTTTTTTCACAAAAACCCTGTGTATTATTGTAGTGACATTAGAGCGAGGCGGGAAAAAAAGCATCATTCAGGGGTAATTAAAACCCTAGTTTTTGAAGTAAAGTTCAAGACATTTAAATGTGCCAATTTGGGGAAAATTCTGATAGTGTCAATGAAGTTCTAGGGACCCCACCAAACAACAATTGAAGAAATGCTGAAATGCAATTACTTTTCCGTAAGATCTTCTTTTGAAACAGGGCGGCTCGGTAATGTGCGATTGCACATAAGGTTTCGACCCCGCTCGTCCACATTTTTGGCATAGTTGTCAACCAAATGAGGAACAGATGGAAAAACACAAAAAATTCAAGTATTTTTTAAAAAAAAAACTGGTGTATGAACGAAAAGATAGCCTCCAAAGCATATAACTCAGTGGAGTAAAAAAATGATGCATTAGATTGATGAGATATGCCGATATTAAGAAAGCGAGCGAAGACGAACGGCAAAATCAAACAAAAACAACAAACATTATTTGCATCAAAAAATTTATGTACGTTTTGAAAAGCAAAACTTAATATCAAAGTCAAAATAGCGTCAGATAAAACTGAAAATAAACAAAATAACTTGTAATTCACAAGAAAAAAATGGTTATTCACCAGTTCATAATAAAGCTTGGTATCAATTAAACAAAAAAGAACAGAAACTTTAAAGCTAGAAAATTCGCTGAATTTTTTTTAAAAAAAACAATTAATTTCAAAGTATTGAAAACCATTAGGAAACAACTAAAATATCCCATAGGTTTACAATTACCTATGCTTCTTTAGAAGGGAATTAAGAACTCAAACTCTAGTTATTTATTTTTTTATGCAGTTACAAAAAGAACAACAAATAGACGACAAAATAAAAATCAATTAAAATTTGCCAGAAAATGCTTTTGAAGCAGTAAAGCCATACTTTGGCCGCCAAAATATGTTCAATTGCACCTTCGTCGAACAACGATAATGTATTATGTGGCCGCTTATTAATGAAAATAAGCAACAAGTAGACAAAAAAGAAAAAAATGCAAAATTATGTAAAACTTGTCTTTTTTTTTCGAAAAAAATTTATTTCCAAAGACATAAAAGCCATTAATTTTAAAATGAAAAAATTGAATAGGTTCGTTTATTCTTCCAAATGAAGCCCTTGAGACCTGCAAAAAAGCCCTATCCAGAAGAAGTCTTACGACAGAAAAAGGACATCAATTATGACAAAAATCAAAAATTAATTTACTTTTTTTTTTGTGAAAAACCCGTGTGGAAGCCAGTAAAGTCATAAGGAAATCTTAAAAACAATAGATTTTGTGACACCAATGCTTTTTGGCAGCTTCTTTTGACAAAAAAACGTCATCTTTTACCTTAACGAGACCAGGTAACAAACAGAAAAAACGGAACAAAATTGCGAATTTGAAACGTTTTTTTTTTTCATTTTAAAAAAAAATTGTTTTTGAAGTAATGAAAGTCATTATCTATCTTCTAATATCACAACATCGGCTCTACTCTTGCAGGAAGAGCCAATAAAACCGATTCATTAAACAGGAAATTAAATACGACTAAAAAGACAAAGTAAAAACGACAGTTAAACACAAAATTAAAAAATTCTATTAAATCCTTCGAGAAAGTGCTGTCGAAGCGGTAAAGAACCACAATCTATACCTTTAAAGATTTAAATATCATCAATATTGCGTTGTTTTGTAAGCAAAAATTATGATGTATGAACTGACAATAGCGTGATGACTTGACAAAAACAGAAAACATTAAAAATTGACAAATACCTAAAAATTAAAAAATATATATATGAAATCTAGTAGTATCAAAGCCATAACACCATAACTTAAGGCGTAAAACCGCAATCAAGACTAAATTTGAATTCAGCAGAAAGAAGGAACACTCTTTGGTTGCTGACACTAAGCTACAAGTTGACCAAATTAAGAGAAAATTGGAGGCAAAGTTCAATAAACCAATTTTTATTTAAAAATCAAATATTTTAAAAGTCAAAACGACCATAAGCTCTCAGGCAATCAACTAGATAAATTATTTTTGAGCGAATTAGGAAGCCAATAGGACCTATCATTAGTGAGCTTTGATTTGAAATGTTCTGTTATTTAATTAATATAAAAAAGATCGAATTTTTTTTTTATAAAAAACCGACTGACGACAATCCGAATTACTTTTGGATTGTAACGGTCCAAGATTGGTACACAACGAGTCCTGCTAATGCTGATTATCCATTAGGACTATTTAATTTTTGGAGTGTCATTGATATAGATATTTTGTTAGTTAAAAAATCAAAAAAAAATGCTGCGTATTTGATAATCAACGAATAAAGTTAGCAAAAAACGGCAAAGTATTATTTACAGAGCACTCTCAACAGAAGTTGAAGTGAAATTAGCCCCCTTTTCAGTCTTCAAAAATTATGTTTGTGGTGTTTGGGTGTGCACTTCCTGCAAATTTAATCAGAGTGCACTAAAGAAACTTATTTCGTGCTGTTTTTGTTGAAAAAGTCTGAATTTTGTGAAATATTTAGCCGAGTCTCAACTAATCTACGCCAGTCTCAACTCTCTACGATGAATATATCGATCTGCCAAAATTGACTGAACAAAAAACCCATTTGACTGAACAAACCCCCCCCCCCCCCCCCCCCCCCCCCTCAAGAGGGGTCGGAACAATTAGGGCAAGTTTTCTAAATATGTATGTGCGTCTTCAACCCAGTTTGAGGTCCCACCTGGAATTAGCTATGTCTAGACAAAAAATGAACGAACGAGTGAAAATTATACTGTCTGAAACCATCGAATACCGCATGGAAGCATGAACGTGAATGCATGCAACTCTGTTGAACGCACGAAATTCTGGTGAACGCATGATGGTCTCAGCAAGAAGGCACGAAATTCTGAACGTGAACCGACGAAAGTTTGATTGGCCCTATGAAAATCTGGACGTTAATGCACAAAAGTCTTTGCGCAAGAGTCTCTCCGTTTTGGACGTTTTGGAAATATTGGTTTCTGTCTGGCACCTCAAACTGGGAACGGTTTGAAAACAGACATCTGACGCGTGCCGGTACTCCGTGTAATTTGTTGTGTTGCCGTCGAGCTAATAAAGTAACATGTGGTTTCATTCACAAATTTTACATTTTACGAGTCAAATTTTGAAACAAATTTGAAAGCTACATTGAGTTAACTCAATGTAGCTTTAAAATTGGTTTCAGAATTCGACTCGTAAATTTTAAAATTTGTAAATGAAATCACATGTTATTAAGTAATAACCAAAAAAATTCAATATCAATAACACAAATATATGACCGTTGAAGTAATTATAATCTCATACAGTTAATTTAATCGTTCTTCAGCTCAATTAAATATACCATAAGCGTCTGAAAAGGCACGTTAAATATAAATTCTCGAAAACGAATTTCTGTAATCGAAGGTACTATCATTAATTAACGTCCTCAAAATCCTTCTGGACGGCCTACTATACGCAGAGAAAGTTAACGAGCCCTCTTGTTGATTTGGAAAAAAATGGCGACGTCTGGTTTGTATCCAGCTTTATCAATTGAAACAGATGGAAGGGTAATATCAGGTGACAGTAATGAAAACGACGACGAAGGGAAACAAGATTGTTCATGTGAAATTTGTGAAACAGAAAAACTTCGGCTAATTGCACCTTAGACCAAATATCGGGGTTCAGATTTTGAAATAGAATATTTGAAGGCAATGAAGGCATTAATACAACATCCGCCTTCGAAGGAGGAAGAGAAAGTTCACCAGGAAATTGTGACACAAATGAGTGATAAACAGAAAACTGCGATCACAGCTCTAGAGACACATGCTCAGGAGAAAGGTAAATACAAAAAGAAGGAATTGTACTTTCTTGAAAGTTTTAACAAAATTACAGAAACTAAGCAGAAAATATACGGGATCAAAAAAGGATATAAATGTTTTTTTTTGCTCTACAAAAATTATATTCTCTTGTAGTTCAATCAGCTCACACATATACATACATAATCAAACATGCATACATACATACACACATTCGAACAACACACATACATACACAAACACACACGCAGTCACACGCACGCAATAACACACACATGCACATACACGCACAGTTACACGATAGAGCTCTTATATTTTTTTAAGATTGAGCTGAAGATGTGTCTGTGGGGTGTGAGCTTTTAAATTTTATAAAGGCCTTTTGTTCATCAAATGTCCTAACCACACCTACTTAGACCAAAAGTTACTGGAAATTACTCCAACTGAAACAACTTTTTCGTACAAATTGAATCAACTGCTTGTTTGAGCAATCGTTCCAGTTTTCACGGCATACACTTGCTATAAAAAATTTGGTCAAAGCTGGTAGTTTTTTGTCTATTTTAAATAGTGTGCTGAAAATTTTTTCAATTAAATAAGCGAAGAAAATAAATATTTCATCACAATTCACCTCATTTCGAACTATATTGCAAAATGACCGCTAACTTGCCCAACAAATCCAACAAAAATTAAAACTAGTTGTTTTGAACTCCTTTTTCAAGCATTTCAACTGATATGTGTTTGGGGCGTAAGAGTTTCGCTAAAACCAAGTGTTTCGATTCAATTTACCTTATGTGATGAAAATATGTTGTCGAAAAATTATATCCCGGCGAAACCAGACTGTTTTATTCGCTTG
Organism: Convolutriloba macropyga; assembly: GCF_964194025.1. NCBI lineage: Eukaryota > Metazoa > Xenacoelomorpha > Acoela > Convolutidae > Convolutriloba > Convolutriloba macropyga. The sequence goes on along the minus strand of NC_134481.1, from coordinate 6,492,187 downwards.
CAACTTTTCAAAAGATTTGATACAAGAGTTCTGTTACAGGTCTTACCACCACAACTGCTTTTTAAGGTGATACATTATTAAAACATTGCTTACAGATCAACGCTAGAAAAAACCAAGTCTTAAATGCGAACTGTAATCTGGAAAACAATTAAATATTTAACAAAAAATTTTGTCCAACAGTGGGGAGTATGCGACTAATCCAAAAATGTAGTTTAAAATATATATTTTTCAACTTAGCTGAAATAGTTTGGCACTTTCTATAATGACACAACTTTTCAAAACAATTTCATAAAAAGTTTCAATTGATTGTCTTGAGAAAAGTTAAGACAGTGATGAGCTGCAGCTGGATTATCAATCAAACAAAAGAGAAAATCTGTAAGGTCTCGAGTTTTAGTTGTAGAAAAGAGGATAAAGTGAAGGGAAAAGTTTTTAACGGAAAAAATAAACCATTATATCAAGACTTCGGTCACAATTTGCAACACGGCTGAAACAAGTGCAGTGAAGGAGAGATTGTGGCCAACTGATTCTTTTGCCTTTTGCCTTTCTCCCAAATTTTCACCGTTTCTTTAATGAGTTTTTTTTCGAGAAAATTATTCGAAGCTAACTTTTCCTCTTTAAAAAAGAAAATTAGCAATTGTAGGAAACCCTGTTAGCTGCTATGATTGACTTTTGTTTTTTGGAATAAAAAATTATATCTCTGACATGCTTTTTGTTTTTCTTTTAAGTTTTCTTTGTTGTGATTTTAAAATTCCGAACTATTATTTTTTTTAATCTCTTGTGCTCCCGCTGATTCAGTTGTGAATTAGTTTTATTGCCCAAAAAAAATTCCGCGGAAAAATTTAAACGCTTTTGTCACTGTTACCTTCAATACAGCATAGCAACAAATCTAATTTAAAAATAATGTAGATAAAAAAATATCACTGTTGAATTCACTGTAGACCTTAGAAAAACGCAAAATGAAGTAAAAATTTTTTCCAAACATTCCTAATTGAACGGATATTTTTTATTAAAATCTCATCATTTTCACCTCAATTCAATCCCGTTTTGCATTGTGTTGCCTCAAAATTTTGCTCCATTTTTTGCTACAGATGAATTGAAAGGCAATCTTTTTTGAAAGGCAACCATTTTTTGAAAGGCAATCTTCAGTCTGAAATGAATGCTGCAAGATAACCATGTGTCTTGCAAATATGCAATTAGTTGACACATGCATCCATTAAAGGACAAGAAAATAATTTTTGCTCAACTTTTTTGTATTTACCAACTACCAAAAAAATAAAGTTTTACGTTCTGCACACAATGAAAGTCGATAAAATTTGCAGCTTTTTTGCAGTTAGAATTGCTGATTTAAAAGAAACAAAATAAGAGTGAGAAATATTTGAAAAGAAAAAAATTCTCGGAGACTTAATAGTGAAATCTAACTGAGGAGATCCGAGAAAATTAAAGAAAATGAGCAGTTAAAAAATTTTAAGAATTATCGCTTTGTGTTAATTTATTTTTTTTGCTCAGCAGTACAGTAAAATTTTATGGTCAGTTGACAATACTTATATTTTTTGTAAAAAATTAAACAACTAAAACACTATAAATTATGTCTCGGAACCTTAGTGCACAAAATAGAAGACAATGTGTCAATGACAACAAATGAGAGCTGGGGTCGAACAAAGCGAATTTCAATTGACTATGGTAATAACTAATTATAAATCTAAACATGCCGATTTGTTGAGAGTATAATCCAATCTAATCGGCGCAATATAAATGTGAAAAATTCCTTGTCTCGTAATATTTCATGCGGAATTTCAACAAATTTTTTTCATCAAGCTAATGTGTCGTAACAAGATGTTTTAAAGTCAATTAGTTAACAGCTAGAAGATCTTGGCTGCATGCGCGTCTGCTGCATAGCGGCCGAAAGGCATATAATTTTTTTTTCTATTTTTTGTTATAATTTTTTTGAATATACCTGCATAACATTTTCAGGCGGGAGGCTGTTGCTTTCCCCGATGACGATGATTGCAGACTCAGCATGTTGGACAAACTGCCTCTTACTCTCATGGAAGAATGGCCAGGTTGGTGACTATCAATCTTTTTTAACTATAGAAGGTGAAGTTTAGCCGATAATTATAAGTAGGGATAAATATTTCCATTTTTAAAATTTTTTTTCTCTGTTTTCTCAAAAAGTTTTAAGAGTAAACAATTTTCCAAATTAATTCATTAGTGTATGAATTGCATTATTGTATTAGTTGAGGGCTGCATTGCAATCTCAGCGATATCTAAGCAAAAAATGGTCAGCATTGTTTAATGGATTGTCAGCATTGTACTGTACATTCCACTTTTAAGAATGTTAGTATTGTGATGGGGGATTCACCAATCCCCAGGGAATACTACTATAACACACATTAAAAATCAATAAACTTTCATTTATCTTATTTCGTTGTTCTCAATTGTCTTTTGTTATTGAACTCATTTCTGTACTGCAAAACTATGATCTAACTTAACAGGTACCTACTGGTACTGTCTGCATTCACTTCACTGTAAAACTGTTAACTAACTTTCATACTGAACTTAATCTGATTGTGAACTAGTTTGTGACATTCAACTTTATATTCATTTAACATAGAAAATCGCTAACCGATTCCCTCGGTGAAAGGAAATTGAACTTCCAAACGAATACTTTTTGATCAAGCCTTAACATGGCGCAGTCAATGAAGTCACCTATCGGTGTACCCCTCTTCTGGGAGAACGGAGCAAACCCAGCAACCGAATGGACAACGTGGTTCTCCACGTTCAAAATGGCCGTAATGGCAAAAGAAAACATGCACGTAGATCTTTTATTGCCCATAAAACCCACAGCAAACGACCTCTTCTACCCGAGTATGCCTACCTTTGAAGAACGAGTAGACAACGCAAACGAAGAAGAGGAAAGAAAAAGAGAAATAAGGAATGAACGCAGAAAGGTTGACTGGGAGAATGAATGCAAACAAATAAGAAACAGAGGCCCTATGATCGACCGCTTCACCTGGGACCAAGCTGACCTAAAAGTAAAGAGCTTAACATACTTGTCCCTAGGGACCGAAGCAACACGGATTTTTCACCAACGAAATCCACACACCAGAATAGACTTAAGCTCTACAAACGAACTGGTGTACGAACTGGGCCTCACATTCACTCGCCCACGCAACCTAACCTTTGACAGATTTCAACTAATAACTGTCCACCAACTACCAAACGAAAACCTGGAGACCCTCTTTAGCAGACTTCGGGAACTGGGCTCAAAAGATGCCCTGGGGAATGTAGAAGAAGACTTAATCAAAGACTTCTTCATTGCCAAAATGAATAACTCGGCAATCCAAATGGAACTTCTCTCAGAGGTACGCACCCCAGCCCAAGTCCTCAACTACGCACTTTCTAGAGAAAGAGGCCAGGAGAACCAGAGAGAAATCCTCCGTTCCTCAGCACCCAACTGGAACAATCAAATCAACGCAGTAAACAATACAAGACCAGCAACCCGTCCAGAACAGCAAGCTACACAACAAAGCAAAACAAACGAACAATGCTGGAGATGTGGCGGAACATTTACAGCGGGACATATGAACCAATGCCCCGCAAAACGAGCAACTTGCAATATATGCAAGAAAACCGGCCATTTTGCAGAAATGTGCCGATCAAAGATTCCCCCATTGCCAAATCGCAAACCAACACAAAGAAGTCCGTACCAACGTCCCCAGGGACAGTCCAGCCAATTAAAAGTTCGCCAAATTCAAGAGCAACTGATAGCGGAGGAGGACGATCAAGAGGAAGAGGACATGGAATCAATAGATCCCGAGGCAGCACTGTACGTGAAGGAAATGACAGAAGATTGGGCAGACGTAAACCACATTGCCCCAGAAAAATTTTCAGAAGTAAAAAACACGAAAGTCAATAATTCCACAACAAAAGAAATCTGGGTTGAAACAAAAACGACTAACAACCTAAAAATACAATGGCTAGCGGACACAGGATCCCCACGAACTTTCGTATCCAGGGATCAGGCAAATATAATAACGAAACACAACCCAAGAGTCCAAAATACACCCGTATAAAAGCCAAACAACATACAGATGTTTCAATAACAACAACATCAAAATAGGGGGAGAATTAGTACTAACATTACGTTCAGGGTCATGGACAGCCAAGGAATGCAAAATTCTAGTGGTAGGCCACAACACCAACAACCTGATGGGTCGAGATGTCCTCAAACAACTAGGAATCACCCTCAAACAACAACAACAACGTAAATCCCCAGGTAACAAAATTCAATCTATTCACTCCATCGAAACAGAGAAAAATATAATAAAATGGATATACAACAAATATCCACATTTGTGCACAAGACTCGGAAAATCAAAAAACCATGTGGCAAAGTCAATATTTAAAAGAAACCATCACCCAATACAACAAAAAGGACGCCGAGTCCCACTTCACTTACTAGAAAAAGTAGAAATGGAACTCGATAAACTAATTCAGGACAATCAAATAACAAAACTTGAAAAATGCCCTGACGACTTATTTGTCAGCACCGTGGTCATCACAGTGAAAAAGGACAAATCAGTGAAAATTGCGCTTGACTCAAAAAAGCTAAACAAAGCAATACACAAAAACAAATACCAAATGCAAAGCATTGACCACCTAGTGGATGCGGTAGCACTGTACATAACCCAAAGAGAAAAATCCCCAGGGACATTTTGGTTTTCAAAAATCGACCTTAAGTACGCATACAGCCAAATTCCCTTAGACACAACAATATCAAAACATTGTAACTTCAGCATACTCGGAGGCAGGGCAACAGGAACATATAGATTCCTAAACGGTTTCTATGGTTTAACCGACATGCCCGCAACATTTCAAAAAACAATCGACAAAACATTAGAAGGTATCGATTCAAAATTTGCCTTCCTAGATGACATTCTTGTAATCACAAAAGGTTCCATTACGGAACATGAAAAGGAATTAAACAAAATCCTCAAGAAACTTGACAACGAAGGTCTAGCTATAAACCTCCAAAAATGCGAGTTCGCAAAACCAAAAATAGAATGGCTAGGTTTCAACATAACACCAAGCGGAATAACACCGCTTATTACAAAAACGGAAGCCATAACAAAACTAGACAACCCAAAAACACTAAAACAACTTCGATCCTTCCTAGGGAGCGTACACCATCTGACCAAATTCATACCGAACCTCGCCGAACTTTCAGAACCACTCCGGCCACTACTTAAGAAAAATCCCGAGGGAAAAAACAACAAATTAGACTGGAAAGATCAACATAGTACAGCATTTGATAATATCAAAGAAAAAATACACCAAATAGTCGAAAACAAACACTTCGATACCACAAAACAAACACGCGTAAAATGCGATGCAAGTGCAAAAGGACTGGGAGCAAGTATCGAACAAAAACATAACAACGAATGGCACACAATCGCATTTGCGAGCAGATTCCTTAACAACCATGAATCTAGATATAGCACTAATGAACTCGAATTACTCGCGGTTGTGTGGTCACTAGAACACTTCAAGCACTATTTATACGGGACCGAATTCACACTACAATTGGACCACAGGGCATTACTAACAGCCCTCAATGAAAATCGTGGTAATAGAACATATCAGAGTAGATTAACTAGATGGGTGGATAGATTACTCCCCTTTAACTTCAATCTCGAACATATCCCGGGGAAGAACATGGGATTTGCGGACTACCTTAGTCGACACCCCAAACAAAAACCACCCCCCCCCCCCAACATCAGACGACACACAATACATTATAAACTTAATAAATGACTTCAAGTTCATGCTAACACAAAATTCGATTAAGCACTATTCGGCTAAGCGAACAGACAAGTACCAGACAATTAATCCAATAACTAATACTAAGCATGCGTATAAGAACGACAACGCTTTTTGCCTTAATCATTCCGATTTACAGTTGCCTTTTCTTTATCCTTTACTCCAATCGAATTCTCATAAAAATTATACATATCAAATTCACAAAAACAACCGAAATAAAACATTGTCATTATTATATCCCCAGGGAAAATTATCATCAAGTAAAAATACAATTAATTCCATTAAACAATTCAAATCTACATCCCCCTATCATAACAACAAAATTTCATATATTCCCCAGGGATTACAGTCAGTTTATGTAACGACAAGAAACAGACCAAAATACAATACTTACGAACAAAAAATTATCAAACGAAAACGTTCCGACAACAAACAAAACACCAAAATGAACCCCACTCAAAATACTATCGCCACCCAAACAGAGGAGTCACCCAACAAAGGCCTAGGACGAGCCGCCCTACGACCAAACCCCAACGAAAAAATATTTCCCCTAAGTAACACCCGGGACATGCCGCAATACAGGAAAAACCTGTGCCAAGTATTCGGCGAAGAATTTCTCGCTGAGGCAACACAGAAAGATAAAAACATGGCTCCAATCATAAAAATCATTAAGGAGAGAGACTGGGAAACCCTGAAACGAGTTAGCCCATACTTTTACTCGTTAAAAAGAGACTTATCAGTTACACCATCAGGGTGCATTTTGTACGACAACCGCCTCATGGTCCCGGCTTCGCTAAAACAATTGGTTATTAATGCGCTCCACCAGACGCACCCGGGACAAACGGGAATGCTACGCCTGGCGGACCTCGTCTGGTTTCCGCGCATACACAGAGATGTTACCACCAAAGCGCAATCATGCACAGACTGCATTAAGAAAGGTAAAAACCTAAAACCACTAATTACAAAACAATCCCTAGGGATGTTACCTAAGTTATCCGAACCAAACGATGAGGTACAACTAGACTTTGCGGGACCAATCCCATTTAGGGAACACAAACAAAATTATTATATACTAGTGTCAGTCGACAGGTTAACTAGATACCCCCACGCCCAGGTATTTAAAGATTGTGACACACAAACAGCGTTAAATTACTTAGAAGAATATTGTAGATTTCATGGAATCCCCAGGTCAATCCGGTGCGACCAAGCACAAGCATTTAAAGCCAGGGAATTCGAAATATTTTGCAAGAACAAAAACATAAAACTCATCCTAGCTCCCGCGGGAGATCATAGAGCCACTGGCATGGTAGAAAGATTAATACAAACCATTAAACGACGAATAGCAGTCATGGAACATGACCCATTATGTCCACATCCGACCTGGCCACAATAGTAGCCAAAATAATAGAATCCATAAGGCTTATTCCAAACGCTACAACAAAAATAAAACCATTCGAAGCACATTTCGGTAGACCTCCAAATACGGAACTGTCAAACATAATAACTAAACCATCAAACAAACGGCTCTCGTACAAACAAATAAATAAATTTGCTTCAGATCAAGAAACTCTACGACACCCAGCACTCCCCAGGGAAATTATGTGGGACTGGGATCAGGATAGCGAACCCGAGCTTAACATTCAGTACAAGGCTCAATCCCAACCACTCCCGGCAAACAGCGACACAGATGACTCAGAGAACGCGCCGCCGCTTAGCCACACGCGCGTTCCTGGTACGATTATACCTGACAGATTAGAAATTACATTTGGCGATAAGACCTCCACCGTAATATACAATAGAAAGAACGTAGCAAGAAAAACTTTAGCAAGAAAAGTACCGGAACCCCGGGGAACATTAAAATCCCAATGGAACATTATCCCTGATGGTACCATAACTAATTACTCTCCCCACACAATAACGCTAGACACCGATAAACGAAAAAACACTGTAATAAGAAGAAACGATTTAGCCATAGTAACCGAAACAAAACCCCGCGAAAGCGAACCTGAACCTAAACCTAGACTAATACATATGGTAGCATGTAAAACGGTCGGCGAATACAAACGAAATCAAGGAAAAATAAGAAAATTTTGTTTAGAAGAAAAAGCAGAAAAAGCCAAACAGCTCCAGGCCAAAGCAGTGCAGTCAAGGTCCGATCCCCTTCAACAATCAGGTCCCCCGCAACCATCTAACATCATCAATACCCAAACCATGGGACATGATGAAGTGGTAGCGATGCCGCGAAAAAACCAAAGGGCACATAAGCGACCCCGCACTACGACTTCGCAACAAGCTAAACAAGGACCAAAACCAAAAAAACGACAAGCAACGAAAAAATCCCCAGGGAGCCAACAAAGACCACAATGGCTAAAAAATGCCAAAGCGAGACTCACAAAACCGTCAGAATTCGAAACGAAATCGAAGGCAGCTGCACTGCAAGCAACCAAAGAAAGAAACACGGGACATAAACAGCTGTATTCCAGCTCATCCGACAACGCGAGCTTCACCCAAATCAACAAACAAACACTAAAATAACAAACACACACAAACATTGAGTCAGATTCCCCGGGGACACCATCGATTGAAATCATCACGTCATCCAACCCCAATGACTTTATGATGGATATTAACAACCCAACCCAACCATCAAACAGCACAACACATCTACAGCACTCCTCAGGACAACCATCGTGCTCATACACACCCCCAAAAGGGATAATGAAGTCATCTCCCAAGATAGAAGACGTAGTCCAAAAAATTTGGAACAGCCCGCGTAAGGAAGAGACGATAATCCTCGGGGATAGTTCCACAGAAGACTACCCAGTTCAACCACCAATAAAAAATATTGAAGTGGTATTCCTGGATTCGTCTGAAAGCGTGCAGCCCTCGCAACCAAGCTTGCCGGACGAACCCTCGCATTCAAACTTGCCTGACGTACAGCCCTCGCAACCAAACTCGCCAAACGAACCCAATGACCAAGCCGACACGCCTATTATCCCAGAAACAAATGCACCCGACATCAACAACGCGATGACTGATGAGGAACACGTACCCACATCAGCCTCACCGGCTAAAAGCTCGATATCCAGTATCCACGCTCAGGACTTCTACAACCCTGACGAATTTTAGCTGCGCAAAAATTCTCAGTCGACGGGGGTGTGTGATGGGGGATTCACCAATCCCTAGGGAATACTACTATAGCACACATTAAAAATCACTAAACTTTCATTTATCTTATTTCGTTGTTCTCAATTGTCTTTTGTTATTGAACTCATTTCTGTACTGCAAAACTATGATCTAACTTAACAGGTACCTACTGGTACTGTCTGCATTCACTTCACTGTAAAACTGTTAACTAACTTTCATACTGAACTTAATCTGATTGTGAACTAGTTTGTGACATTCAACTTTATATTCATTTAACATAGAAAATCGCTAACCGAATCCCTCGGTGAAAGGAAATTGAACTTCCAAACGAATACTTTTTGATCAAGCCTTAACAAGTATATAAGAAGCGAGTTGAACAAATGTCCATATAATTGAACAAGGAGACTCATCTTTGTGCGCTCGCTCATTATGCTTCAACCCTGCTCATCCGCATTTTTTTGCATAAATTTCTACCAAATGAGGAACAGATAGAGAACCCCCAAAAAATTTTCAGTATTCTTCAAAAATAAATGTGTATGAACGAAAAGATCGCCTCAGTGGAGTACAAAATGCCTCATTAGATTGATGAGGTCAGCCATTATTAATAAAGCAAGCCAAGACGAAAAACAATATCAAACATCATTAACAACAAACATTAATTACATCCAAAAATATGTCCATTTTGAAAAAAAACTTCAGTTCAAAATAGCGTCAGATAAATTTGAAACTAAACAAATCAACTTGTACTTAACTAGAAAAGATGTGGAACCACTCCAAAATAAAGCTCGTTAACAATTAGACAAAGAAGAACAAAGAAACAGCAAAGTTAAAAATTGTCTCAAATTTTTAAAAACAACTAGTTTCAAAGTAATGAAAACCATTAGATAGCAATTGAAATAATCCAAGGTTTTTATGATCATAAGCGCCTCTATTTTAGGACATTAAGACCTGTCGTCATTCAATTTTTCATTTGGTTACAAAAAGAACAACAAATAGATACAACAAAAATCAATGAAAACTTGCGAGAAAACGCTGCCAAATCCGTAAAGGCATATTTTGGCCCGCAAAATATGTGCAATTGAGAATTCCACAAAACGCCGAAAAGGTGGTATGACAGCTCTATTTATTGAGAATAAGTAATAAATAGACGAAAAAGAGAAAAATCGGCAAAATTAGGTAAGACTTCTGAATTTTTCGAAAAGAACTATTTTCAAAAAAAGCCATTATCTACAAACTTTAATAATTAAAAAGGTTCGTTTATTCGTCCAAAGGAACAGCTTAAGACCTTTAGTTATTCATAATATGTCTGACGTCTACAAAAGAGCGTAAAATTTAGAAAAAAATTAAAAAATAGCTTCCTTTTTTTTGCGAAAAACCGGTGTCGAAGCCAGTAAATTCACAACAACATCTTCATAAACATAAGATTTTGTACTCCTGCACAGTCCTTTGACAAAAAACTGTTGTATGTGACCTGTAATAAACTAGACAAGGTAAGATAGACAAACAAGAACAAATATTGAATGTTCATTTTTTTTGAAAACAATTGTTTTTAAAGTCATGAAAACCATCAGCTATATTTTCGAATCAGAATATAGGCTCATTTCTTCCTCGAAAAAAGGCCTAAAAAACTGCTCAAAATCCAGGAAGTTTTTTATAGAACTAAAAGACAAAAGCGATAGGTAGGGACAAATGAGAAAAAATCAATTAAATTCTTCGAGAAGAAAAACGTGAAAAATGGGCCAATGCCTAAAAATAAAAAAAATTAGAATATAGTGGTTTCAAAACCAGAAAACCATAAGTTAACGCGCAAAAAAGATTAAATTTTAAATCAGTAGGAAAAAAAGAGGAAGAAGAAGCATTCCGTCTTCGCTGACGCTAAGCTGCAAGTTGCCAAAACGAAGAGAAAAATGGTGGCAAAATTAATTAAGACATCGTTTATTTAAAACCCAAACATTTTTAAAAACCGAACAAACGAATAAAAACTTTCAAGTAAAAAACCCAGATACATTAATTTGGAACTATCCAATGAAACCTATAAACACTGCGCTATAATTTGAATTGTTCTTTCTTTAATTAAAATAAAAAAGATCAATTTTTTTTTCTAAAAATGACCGACTGATAACAATCTGAATTATTTTTGGATTTTTAACAGTTCAGGATTGGTCCAAAACGAGCCTTTCTATTGCTCTTTGTCCATTAAGAACGCTCAATTGTTTCGAATGTTTCAAAAATTCAATTCCAGAATACTCGCAATGGAAATAGATGTAGGTGTAGCTCTCTTTTTAGTTTACAAAGTTTGTGTTAGTTGTCTTTGGTTGTGCACTTCCGGCAAGTTAAAGCAAAGTGGACAAAAGAAGCCTATTTCGGACAATTTTTGATGAAAAATGCTGATATTTGAGATATTTAAAAATTTGAGCCAAAAATTAAATCAAAATTTTTAACTTTACTCTTTCGTCTTTCAAAAAAATCAAGAGTACTATTGTTTACAATTTTTACAAATTTTAGTGACTATATTTTGGTCAAAAATTCCAGAAAATGTGAATAAAAGTAACGCAAATTGGTCTAATATGCAAAAAAATTTGAACCACGACACTTCATTCTAGAAAACGAAATTCAAAAAAAAAAATCTTTTCAATTCCATATTCTACGCTGGACGGGCTTTTTAAAGAAACCACTCAAGACTCTCTACGATGAATATATCTATCGGTCAAAATTGTCTGAACAAAAAAAACTCAGTTGAGTTTATGGATCCTCCGCCCTCAAGAGGGGTCCGAACATTAAAAATTGTTTCGAATACTATTGAATTCTACGAGTGCTTTTCATCACGCCTATCAATCAATAAAACTCGTTAAAACTCAATAAAAACTCAATAAAAGTATAACAAATTATAAAACTCAAACCAATAAAAACAAACAAGCTGCAAACCAATAAGACATCAAAAAAGGATGCGTTTCAAAGCCTTAATTGAGAATCCTTTTAGGATCAAACTCCAAGCTGGTTTGTGGGGAAAAATTAGAAATGATGCGAATTCAAAAGTTGTATCTTTTCCTAATAATGAGCGTACATGTATTAGAGCGTATTCTTGAAGTGAAACCAGAGATATGACCACACTGGGTTCATTAAATTGAAAGAATCTCAGCTAAGAACAAAATCGGGCCTTCTTTTTATGTGAATTTCATTACAGTACCTACAAGAACCGCAGTAACTCGAAGTTATGCTTAACTCTTTTGTTATTTTAGATCCCAAAACTCAAAAAGCAAAAAACCTAATGACAATTCTTTCCTTGAAGAAGGAAGACTTCGATTCTCGAGGCGACATTGATTTCCCAAATTCCCAGGGTGACAAACAGTTACGAGGAAAATTGGATTATTTCCAGCCAGATTCGGACTGGATCAGAGTTGGTCTTCGATGCTGGGATAGGTAAAGCTGTGTTTAGTTCACTATATTTCTCCCATTTGTGGAATGATGTTAAAATGAGGGCACTTTATTTTCGGGGAACATTCGTTGTCGACACCTGTGAGCTACTTTTTAAAAAAATTCTGAACAGAAGAATCATTATATCAACATCACAAAATTACTACAAAAATGCGTCAATTTGAAATTTCATTAAAGAAACACAAAGTAAGCAATCAAACCGAAAGATGCCCACATTTTCCCGTTTTTCCTGCTTTCGGCCATTTTTGTTCCATTTGTTACAAATACCTATTTCAGTCTAGAGCTTCGACATAACATTTTTTGAGGTAACAAAAAGTTAAAAAAAATCGAGACGTTTTTCAAAATATCCGCAGTTTTATAATCATAAACTTTTTCTGAGTTGCAGCAAAAAATATGATATTTTAAAATGTCTTTCAGTCAACACTGATTTTATATATAGATACGATAACGGTAATAACGACTGGGTTCTTATGAATGACAACGACAATGAGTGGGCTGTTGGGTTTCATGGAAGTACCCAGGAGGGAACAAAGGCTATAACCCAGTCCAGGCTACTCAAAGCTGGAGGTGGCCAGGCATTTCAGAGCGCCACTGATACGAACAAATTGAGTGACAAGGCTGGCATGCCGTGCGGGGTTGGGGTTTACTTTGCAGCCTTCATCGAAATATCGAAGAGCTATTCACGGTTCAGTCCCGGAGAGTCACCTTGTGTACTTCAGGTGAATACAATTTATTTTTCAATTGAGCTTTATGTCCAGCAAGATGATATAAAAAGGAATATTGACGTTTCTGGCACAGAATTTATGTTCCGGAACCGCAACTTGAACTCACAAAAGACTGGACATGAGATCCTTCCATTAGTCGGCCTGTCGCTGTCTGCACATTGACACTTTCCATCTGAGACTGTGTGGAGGCACCGGTTGTTCTCTGGCACCTCGACCTAGTTTCACGTGAATTTGTAGAAATTTCAAAAGGCTAAAAAATTTCCAGAAAATAATAAATGTTGCTGAAATGGTTCTAAAAATGCACCGCGATGCTTAAAAATGCATTGAATTTTCAGTAAATCTTGAATGTTAACTGTTTGGCTGCATTGTTATCAAAAATTTTTAACTGTGAGATTTGTGCGAAAAACTGACGCAATCTACTGAATTTTTATGGTAGCTTAATTATACAAGCACTCAATTTTTTTAAAATAAATTATAGCTATCAGTAGTCCTATATTTGTGTAAAGTATATGGTATTTTTGTTCACAGTACTGCACGTTATACAACTTTAGGAAACAAGTCCCGATGTGTGGCCCGTGTTAATTATGACAAAATCTCTATATTTGTTCGTTTTTTCCCTAATTTCCCAGTGAGAAACTCCCTAAGATTTCAATAGGAATTGGTAACTGGTGGTAAGTTACGATAAATTATGGAATGGACATAACATTTCTGGCCTAACTACGGTACGGTACGTATTTGTGAATTTGCCAATATTTGCTATATATAGTGCAAGATTTCAAAATTTAGAGCTCGTAATTCAAGTAGGGTTACATGATTCTGCAGAAGATATCTCGATTTTCTGTGCAGTTGTTTGTTAATGTCAAATTTTCTCAGTGACTTGGTCAGAGTCACGAAACCTATATTTCATCCGATCACATAGCTCAAAAAAGGATTAGAACTTAACGTTAGAAAATGAACTTTGAGACATTATCAGCTTGCATGCTCTCTTTCTGGTGAGTCAAATGAGTTGATAATAATTGGCATCTACTTCTTGACTTGCGGACTCAAAAAGTTTCTTTGAAACCAAGCATTGCTTTCTCTGTACAAATAGAGGTATTATATTGTGACAAAATTTGTTTATTTTTTTTTTAAATTTCTATGCTTGCACTCCAGGGCTGGAGTTCAAGAGGGAAGCAATTCTGTGCAGACTAAACATGAGTGAATTGTTGTGAGTTCAAATTAACATAGTCTGTAATCGTCGAAAAATCGAAAAATGCACAAATTCTGAACATGCATGAATGGCGAAGAGAAGAAAGTCTGAACATGAAAATGAACATATGAAAGTCTTTGGCGATTGAACGAAAGTTTGATGAACGCGCAAAAGTCTGGAAAATAGATCGGACCGTCTGCCAAAGTCTGGATTTAAATGGTTTCAATCTGGATACAGTGGTGTTTTTCTGGCACTCCCGCCTGGGATCACCTAAAATTGTCACCTTACTTTTCAAAGCGCTAAAATATATCCAAAAAACTTAATGGTGATGCTGAATTGGTTTCAAATATGCAATTCAATGTTGTAAAAATAACTGAGTTTCCAAAAAAAACTGTATGCAAAAAATTTATCTGTTTTATTTGGGCTGAAAAATCACCTAAATCTACTGAAGTTTTATGTTAGCCCCTTTTATATGAGCCTTAATTTTATTTCGTTTATAGAAATCTTTGTATAGCAAACCTCTTTAAAGATTATAATGCTCTGATTCCACGTTATTATGACAATTTCTCTGTAATTTTCTCGTTATTGTTCCCTCGTTTGCTACTGGGAAACGTATTTGGAGAAGCCGGACCACTTAAGGGTAGTTATCAGCACTGACGAGACTAAATACCAGGATTTAATGGAATAATTGAACCTTAGGACAAAATTGAGTCAATTTGCTGGAAAAAAAGCAGTTTTATTTAGAGAGATTTAAAAAGTTTGAAAATCAGAGCGATGGAAGTAATTCTCACTTTTTAAACCATCATTTATTATCCTTTTGCAACAACTTAACAATTTTTTCCCTTGTTTTGATAAGAAAAGAATTTTTTTCAATATAATCGTACTTTCAAAGCATTTTTTTTCGAAATTTTACACATGTATCACACCAAATTTGCCAAAACCTTCTGTTGCAAATAACATGGTCTTCATAGATGATTTTTTCTTAAACTGACTTTATGTTCGAATTTTAAATAGCCTTTAAATCAAATAAAAAAAAGACGCCGAAAGTTGATCTAAGAATATGTCTGACAGTTAATATTAATTGGATGAATTGTAAATTGAGCTGTGCTAGCACAAATACAACAAGTTTCATGTCACCCTTCTGATGGATTGGTTTCCTTGATACTGTTACTTGTAGTTTAATATTTGGATGTGTACGAAATTAGTTATCAATTCAAGATCTCAACAGTGCGGTTTGTTTTGGCTCCTAACTGGTGTTGGAAGAAACAAAGTTTATATGAGAATCATATAGTTTTTCTGTCTTTATTGCTTCTTTAATACTTTTGCTGTTAACAAAATGATTTTTTTTCAGTCATGTTTTATCACTGTTTAAAAGGAAACCCCAAAACTGTTGAGAGACCGTCATTTGCCGTTTGTTGCCATTATTTGCCGACTACTTGGAGTGTTGACTGCACCGAATAATGAAAGATTTTGTGTCTGAGCTGAAGATTTGATCAGGGGACAAAACCGTTTTGTGGGAATAATCAGATGGCGCTAGAATTATCTTCAAGATAAGTGTAAAATTTTTGACAAAAGGGATAAAAGTGGGAAAAAACATTACAACTGAGAAATTCTTGCATTTGTTTTGTTGTCAATAATTGTACGCTCACATTTTCAAAATATTTTGCTAAGGAATCAATAATTGCTTCTGATTTTTCTTGGCTGATATCTGCTGGCTTTTGACATCTGCCGTTAGTTTGAAGAGACTTTTAAAAATATCAATATACCGCTTAAAAATGCCAATCTACCGCATCAATCTACAGCTTAAAGGCAATCTCCAATCTTTCAAACAAAAGCAGAAGGTGCTAAAATACATTTTAAAACATTGAAATTCTGAAAAAAACGGTAGTTAATCTTTGATTTATAGTCGATTTTGAGAAAATAGTCTAACGATTTGAGCCCTGCATATCAAAAGAAGATCGTGCTAATTTCTAATCGCTGTTTTGAAATTTATTGGGTCTTTGGAAACTTTCTAGAATAAAAATTATACATCAATGGCTTTTTTAGATTGGTATTTTTAACTGTCTGCTGCCATTGCACAGAAACAATTATCATATTTGGTCTGAAAAACAGAAGTAAGCACACTTAAGCCATTTCAGATCAGCTTCATCTAAACTAAATTGATATTGAAAAAATAAATATCTGCAGCAAACCTTAGCAATGAACTTCATTCAAGTTGCTGTTGTAATTTGCTTGAAACTGATGGCTTTTTTACTCAACATCAGAAAAATGTTCCTGAACATTTTCTTCAAATTTTGACGTAAATTGGTCTCTTAGATTCGGGTCTCAGAGCTTTTCACCGCTGAACCAGAACCTTCCAAGTGTAAAATTTTAATTTAGTTCTGAAACTTTGCATCTCCAGAATATTTTAAGTTTGTTTATGTGCAGTTATTCTTCATTATATTGAGATCATGGAGTTGGTCCAGGCTAAAGTTATCTTTTGCAAACTGAAAATTACTCTTACCCCAAAAATAAGTCTGAGCAGAGTAGTGTCATAACTGGTATGAACTATAATAGTATACACACTACTTATATATAACCTAGTTTGTAGGCAATTACCACATAGCCCATTTAGCTTAGTGGTTAAGACTTGCTACGCAAATTAATTGTTACAAATACCCACCCGAAGTTCGAATTGCATATAAATCAAGCCTTGTTGGCGGGAGTTAAGCTGAGCATATTAATTTCTTTGCAGTAAATTTTACAAAAAAATCAAGACTGGCCCTTGTAAATTAGGGACATGAACATTCTAAAAGTGAGTACTGGCCACCCTAAAATGTCTCTTACTCAGCGATGACTTGTTCTGCCATCAACCCTCGGGTTGTGCAATTGTTTTGTCCATATTTTTTATGACAAAATTTGCAAAAAATTTCTATGCTGAAAGTCTTATTTCTTACTTCTGTTGAGCTTATGAAAATCTCAAATTCTTATCAATTTTCAGAAAATTTATTTCAGGATTTCAGTTGCTGAATTTCTTTCTTATTATTATAGCACTTGCAATCTTGATCTTGCACTTGCATTAGGTAATCGAAATTCATTGATTCCAATGTTGGTAAGATATGAGTAGCACAAAAAGAGACCTAACCCCGTTTGATGTCTCTGGCCACTTTTTTTACTACTCACGTTGCTCATTGGCAGATAATAATTTCTCGTGTTTCGTCAACTATTCTGTTTCCAATATCTGAGTTCGGACTAGAAATCAACTCTCAGTGGACCACGGGAGCAAAATATAATTTTTTTTCTCTCAATGCGCGTGGAATTATTTGAAAACCAATTAAGGAACTTCATGTTCTTTTTCAAGCAATTTAATACACCAAATACCACTTAAATTGCAAGTGCAATTGATGTTAAACTACCTTTTGTATCAAATCTCTCAAGGGTTGTTCCAATTTATTGATAGGTAAAATTACTTACTTGCAATTTTGCCACAAAGTGTTTATTTTTTTCTCAAAGCCAAAGGACGATTTTTGGAGTTTTTGGAAGAACCACTTTAATCTATCAGAGACTCAGCAAATAGTTCTGATTCGATCGCAATTTGGTTTTTCCGAACTCTCACAATTTTTGTGGTGGTAGCCTGTCACAATTGTGAAGATGGAAACTCCATCGCAAAAAGAATTGCATTACGTGGCGAATGTTCAAAGAAAGCATCCCAAAAATATGATTTTGTTGGGCTCTTTCACGACCCATATTTGTGGATTAAAGATGTAGGCTTGTGTGGAAACAAGTGACCTAGGGCTTTTCTAGTTCAAGTTTGTTTAAATTTACCCCATTCCAACGGTCACAGTATCCAATGACCGAAATAAAAGAAAGTCTTTTTGACAATTATTTTCAGAAATGTCTCTCTCGATACTAATTTGATACGGTGTTCGTTATCCATAGCACTGTTCAAGAGCAAATTTAAGTCTGTGAGTTTGGTCTACTGATGAAATTCGGGCAATAAGGTTTACGCGAAGTACATTCTCAATTCGGTTTCGTTTCCACAAAATGCAATAAATTTTGAAATTGGCTTTTTCGGAGATTAGCCATGCAATGTATTTTTAATTCAATTAGTAAGAGCTGAAACGATCATCTTCAGATTAAAATTAAAATTGTGTCAACCAGCCCCCCCTCCCCCCCCCCCCCTCTGAGTTAGAACAGATATTTTGTTTTTGATGCAGGTTCGGATAAAACCAGACAAAACAAGAATTCCAGAAGGTGCCAACAACTACAGAATAGTGAATGATCCACAATTCATTCGACCCTACGGACTGTGTTTGAAAGTAAGGAATAACAACAGGGCCAACAGTAATATAAACAGTAATGATATAACTCATCGTCAACAAACTGTGGTGCAACCACAGCCGAGCAACAAAAAATCAAGTACATGCGTTATTTCCTGACATATCTTGATATCTTCAAAAAAATTTAAAATTCTGTTTATCATATTTAAATTTCAAAGTTGTGAATGAATTTCAAATTCCTTTTTATTATTTTTTTTGTATATCATAGATCTCGTATTCTCTAAATCCTGGAATTTTCGAATTACACTTTCAAGGGTCTTGGAAGACGTAAGTAAATACCGTTTGAATATCAGATATATTTGAATGTAATTTGGAGGGCGATTCGGACATCCGAATACTCCCATACCTCGGTCAGAGTAATCACAGAAAAAAATCAGAACACCTGCTCGGAAAAATATTCTGACATTGAGATAAAGTTACTTGAATATAGTTTCAAATAGTGAAAAATCCATTTGAACAGATTCAAAAATGCAATGGTTATGTGTTCACTCCTATTATCCAGTATTAAAGTGTGATTTATTAAAGGTAGTAGTACAGCAATGTTATGTTTGCTACTTCAATAACAAATTGTCTAATGCTCCACAAAAATTGGACGGATAAAAATACCAACGATCAATGGGAATAACTTACTTCTGGTTGATAGCCCGAGTCGATTGCAGCACATCAAGCGGATAATTATGCGGGTAATTATCTAACTGCTGAAAAAATAATTTTTCAGCGGCTGTCAGCTCATTCCTTACATAACTTTCAGGACTTATGTTACACAATATCAGCACTTATCTTATGCATTTTCAACGGTTTCCTTGCAAAAGTTGAAACTGTCTGAGTTGTTTTTCCTGCTGTACATTCAGAAGAAGCAACTGTGCAAGACTATAAAGCATTGCACAAGGGCAGATCAACTTAAAAACAGTTGGACATCTGCCAAAAGACTAAAGAATTTTGTCAAACCTTAAGATAAAGCAGTTATTGCAGCTGAGGTATAAAACCAAATTACTTGATGGAATGAAACCATCACTCGGTCTCTTTTTCAGACCTTTATAGTCGGTCTGTTTTTCAAAAAATTGAATTTTCATTTAAAAAAACCACGCAGAGTTTTGTTTGATTAGTGGCTCTTCATAAGTGCAAAAGTTGAAGGATCCTACATGCTGACTACGTTATAAGCAATAGTTAGCAATAAAATTGCTCGCAAAATTATGTAAGAAAGGCGCTGAATCCGCTGAATTTAAAATTCTCACCAGTGCTGAAATTATGTATGAACGGCGCTGAATCCGCTGAATTTAAAATTTCACAAGTGCTGAAATTATGTAAGAAAGGTGCTGAATCCGCTGAATTTAAAAAATATTCACAAGTGCTGAAATTATGTAAGAAAGTTGCTGACACCGCTGAATTTAAAATATCCACAAGTGCTGAAATTATGTAAAAAAGGCGCTGAATCCGCTAAATTTAAATTTTCCACATGTGCTGAAATTATGTAAGAAAAGGTGCTGAATCCGCTGAATTTAAAATTCTCACAAGTGCTGAAATTATGTAAGAGACGTGCTGAATTCGCTGAATTTAAAATTTTCACATGTGCTGAAATTATGTAAGAAAGGTGCTGAATCCGCTGAATTTAAAATATTCACAAGTGCTGAAACTACGTAAGAAAGGCACTGAATCCGCTGAATTTAAAATTTTCACAAGTGCTGAATTTATGTAAGAAAGGTGCTGAACCAAACGCTGATTTCATGCAACCCCGGGTCGAGGTTTTAAGGTGAATTTTCGTAAGAAATGCGGTGAATGTGGTGAATTTTCGTTAGAAATGCGTTGATTGCGGTGAATGTGGTGAAAAAAATAATTCACCACATTTCACCGCATTTCTTACAAAAATTCACCGCGAAATTCACCGCATTTCTTACAAAAATTCACCGCATATGATTTTCAAAGTTTACCTAATCTGATTAAAATTCACAAGAAATTTCAAAGCGTTAAGTGACAGTTGGTGCAGTGGACTAAGCAGTTGAAGGCATGCAGGAGGTCAGAGGTTCGAACCCGTGTGGGGACGATTCTTTTTTGTAAGAATACAAAGACTGCGGTGAAAATAAATAATTAACCGATATTCACCGCATTCACCGCAAAAAGATGTAAGAAATACGCGGTGAAATTTATTTTTTTTTCACCGCATTTCACCGCATTTCTTACGAAAGTTTACCGCCAAACATCGACCCGGGACAGATGCGCTGAAATGTGCTTAATTTTTTTTTCAGAGGATTCAGCACCTTTTTACCGATTTTCAGCGCAATCAGCACAAACCTTGCATAACTTCAGCACATTCAGCGGATTTCTTACAAAATTATCCCTTTACTGCTGCTGAAACCCTCGACCCGGGAGACCTAATTCTGCGAATATTATTTTTTGGGTTCCCAAAGTCTGCAAATTAAACTAAGGTGTCTTTCAGAATATTCACCATTATACTATGTGGGTTACTGCATGTTTTTTTTGCCTACCGTGTAATTTTAATGGAACATGGCATGTTTCATCGTTGAGCTATATCAGGTTCAACATGATCAGTGAAAAAATCCGAAAGACTTCAATCAAGGAGCTTCTGAGAATACATTTTTCTTCACATCTTTGTTAGCTTAGTCAAAGCCGATATTACTGAATGAATGCGCCAAACGACAGAATTATAGCAATCGTGAGTCTTCTTGGATTCTTAGTGAAGATGCTGAACGTTATACAATTTTATGGAGTATGAACAAACCTACTAAGACCATAAATAACATTTTAAAAACATAACTCGTCAAAAAAAATGAAGAGAAGAAAACGTTTCTAAGAAACTATGTTTTTTGTTCACCGGAACCAAACTTTGATTTAGGTTTCATGATAGGATATAGTCATATATGCAATCATTACGTGCATAGAATAGCGTTATAAAATTTCAAAAATAGTCGTTGGTACTATCCGACACCCTGGTGTGCTTATCTTTTGATCGAGATTGCGGTTTAAATTGTGGATTATGACTTTGAAGTTAACACACACTTTTTTATTGTAGAACATGCTATATGGGCATAATCTCACTTCACTTTCTTCTAATATAATGAGCTTTATGCAATGTCATTTTATTTCAAAGGCGATACTTGTATTTACCTTGCGCGCTTCCTGTTTGTCATGATATCTGCAATTCGCTCTGTTTGACGCAGAAAAGATCCCTCAAACGTGCGTTTAAAAAGTTACTTTCTTTTTCTTTGGGTTAAAAACTGAAGAACATCACTTCTGATGCCTCTAACATTCAAATAGGTTTCTTCTTTTCGATCTCTTTTTCTGTTTTCTTCGTGTTCCGTTTAATTTTCCTTCGTTTTGACCCAAAATTTAACACTTATTTTGCTTAAAATAACTGACTGAGTTTTTTTTACGGTCATGAACAATTTGAAATTAATTCTGATGTCTTGTGTTTTGAATACAATACTTATAAAATTTGTTGATGAGTTCATAGTTATCTTTTAACGCTTACCTGGCTAATTCTGACAATAAAGTAAAGTCTTGAGGATTCACCTGAGTTTTGACAATTTATTCGCAATTGTCAACAATTTGCCTCCTTTTTCTGACATATTTTTGCTAATTGTTGCAGGTTTTCCGTCCTAATAGGGAGATTTCTCCGCCAGATTTTGACAACTTCTGTACTGCTTTTTTTTTCATTTCACGTCTATTACCGACAAGTTTAACACTGTATTGGACAATTTTTCTGCTTTTTTGACAATTTCTCGGCTGACTCTGAGGAAATTGGTGCTTTTGCATCATCTTAGTGTCTTTGGGTGACTTTTCCAACCTGTCAACTAATCACTTGGGCGAATTTCAAAGGCACACAATTTCAAATGGTTGCCTTCAAGTTTATTCTGAGTACGAATCTTAAAAAGATCTGAAAGCCACGTTCAACACTTATATCTAGATTATTCAAGTTTTGGCCGAATCTTAATCAGAACTTATTACTTCTTGGTCCAGACTCATCTCTGACTCGTAAAGTCTTATGGCCTGATTCAAGAAGAAGCAAGTCAAAAGGTGACCTTATCAAAGCTTTGATTCAAAATTGCTCTAAACTTAGCAGCTTGACTGATTCAGTGGTGAAAAATTTTGAACGTTGATCCATTTACACCATAATTTGTTTATCGTTGCGAGTTTGCTCTGAACTTAGCAGTTTGACTGATTCAGTGGTGAAAAATTTTGAACGTTGATCCATTTACACCATAATTTGTTTATCGTTGCGAGTTTCAATTCGATTACTTTCTGCTTATCAGAAACTGAAGGGTTAGCCTCAGCCATTGAGAGTAAAGACTTACAACGGAAAACGATTTGGGTGATTTTTACAGCGTCTGTAACTTCTAATGACGCAGTATTTTTTCCAAAATTTTATCTAACGCAATATTTTGTCAACTTAAATAGTGTACTTGGAATATTTTATCCTTAAATGCTTTGAACTAAAACATATAATAAAATTTTCGTGGTGAAAAAAGAGTCGTTTATTCCAAAATTTAACACTCTATTTCGCCTAAAACAACTGATTTCCTCTGTTATTGGTCATGAACCTTTAAAATCATTTCTGATGTCTTGTGATTTGAAAACGATGCTTCTAAAATGTTCGATGATTTCATAGTTATTTTCTAACGCGCGTCTGGCTATTTCTGACGATGAAATTATTTTTCGAAGATTCATCTGAGTTTGGACAATTTATTGGCAATTTTTTGACGGTTTTCCTCATTTTTCTTACACATTTGTGGGCTTGAGTCTGACGGTTTCTGTACTGTAACTTTCTCTCCAATTGCACGTCTTTTACTTACAACTTTAAATCTCTATCGGAAAATTTCTCTGCTGTTTTTTGACATTTGTTTGGCTGATTGGTTGTTGTATTTGCAGCATCGTAGTGTCTTCCAGATCCAAAATTTACCTGCCAATTAATCACTCGGGAGAATTTCAAAGAGGTTTAATTTCGCATGGTTGCCTTCCAGTTCATTCTGAGCACGAATCGTTAAAAAAGAAGCCACGTTCAACAATTAAATCAAGTTTTTTCCGAACCTGAATCAGACGTTTTCAAGTCTTGGTCCAGACTGATCTTAGACTTGTAAACTTTTTGCACTTCCTGCAAAAAGTTAAGAGTTTCAGGGCAAAAACTTTACATAAAATTAGCTGAAATCCGCCAATGCTATGCATCAATTGCTCTGAAACTTCGCATGAAAGGCGCTTCAACCTGCTGAAAAAGTTGATGAAAGTTACGAATGAAATGTGCTGAATTTGTGGAAACATTGTGCTGAAACTATGCAAGAGTTGCGTTGAGTTTGCGCTGAATTTTCAAAGTTTCAGCGCACAATCACAGATTCAGCGCTTTTCGGCTCACCTGTCACAAGAAAATACGCTGAAACAACGCTGGCCTCTGGATCTGGGTGGAAGACGTTTCAACTCTGCTTATAATTTTTTCATCTCGATCGAAGACAATTTTTACGCTACTTCAAATATTTAATTTTGAAGGGACACTTTTTACACTAGTTGTTAATAATACGAGATTCACTATTCGATTTCTGTTGTCTGTTAGGATATGTATATTTTTTGTTTCCTATGCTATGTTTAAGTTCTAAGTTCTAATTTCGCAATGGTTAAGTTCGATTGAGATTTGCTACTAAATCCTGCCGAAATGACTGAGCATAGTGCTTGTCTATATTTTTGATAGGTTGAGACTAGTCACGCAATGTTTGCATAAAGCAAAGTTTGACATGAGAAGTAAAAAATTTACCCCTTCCCCCAATTTATATCGATTAATGGGTTAGTATGTTTCTGTCAGCTATGAAGTTAGAGAAAGAAAATGTGATATCACAATAAAGTTCAAATTTGATTTAATTTACAATCAAAGGCTTGTAAGTTGTCCCACAGAAGTGCAAAGTTTCTATTCAAAAGCGCAAATATGATCAGGTAGAGTTACATAATCAATGGACGGTAACCAAAATTTGGAGTAGTTGCCGATGTCTCGTGAACTGCAGTGACTGAATGAGTAAATTCGGGAGCATCAAAAATTATACTTCTAGATACCAAATAAAATTGGTTAAATGAAACCCGTGTTCCGTTTCGTAGATTCGGTGTCTTTGGTTTCAACTTCTGTGTGTTCAGTTTCAACCTGGTTGTATTCTTAGATTCATAGCGTTTACCCGAGTCACCACTTCTTAGTAGTCATACAAGGATCATATATGGTATCTGAATTTGAATTTCTCCTGTTAATTTATAAAGCACGCAGAAATTGTGGACACAGCAGAATCCACTATGAAAAATCCATAAATCCAAAATTTCATCAGGAGTGGACGCTTGCAAATACTAACGTATCTTAATTAAAGGCCCAGATTTTATTTAAAAACAAGTTTTTTTAACGTATCGTTTTGAATGATCAAGCTATATTGAAGTGCATTGACTAGTTTTTTAACTTTTATACAGGACATGGTCTCTTGTTCAAGCTGAGGTAGCATTTTTTGTTTCAGTAGAAAATTTATCAAAATTCTACCGCGATAACCGAGAGATGTCCGAGTTGAAATTCTTTTTGACGGTTTTGTTTGTATAATGCGAGTTGTTTTCGAGCGAGTATTATACGAAAAATTTTGAGTTGCGGTCAAAATCTCATTCATCATTTTGTTTGAATGTAACCCAAAGTATGATTTAAGGCTGAATGAAAGCAGATGTTTTATGTACAATTCACAAATTGTCAAAATTTTGAACTCGAATAAAGTATCAAAGATGGAGTCACTTGGTTTCTTTCTAAAGACAATTCTCAAAATTTTCTTTTGTAACCGTTCAATTTTTGAAGCTTATTCAACGTTGTTCCACCATAAATAAGAAGTCCATACTCAAAAATTGGTACCAATGTAGTTTTGTAGAACATCAAAACGGTGTTGCGACTGCAAGTTCTCCTTAGCCTTGCAATTATTCCGATCCACTTCTTTAATTTTAAACAAATGGATTCCACATGTTTTTCGAAAGTTAAATTAGCGTCTAAAATTACTCCTAGATATTTGTAGGTATTGAACTTCTGAACTGGTCAGTTTTGAATGTTTGTGTTTGCTTTAGTTTCAAAAAAATTCATTACAAAAGTTTTTGACTAGTTTAAATCCAATTTATTTTGATGTAGCCAATGTGAAACTGAATGAATTTCAGTAATTAATTCTTCATAGGTTGGTCTGCTTTTGAAAATGAGGCTGATATCATCGGCAAAAAAATACGGAGTGGATAATTTACAAGCGTCCACAAAGTCATTAAAGTACAGTATAAATAATACAGGACCCAGAACAGAACCTTGACGAACTCCATTTTTTACTATTAGTTCTTTCGATATTCTATTTTTCCATATAACACACTGTGTTCTTGATTTGAGATATGAAGAAAACCAGCTTAAAACCTGACCCCTAATTCCAAAGTTTTCTAAATTTTTCAACAGCAGCGATTGATTAACAGTGTCGAATGCCTTTTTCAAATCTAGGAAGACCGTGGTGCTATTGTTCCCTTTTTCTTTTCCAACCTTATGTTTTCCACTACATTTACGAGTGCATCAACTGTTGATCTCCGATTACGGAAACCAAACTGATTTTCACCAAGAATTTTGAATTTCTCTATTTAGTTGAGAATTTTTATTTTCATAATTTTTTCAAATACTTTTCCAAAAGACGGCAAAATCGAAATTGGTCGATAGTTATTGGCATCAGTTTTTGATCCCGTTTTGAAATGCGGTTGGATAGTTGCTCGTTTTAGGCTATTTGGGAAAACTCCGCCCAAATAAGATTCGTTTATATAATTAACTAAAAATGGGGCTAAAGTTCTATCATATCTCTTAATGAAGGTGTTAGTGATCAGATCCACACCATGCGTAAAAGAACTTTGTAGGCTGGCTATTTGTGAAAGCACTTCTACTAAATTTGTTTCGTGTAGCATCATAGATTGTTCTTCAGCATAATTAGATGAAGGAAAGCTTATTTGAGGTAATTTGCTTACTATTTCATCTGCAACATTTACAAAATGTTCATTGAAATAATCAGCTATGCTACTGGGGTCATCAGTTCCAATATTATTGAAAAAAAGGTTATAAGTCACATCACTTCTTCTGTTCCTGCCTATCAATTTGTTTTTGATTTTGTACATTTTCCTCGAGTCCCTACCACAATTCTGAATTTTGTTTTGTATGAAAAGTTTTTTTGTGTCGTTCATGATTTGAGTGCTCTTGCTTTTCAGTTGAAGATATCTATTTTTATCGATGTTGTTTTGTGTTCTCAACCATTTTGTTCTTGCATTGTTTCTCTTCGCAAAAAGTTTTTTTATTCGATTTGTGACCCATTGATTCCTATTTTTCTTTTGTTTTATTTCAACCAAAGGCTGGTGTTTGTCGACTACAAAATGTAAACAGTTACAAAATGCGTTGAAAGATTGATCCGTATTGTTGTTCTGAAATATGATCAAATTGTTTTCCACTTCCTTTTTGTATTTTTCAAACAGTATTTTGTTGTTGAAGGCAGACATACTGCGACGTTTAGATGCTTTTATCTTGGGTTTAATCATACTTTTTGTTAAACTGAAAAATACTGGATAATGATCTGTGATGTCGTAACTGATAGAATTTACTATGCATTGATTTTTGTTGATATTTGTCAGAAATAAATCGAGGGATGATTTTGTTGTCGACGTTTCTCTAGTTATACCCGAATCCATTAGGTTTATACCGTTACTAGAGATAACATCTTCAAATCGCTTTTTTATTGGAGTCAGAGATAGCTGATCTATATTGAAGTCTCCACATATAATAAGATTTTGGTTCGCATCCACCATATTCTCAAGATAGCTGTCAAATTCAGTCAAGAACTGATTTTTATTGAACCCAGGGGGAACATAGTATGTAATCAAAGTATAGTTTTTGTTATTTGTTCTAATTTTTATACCTAGGCTCTCATCATAGTTCGTTGGAAAGCTATCTAACAGAAAAATATCCTCCCTGCAAAAGATGGCTACTCCTCCACCAATTCCCACCCTAATTTTAGCAATTATTTTCTGATAACCTGATATATTGAAGTGTTCTTCATGAGAACCCTCTTTTATCCAAGTTTCAACAAGGCAAATCACAGTTGGTAGGGACACAAATGTTTGCAAAAAAACCTGAAGTTCCTCAATGTGCTTGTTTAGAGACCGGATATTAACAAGCAAGACTGTGAATGTTAGTTTTTTGATGCATAACTTTTGTTTTGCTGAAATGAAACACCGTACATATTTTGTGTTTTGTTCATTGGTATATCATTTCCATTGTTTGTTGCGTCCATATCAGGCGAAAAAGCATAGGTTCTTTTGTTATTCATGAATGGAGTACCATTTTGTACAGTTTGCAAACTCTTTTGTTGTCTCCTTTGATAATCCAGTAGCTCGCTGATGTCATCAACTGGTTGATATCTTTCACCATCAAAAGCCCATAAGTGTGATTTCTTAATCTTATAGTGAATGCCCAGTTCTCGAGCTTTTTTTCAATGATAACATCCTTTTTCGCCAGTCGTTCATGAATGAAAATAGGATTCCCCATCGAATTTCTTCCTAACCATGAAGCACGTTTCAGATTTATGTCCCTTTGTTGCAAATACAAAAATTGAACAATAATAGGCGCAATGTTTCCATTTTTTAGTGTGTGGGCAATCGAGATTTCGTCGGGATTCAAACTAACCTGTAAGATGTTGTTTACTATTTGTAAAATTGATGCGAGTACATTACCATCAGCTGGGATGTCGATGTTAGTAAAAATAAGAAACGGTCTGTTTTGATATCTTTCTACTGCTGTTAATCGTTTTTCTAACTGATAAATGTTGTTTTCTGAAGTAATTTGGTTAATCTCAAGCTTTTCGAGACGATCCGTAAGATTTTGTATGACTAGGTTTTGCTTTGTTACAGTATTTGTAAGTTTTTCAATAATTTGTTTCAGTTCGGAAATATTTCCTGTAGTAAAGTTCTCTTGGTTGGCCATTTTGATATTAAAGCAACGTGAATTTCAAAGATTTTGTATCATACAATTCATTACGTATTTCCTAGTACGATCCTTGTATGACTACTAAGAAATCATATATGACTACTAGGAAATCATATATGAACTTGTATGACTACAAAGAAATCATATATGATCCTAGTTTGAATACCAAGAATCATAAATCTATTTTTCATAAATTTTCAAACCATTTCTGTCTTTTAAAAATTTCAATCCGCGGGGACTCACTTATGTGATTCCCCGGCATCACCTTGTGATCCGCCAAAAGACCTTAACGTACAATATCATATGCAAAGTTGGGCACGCAATTAAACAGTAAGTCCAAAAACATAAATAGATTTCTGATTTTCTCTGAAGCCAGTTTATACCTATAAATTCTCATTTATAAAAAAAAATATTTGCAATAATTTTTGCAGATAACATCAAATTTGTTTTCTGAATATAGTTAAGTTGGAGAGTTATTTTTTTCACCCACAAAAAGAATCAAACGTGGAATGCAAATGGGATATAATAATTTATTATGTGCTCTGACAACATTATACGAGAATTTGTGGAACCAATCAATGTTTTATGTGTCATATATGACCTTGTATGATTTCCGGGAAATTTTTTCAACATCAAAAGAAAAGGAAAGATATACAGTTTTTAGGTTTTTAATTTTTTTTATGATCCTTGTATGATTTCTAGGAAATCATATATGACCTAGTATGACTACTAAGAATTTTGTATGATGAGCAACCCGGGTAGTTTTTCGCTAAGGAACCGTAAGAAACCGTTGTTTGTGAATATTTTTAACCACAGAGTTTCATGAGAAAAAAAATCATTATGTTCGCTTTCATGATAATCATCGGTGCGCTCTTTTCTCAGGTTTTTTCATTTTTTGGTTTATTAGGATTGCACGGTTTTAAACAAATTAAACCATTGGTTTCAAATCACAGGAAATCCTTACTAAAAAGAACAACGATTGTTACATTTGATCTCTCACGATCACAGTAAAACTCAATGTAAGTGATTCAATGAATTGAATTCCCATCAATATTAAAAAATTTTATTGAATTTTCTAAAAGATAAACAATACTATATAATGGTTGACCTAGTTCAAACTTCAACAGTGGATGGCATTTCAAGTGCGTATCAATTTAGCGAGAACATAGTTTTTGAACAATTGAAAAGTTTCAGCAAGTACACTGCAGCTGGTCCTTCCAAGATGTATCCAGAGCATCTATTGCACGCAGTAGAGTGTACTGCTCCCGACCACTCTAAATCCGCCCTTAAAGCAATAACAAGGTTTGTAAATACAGGAAGCAGGGGTAAATTCCCTTCATTTGTTTCAAAAGCCCTCTGCAGCGCATCGCTCACCGCTCTATCCAAAAAGAAAGGAGGAGTACGCCCAATAGCTGTCAGTGAAATCCTGAGACGCCTTATTGCTAAATGTTTAGTGAAAGAAGCAAAATCAGAAGCAATTGAGTTGTTCGATTCCATTCAGCTAGGGGTTGGAGTCAGCGGAGGTGCGGAAGCAATTATCCACTCTGCGAAAATCACCTACGAAAACATCCTCAACGCTGACTCCAATGAAGGAGTGCTTCAGATTGATTTCCGAAATGCCTTTAACTCGGTTAAGCGTTCACACTTACTGCAATCAGCATGCGATTTCATACCAGGTATTGCAGCCTTCACATATTTTTGCTACTCTCAGCATGTGCCACTACTGTTAAATAACGCCAGTCTTCAAAGTGAATCGGGTGTTAAACAAGGAGATCCCCTGGCTCCCCTTCTCTTTTCGTTGACGTTATGGCCTGTTATAGAAAAAATAAGAGACGCGGTTCCAAATCTTACCCAACACACTTGGTATTTGGACGATGGTTTCGTTGCAGGTTCAGAAGATCAAATCCGAACTACGCTCGATATCTTAGCCAATGAAGTTCCAAAAAGGGGTCTGTATTTGAGGAAAGACAAGTGCGAACTTTGGTCAATCGTAGATCTACCCTCAGTTGATCTAGAAGTTACAAGAACTATGGGCAAGGATTTTGAAGTACTGGATGCCGCAGTCGAATCACCAGAATTTGTTTCTTCTTGCCTGCCGAAACGTGTTCAGAAGGTTGTGTCGCTCTTGGAAAATTTGAGTTATCTGGATGATCCTCAATGTGCTCTCGGCATACTTCGTTATTGCCTAGGGACACCAAAGTTAGTCTACTCTCTACCCACTAACAAGCAGACAAGACATCTGATCGATGTTTTAAAAGTCTTCGGTTCCAGCCAACGGGATGCGTTAGATCAAATAATAGGTACTGTCACCTGTGACAATGTGTGGATGCAGTCAACCTTGCCAATAAACATTTCTGGCCTCGGAGTGCGACAATCGCAAGAGCAATACTGAGCCGCATATGTGGGCTCATTGTTAGCATCTGATGACTTGGTTCAGAAAATTACAAACCAGCGCGCGTCAGACAGTAGAGTTTTTAAGGAACTCTAAGCAAGCCTTGAACCTTTCAACTTGAATTTCCACACACAGAAGAAAATTCAAGAAGCTGTAGATACTGAAAAGTTTTCTGAGCTGCTAAGAAATCAGTCGTCAAACAGAGAGAAAGCAAGACTGCAATCACTCTGTTTGCCTCATTCCGGCGCATGGCTTGCAGCACCTCCAGTTCCTGCCTCAGGTCTCCATCATCTGAGTCTCAGTGAATTTCAAATTAGTGTCAAATACAGACTAGGTATTGCAGTTTATGAAGATGAAAGAAAATGCCCTTACTGCAGTTCTGGGACCCTTGACATTTTTGGTGACCACGCCGTCATCTGTCCCGGTAGAGGGGATGCAATTTCTCGGCATGACAGGATTCGTGACCGTTTTGCATCAGCTTGCTCAGCAGCTAACTTGTCCCCAGTCATCGAAAAACGGAACCTTATTGCAGGAAACGGTTCTCGCCCTGGCGACATATTTCTGCCTTCATGGAAATCAGGTCGTCCAGCTGCTCTAGACGTCACCGTAGCTTCTCCACTGCAACCAAACATTATAAATCATGCGGCAGAGAAGTCTGGTTACGCGATTGAAGCAGCCGAAGAGCGAAAGTATGCACAACACGAAAAAAATGCTCTGAGCAAGGAATTTTGTTTGTTCCTCTTGCTGTTGAGTCATTGGGTGGTCTGTCAGTTACTCTCAAAAAAGCGTTAAAGCGCATAGCTCTGTTAGCTGACAGCAGGAATTATCAGTCTCAGGGACATGCTATCGCTTTTGATAGATTGGCTCAGTCGATTTCCGCTGTGATTGTACGAGGATCGGCTACAATGTTGCTTGCACGAGTCCCGTAACCCCAGCTTTCGCAATATTTTTGGACAAATTCTATTGTGGGCAAACATTGTGATCTCCAAGAAGAGTGGAGTCTTTTGAGAAGTGTCGCCCAATGAGAGGGGACCTTCGTTTTTGTAAATAATGTCTCACCAATGAGCGGGGAGAACATAAATAATTTTCAAAAGTTCAATGCAGACTGAAACAAGACGAATTCTGAAACTTAAGGAGAACAGGACTGATGTTATAGAGAGCGATTGAGAAGAATGAAGAAATCTTCAACCAAAAACACACTTATTTGAACCTTTAATGAGCTAAAACTTTTGATTCCGAATCAAAGTTTGATAACAAAGATTTGAATTAATTCACGATTTAGGATGGCTTCCTTCTGTGTAAATGTATTTGCTGCAAAAAATAACTCAGGGCCAAGTTCTGAGAGATCTATCAAAGAAATTATATTTGAACTGCGTCAGGGAATAATAGGTTGAGATTAAAAGTTCTAACGGCCACCAAGTGACATTTAGAGTTAACCCAGGTTGAGGTGCCAGACCGAAAGTCGATATGTCCAGACCGTCCCGGACGGAAAGTGTCTATGTCCAGACCCTCCCAGACGGAAAGTGCCTATGTCCAGACTTTCGTGCGTTCAAAATCTTTTATGACCAGACTTTAGTGCGTTCCAAATTAAAATTCGTGCGCTCATTTGTGCGTTCAAAAACACCTATGTCCAGACTTTCCTGCGTTCAAACGTGCTTATGTCCAGACTTTCGCGCGTTCAAAATCTTATATGACCAGACTTTAGTGCGTTCTAAATGAAAAATTGTGCGCTCATTTGTGCGTTCATGTCCAGACTATCGTGCGTTCAAAAACACTCATGTCCAGATTTTCGTGCGATCAAAAATGCGTATGTCCAGACTTTCGTGCGTTCATGTTCAGATAACGTTTTTATAATGTATTCGTTTCAAGTATAGATACGTTAGGGTGATGGTTGTCATGAAGTGCCCAAGCAGTTGCTACATTTTGTTTAATAAAAGATGTTCGATGAAAGTATTGGCTGAAGGGGGTGCCAGCGACCTAGTTATTAAAGTATGATTTGCTTTGCAACTTCAGCAAGGGTTTATAATTCTAGGTGTGAAATTGTTTTAAACAAAGCAAAATGTTGGAGGCGATTTTTCCTGCGTTCGATGTTCTGTAACTTTTGAACTCAATGAGTTGAGGTTTTCTTGGTAGAAAGCTTTCACTTGAGTGAGCACTCTATTAGGAGTGTTTAGTCAAACATGGACTCATTAGTTTTTGGCATTCTTGTTTCCATTCAAAAAATTTCCGTGCGCTCCGAGTCACAATGTCCAGACTTTCGTGCGTTCAAAAATGCTTATGTCCAGACTATCGTGCGTTCAAAATTGCATATGTCCAGACTATCGTGCGTTCAAAGTTGCATATGTCCAGACTATCGTGCGTTCAAAATTGCATATGTCCAGACTATCGTGCGTTCATTTTTTTTCCAGACCGTGTAATTTTGAACGCACGACGCCACCTTGTGCGTTCATTTCGGTCTGGACATATCGACTTTCGATCTGGGACCTCAACCTGGGAAGGCCACCATTCTGGAGCGGTAGACATCTCATATTGAAATCTCATATTACACTGAAAAAAGTAAGGAGTCTCTCCTCTATTGACGACAATTTTGCCCCAAAAGCCAGAAGTATGCCAGATCAAGATCAAATTGTTGCCTTTAAACAAATTCAGACAATATAGCACAATGTTTACAGTAACGTAGACGCGAAATAAATGAAAACAATTTACAAACATTGAACACATAAACCGAGACAAAGAAAATGTTTTGTTTTCGAAATTAGAAAAAAAAAGAAAAGTTAAAATTTTAAAGTACTTAGTAGGCATTCAAAAACAACAACTATGAAAACTACTATTTATAAACTATTAAACCATTTGATTTAGACGAGTTATATATATATATATATATATATATATATATATATATATATATATAAAGAAATAAGTATATATATATATATATATATATTTTATATATATAAGGATTCTATAGTTTTGTTTATATTTATAAATATATTTCCATGTATATTGCTAAACCGGTTTATTTGTTCTGGTTTCATCTATATTAGTCACTATTAAATCACAGTTTTTTATTCTTAGACAGAACTCTTTTCATAGATTAAGAGAGAGTTGAATGAGAGAAGTAAAGTTTTTTAGAAGGAAACATCAGTGCCTCGATCATAAATTGTGTGCCTCGCTAGCTAATTTGATCTTTTTCCTCTGATGAGAATTGGTACTAGCAGTCTTTTCTCCCTCTCACCTCAGCTTTTAATAGAGCAATCTTCCTCTCTAAAGTTAGAATAAAAATGATCCGTGGTGGTTAATGGTGTTCTTTCCTAGCGCATCAAAGATGGAGATAACAATAATATATAGCTACCCGGACACAGCTGTTGATTAATATCAGGGCTGAATCATACGATCTTCATTCTGATTTCATAAGCTGACCATTACTCTGTTCATGTCCGAGATTTGCCTGAATAGACTGAGATAAATTGAGACAATTAGCACCCATCTGCTTTTTATCTGAGCATTATTTTAGATCATACTGCCTCTCTGGTGTACAGAGCTACTTACCGACTGCCTTTAATCTGAGCAGGGCTAATTATCGAATGCCCTCCATCTGAGGAGGGCTAATTACCGAATGCCCTCTATCTGAGTAGGGTAATTACCGAATGCTCTCTATCAGAGTAGGGCTAATTACCGAATGCCCTCTATCTGAGTAGGGCTAATTACCGAATGCCCTCTATCTGAGTAGGGCTAATTACCGAATGCCCTCTATCTGAGCAGGGATAATTATTGTTTAAAGCCTTTCGTCTCGGCTATCTTAATTATGTCTGTTATACCTCATATATTTGTCATTTTCATGCTTTTCAATGGGTGAGACATAAACTGCTACTAAACTGCTACTAAACTGGAAAAGGAAAAGGAAAAGGAAAGAGTTTAAATTTGAAATTCGAAGAAGCAAATAATTGAATGTAGTTCTTTAATTAGTTCTCTGTACAACACTTTCCTCATCACTCATCAGTTCGGGTGAATGTAGTTCTTTAATTAGTTCTCTAACACTTTCCTCATCACTCATCACTTCGTCAACGAATTCTACATGAGCTCACAGTATGCGCGCCAAATTCCTGAAGTCAAGCGCGCGAAGCCATGTTGTGGAATCCGACACATGGAATGCCATCTCTGTCAGCGGAGCGAGCAGCCTTGCTTACCAGGTGGTGAAACAAATAACCCAGTGTCCAGATCTTTGCCACCACAATTGAAACCACGTCCGTAAAAAGGTGCTAACATCACAGGGGTATTACAAGAGTACATTAATCTAAAACATAGGAAAGGAGGAGCGAGGAACTTCTGAAACCTAAAAACTGTTATCGACATTGGGCGAAATGAAAACCTTATGGTATTATTATGATATATTATGAGGCATAATATGAAATTTGGTTTTCTTATTGACAACAGAGCACCTATTTGAAGAAAACACAAACAACATCGATACAGCAAAATAGGTGTATGACGCCATAGTGACAACTTAAAGCAGTTCGCGTCATCTAACAAATGTTATCACTAAATTCACGTAAAACTGAGGGAATCAGTGCTCCCATGTGTCGATATCCTACCCCAAAACGGTTAAAATGGAACTGGTGATTATCATCGAAGTCATCTCTTCTGATAGTTTTTGTGCTTTTCAGTTGAAAGCCTAGCTGATTTCTTAGAAACATGTTGTTTTTTGCCACAAGGGCAGCTGGCAGATCTTTTCGGCGCATATGACCGGCAAATTTGACTTGCGTTGGCCATATAGCTTGATTAAACTCTTTGAATTTCCTACAAATTTAAAAATACAAAACGCTTGTATTTAGCGTCCTTGTCGCCGACAAAAACGTGAGTAAAGAGCTTTGCCTCCTCAACCAAGCCCATTAGTTCGTCACATCGGCGTCCTCCTCGAACATTGTATATTGGTCTGTGAAAAAAAACATCAAGAAAAATGCACTGAAAAAGAAAAAAAATCATTAAATATTCATTGTTACCGAAATTGCAAGAGCAGCTGATCTTCTTCAAGATGCGGTTGGGCATCCCTCAGATTCGAGTCACCGATGATCAAGAATCGCATCTGTTAAAAAAATCACGCTGTCCCTTTTTTGCAATAGTACTCTATCTTTCTATCTATCTATCTATCTATCTATCTATCTATCTATCTATCTATCTATCTATCTATCTATCTATCTATCTATCTATCTATCTATCTATCATTCTATCTATCTATCTATCTATCTATCTATCTATCTATCTATCTATCTATCTATCTATCTATCTATCTATCTATCTATCTATCTATCTATCTATCTATCTATCTATCTATCTATCTATCTATCTATCTATCTATCTATCTATCTATCTATCTATCTATCTATCTATCTATCTATCTATCTATCTATCTATCTATCGATCTATCTATCTATCTATCTATCTGCTATCTATCTATCTATCTATCTATCTATCTATCTATCTATCTATCTATCTATCTATCTATCTATCTATCTATCTATCTATCTATCTATCTATCTATCTATCTATCTATCTATCTATCTATCTATCTATCTATCTATCTATCTATCTATCTATCTATCTATCTATCTATCTATCTATCTATCTATCTATCTATCTATCTATCTATCTATCTATCTATCTATCTATCTATCTATCTATCTATCTATCTAGCTATCTATCTATCTATCTATCTATCTATCTATCTATCTATCTATCTATCTATCTATCTATCTATCTATCTATCTATCTATCTATCTATCTATCTATCTATCTATCTATCTATCTATCTATCTATCTATCTATCTATCTATCTATCTATCTATCTATCTATCTATCTATCTATCTATCTATCTATCTATCTATCTATCTATCTATCTATCTATCTATCTATCTATCTATCTATCTATCTATCTATCTATCTATCTATCTATCTATCTATCTATCTATCTATCTATCTATCTATCTATCTATCTATCTATCTATCTATCTATCTATCTATCTATCTATCTATCTATCTATCTATCTATCTATCTATCTATCTATCTATCTATCTATCTATCTATCTATCTATCTATCTATCTATCTATCTATCTATCTATCTATCTATCTATCTATCTATCTATCTATCTATCTATCTATCTATCTATCTATCTATCTATCTATC
>NC_134481.1:6402154-6444782 GCF_964194025.1 Convolutriloba macropyga | reverse complement strand
ATCTATCTATCTATCTATCTACCTATCTATCTATCTATCTATCTATCTATCTATCTATCTATCTATCTATCTATCTATCTATCTATCTATCTATCTATCTATCTATCTATCTATCTATCTATCTATCTATCTATCTATCTATCTATCTATCTATCTATCTATCTATCTATCTATCTATCTATCTATCTATCTATCTATCTATCTATCTATCTATCTATCTATCTATCTATCTATCTATCTATCTATCTATCTATCTATCTATATATCTATCTATCTATCTATCTATCTATCTATCTATCTATCTATCTATCTATCTATCTATCTATCTATCTATCTATCTATCTATCTATCTATCTATCTATCTATCTATCTATCTATCTATCTATCTATCTATCTATCTATCTATCTATCTATCTATCTATCTATCTATCTATCTATCTATCTATATCTATCTATCTATCTATCTATCTATCTATCTATCTATCTATCTATCTATCTATCTATCTATCTATCTATCTATCTATCTATCTATCTATCTATCTATCTATCTATCTATCTATCTATCTATCTATCTATCTATCTATCTATCTATCTATCTATCTATCTATCTATCTATCTATCTATCTATCTATCTATCTATCTATCTATCTATCTATCTATCTATCTATCTATCTATCTAACTTATGAACTCAATGAGTTGAGGTTTTCTTGGTAGAAAGCTTTCACTTGAGTGAGCACTCTATTAGGAGTGTTTAGTCAAACATGGACTCATTAGTTTTTGGCATTCTTGTTTCCATTCAAAAAATTTCCGTGCGCTCCGAGTCACAATGTCCAGACTTTCGTGCGTTCAAAAATGCTTATGTCCAGACTATCGTGCGTTCAAAATTGCATATGTCCAGACTATCGTGCGTTCAAAGTTGCATATGTCCAGACTATCGTGCGTTCAAAATTGCATATGTCCAGACTATCGTGCGTTCATTTTTTTTCCAGACCGTGTAATTTTGAACGCACGACGCCACCTTGTGCGTTCATTTCGGTCTGGACATATCGACTTTCGGTCTGGGACCTCAACCTGGGAAGGCCACCATTCTGGAGCGGTAGACATCTCATATTGAAATCTCTTATTACACTGAAAAAAGTAAGGAGTCTCTCCTCTATTGACGACAATTTTGCCCCAAAAGCCAGAAGTATGCCAGATCAAGATCAAATTGTTGCCTTTAAACAAATTCAGACAATATAGCACAATGTTTACAGTAACGTAGACGCGAAATAAATGAAAAAAATTTACAAACATTGAACACATAAACCGAGACAAAGAAAATGTTTTGTTTTCGAAATTAGAAAAAAAAAGAAAAATTTAAATTTTAAAGTACTTAGTAGGCATTCAAAAACAACAACTATAAAAACTACTATTTATAAACTATTAAACCATTTGATTTAGACGAGTTATATATATATATATATATATATATATATATATATATATATATAAAGAAATAAGTATATATATATTTTTTATATATATAAGGATTCTATAGTTTTGTTCATATTTATAAATATATTTCCATGTATATTGCTAAACCGGTTTATTTGTTCTGGTTTCATCTATATTAGTCACTATTAAATCACAGTTTTTTTATTCTTAGACAGAACTCTTTTCATAGATTAAGAGAGAGTTGAATGAGAGAAGTAAAGTTTTTTAGAAGGAAACATCAGTGCCTCGATCAAAAATTGTGTGCCTAGATAGTTAATTCGGTTTTTTTTCTGCTGGAATTGGTACTAGCAGTCTTTTCTCCCTCTCACCTCAGCTTTTAATAGAGCAATCTTCCTCATAAGGTCAGAATAAAACTGATCCGTGGTGGTTAATGGTGCTCTTTCCTAGCGCATCAAAGATGGAGATAACAAGAATATATAGCTAATGATATTGATCATTTGTTATAAGCAGTTCCGTAAATAGGACAACATTAAGACATACAAACAAAATGTGCACTCACCTTTGTGGTTAATTCATTATTTTCCTTCTCTTGCGGGCTGAAGGTGTACACATTTCTTGCTCGATTGGGAAAGCTGATTTGCAATGAAATCGTTTGATTAAGACAGGTCATTCTTTTGAAAAACCGTCATTATGTCAAAACAATCCAGTGATTTGAGTATGGGAGCTTCAAACGGGTGAGCTCATGCCAGCATTCTGTTAGATATTTATGATCTCACTATAATTCTATCAGTGGCTTGTTCAATCACTTGTCATTGCGTTCATCGTTGCAAGTACTGAAAATTGTAACTCTTACAAAATAGAAGAGAATATGAGAGTGGACGCTTTCTGACTTTCTGACTCGTACAAAACGATGAATTAACTTATTTTGCTGGAAACCTGGTAAGTATAACTAAATAGTGAAAGAATTTTTTTGTCCCATAAGAACTTTTTTATCGATGATACTTGAAGAAACTTTTAACTTGGTTACCATGACTATGTTTATAAAACAGCACATCACCAGTTTAATAAACCAATTTTCAACAGTTCATTTCAGTTTTCCGGATATGAAATGTATGTTTCTCTTACCCCACTTTCGTCAGGTAAGAATAAAAACTCGTGATTGAAGTTTAAAATCTAAACACAAAAGATTTTAACTCAATTCGTTCTGGTGAAAATTGCCCAGTTTGCGATCGGGGACACTCGTTGTTTGTGGAACACTCGAAGAAGAGATGGTCTGATATGAAAGAGCTCATAGTCATTTTGGGGCAGAGGGTGTTGTCGCATGAATGAGTGAGTCTCATAACAGGATACTTATGGTGATTAGCATTGTTGCTGAACCTCTCATTAAAGTCACTGAAACTCCTTGGGATAACTGATTGTAGGCAATTGATAAAATAGCTGGTTGAAAGTTTCGGTTATCGGCTGGCTAGGCTATTCTTTGAACCAAGAAACCATGTTTTAACCCCTTTTTTGGGACAATGGTAAATGGGGATATACAACAAAATTAAAGTTTCAAAGAATTAAGGTGGTGTAGTTTTCTAAGCTGACTCTGATAATGCCGAGTTATTATGTAAAGTGAGCGCTGAAAAATGCGACTTTTTTCATTTATCACATTAAACGGTTTTCAAAAACGTCTTGCGCCAGTCTCACCAGTGTTTGCTATTATCGGTTTTCAAAGCACGATATTAAAGAATTGTTTCTGAATTTTTAAAAACTAACTCCATCAAATACTGATTTTAGAGTCTGAACTGTATCACGTGAGCGAATAATAGTTAAAAAATTTTTACTTCAAGTGAGTAATAAAATGACCCGAATTACCATAATTTTTTAAATAATAAAGCAGGCTAGCAGAAAGAGAACGAGAAAAATACGTGTAAATTGTGGTTTGTTTCACTTTTAGAGCTGGAAACTGATGCAAAGTTTTGACAGCAATCGTTTGGCGTACAGTTGCCGATGAAAAAAATTTGGAAAACAAATTGTTTTGAATTTCAACCAGCGTGAATTGAGATTTATACCGCAAATTTGAGCTTAAAGAGCAATTCACTGTTACGGGGGATTTTTTGCCATAGAAACCGAAATTTGCAAAATTTGCCGAGGTTGAGTTTGGATGGTAAGCTTGTTCTGCAATTTAAACTTTTTTACGAACAAAAATTTGTAGCTGACAAGTTGAGCTCATGATGAACATCAATATTATATATACTATATATCTCATTACCTTATTAATTTTCTTGTCTTGACATGCATTCCCTAGACGAGACCAAATGGTTATCTTGCAAGAATCTGCCAGAATCTTGCAAAATATGGTTGTCTTGTAAGATTCTAGCTGAAGAAATGGCTATCTTGTAAGATTCTGGCAGAAAAATGGTTATCTTGCAAGATTCTGGTAGAAATCTTGCAAGAATATGCATATTCTTGCAAGATCCTGCAGAATCTGCCAGAATCTTGCAAGATAACCATTTGATTTCCACCCGGGTTTCTATAAAAATAACTGGATTTTTTCCCATTTTTTCCTTCAACCTAATGGGTAGTAAATGCCTTGTAAACTCGCAAGAGGAACTTTATCACAACATTATAAAGTTTTTAATAAAACACATTTTGTTACGATAGCAGCATAACGTAATAGATGCTCGATAGCCAATAAAATCGATGCACAATAAAAATTTTTTTAGCCGACAAGTAACTAAATATTTAAGGCAAAAAAAACTTTTTAGAAAGTGTTAAACTTTTAGAAAACTATTCAAACAATGTTTTTTGTATTAGTGAGTTTATATCTGGCTGCTATGATTGATATTTCTTTTTGTTCCGCAGTTTGTTTTGAGGTCAATTGTGATGGCAAGTCTGGCAGTTTCTCGGGCTCCAGAGACCCACTCCTTCGGGCATTGCCTGTTCTCACGTGATCAAAATAGTCCACAAATTTGTTCAACTCGGATATGCTGATGTCTTCCAAGTCTAAAAATATCAAAGAAATAAAATTAATTTACAATTATAACAGGAAAAAAATTTTTTTATGGAATTTGGATAATGTCTAAAACTCAAAAGTAGCTGTTTTTATTAAACCCACCCGAACATTCAATTCGTATTATTTCTACGGCATTTTAATGATTGATATCGATTGTAACCCGGGTCGAGGAAAAATTGGAAAAATATGTAAGATAAGCGGTGAAAAGTTCTTTTATTTTCACCGCAAATTTCTTACATTTTTTTTGCGTTGAAATGCGGTGAAATTATGTCACAAAAAGTCACCGCTATTCATCGCAAAAATGGATGTCGTTCCCTCCTGAATGTCAGCTCTTGCATGTCATTCGCTTATTCTTCCACTAACTACTAGTATTTTTGTTTTGAATATAAATCAGATTCACCCTACTTTCTGTAAAACATGCGCGGTGAATTTTTGTAATATTTGCGATTTTTAGGCTTAAATTTACATAATTTAGCGTTGAAATATAGTGATTTTTTGTAAGTTCACCGCTTACTATAGTGGTAAAATTCCATAAATTCACCGTTAGAAAATATTTCAAAAATATGTAAGATTAAGGTGTAATTATAGAGGAGAAGGGTTAAATCTAACAATTCTTCCCTACCTCCACATCAATTTCACAGCATTCACTGCTGATCTCACACAATTTTAAAGCTTTTTAAAGTGTGTTTTTCTAAGGTGATCTTAGGTAAATTCACCACTAAGTTAAGCGGTGAATATTTGTAGTTCCACCGCAACCACCGCTTATCTTACATAAACTGGACACTTCTTTCAGAGCACTGAATTTATGTAAATTCATAGTTAAAATCAGCGGTGAAATTATGTAATTTCACCGCTACCAGGTGATTAAGTTTTTTTCACCTCATTCACTGCTTGATTTATGTAATTTCACTGCATTTACCGCTCAATTTAAAAAATTTCCCGCATTCACCGCTTATCTGACATAGTTTTGCGTTGAATGGCGGTGACACCTCGACCCGGGAAGGTACTATCCTCTTGAAGACAGAAATTCGGAGTAGGAACTTACTGTTCCATTGGTATTGGAAAAGTGGCACCAAATTTCTAATTTGTGCAAAAACAGTACCTAAAAAATTAGGTTATTGTCACTGGTGTTAGGGTTTTCCCATTGAAACTTTTTATATTTGTACTTGATCCCAGTGCTTTGAGCAGAACCTCATTTTTCTCTACATCTCTTTGACTGATTTCAATTGTTCACAAACAAATGGATACGGAAAAACAAAATATGGAGACAATAAAGCCGATGTTCTGTAAAACAGTTAAAAACGCAAATCTTTTCAAAAAAATAACTTCCAACAATTTTGGAACAGGATAAATAACTTACTATGGGTCACGCGTATCCTGTTTTAATAACTTGATAGATAAAAATTGAAACAAAAGGTTAAAAAAGAGGCTCGGTAATGTGCGTACGCAGAGAATATTCCGACCTCACTCATCCACAATCTTGACTTATTTGGCTATCAAATGATGAACAGATAGAAAGTCTACTATGGGAATCATACATATCATTCAATGAACCCCTAATGGAATAATATAAGGCCAAGCTAGAGGGCCTATAACTTTTGCTGTTAATAGGACTACTAGAAAAAATTCAAGTAACAAGCTTTAGTGAAGACCAAAACTCAGTTTCCACAATTTAAAAAATCATTAAATTAAACTTGCATCAGATCAAAGCCTAAACGAAACAAGGTAACGTAAAATATAATAGAAAACATATGGGACCTTTCTTCAGTGCGACTGGGTAACAGGTCCAGAAAAAAGTGCAAAAAAGGTACAAATTTCAGACAACTGGTCCTATTTTTAAAAACAATTAAGTTCAAAATGATTAATATCGTTAGATGTTAACTGAAATTGTTAAACTTTTCTATTTTGCCTTCATAGGAAGATGTTGAGAACTGTCATTATCCAGTTTAAGTCATACGACTACAAAAAGAAGGACAAGTACGGCCAAATTAAACTGCGCGAAATTGGCAGTGAAGCCGTTAAAATCGTAAGCTTTACAACAAAAGTCTTTCAATATGAGCAAATACATGAATTTCTCGAACATTTTTTGAAATCTCGTTGTAACAGTAGTAAGAAAGTCGAAAAACAAACGGTTGAAACTAAATCTGTTATAAATTAATTTTTAGCGCACTAGAAACGAGTTTTGACCTATGTTTAAGGATACTAAGCTACAAATCCACCGAAAAACAATTTAAAAAGCAAAGATCAAAAATCCAAATATCTATTTGAAAAAAATTTAAAAAGTCATAACGGACATAAGATTTCAAAAGAAAGAGTCAGATTGAATTGCAACACCTCAGGAAACTAATTGGGCCTGTCAATAACGAGACTAAGTCACGAGACGACAAAACAACAACAAATACATGCAGATGCTCAAACTTCTTAAACAAGTTCACAACACCACCGTGTTCAAGGCACTAGATTTGTAAGAATTTATCTGCAAGTGCTGTAAAACATCACATGCTTTTCATATGATTATCAACCTGTCTTCGTTTTGAAAGGACATGGTAGAAATGACAACAAAATGAAACACAAAAATGGAAATGAATGAAATACTTGACATTTTTATTGAAATTTTATGGTCCAAGTCATCAGCCAAAACATATAGTAAATGAGTTTTCTCATTAGTGAGATTGAATTAAAAGGTGACGAAAATCAAAGCAAAAAAGAGATAGTTGAAAAATCCTTTAAAAAAAATTAATTCGAACTCCATTAAAACAAATAGCTATATATTGATTTGTTTAAATAGCTTGTTATACGTGCTGGGGAAGCAATTGAGACCTATATTTATCAGGTCTATATCGTACAGCAACCAAAAGAAAAACAAGCATACGCAAAAATATTTCCAAAGAAAGTTAAGCATACGCAAAAATTTTAAAATTTTAAATATTAAGCATACGCCAAAAGCACAATATATTCAACAAAAACAATAAGCAGATGTCAATATGGTGATAATACGACAACGAAACAAAA
Organism: Convolutriloba macropyga; assembly: GCF_964194025.1. Lineage (NCBI taxonomy): Eukaryota > Metazoa > Xenacoelomorpha > Acoela > Convolutidae > Convolutriloba > Convolutriloba macropyga. The sequence continues at coordinate 6,437,337 of NC_134481.1, read as the reverse complement.
TTATTTCAAAAATTGATAAGATCTGCTTAAAAATGAAAAGAAATTGAAAAAGCGTGGTATCAAAACCAAGACTCCATAAAATAAACATAAACCCGTTACAGATATTACTTTATAAATCACATGAGTTGACTTTTTACTGTTTTTACTGATATTTCGCCAGAAGATAAGAGAAATAGTATAAAATAGTGTAAAGTTCAAAAATTCACCGACAATTTTTTAAAACAAATAATTTTAAAGTCATAAGAGACATTGGATATCAAATGAAAGCATTTTCAAGGTTCACTTTGACCTCATAAAAAAACATTTTTTACCGTAAAAATCCAGGGTGAGATGAAAATCTGCCCTGATAATGCTGAACGGCTACCAAGACGCTCAATTGTTCTGATTGTTGCAAAATATATCAATTTTTTACAAAAGTTTTTATATATCGAAAATAATTATTTCCTTTTGTATAATTATTGAGATTAATTTTGCAAAAACTGGCGAAAGTGTATTTTCAGAAGTCTTTTAAAGCCAACGGGAGTGCAAGCGCTCAAAAGAAGATAGCGCTCTTTTTGAGCTTAAGTAGAATATAGCTTCATTTTAAGGGGACTAATTCCAGCAAACTTTGAGAGGCTGAAAAAAGCATATATGGTCCCATTTTTAACAAAAAAGTCTGAATTTTAAAAAAGTTAGCATTATTTTAGTCAAAAAATTAAGATCGAGCAATTCAGCAGCTCTCATCTATCTTTAGAGAAAAAGTAAATGTTACTACCGTTAACAATTTAAACATAGTTTTATAGCAAATTTGACAAAAGTTTATTCAAAAATACGAAATATTTGAATAAAATACAACGAAATCTTGTCTACAATTCACAAAAATTTGAACCTCGATGACTCCCTAGGAAGAGCGAAAATAAAAAAACTCTTTTTATATTCATATTCTACGCTGAACGGGCTTTCTAACGATACCAATCACAACTCTCTACTATGAATATATCGATCGGCTAAAATTGACTGAACAAAAAACCGATTTGAGCATATAGTTCCTCCCCTAACTAAAGTGGGTCGGAACAATCATTGTTTATCATGCATTAGAAACATAGCAAAGAATGAGTCATCAAAAGGATTCTGCCCGTAGGTCTGATTTTTTTCAGAAGCTTGAAGCTTAGTTTTTGACATTTATATTTCAAATGATGGCAAAACAAATGGACGAATTGTTTTGTTGCTTAAATTTGTTACTATCCACGCAAAATGAAGCAGGGGTAAATTTTCAACTCAGTTAATGAATTTTTGCGGTTAATTAATCAGTTAATTTTGCAAAAACGACTAGTTTTATTCTATTCTCTTCTTCTTTCGGGTTGAATTGTTTTAATTTAATATTGGGACCTCAAAACTCAGCTGAGAATTTTTCGTCTAACAGGGTTAGCCGATAAGATAAATTCAGCAAAATTGTTTTATGATATAATCTCATTGAAAACTTGGGTTCAAATCAACCTACAGGAGAAAGTTATACGGCTGTTTGCGAAACTTTACTATAAAAAAATTTGCACGGATAATTTGCAAAGGTATAGCGAGAACAATGATAAGGCTGTTATTATTTTATTTTCTCCGATTTCCTTTTTTCAGAATATCCCGAATCTTTCCAAATTTCAAGTTTTTTAAACAACCCAGGTTGAGGTCCCAGACCGAAAGTCGATATGTCCAGACCGTCCCAGACGGAAAGTGCCTATGTCCAGACCGTCCCAGACGGAAAGCGCCTATGTCCAGACTTTCGTGCATTCACCAGACTTTCGTGCGTTCATGTCCAGAATTTCGTGCGTTCACCAGACTTTCGTGCGTTCATGTCCAGACTTTCGTGCGTTCACCAGACTTTCTTGCGTTCATGTCCAGACTTTAGTGCGTTCATATCCAGACTTTCGTGCGTTCACCAGACTTTCGTGCGTTCACCAGACTTTCGTGCGTTCACCAGACTTTCGTGCGTTCATATCCAGCCTTTCGTGCGTTCACCAGACTTTCGTGCGTTCACCAGACTTTCGTGCGTTCATCAGACTTTCGTGTGTTAACCAGACTTTCGTGCGTTCATGTCCAGACTTTCCTGCGTTCATCAGATTTTCGTGCGTTCATGTCCAGACTTCCGTGCGTTCATCAGAGTTTCGTGCGTTCACCAAATTTTTGTGCGATCATGTCCAGACTTTCGTGTGCGTCCATCAGATTTTCGTGCGTTCATGTCCAGACTTTCCTGCGTTCATCAGATTTTCGTGCGTTCATGTCCAGACTTTCGTGTGCGTCCATCAGATTTTAGTGCGTTCATGTCATCAGTTTGATGCAATTGGGACTGAAAAACGCTGAAATGACCCAAAACTAGTGCACATATTCGAAATTCTCTTTTTAAATCAAATTGTCTAGATGGTGGACCAAAAATTCCAACACCCAACTTAGGTTTTTGAGTTCTTGCTGTAACTTGTTTCAATTTATTCGTCCAGTTTTTCAAAAAAAAATCAGTTGGGTGCAAGTGAAACTGGAAAGTGTTGAAAGGAGACAAATGTAGCGCAAATATCAAAAATTGTTATCAGACAGTTATATTTCAATGCCATCTCATCTTTTACTCTGCACAATTTTGAATGGAAGAGTCTAAATCAAAATTGGTATGCAAAGAGTAGAAAACTTCTTTGACAAAAGTTGAATATATTTCTGCTTTTTTGGTTGCTTATAGAATTAATTGAACTCGACGGGATAATAATTACGAGGTACAGTAATGAATCTATTGAATAAATTGTTTGTTGTTTCGCACACATAATTGAGGTTCTCTCGTAGAATAAATTATGTCCAAATATCCAGGCCTTTTAAAAATTGCGGTATTTTTTTTGCGTTCCGATGACCGTGCATGAAATATCGTATCAAGGTACTGCTGGTGGTTTTCAAAAAGAGCAACATTTTTGTTTCCAAAGGACTTAACCGCCTCAAGAATCGTACAAATTTTTTTACTCTAAAACTTTTCGAAATGGTATATCTTTTAGAAAGTGTTTTTGAGACTGCGTTTAGAAGCTAGCCGACGCACATGCACTGATGCACATCTGAATAATGAAAATTGGGCTATTGATATGCTGCGTCCAGGAGGTCTAACTCACAATAACAAATAATTGCTGGTGCAATAAAAAGCCGATACCTTTTGCAATGTGCTGATCTTACCAGTTTTCAATCCCAAAGTTTTGTATCGTTTTTCACCCAATAGTAGCTGTGTTTTGGGCAGGTCAACTGACTTCGCTCTGAAACCTGAAACAAAAAATGACAGGCAATAAGTCACGAATTTCAAAAGATTGTGATACCCGGACTTGAGCGTTTCAGCACTGAACCAGCGCATTTCAAGAGTAAACACTTATAACAGTTCTAAAAAATTGCATCTCCAGAATATATTAAGTTTCTTTATGCGCAGTTTTTCTTCATTATGGTGATATTGAGGTCATAGATAGAGTTCGCCCAGGCTAAACTCATTCTCTTTTGTCTGAAAGTTACTCATATCGCAAATTTAAGTCTGCTGTTTTATACAATAAATCTAAACGAAAATATCTGACTAAAATGAAATTTATTCGTATTTTTTCTTGTGCTACCTTTAAGTTTGAAGTCATCCAATGTGTTGCATAGCTGATTTCCCTCGCTTGATGCCCGGGCTAAAGCAGTACGGCAGTTTCGAATTCTCCGTTGTATTAACTGTTGTCTAAGATACTGATCAGCCTAAACAAAAACAAACAAAGATAAGTTATAGCTATATTTTATTAATTTTTGTAAACATTTCTATTTTGTCACGGCTTGCTACCAATTTAGAAAAGCTATAGGTAAAGAAAATAATGGTTGAAAAGACAATGATCATAGTCACTGAAAAACAGTTATCCTGAAATTTTCTTCAATCTATCCAACTGGATTAGATACTATTTGAGCTGTCTCTGCTTCATGAATGAATTCCTAACTGAATAGTTGAGACAAAAGTCATCCCTGGTTTTATAAACAACTTCGACAATATATATTTAATACTTCACCGATACATTACATGGTGATCCACTTAATTCAACTATAAGAAAACAAATTTCAACCCATCAATGTCTTGCAAGAATTTTACAAGACTAAATAACAGTTCTTGCTTTTTTTGCAAGGTCTTCAGAGAAAAAAGGTTGATTGTCATTTGCACATACCTTCACATCACCCTCTGATCCCAAGAACTTAACATCTACTGTCTGATGACAAGAAAACTTGACCAGTCTATCGTCTGTCATCAAGTGTCTGGAATCCTGTCTGGGCAGGTATCTGTTGGCAATGACCAGTCTCTGGTAAAAGTTAGTCTGTTCTGGATTCATTGTGCGTAAGTTTTGGTTGTTTCGGAGGGATTCTATTTGGCTTTCTGTTAGGTGGCTGCGTACGTGGGCAGGAATCTTCTCTGGAACAGAAATATATCCATTAATTTAACATAAGTGATTCCTGAAAGGAATTGAAAGGTAACCCCCCCCCCCCACCGGTTGGGGTTGTTTCTCAATGGACACAAAATCATGAAAAAACTAAAATGTGAACGCCGGCCACATACACACACACACACACACACACACACACACACTTACTCACACAAACACACACACACAACATAACTGAAAGTAATTTTGAAAGTAACAACATAACTGGGAATTATAAACAGATTTGGACATTAAGAGGGACAAGTCTGGAAGTGAGGGTCATAGTAGATCCAAAAGTCAATATCTTTGGGTTTCCCAATTTGCACATTTTGATTTCCAGCGCTATGCTACTAAAAATTACCGAAGCCGATTTATGTAATTTACAATTCTAGCAGTTTTGTTATTACCTCAAAAAGGACAGCGCTCTATAAACGGGTTTGGGATCTTTTTCGTTTGCCCCCACCACCAGATTAGTGGGTGCCCGGGACACCATTTCTTAGGAGTCATACAAGGATGATACATGATGTTATACAAATCATAACGTATTTCCTAGTACGATTCTTGTATGACTAATCATATATGATCCGTGTATCAAAACACAGAAATCACAAATGATAGATAAAACTGCTCGTAGATCGCAAGCATTCGAAATCCGATAGCCGACTAATTGAAGCTGCTACAAAGCGATCTATGATTTAAATGAAATCATTTATGATCAATATATGACTAATAAGAAACCATATATGATTCTTGTATATTAAGAAATTATATATGATGGCTGTATGTCTACTAAGAATTCATATATGATGGTTACATGACTACGAAAAAATCGGGTCTTTCCCATTATAGCCCCCCCCCCCCAGCTTAGTGGGCATGTAACCTATAGCCCCCCAGATGAAAATTCATAACCACCTCTTTAACACAAAATCGGAAATCGATGTAGGCGAGCCACTGAAATTAATAACCACTTCTTTAACACAAAATCAGAAATCATTGTAGGCGGGCCGCCGGATGATGACATGGGCTTGCCCATTATAATTGATTTTAGTTGACTTCTCATAACCGCATTTCAGCTGCTACAGAGATAATACGAAATGGCTCCTATGAACTTAATGAAAATTGTAGAAACCTGCAAACATAAATGGGAAACAATAGCGCTCTTTCAAAGCATGTTTCTCGAAAAAACCTGGACCCGTTCCATGAAATAATGACGGCGATTGGAAAATTCCAGCATTCGATACTGGAACAAAACAAAACTTGTAACCAACAATTGTAAGCATAAATGATGAATTTAATTGTGTGCTATAACTTGATTTTTTGGGGGGCTATAATTTTCTGGGGGGGGGGGGCTATAATGGGAAAGACCCAAAAAATCATGTATGATCCTTGTATGGCTAATACGAAATCATATATGTTGGTTGTATGACTGAAACAAATCATATATGATAATTGTATGATTACTAGGATGTCATATTCTTAAAGTATGGCTGCATTGATCTAGGTTTTTTGGAATCAGTAGTTTAGAGCGTAATGATTTAAGCATTTTAAGGTTAAGTTTTATTTTCTGTATGACCCTTGTATGAATACTAAGAAATCGGATCTTTTCTGTTTGTGCCCCCAGAGTACGTTATGCGCCCCCAAGTTACAGAGCACGTGCCATTACATAGTAAATCATTATGTAAGAATATGGCACGTGCGTCTTGGGGATGCAAAAAAAATGCAACCGTTAAGCTGGGGGGGCACAAACGGAAAAAATCCAAGAAAAAAATTCAAATATGACCTAGTATGATTACTAGGAATCATCTTTGACCTAGTTTGACTACTAAAAATGTTGTATGATGAGCAATCCAGGTGCATATTATTGCAGCCCCCCGACGCACGTTCCATATTTTTACATATTGATTTACTATGTAATGGCACCTGGTCTGTAGTGGGGAGGGGCATAACGCACTGAGGGTGGTATAGCGTACTGTGGGGGGGGGGCACAAACGGAAAATATCAGGGGTTTGTTTTCACCCATACCAAACTCGAAGTGTAAATCAGTACTGGGAAATTAATTGGAAATGCAAGTTCCCATGTAATATATTTTGCTCGTTTTCCTCGCCTAAAAATTTCTTCTTTCAAGCGTATTAACGGCGCAAACGGCATAATTTCAACAGCCATGGAGGCGGAGTAACAAGAACAACGTCTAGGGATAGGGAGATCGCGGCTACAATCCCCGCGATGAACTTTATTTTAGCACTTGGCTGAAGTCTGACAGTTCAACATGAACGCACGTTTGGCACGTAAGAAAATTGACATGAATCAGTGCACGAATCCGTACTGATAATGATTTTCATTTAGACGTGCCCAGTACTGATTCGTACTTGGAGTTCGGTACGGGCAGACTTTGGTATCAAAAAAGTGTTGACGATTGCTCAAAGATTGAGTTACTTCCAAAAAAATGCGGCCCAGAGAAATGAATGATGATATAAGGGGAATGCATCGAATGCTTAAAGTTTAAATTGAACCTTGATTTTGTAGATGACGCCACGTTGTTAAACAGGATCAAGATTTATGCAACTGTGAATTTGGATCATATCCAAAGAAAGGAAATGTCTGAAAAGATCGCCCACTCCAAAACAAACTAAACAATAGTTTTCTCACCTAGGTAAGCATATTGTTTAGAGAACTGTCTGATTTCATTTCTGAATGCATGTTCCTTGTCATGTTTACATCTGCTCAGGTGTTTAGACAGCACTGCGAACCGATTCTCAACTCTGAAACAACAACAATATTGGGTAGGTTAATAATTCGTTAATAATTCCCTAGTCCAAAGCTAATGCCAAACTTGCAGCTGTTTGCAAATGTTTGCTCGATAATGCCAAATTTGAAATTATTTGCAAATTATCCCTGAGAATTCCATATTTGCAAATTGGATAATGATTCGTTTGCAAACAATAGGAAGAGTTCGTTCCGGTCGATCTCTGTTTAATTTAGCAATGTGAGTTATTTTCCCATCTATTTCTCGAAGCTTAACTCAATTTTCTTATTTCTAAATTTCACGGTGTGAATGGTGTGTGGTAAAAATTTTCGTACAGGGTCGACCTCTAACGATAATGGATAAAAGAGTTCAGACCTGTTTGCAAATGTTTGTGACAAAAGCCACTGACGTCGTGCGAATTGCTGTCAAACAACCGGTGAGCTGTTGGCTTCGCTGGAACTGGGGCTGGGGGGGGGGGGGGGTGCGGATGAGCGGAGTGGGGAGGGGGGTCAAACGAAGGGGGTAGGGTTGTGGGAGAGCTGGACGACAGGGGTGTTCAATTCGCCAGGTTGGAGAGTGGGCGGGGGTTTCGGAAGGGGATGGGCGTGGGAGTAATGAGGGGTTAAACTTTTAAGACAAAAACTGCGTTTCAAACCGTGAAATTGTTGCCTCAAAAAAGTTTCAATTAATTCCATATTAAGATTAAGAGACTAGCACGATGTAAGGCTCTAAGTCAGCTGCTCGGCCACTTAATGCCCTCTGAGCTCTACTTGTTTATCCTGTTTTTGTGGTCTAAAAGTCAAATGGGTCGGATGAGAAATCCTTCAACCCAATAATCGCATAAGAGAGAGCACAGGACTAAAACAACCCGGGTTGAAGTTTCTTTGATTTCATACAAGGATCATATATGATTTCATACTGTCCATACTTGATTTCTTAGTACGATCCTTGTATGAAACCAAAGAAATCATATATGATCCTTGTATGATTACCAAGAAATCATATATGATCCTAGTACGAATACCAAGAATCATACATCTATTTTTTGAAAATCTTTAACAATTTATGTTTTTTGTTTTTATTCGGTAGGGCATCACATATATGATACCCCGGCATCACATTGTGATCCACCAAAAGACCCTAACGTACAATATCAATTGCAAGTTGGGCACAAAATAAAAGAGTAAGTCCAAACAAATAACAAAATTTTTGACATACTCTGAAGCCAGTTTATACATATAAATGCTCATTTATAAAAAAATCAATCACGAAAAAAATGCATATCACGTCATTTTCGTTTTATGAATACGTTTAAACCACAAGGATATTCTTTTAGCGCACACAAAGAATCAAATGTGGATTGCAAATGCGATATAATAATTTAATAAGTCCTCTGACTACATTATACGAGAATTTGTGGCATCAGTCAATGTATTATGTGTCATATATGACCTTGTATGAATCCAAGATACAACTTCAAAGAAAAATCAAAATTATACAGTTTTGTCTTTGAATTTTTCTGTATGATCCTTGTATGATTTCTAGGATATCATATATGGTCCTTCTATGACTGCCAAGAATTCATACAAATCATATATGACCTAGTATGATTACTAAGAATCATATATGACCTAGTACGAAATCAAAGAAAGTTGTATGATCGTTAACCCGGGAATTGCAGCAAACACCGATTGAGAGTAATTAAAAATTATTTCATTATATAAAAAAAATTGCAACTTTTTACTAAAAATTGCAAATTTTTATTTTCAATTTAATATAGGGTTTGACTCATCGACACAATATTGAGCTCAATTAAAACCAATTGCAGAAAATTTTCGTAATAGCTCGTTTTTGCTTTATTGATAACTTTTGGGAGGTATTTGAATTAGGAGATATTATCTGATTCGAAAATCAAGGTCAAACGCTACAGTATTGAATGCAAAATGTTTTTTCCCGAAAAACTATATCCAGGTATGTTGAGAAACAACTCCAAAACAGTCTCAAGCCTTGACTAGTCTTTTTGGAGAAAGACTTTTTTCTCGCAGAATGAAATTATTAAAAATTTAAAAAAACAAAAACTTTGCGGATTTTTTCCGGTTGTGTACCCCAGTACATTATGCACCACCATTTACGGAGCACGTGTCATTACATAGAAAACTGTTATGTGAAAATATGCCACGCGCGTCGGGGAGGTGCAAATAATATGTACCCACTAAGTTCGGAAATGGATACAATTCAACTTTGCTGAGAGTGATCGAACAATGGCAAGCAAACAAAATAGAAAAAGGGAACCAAATAAATCAATTCTTTCATCGTCTCATCTGCCGCATCTAACAGATTTTTTAATAACTGAACAAAATTAATGATTAATTGCGTCGATTACATGGAAAATCTTAATATTTTCGATTACATGGAATAACTTAATAGAAATTTTGTACAACTTTTGTATCTTTGTATTTTTATAAACAGATTAACAAGTTTAGTGATGTCAGATTCTACTTACCAAATTTGTCTTTAATTATACCCTAGGCATTAGTTCCTATATCGATCGATTTTGCATTCAAATCACTGAACTTCTTATTCGATTTCCGTTTTAGTTTGATAACAAACTTTCAAAATATTTCTTAAAACTATGTTTTGGCGAATCTTTTAAAACTTTCAATAATCTCAGTTAAAAGGGGTTAAAAAAATCGCCATGAGTGTTGGAAAGCAAGGAGAATATTTAATGTTCCATTAAATTTAGCTAAAACATTGACTTTTTTATTGGGTTATCATATTTCATTTTGAATAATTTTCATCATTTAACCTTTTGTTTCCTTAATGGCTGGTCTCACCTCTTATTAGTCTGGATGATAACCGCTAATAATAAAAAATCTGGGGGTGGATTCGGCGGTCTATGACCCGCTTTAAATCTCTTCTCAAATTTTTGGGTAATTTAAAAAGATAGTCTGAAACCAAAATCGAAAGAGGAAACCGGAAATCATATCTTACCTTTTATTATCTCGTTTAGCGGCGTCGAACTTTGACACGATTTCTTCGTGTTTGACCGAAGTGTCATAATCAAAAGGCATGTCGTCTTCTCAAGTCCAAATCAACCAGCTGATCAAGGTTTTCCATAAATCAGTTTTTAAAAATAAACAAAACCAGGACTGGTTTTATGCCATAACAGAATGAATTTTTTTGGTTATGACAACTGTTTTGCGCAGCTGTTATGACTCATTTAAGAGGATTACTGAACAGTGAATAAACATGTTTTACAATTTTATGCCGCCTGAAAGATTTACTTTGTAATAACCTAGTAATGGTTATGGATTTATAACAATGGAAGTCCGCTTCGCGTGTTTGTTTGGTCTCACGGGTGACCTGTTTTAAGGATTCTTTTATGAATGGCGTCGATTTGGTTGAGAAGATGCAAATTACATGTTTTGAAAGTGTTGTTCATTTCCAGGCAACCAAAACGTCATTCAGTGTCACGTGACTGATCACTTCACCTTGTCAATCAACGATCAACAAAAAGCAATCGGAAAACAATTGATGCTTCTGATCTCAATGAAAGCTGAGAAAATATGTGACAATAACACTTGTTTTTATACATGTGTCCACAAACAGTGTTTACAACAGAAAATAATTAATAAACAAAAGTATGATATTTTTTTTTCATATAATGACCCAATTTACTTCAATTTAAACGGACTGATTTTAAATAAGAAGTAATTAATAACATATAGGAATATATCACAATCAATTTCTGTTAAAATTGTAAATAAACTAGCAATTTTTATATGAAATCAATATTATAAATATCAGTAAATGATTTGGTTATTTAATTTAAAAAAGATAATAAAAATTACCAATTTCAACATTACCCGTTACTCTTTAAATCGATACAAGACTATTCAAAACAGCCCGGTCAATTTTGTATCCAAAAAACGAAAGTAGTTGGGCTACGATCGAACGTTCGAGAAAACTTCAATTGCCAGCTTTCATTGTGACATCAGTATTAGAAAAATGTCTTTCAATGTCAAAGTAAATCGCTTCACCTTGCTTATCAAAGGATTGAAAAGAATAATGTCGGGGAAAAGATGAAAAGGGAGTAATGACAGCAATAAAACAAGACCAGATATCATTTTACGATTTATCAAGGTTGAGAGGAAATTCTGATCAAAGATCTTCCGTTTATCGAGCAGACATATTTGAGTTTGAACAAATCTTTCATTGTAATAAAATTAGAGGACAAAAATTAAATTTTGATCAACAAATACTACTTGTATATATGTGTAATATCTTTTGACTTGTAAAATCTAACCTTCCCTTAAATTTAAACTCATAGTCAGATATCCCCTTGGTATGGGAAGTCTAAAACATCCAGAATTTCTGATCTAGCTTCCCTAGAAAAAAACTAGATTTTAATCTTTCCTTAGTTGCATGTAATCAAAAAAAGTTTTTTCAGAAATGTGGATTCCAACCGGAGCAAGGAATTATTCAATTTGATCAAACTTATTGTCAGAGATCCCCAAACTATGGGAAGTCTAAAATATCGATAACTTTTTGGTTTAGTTTCCCCCAAAAGTTGGCATTTTATCTGTGAAAATGGTGAGAACAATCATATTCACCAAAAAAACAGCGCAACACGTCAAGTCAAAAAGTACTGTATTTGCTGTGAAGATTTGCGCCCTCTAATGGTCGATTTTCTACTTAACCCACTTTCTGTTGGCAGCGTTAAACTATTTTTTTTACAGTTGAACGGTGAATTTTAAAAAAGAATCAGCGTTATAAACCGCTAAACTTACAAATTTTCAACGCATTTGTTTTCCACAATGATTATTGAATCTAATTTAGTTTCACGTGCAATATCATAGAAGTAAATGACAAACGACGATGTGGAATCATCGGCTGTTGACGTACAGGAGGCGAGAATTTCAGACCCGTGTAGAGCATTTTCTTTTTTGAAAGAGTTCCTCCGAAACTGTTTTTATAAATTTGTATTATCAATTTACTGGTCAAATCCTGCCTCGCGGTTATGAATACTAATTTAAATAATCAAAAAAAGTCAGTTACATTACAGGGGTCACGATGAACATAGTTAGTTCTTCAGCAGAGTCAAATATTGTTCACCAATACAGAAGGTTTTGTAAAACTCCTAGCATCAAAGTATGCTTGACGCTATAAAGTGATAAACTTATCCTGACGATATTCTTAACAAGATAAAGAAAAAATAGAGATAACGGTTCTTTAATATTGCAATTGATAGCTTTTCAGTTTTAATTAGTTCTTCAATCTTTCCGTAGCAACTTTTATTAAAAAACATTTATGAAATTTACTTTTCGAGCGATTTTTATTGCTGTACAGAAGATTTGTTCCGATGGTAGACATAATGTCACACTGCTATGTCGACGTTTTTTTCTCAAAGCTAACTGCGCCACATAGCTCTAAACTATTAAGTATATGTTATTTTAAAATAAAATGTAATTATTTAGTGTTTCAGCAGAAACTTATATCAAAAACAATTTTTTCATATGTTCAAGAGGGGATATGAAAATGGTGTAAAAGTTGAAAAGAGCTTTTTATACATGGGGTTCATCAACTTTTTTTGCGTTAAGACAATTATCCAGGTTTCTTGAACACTTTACGGCATCAATTGGGGACCGAAGTGCCCTTTGTAAACATTGTTTCAGGAAAAAAAAAATGTTCAAAAATTGTTTAAACCCAGCTAACACTTTTTTGGTATACCTTTTTGTTCCGACCCTTTTTGTGGGGGAATAACTATATACTCAATTGTGTTTTCTTCCGTCAATTTTGGCTGATTGATTAGAAACGCGACTGGTATCTTTAAAAAGCTTTTCGGTTTTTGTGTTTTTTTAAGAGGAATTATCGAATTTCAAAGCTTTGTGTGGACACGAGATATTTGGCATGATTTTGATCACTTTTTGTGTAATTTTTGCTCAAATTAGGATATTTTCTATTAAAGTATTAAGCCGAAACGTGCTACAAAAGGATTCAATTATGTGTTCCTATTAGACGAAAGGCGCTAAAAAATCAAATTTCTGTTTCTGGTCTCATAGGAAAGTTTATTATCATGAAATTCAAATTCGATTTGAGATTTGTTTTTTTTTAGAAACAATTTCATACTTTTTTATTCAAATCTGTCTCCCGTAGACTAGACACGTTTCATATCAAGTTTCAGTTTATGAAAACCTCATTTGCAATCTAATGATGTAAACTAAAACAAAACAATCGTTTTTAAGGAATCGCTCATTTTTTTGGCTTTGACTCCGAGTTTTCGAAAATTTTAATAAAATTTTGTTTTTTTTTTAGTTTTTTCTAAAAATTTGAAGTTCTCTGGCATAGATTCCTTGATTAAAAGGCTTCAATAGGCTTCCTGCTGAGCATTAAGTGAACCCATCTAGTGCTTAGAGCGGACAGCCAACAGTTGGTGAGATTTTAAAAACAATTTATAGAATTTTTTTTTGAACACTAACCGAACTTAAACTTCTTTTTTGAACTATAAATCATTCTCAGCAGTGAAAGGACCCCCTCTCAAGTCCACTAAGTTCAGATTTAATCTGGTTAGCGGTTTTGTCTTGCAACTATTGGTATCATGACTTCGATTCCAAGAGTTTTCATAATTTTAATATCAGTTTTTGGATACTTTTCACATTTTTAGCTCTTTTTGAGGTCTCATCACATTATTATATAACTGACGGTTCCCATTGGCTTAGTGAAGCTGTTCAATGGATCCTTGATAAAGTTTTCAGAGTAAAAAATTATTGTTTAAATGGCTTCGACATTTTCTTCTTACTGAACTTTTGATTTTCGCCTGGATTTGTTGTTTTTTTGATAGTCATAAGACATATTGTGATATCTTATTGATGACTTACGAATGACAATCATCATTGACCTCCCATCGAGGCAGAAATTGCCATATTGATTGACTTCCGTAGAAAGCTTTTGATTTTAATGGCGTTGATACAACGAGTTTCCTCAAAAATTTCGTTGTTTTTTTGTTTGTTGATTTTTTGAATGAATTTTTGTTTGTTGATTTTTAAGAAGAATCCCATTGATGTTAGTAAACTAATTGAAAGTTTTTAGTGAAAAGCATATTTTTTGATACATTTTTATCTGTTTTTTTTAATTTGGTGTTTTTGCCCTTCTTTATGTAGACGTAAAATGCCGAGAAGTTTCATTCATAAACTTCTAATTGAGGATTGGATAAAGGATGTTGCTCAATGATGTCATTTAAAAGCAAAAATTCTCTGGTTGTGATAATATTCGTTTTCTTTTTTTAAGTTTTCTATTTTAAATTACATTAAATTTCTTTAATGTTTCAGTTTTTGTTGTTTTTTTTGTCCTCTTGTAACTTAAAACTAAAATCTGTGAATAAAAAAAATTGATATAGGATTGAATAAAAGATGTCGCTCAATGATGTCATTTTATAGCAAAATTTCTCAAAGGTTATAATAATATTCGTTATCTCTTTTAAGGTTTTCTTTTTTAAAGTTTCCTAAATTTCTTTAATCCTTCAGTTTTTCTTGTTGCTTTCGTCCACTTGTAACTTAAAACTAAAATCTGTGACTAAAAACTATTTTAATATTTAACTGTTTCCGCAGTATCTTTCAACAAAACCTATTTTTTGGTTATTCACTAGGGATTATAGAAATGATGTAAAACTGAAGAAGAGCTTTTTTATATGTTTGTTCATTTTTGTCACATCAGGACAATTGTTCGGGACACTTGAACACAATATAGCACAAAGCGGGGATCGAGGTGACTTATTTATGTGTTTGAACTGGTTTTTGCCTACAAAAACTTAGTTTACGGCTATGACTAATTGCTTCCAAATTTAGCCGTGCCTAGTCGAGTTTTCACCTAATATCCGACGCCCCGAAGCATACGCAACATACTCAAAACAAAACGTTAAATGAAGAAAATTTTGAGATTGTGAAAAACTGTGAAAAAACTTTCAGATTTTCGTATTAGTTGCAAACACTGTTTTAGTAAAAGAAATTTTAATTAAAAAACTTATTGAAGCCCAGTTAACACATTTTTTGCTATAGCTTTTTATTCCGACCCCACTTGTGAGTGGGAGAAACTATATACTCAAATGGGTGTTTTTGTTCAGTCATTTTTGGCCGATTGATATTTTCAACGTAGAGAAAACTGAGTGGTATAATAAAAGAGCTCATTCTGCATGGAGTTCGAAATTAAGAAGATTTTCTTTCGAATTTTCTTTTTTTTGAGGAGTTATCGATGTTTAAAGGTTAGCGTGGACACAGAATATTTGGCTTGATTTTGTTCATTTTTAGCGTAATTTCTGTCAAAATATTATTTTTTCTTTAAAAAATATCTAAAAATATATTCCACGCTACAAAAGGAATCAAGTATGTTCTCCTATTAGACGAAAAGCGATAAAAATTAAAAAAAAAGCTCGTAGGGAATTTTAATATCAAAAATTCGAGTTCGATTTGAGAGCTGTTTTTGAGAAACCTTTTCATACTTTTATGTTTTCTCTAAGTTACTCAGAGACTAGTCACTTTTCGTATTGAGGTTCCTTTAATGGCAAACCTCATTTACAAACATTGATTTCAAATGAACAGAAATTGTTTTTCAACAAGTCGCTCGTTTTCTTTGGCGTCGACTCCAAGTTTTTGTAAAATCAATTGAAATTTTGGTCTTCTTTTTGAGATTTTGCTGATTTTTTGCAGTCTGTGGCATAGGTTCCTTTACTAAAAAGCTTCAATAGGATTCTTGATGAGCATTAACCGAACCTATCTAGTGCTTTGAGGGGACAGCGAACAGATGTTGAGAGTTTAAAAATAATTTATCGAAGTTGTTTTGAACATTAACCGATCTTAAACTTGTTTTTTGAACTATAAGTCATTCTCAGCAGTGAAAGGAGCCCCCTTAAGTCCAATCAATTCAGAATAAATCTGGTTAGTGGTTTTGGTCTTGTAACTATTGGTTTTATGACTTCGATTCCAAGAGTTTTCATAATTTTTTTCCTTTTTTGGATTTTTTTCACAATTTTAGCTCCTTTTGAGGTCTCATCACATTATTTTATAATTGGCGATTCCCATTGGCTTAGTGAAGCTGTTCAATGGATCATTGATAAAGTTTTCCGAGTAAAAAATTATTGTTTAAATGGCTTTGACATTTTCTTCTTGCACTTGTTTACTGACCTTTTGATTTTCGCCTGTATTTGTTGTTTTTTTCAAAGTCATAAGACTTTTTGTGATGTCTTATTGTTGACTTACGGATGACAACTACCATTGACCTCCCATCGAGGTATAATTTGCCATATTTATTGACTTCCGTAAAAAGCTTTTGATTTTAATGACGTTGATACTACGAGTTTCCTCAAAAATTTCGTTGTTTTTTTGTTTGTTGATTTTTTGAATGAATTTTTGTTTGTTAATTTTCTGAATTTACATTTGTTGATTTTTTGAATGAATATCTTTAAAAAGAAGAAGAATAATCCCATTGATGTTAGTAAACAAATTGAAAGTCTTCAGTGAAATCTTATTTTTTAATACATTTCTCTCTGTTTTTTTAATTTGGTGTTTTGCCTCTTTTTTATTGTTTATGTAGACGTAAAATGCCGTGAAATTCCATTCATAAACTTCTCATTGAGGATTGAATAAAGGATGTTGCTCAATGATGTCAATTTTAAAGCAAAAAGTCTCAAAGGATATGATAATAATCTACAAATTGTCGTGGTTTTTAAAATATTGATTTTAGTTGATGATTTTGAACTCGTTTGGTTAAGAAAGAAGAAACGAATTACCGTTGAAAAATTAATTGAAATCAGAAAATTTTTAACCGAAGAGGCCGTTTTTTAATAGCTTTGACACTTTTCTCTCTAAAATTTCATGAGTACGTTTTTTTGACTGGTTTTTTAATTTTTTTGTAGTCCTAGAATGCTGAGAGCTCTGCTAAATTTCCAATTGAGGATTGAATGAATGCTGTCAGTTTAAAGCGAATAGTCCTAAAAGTTATGATATTATTCGTTTTCAACAATTTTTAAAAAAAAATTAGTTGCTGTTATTTTTTTCGTCAAATTGTAACTTATTCACATCATTGAGAAGTCGCATAAAATTCCTCGTAATTCAAGATTTAATCTGTCTATTTATATTATATCACAACTGATATTTTGTTTACTGGACACTTTGCGTTTTCAAAATTTTTGTGACTGGTCAGTATTTGTGTTTTTTCTTTTTCTCTTCTTTAACCACCTTTGCGTGATAACAGACCCCAATGATTTCTAAATGAGGCTCAAGTGAATTTATTTACTATTTCTGTTTAAATTTAGGTGAATTAGTATAATTTATTTATTGATGTTTTTTTTGAATAAAAAATCAAAATTGTGAATTGGCAAATTGTTTGTATTTCTTGGTTTTCTGCATCTTTAGACCGTTTCGATGGCTCAGTCTAACTAGAAACGGGTTCTATTGGTTTCGTAATACCTTTTTAGTAAACTTCTCAAGATTTTTCTGTTAAAAGCTAATGTCGTTTCAGACGTTTGAAAATATTTGTTTCAAAAAAGTTGATTATTTTTTGAATTTCGCCTCATTATTTCTCTTTTTTGTCGTCTCTTTAAGGAAAAGTCCCATCTTCTTGTTAGTTAAGAAAAAGTAAATTTATGAAGTTAAAGTTTTGTCTGACAGAATTTTGACCATGTTACTAGATGCTTTAAAGAGTAGATATTGAGTTTTGCCGAGAAACTCGTTTTCGCTTAATTTGTTGTTTTTAATTTTGTTCTTCTAATCTTTATGATGGCAGATCTAGTGAGCGCTGTAGTGAGTCATGGCATTATGTAACTCAATTAGTATACTGTGTGTGTACAGATTTTTTTAAAACTCAAACATCTATTTTGGATTATCTCTTCATTTGGTTGATAAATAATTCAAAAATGTAGATGAGCTTGGGTCGGAACATCTTTTCCGAACGCTCATTAACGAGCATCTTTATTTTATTTTGTACTCATGATGCAAATCGTTTACGAATTGGAATCAATTTGTTGGCTCCTAGGGAGCCAGTCCAGATCAATGTCATTTTTCATTGAACTTTATTGTTGTAATAGAGATCTGGATATTAAGGGGGGTAATTCTTAGACTATGCGATCAGGAAAGCGAAGTAAATAAAAAGCTTAGTTTTGTTGAAACTATGATACCTCACTATTCCACCTCTTAGGAACGAGTTGTAATAAAATTAGTTTTAAGTACAGAAATACCCATTCTAACTTGTTCATGAAAACTTTGATGGCTTGTGTCATACGGTATGGATAACCATCATATATCCATAACCTTATTTTAGTTCTAATAATCCATTCGAAAGACAAGTGCTTTTGTTGCCCAGTTTAAATTCAGTTCATCACGTGTTCTTTGTAACTTCCTGTCTGTTCATCCTTTAGACAGGAAACTGTCTGTTCAGCTCGTAAACAAATCG
Organism: Convolutriloba macropyga; assembly: GCF_964194025.1. Taxonomy (NCBI): domain Eukaryota; kingdom Metazoa; phylum Xenacoelomorpha; order Acoela; family Convolutidae; genus Convolutriloba; species Convolutriloba macropyga. Next base: position 6,418,731 of record NC_134481.1, on the reverse strand, counting down.
ATATGTTCTTCCTGACTTATGATTATGTTGTGAACAAACTTTCATTTCCTTTTTGGTTCTAATTTGTAATCAAAATTATTCATACTCCGACTTGCAATTCTGTAAACCAATTGCAATTTAGCTTTAGTAATTCGCTTCTCAATTGCATTCGCTCAAATAGAATCGCGCCATTCGCACCGCAATTAACCAATTGAAAATTTGTAAATTATAACTGCATAGAATTAGGTGCCATTCGCGGCACAACTGCCTTGATCAAATTGTGAGATAAGCATTCGCGATTCAATTAGCTCAATCAGAAGTAATTGAGCATAACATGGCGCAGTCAGCAGCTGAATCAAAGAAGACACCTGTGCACGTCGATGCATTTTGGGAAAAGCCTACTGCCACCCCACCGTCGATTTGGGATAAATGGACTCTAGCATTGCTAGCAAAAGAAGGAATTCTGTTCGAAAATTTCTTGAATGATCCACCAACAGCAGTACCATACCCACCCGAGCCAACCTACGAGGAACCAGTTGAGAACCATATGCAAGCAACTGAACGGGATAGAAAGCTCCGTAACCAACAACTCAAGGTAAACTGGCAAAATCGCTGCAAAAAGACTGATGAAATTGGTATCTTGTGTGGAGATAAACTACGGGAGATCAGTGAGCAAAAATCAAAATCATTGCTATGTTTGAGCATTGGCACGGAGGGACGACGTACTTTTAAGAGCAAACACCCTCACTTCCTAATAGAAAAACAGCCATTTAAGGAATTATGGCAATCAATTGAGGATTCCTTTACAAAGTGAGAAAAATCACGTACGACCGTTTTGTCTTCTACTCTTGCAAACAACAGAAAGGCGAATATGTTGAAAGTTTCTACGGTCGTCTAATAGAACAAGCTGAAAATAGTAGTTTAGGAAGTGAAGAAACTGCACTTATTCGAGATGCTTTCATACTAAACATGATAGACCATGAAACCCAAAAGGAGTTATTGAAGGAAACAGTTGAACCTTCCAAAGCACTTGAAATAGCAATTCAAATGGAGATGGGGGCACAAAATCGGCAAAAGATTAATCAGAATTTGATGCCAGCTACGAACTCAGTAAATGTCGTCAACAATTACTTACCACGCAATCGCAATTCGAATGCTCAACAAAACAGAAGGAATTTCACACGATATCCAACTGTAACTCAAAACTACCAATATAGTAGTATCTGTACCAATTGCGGCCAACAGTGAAGTCATAATCATCTACAGATTTTTCCCCGCAAATGGGAAAAAATGTAATAATTGCGGAATAGTTGGCCATTTTGCGAAAAAAATGTCGAAATCGAAACGAACACAGGGACAAGCAACTAAAGCTCCACAAACAAATGTCAACCAAATTGCCAAGACTCCTGAAAAAAGTGACGACGAAGAGTCCGCTAACTATATATGTAGTTAAAAACAATTATATGACCAAGTCTACGATTCCAATTACGATAGCGACTCTGACAACTACGTAGCAGCAACCTCATGTGAATCAGCAAATCAACTTGAACCCCTGAATGCTAAAGTGCAATTAAGAGAGGTAAAAGCAACCGCCATGATTGACTCCGGGAGTGCAGTTAGCCTTATCACAAAAACATTAGCAAATCAAATACTTCGAACTACACAATCTGCAAAGTGGATCACAAAGAGGGAAAAGAGGAACCTAAAAACATTCTCCAATGATCCAATAAAATTCCTCGGACTTCTTGAGACAGCGGTTGCATACAATAATTGGATAGACAGAGAAGCCAGTCTGATAGTGGTGGAAGACGGTCACAAAATCATCAATGGCAGAAACCTCTTCACAAGCCTTGGCCTTGCAGTTGTACAACAACAACGAGCAGATAATGGTAAATGTGTCAATAACATTAATAATTCTACATGTAAAATTAAAGAGACAATCGCGGCGCAATTTCCACATTTAGTTTCAAGAATTGGTCCTTCCAAGATAAATGTAGCCAAATCAAATGTTCATCAAAAGCTTACAGCAAAGCATCAAAAAGGTCGGCGCGTTCCAATAAAACTCCAACCTAGAGTCACGGCGGAATTAGAACGCTTACAGAAGGAAGTTCATATCGAAAAACTATCTAATTGCTCAGACAAACATTTCATATCTCCGATCATGATCACACTAAAGAAAGACCAACCTAAAAAACTCGCATTAGATTCCAAAGTACTAAATAAAGCTATTCACGAAAATAAATATCAAATGCCTAACATTGACCTGGTAATTGACACAAAATCACAACATCTTACTAACACTCAAAATGGTCAACAAGCGTATTTCACCACGTTAGACTTAAAATATGCATACAGACAACTAAAATTACACCAAGATACTGCGAAACACTGTAACTTCAACATTATCTGTAGAGAGTCCACTGGCACCTATAGATTCAAAACTGGATTCTACGCCCTACTGGCATGCCGGCAGAATTTCAAAAAGCAATGGATTATGCATTAATAGGTCTACAACACATCTATTGCTTTTTTGATGACATAATAATTGTTAGTACTGGAACTGAAACAGACCATTTGGCATACGTTACAAAATGCTTAAAAAAGCTAGACGAAGACAATTTAAGAATAAATCTTCAAAAATGTCATTTTGCAAAAACAGAAACTGAATTGTTAGGATATAAGTTTACCCAAACTGGTAGATCACCATTAGAAAGTTAAACAGCAGCAATTTTAAAAATACCACCACCAACAAAACCAAAACGCCTAAGATTCTTTCTCGGTTCAGTACATTATATTGGCAAATTCATGCCACATCTAGCACAATTATGTCATCCACTTTGACCACTTCATAAAAAATCCACAGCGTTTATTTGGACAGAAGATCATACTAAACATGTTCAGTTAATTAAAGAAAAAATTGCCCACAGCACGGAAAATATTCATTACAATCAAAAATTAGACATTCAAGTTGAATGTGACGCTTCGCGTTCGGGACTGGGAGCAGCACTTGAACAGAATACACCCGAAGGTTGGAAACCAATAGCATTTGCGTCACGATTCATAAACTCAACAGAAGAACGTTACAGTGTTAACGAATTAGAACTGTTGGGAATAGTTTGGTCGATTGACTATTTTAAATACTACCTATATGGCAAACATTTCACTGTTATAACAGACCGTCGAGCATTATTGTCCATATTAAAGGAACACAGATCAAACAAATCCTAAAATAGCCGCCTTTCTAGATGGATAGACAGATTACTTCCATACAACTTCACAATTGAACTCATGCCGGGAGCAAAAATGGGCTTAGTGGACTATTTATCTAGAAACACATTTGCAAGAGCTAAAAAAGTCTCTACATATGATGAACACTTTGTAGTAGCAATAATATCTAAAATTCGTAATTCAACGAAACATCTCATTAAAGATAAACGGAACACACTACAAAAATTTAATAGCATATTAAAATCACATTCACCTTCATCTTATTCAAAAAAGTCAATGGCAACGCAAATGCATACATCATCAAATACTAATTCACAAATATAAACTCGCAATTAGATTCCAAAGTACTAAATAAAGCAATAAACGAAAATAAATATCAATTGCCTAACACTGACATGCTAATTGACACAAAATCACAACATCTTACTAACACTCAAAATGGTCAACAAGCATATTTCACCACGTTAGACTTAAAATATGCATACAGACAACTAAAATTACACCAAGATACTGCGAAACACTGTAACTTCAACATTATCTGTGGAGAGTCCACTGGCACCTATAGATTCAAAACTGGATTCTACGCCCTACTGACATGCCGGCAGAATTTCAAAAGGCAATGGATTATACATTAATAGGTCTACAACACACCGATTGCTTTTTTGATGACATAATAATTGTTAGTACGGGAACTGAAACAGACCATTTGGCATACGTTACAAAATGCTTAAAAAAGCTAGACGAAGACAATTTAAGAATAAATCTTCAAAAATGTCATTTTGCAAAAACAGAAACTGAATGGTTAGGATATAAGTTTACCCAAACTGGTAGGTCACCATTAGAAAGTTAAACAGCAGCAATTTTTAAAATACCACCACCAACAACACTAAAACGCCTACGATCCTTTCTCGGTTCTGTACATTATATTGGCAAATTCATACCACATCTAGCACAATTATGTCATCCACTTAGTCCACTTCATAAAAAATCCACAACGTTTATTTGGACAGAAGATCATACTAAACATTTTCAGTTAATTAAAGAAAAAATTGCCCACAGCACAGAAAATAGTCAATACAATCCAAAATTAGACATTCGAGTTAAATGTGACGCTTCGCGTTCGGGACTGGGAGCAGCACTTGAACAGAATACACCCGAAGGTTGGAAACCAATAGCATTTGCGTCACGATTCATAAACTCAACAGAAGAACGTTACAGTGTTAACGAATTAGAACTATTGGGAATAGTTTGGTCGATTGACTATTTTAAATACTACCTATATGGCAAAAATTTCACTGTTATAACAGACCGTCGAGCATTATTGTCCATATTAAAGGAACACAGATCAAACAAATCCTAAAATAGCCGCCTTTCTAGATGGATAGACAGATTACTTCCATACAACTTCACAATTGAACACATGCCGGGAGCAAAAATGGGCTTAGTGGACTATTTATCTAGAAACCCATTTGCAAGAGCTAAAAAAGTCTCTACATATGATGAACACTTTGTAGTAGCAATAATATCTAAAATTCGTAATTCAACGAAACATCTCATTAAAGATAAACGGAACACACTACAAAACTTTAATAGCATATTAAAATCACATTCACCTTCATCTTATTCAAAAAAGTCAATGGCACCGCAAATGCATACATCATCAAATACTAATTCACAAATAAAAACTCGCAATTAGATTCCAAAGTACTAAATAAAGCAATAAACGAAAATAAATATCAATTGCCTAACACTGACATGCTAATTGACACAAAATCACAACATCTTACTAACACTCAAAATGGTCAACAAGCGTATTTCACCACGTTAGACTTAAAATATGCATACAGACAACTAAAATTACACCAAGATACTGCGAAACACTGTAACTTCAACATTATCTGTGGAGAGTCCACTGGCACATATAGATTCAAAACTGAATTCTACGCCCTACTGGCATGCCGGCAGAATTTCAAAAAGCAATGGATTATGCATTAATAGGTCTACAACACATCTATTGCTTTTTTGATGACATAATAATTGTTAGTATTGGAACTGAAACAGACCATTTGGCATACGTTACAAAATGCTTAAAAAAGCTAGACAAAGACAATTTAAGAATAAATCTTCAAAAATGTCATTTTGCAAAAACAGAAACTGAATGGTTAGGATATATGTTTACCCAAACTGGTAGATCACCATTAGAAAGTTAAACAGCAGCAATTTTAAAAATACCACCACCAACAAAACCAAAACGCCTAAGATCCTTTCTCGGTTCAGTACATTATATTGGCAAATTCATGCCACATCTAGCACAATTATGTCATCCACTTTGACCACTTCATAAGAAATCCACAGCGTTTATTTGGACAGATGATCATACTAAACATGTTCAGTTAATTAAAGAAAAAATTGCCCACAGCACGGAAAATAGTCATTACAATCCAAAATTAGACATTCAAGTTGAATGTGACGCTTCGCGTTCGGGACTGGGAGCAGCACTTGAACAGAATACACCCGAAGGTTGGAAACCAATAGCATTTGCGTCACGATTCATAAACTCAACAGAAGAACGTTACAGTGTTAACGAATTAGAACTATTGGGAATAGTTTGGTCGATTGACTATTTTAAATACTACCTATATGGCAAAAATTTCACTGTTATAACTGACCGTCGAGCATTATTGTCCATATACAACCAGCAAAAGAATAACTCGCTTTTTGCCCAAAATCGATTCACATTTCACTACTCAACAAGATGCCAAAAACAAAAGCAACAAGATCGGAATCTACTCCAACGAAGGCAGGAGTGACCTTTTCTGACACAACAACATCAACACCCGCCACATACACCTCCCTAAAAACCGAAACCCCATCAGGAAGTTTGATTGACGCGGCCGAAGATATATGCTTCACAGAAACACTAAATAAGATATTTAGTAAAAAACTACTGGCCATTCTCACCGGAAAGGATGAAATTCTCAAAGAAGTGCGAGATTTGTCATACGATACAACCCTGACAGACTACGAGAGACAAGCCCTTACATCTTCTGACACTGGCGGGGTCTCAGTGTGAAGCACGGATGTGTCTGCCTAGACGTATGAATAGCGATACCAAAAGCAATAAAGGATGCGGTTTTGGAGGATATACACTAAACTCATCCTGGGAGTTTCGCAATGCTCTCAATAGCGCAGAGTATTTGGTGGCCATATATCCACCGGCATATACTGGCAAAAGCCAGCGAGTGCAAAGCCTGCACGTAAATCGGTAAGAACTTAAAATCAGTGATTCTGCACTGCAAATGGGCACCTTTATCAAAATGCGTTGAACCAAATGACGAAATACAAAGAGAATTTGGTGGACCAATACTTAACGAAAAGGCTATAGAACAGTATTTCATTGCAAATGTAGATAGACGTTCAAAATATCCCACAGCAGAAATAATAAATAACGCTTCTGGTACAAATGTAATTAAATTCTTAAATAAATACATATATATAACCACGGGGTCCCAAGAGCCATTAGATTAGATCAAGCTCGATGTTTTACAGGAAAAAAGTTTGAAACATTCTGCACAGAAAATAACATTATACCTATATATGCACCAGCAAATGATCACAGAGCAATAGGTTTAGTAGAACGTCTTAATCAAACAATTAAATGTCAATTATCATGCATGAAAACACAACTGAATAAAAATTTAACTTAGAACAGTCTCTACAAGCAATTATACTACGACTGAGAATTTCGGAACAAAAAACAATAAACATCACACCATTTGAGGCACATTTCGGTAGGAAATGTAATACACCAATTTCTAATATCACCACTAAACCTAATAACAGAAACTTAAATTACAAAAAATTAATTAAACACTAATTAGGTGAAGACACAATACCAGGTCGCCCGTATCTAGCGGAGGAACAGCGGGCAGATACGGCCGGCCCTATGCTCGGATACAGAGATAGAAAAGGTCATCTGCGCTGCAAGTGCACGCGCACAGAAAGAGGAGGACAAAATGAAAGACGAAAAACAGCGACTAATCTGGTCAGAAGGGGTGAGCAGGCCAATTTCATGTTCTGAAAGAAGCATTCAAGTCAAACTAGCAAGGAAAATCCATGACAGTCAGCGTCAAAAGAAAAATCTCGACGGGTTATACGAAGTGCTCGCTCCCGGTAGCACCGTATGTAAATCAGCCCAACCACGAGCGTTATTATAGAGCTCAACAGACAGTGAGTGTGCGAAATTCCGATGTCGCCAAACTTGGTACATAAGCGGAACGTGATTTGGATCTTGGTCAATACATAGAGCGTAGACCGAAGAAAATCTACGAAAAAACGGTCGAACAGAAAATAGTAAAACATAGAAGGGACCTAGTTAGAAAAAATCTCGGGAACAAAAAGATAAAGAGAAACAAAAAAACAACCAGACGATATCACTGTTGTCCCATCGGGCAGATCTTGCATCTCTACGGCCAGTAATGTTGCACGCTCACTGAAAATGAGAATCCCAAAACGCAATCCAAAACACAAAGACGCCATCGCAAATAGACCTGATCTAGCTCAGATTTTACACTTCAGTCCACCTGTGCCAATTGTGCCCCCACCACATAATCCAAACGTAGCTGGACCATCCGCGGCACGAGTGGCTTCTCCTCAAATAACAACGCCTATCCTACGAAAAAAGAAAAAAACGACAACTAACAGTAAGTGATACGTTCGATTCGGATACTTCGTTAGTAAGAAAAAGCAAAAAAACGCTTAAAAGACAAAAGAAGTCTTTTGTGGAAAACAAAAGACTTCGACGTCGATAGTGGAAAACATTCAGAACACAGAAGGATATTCAACAAAAATTACCGAATCAAATACTGAATTCATTGGAGAGGTTTCGCCTCGAAACCCTAACGAGCGATGGACAACGGATCCAAATCCAAATCTTCCAAAAGAAATGACAGTTTTGCACGCCGAAAACCAAGATCACTCAGATTCTGAATAAAACTTGATAAACCTTCTGAACTTCATATATTATTTAGTATTTAATATTTTGCTACTTATATAACCGATGAATATTTATTAATTTTCTGATTTTATGTACTAATTTTTTTTTCAACAGGGGGAATTGTCATACGGTTTGGATAACCATCATATATCCATAACCGTATTTTAGTTCTAATTATCCATTTGAGGGACAAGTGCTTTTGTTGCCCAGTTTAAATTCAGTTCATCACGTGTTCGTTGTAACTTCCTGTCTGTTCATCCTTTAGACAGGAAACTGTGTGTTCAGCTCATAAACAAATCGATATGATCTTCCTGTCTTATGATTATGTTGTGAACAAACTTTCATTTCCTTTTTTTCTAATTTGTAATCAAAATTATTCAGTCTCCGATTTGCACTTCTGTAAACCAGTTTCAATTTAACTTTAGTAATTCGCTTCTCAATTGCACTCACTCAAATAGAATCGTGCCGCAATTAACCAATTCAATAATTGTAAATTCTAACTGCATAGAATTAAGTGCCTTTCGCGGCGCAACTGCCTTGATCAAATTGTGTGATAAGCATTCGCGATTCAATTAGCTCAATCAGAAGTAATTGAGCATAACAGCTTGTGAGCACAGTCCGAATATCGCCCTCTCTCTCTCTCTCTCTCTCTCTCTCTCTCTCTCTTTCTCTCTTTGTTTGAATTTAATCTCATATTTCAAATCTTCGTTTCTTTTGATCTTTTGTAATATTTTTCAGTGTACCTTGGATTGTAGATACAGAAACCTCCAAAATCTGACAGAACCAATAATGTTCATTATCAAGGTCGATATAAATTTCTGGCGCATATTTCTCTACCTGCAAGATCAATGAGTTAATTAGGTTGTAGTTTACTTTAAAAAAGGCCCAGACCTAGGCCTCAAAATGATTTTAACTCGATATTGTAAGTAAACATTGTGTCGAGCTTGAGCCCAGCCCAAACCTTGGGTCGAGCCAAACTCTTTTCTAAAATTTTGGGTCCAGCTAATATCTTTTGCGAAAAATCAGAGTCGAGCCAAAGTCCACAATGTCTTAAAGTCCAGCTAAACTCTTTTTATAGGTTTAAGAGGTAAGAGGAGGAATGCAGGAGTTAAGAGGTTCGAACCTGTGTGTGGAAGCGTCTTTTTTGTAAGAATACCGGGAACGCGGTGAAAATAAATAATTCTCCGCGATTCACCGTATTCACAGCAAAAAGATGTAAGAAATATGCGGCGAAGATTATTTTTTTTCACCCCATTTCAACGAAAGTTCAGCGCCAAACCTTGACCCGGGTCGTAATAGAAATCCAGTTGGAAATCATCTCTCTCGTGTACTAACATTATGAAATCCGCTAATAATCAAACCTAGATCTTGTCAGTTATTGTGCGGACATAAACCCATTAGTTTCGAAATCAATAACGGATCATTTTCAGATCTACCTCTGATCAGACTTTTATCAGGAATCTAATCTCTGATCATCCCCTTTATTTCATTATTTAACAATTGAACAGTCCGTATCAGGCTCTCATCAGATCTTTCTTAACATTTTGCCCATTGAGTACACCACAAATCGTTTTATTTCTCCCATAAACTGGCCTGATTAGATTTTCTAATAACTCAACAGTCAATTTTCCGGAAATCAGTCTGATGAGACTGTTCGACTTAGGGCCACATCACTTTCCAGAATTTGCATATTCTGGACCTTTTTGCTTGTTTTCGAAACAAAGAAAAAACAATGTTGAAGGGCACTTTATCCCCTTCCCCACAGCCCTTTTGATTCGACTTGGTTCGATCAGAGGTAAATGTCGAATGTAGAAAATGTAGAAAAAAAATATGCACTGATTTTTAAAAACCCGTTGTTTCAGTATTGAGTGAAGATTCGGGCAGTACATGAAAATCGTGATATATCGCGAAGATAAGAACTTAGAGTTTCAGTTAAAACTTCGATTGTTATATATCCCGAAGATCAAAACTTAGAGTTTAAGTTAATTCTTTGATATAAGAACAACGTTCTTACATGATGTTGGTGATGTATATTTATATGTTTAAAACTATATTTGATGGTTTCAAATTTGTTCGCACCACAAGTTTATTGGTGTGCAAAAACCATAAAGTTGAGCGATTAACTCGACCTTCCCACCATCAGTGATGGCCATAAACCACCTTGATGATCCTCCCAGTAGATATCAATGACACGTTCTCATGTTAGGAGAACAATGAGTTAAGTGCAAAAAACAGCACTAACACTTGCCATGTACAGCAAGGGGAAAAATTTGTTCAAGCTTATGGTGTAAATTAACCAACATCAGTTTATCTATATCTAGATGTTTCTTTAATTTTTCATACTGATAGCAACTATAATTTCTTGTAAATTTCTGTACAGAAAAAAAGAAGACAAAATCAACACCGACGGTACAATTTCGGATTTACAGGTAACGAATCTCTTTCTTATTGTGTGGGGACAAGATGCACTTCTGAAACATAGGAGACTTATGAGCCTACTATTACTAGACACTCCTTTTAAAGAGATCAGACTAGTAATTCAAAACTATTTTTCTCCCAACGAGAGAGTTATAACGGCAGAAAGGGCTAATTTTCTGTCCGTTGTCCCAAGCGCTGCAAAATCCGACGATGATTTTCTAGCGCACCTAAGAGGAGAAGCACTCTATTGTAACTTCCCGACACTAAGTAACCAAACTTGAGGAGGAGTTGATAAAAATAAAGTTTATCTCCGGTTTGAGAGACCCTGAGGCGAAACTAAGATTTTTAGACGGCAGCAAAGCTAAAACAACGATTACTCTTTCTAAGAAAACCAAAAGCCTACAGTTCGGAAATCGAGCAATGGTTTATGTGAGCTCTTCAACAAGTAATAATCTAAATATGGTAAAGGAGGAAGTGGGATACAACTTCAAAAAGACCTTCAGAAAACCGAGTGAAAAGTTCAATGGTATTAAATGCAATGGTCACCTGTGTAATAGATGAGAAGGTAAGCCAAACAATAGCATGCCTTGTCCGGCTTTGAGCAAGAAATTTAACACCTGTGAAAATGTGGGGCACCTTGCGAAAAGTGCAAAAGTAAAACACAGCTTAGGTCTGGTAAGTCCGACCAGCACAGCAACTTCTGTGAGAAAGAAGGTAAGTTGTCTGGTCAAAAATCTTCTGAAATGGAGATGGGAATGTACTATACATTGTAAAACGTTTCAACAATGTCAGCGACATTGGAATGCGCTACAAAAAAAGACCAAAAAAATAAAAATGCAAATCTACACCTGTACTGATAGAACTGTGATATCATCTTGACTGAGCATGGTAAACCTCATTTAGATGGGAACATCTCACGTCTCGAGGCCTATGATTGTCATCAACTGACGCTTCTGGGTCCATAACATGGGATTTTTAGTGCAACGGAAGCAAGTATATGGAACAGCAACTTGCAGTTGTGCAATACAACAAAGAATTTGAACTAGTTGGGAGAGACATATTTTTCCAAAAAACATCAACACAGAGTGTGATCAAAAGGTATCTGCAGTCAAAGGATACAAAACTCATATGAAACTCATACCGGGATCACAGCCGGTGTTCTGCAAGGCTAGAAAGATACCTGTAACTGTACAAGACAGAGTCAAGGAAAAATTTCACACGATGTTGCGACAGGGCATCCTGGAGCCACTGCAACAAGTTGGGGTCACATATGCATCCCCAGTAGTTTGGCAGCAGAAAAATGGAGCTCTGAAAATTCACACTAACGTGAATGTGAAAGTTCACACTAACGGCAAAGTTATTGACGAAGATTATCCAAGGCCAGACACTAATTCATAATCTCTATGGGCCTCTTACTTTGGCAAAATAGACAAATCAGACACACACTATCGAATCGAATTGGACGAGGTTGCAAATGAAATGTATAATCAACATATCGCAAGGATTCTTTAAGATGTGCAGTCTTCCTCAGGGCTTGAAGAACTGTTTATCAATCTTCCAGAAATAAGCTGAGTCCACTATCAAAAGAATCAAGGGTGTGGTGATTTTTCAAGATGATGCACTGGTATATGGAACAACAGAGGGGCAATACGAGAAACGAATGCTTGCGATCAAAAGTCGACCATGTACGAAGAATTTCACCCTCAATGAAAAGAAATTTAACTCCAAACCTGTCTCAAGTGTCAGTTTTCTTGTTTATTCTATTTCAAAGTAAGGAATAGCACCCAATCCTTAACATGTTGAGAAAATTAAAAATAAGAAACCACCATCAAATATGAAACAACTAGATTCTTTTGTTGGCCTCGCGAGATTTCATGGACGAATGATACCAATTGTTGCTACAAAAATGCTACCTTTGAATGGAATTCGAAAAAAGGACTTCCGATGGGAAACAAACATAAAGTTTTCGAAATTAGAAAAATTGTGTTATGTGCCAGCCCAATTGTTCAGCCTTACAGTTTGACGAAAGGAGCAACCATGACAGCAGACGCCTCGGAAAAAGCAATAGACAGGGTCCTCTCACAGGAAGGACTTCCTGTGATCTATGTCTCAAAGCATTTGTCACAAGTGGAACAAAATTACTTTAATAATGAGCGAGAGGCACTTGCAATCGTCTTTGAGGTCACAAGACAAAAACAAGTCCTGCTCGGAATGTGGTTCACTCGACAAACTGACCACCATCCTCCCAAATATCTCTTTGAACCAGACGAGGGAATTCCTAATACAGCACCAGCAAGATTCACGATATAGGCTATAGCGCTGATGGGGTTCGACTTCGAATTGAAATAAACACCCGAATAGTAGATCCCCCACGCTGATGCTTTGAGCAGACTAGATTTTGATGGCAACGACGACAATGATTTGGTCTGCTTTGCTCTCGACATCTATTTTGTACAATCCGATTTGATGACCCAATTAGACATTGTAACTGAATTAGGATCGAATCAACTCTTCGCAGATGTCATCAATTGAATAAAAAGAAAAAACTGGAAGCAGTGCTCGGAAGCTGAGAAAAGTTTCGATCAACAGAAAGACGCCTTAACTATCCATAACGGAATCACCTTTCGAGGAGTTGTGTCTTTTAAACCCCCCAAACTAAGACAATTGGTGATGGCCGAAGCTCATGAGACACACCCAGGCAAAAATGCAACTGAAACAGCAGTTCAAATGATAGCATGGTGGCCAGGCATCAGTCAAGATCTTCTTCGGTATGTTAGTAAGTGTAGGGAATGCCAAGAAAACAAGCCTAGCCAGGGGAAAACAGTATCTCCTTGGCCAGAATCAGAAATTTGGGAAAGACTCCATTTAGACTAGGGTAATGTAAAGGACCAAAGTAAAGTCTTAGAAGAATTAAATGCCCAATCCGGCTGAATATAAGCTTTCCCTGCGTGAAATAGAACCTCACAAAGAGGGAAGGTGATCTTGAGTCAAATCTTCGCAGGGTTTGGGATATCAAAAACGTCAGTATCAGACAATGGTCTCGAGTTTGTAAGCTGTGACCTAAATCAGTGGTGTGAAACAATGAAGAATTGAAAAAAATGGAGTCAGCCATCTATCATCCAGGAGCAAAAGGACTTGCAGAGTGAGCAGTCCAAACAGTGAAACGGGCTATTCAAGCCTGGACTCTGACTTTGATCTGTGTGAACCAGTCCTCTTCAATCCAGTGAGCACGTCATCAACAATTCCAGATACCTTCATTATACGCAAAGGAATGAACACTTCAATCATCCAGTCAGAGAATTCAAACAAGACAGTGCATGCCGGTGACAACCAATTTTCAAAGCTGGAAACTGATGACATCGAGACTGAATCGACTGATCAGCAATCTACTGACTCACAATCTGAGAACAGTGTGGACAAAAAAGACGTGGCATCTCCTAAATCCAATGAAGAAACATCAGTAACTGAAGGAGAACAATCTTCAGGGTCCACTTGAACTTTAACCAGAAATGAAAAACTGCCAGAATATTTTGGAGAAGCTATCGCTACAAACTTGTTTAGAAAGGAGGGAGGATGTGTTATATCGCGACGATGAGAACTTAGACTTTAAGTTAAAACTTCGAAACAAACAAACGTTTCTTACCTGATGTTGGTGAAGTGAAACTATTTAATTGCTACTAATTTGAACTGAGCGTGCTTCAATCTTTTTCATACCACAAGTTAAGCAGTGCACATTAATCATAAAATTGAGCGATTAACTCGACCTTCCCACCGTCAGTTTTGCCATAAACCAACTAGATGATCCTCCCTGTAGATATAAATGACACGTTCTCATGTTAGGAAAACATTGTGTTAAGTGCAAAAAACTGCACTAATACTTGCCATATACGGCAAGGGGTAAAACTTGTTCAACATTAAGGTGTATATAAACCAATATCAGTTTATCTATATCTACAGTTCTGTAAATTTTCATACAGATAGTGACTATAATTACCGGTGAATTTGGGTACTTTCAGGCGATTTTGAATTCATTTATTATAATAATAGAATTCTTGTTACTCGTGCTCGAGACTACGACATATTTAGTGAAGATCTGGGCAGTACAAGAAAAAATGAAATAGCTATATTGACCCGGGTCAAGGTTTGGCCAAACAATAATGTAAGATTAGCGGTGAATACAAAGAACAAAAATTTTTCGCCGCAAAGCGCCAGCATCGTTTAGCGTTGAATGCGGTGAATTTTTATACTAATTGCGGTTTTTAGCGGTGAAATTTTTTTCACCGCATTCACAGGATTTCTTATAAAAAAGAAACTCCCCCGTACGGGTTTAAACCTTTCACCTGCTATTTGCAAACAACTTCTTTTTCCACTGCCCAATCTGTCACTTACTGCATTGATTTTTCCTGTGAATTTAAGATAAGCGTTGAATTTAGCGGTGTATATTTGTAAGAGTTGCAATTTTAGCAGTGAAAAGTTTTTCACCGCTTACGCGATTTTTAGCGGTGATTTTTTTTTCATCGCTTAAGCGATGAAAAAAATGTTTACCTCCTAAAAGTTTTTTTCTCCACATTCATCGCATTGAGCGTCAATCTTACACTTTTTATTCAATACTACCGCAAATCTTACATCTTTTAGCGATTCTTAGCCTTAACCCGGGGATCCCAAATTCTGCCTGAAAGTTCACCAAAATTGAGAATATAATTTAAAAAAGACAAAACAGCAAAGTGGTGAAATTAAATTGCATTAATCTGTGAAATTAACTTATCATTAAATGGAGCAATAAAAAACAAAGCTTGCAATAATTAAAACTTTAGACCGACCAGTTTTTATTAGGTTTTACAAGGAAGCCGATACTTTAATACGAACATACCAAATTACAAACAACAATGTTAATATTTAAAAGTTAATAGCAAAAAAACAAATTGATCTTGAGCTGAGCTGAGGTCGTACCTCTGATCACACTGTTGAACACTCAATTCACCCCCATGCCTCGACATCTACTTACGAAAAGTCTTTAAAAGTCTAGTTGGGGGGGGGGGGCAACTATTGACTATAATTACACGGTCGAGCTTCCTTGTTAAAGTCGAGCTAATGTCTTTTCATGGGTCGAGCTTAAGTCTTTTCATAACAAAGAAAGTCCAGCTCAGGTCTTTTCATGGGCCCACCATTAATCTTTTCAAAACCGACAAAGTCGAGTAAAGGTCTTTTCATGGGTCCACCATTATTCTTTTCATAAGCCTATTTTTTTCAAAAACCGATATTTTTCAACTTTAATGCTTCTGTACCTAAAGAAGCAGAGCCGGAGCAAGACTAAATAGCTTTGCACAAGAGCAGTCCAACTTACAAAACTTTTGGAAAACTGCCAAAAGCCTTAAGATTTTCAGCAAAACTTAAGATAAAGAGTTATGGCGGCTCGAGTATATTACCACATTACTTGATTCAATGCAACCAGCTAGCTTAAGTGTATTGGTCCTAGTTCTATTAAACATGACAAAATTTTGGAGTTTTTCAGTTTGTTTTCCCTTCCAAACAAGTTTATGAACTCTTTTTTTAAAAAAACAATACAGGTGTTTGAGGGACTTGTGGTTCTTCTGAATCGTAAAAAATGAAAGAGTATACACGCTGACTACGTTATATGCAATATTGCACTGAAAAATTTAATGGCCAAAAAGCAGACTTATGAAAAGACCAATGATGGACCCATGAAAAGACTTTAACTCGAATTTGTTTGCGAACATTGTGTCGAGCTTATGTCCAGTCCAAATTTTGGGTCGATTCAAAATCTTTTGTAAAAATTTGGGTCCAGCTAAAGTCTTTTGCGATAAATTTGAGTCGAGCTAATGTCCTGAATGTCTTAAAGTCCAGCTAAAATCTTTTCATAGCTCAAATTAGTCTAGTATGGTCTTTTCATAGTGCATTTTGATCGAGCATTTTTGTTCATAAGACTAAAAATGCT